>NC_057410.1:21936343-23136343 GCF_019320065.1 Cervus canadensis | reverse complement strand
TAATGCTTAAAATTCTCCAAGCCAGGCTTCAACAATATGTGAACCGTGAACTTCCAGATGTTCAAGCTGGTTTTAGAAAAGGCAGAGGAACCAGAGATCAAATTGCCAACATCTGCTGGATCATCGAAAAAGCAAGATAGTTCCAGAAAAACATCTATTTCTGCTTTATTGACTATGCCAAAGCCTTTGACTGTGTGGATCACAATAAGCTGTGGAAAATTGTGAAAGAGATGGGAATACCAGACCACCTGACCTCCCTCTTGAGAAACCTGTATGCAGATTAAGAAGCAACAATTAGAAATGGACGTGGAACAACAGACTGGTTCTGAATAGGAAAAGGAGGACGTCAAGGCTGTATACTGTCACCCTGCTTATTTAACTTATATGTAGAGTACATCATGGGAAATGCTGGGCTGGATGAAGCCCAAGCTGGGATCAAGATTGCCGGGAGAAATATCAATAATCTCAGATATGCAGATGACACCATCCTTATGGGAGAAACCAAAGAAGAGCTAAAGAGTCTTTTGATGAAAGTGAAAGAGGAGAGGGAAAAGTTGACTTAAAACTCAACATTCAGAAAACTAAGATCATGGCATTTGGTCCCATCACTTCATTGCAAATAGGTAGGGAAACAGTAGAAACAGTAAGAGACTTTATTTTTGGGGGGCTCCAAAATCACTGCAGATGGTGATTGCAGCCATGAAATTAAAAGACGCTTGCTCCTTGGAAAAAAAGCCATGACCAACCTAGACAGCATATTAAAAAACAGAGACATTACTTTGCCAACAAAGGTCCGTCTAGTCAAGGCTATGGTTTTTCCAGTAGTCATGTATGGATGTGAGAGTTGGACCACAAGGAAAGCTGAGCACCGAAGAATTGATGTTTTTGAACTGTGATGTTGAAGAAGATTCTTTAGAGTTCCTTGGACTGCAAGGAGATCCAACCAGTCCATCTTAAAGGAGATCAGTCCTGAATATTCATTGGAAGGACTGAGGCTGAAGCTGAAACTCCAATACTTTGGCCACCTTATGCGAAGAGCTGACTCATTTGAAAAGACCCTGATGCTGGGAAAGATTGAAGGCAGGAGGAGAAGGGGATGACCGAGGATGAGATGGTTGGATGGCATCACTGACTCAACTGACATGAGTTTGAGTGGACTCCATGAGCTAGTGATGGACAGGGAGGCCTGGCGTGCTGCCACCCATGGGGTCGCTAAGAGTCAGACATGACTGAGTGACTGAATTGAACTGAACTGTGACATACAGATTCCTCTTTAATCTGTGTACAAAAACATTAATAAAGCTCTTCCTTGTTGAAGGGTGCACTGGCTATCAGCCTGTTGACTCTGGACCCATTCCCTGCCTGTGCTCTCTCTGACTGTCTTGAGCTATGAGGTCCAGGCGCTCTTGACCACCAACTCTATATTAGGTTTGCCAGTGAGAGGCACTGGTGGAGACTGGAGTTTGGGAAGAAAGGAGAAGTTAAGGTATTTCTCATCTTTTCGTCTGTATTGGGAGGCATGCCTGGCAGCAGCTGCAACTCCTATATATTAATAACTCCAGCTCTTGCCCTAATAGAGCCCTGATGATTCTAGGGTTTACTGAGTGGTCCCAGCTCCTGGGCTCAGGTAACACTACCTTTTCTATTTATTCTTCTAGCCCAAAGACTGGGTAGTGGCTTCCCAGTTGCTGATTTGGGAGCTGCCTCATCTACCTAGGTTGATCTTTCAACTCCTCTAAGACTTTTATAACTAATTCCCTCTGTTTAATGCCCTCTGTTTAATAACCCTGGTGTGGATTTTGTTTTCCTGGCAGACCCTGGTTGATACAGAGGAGAGACATCTTTTCCCTTGGTTTCTATAATGAGCATTTCTCTAAACACAGGCTTTGTCTCTTGTTGCCCCTTTACTTATTCCATTCCTGGGACTCTGGAGTGAGTAATCTGATTATAATTTTGGAAGAGTCACTGGGCCCGTCGGATCAGTTCTGCTTATTCCTTTTCCAAGTGAGTCTTCCAAAAGAACACAATGTCTCTCTGTACTGAAAATCTTGCCTGTGCAGGCCTGCTCTGGTCCAGCAAGTGTCTGCCTATGGGCAAGTCTGTCTAGTTTCAGCCCATTTGACCACCTGACCTAAAGCCTTGTCTTCTAGCCTGGTCTCTAGAAGTAACAGAGGTGACTCCATTTGCCTTAACTTTATTTCCTCAACTTGCTCCACATGGGAAAGAGGAATACTGTTTATTGAAGCTTCTTCTGAGACCCTAACATTATTCATCAATTGTTTCAGAACTGAGTTTATAGAGTTTTTTATTTTTTTTTTCTTTAAAGATGCTACAAGAATAGGGCAAGACCCAGAGGTGTGGGCACCTGGGCTTAAGTGATTGGCCAAAGTTCCCCTCCTCAGCAATTTTTCTGAAACTCTCCAGCTGGACTCACATGTGTTCCTGAATCAGCCCTACTTCTTGCTCACTTTCTGACTTTGCAGTCCCTCACCTGACAGGTCTAGAGCTATGCCATTGAGCGAGAATATATTTCCTTACGCCATGTTGGTGTGTCTGTCCATGAAGTTGGAATCCCACCATATGTTGTTGCTGTTATAAGCGGAGTCCTGCTGTATTTGGGTATCAGTAAAGCTGACATCTAGTGTAGGCTTCTCCTGATTTCTAGAATCACCGGTACACTGAACTCCCAATACTAGAGTCCTGCCTCTCTTACGACATGTTCTCCTGTAGTGGTCCCTGTTGTTCTCCCTGTAACCTAGATGCTTTGGAACCATCAGCACACTTTGAATACATACACACATGCACATACACCCTTAATCCCATAGGGCATACTTTGTTCAAGTCTTTTTCTTCATAGGCTTCTCAGCTCTCATGTATATCAAGGATGCAAATACATGAACCAGGGAGTATAATCTCCAAAATTCACTCTCCAGAACTATCTGAGCCTCAGCCATGACCTTGTGTTTGTGTATGTTTTAAAACTTGAGCCCCAGGAGAAATGTCCTGCCTTCTGGATACCCCTTGGACTCTTTGTCCATTCCCCATTTTATTTGATTAATTTACAGGAGTATAGTGGAAAAAATATGAGCTCTTGGAATAAAGTCAGAAAAGACTATCTTACAAAAAGAGCATATTTCTTCACAGTTCTATTTAAGTCCCATGGTGGGGCTAGCCTTCCAGGTCAATAGGTAGCTAAACTGAGGAACAGATTAGTTAAGGAACCCTTGTGCACCACTGGTGGGAATGTAAATTGGTACAACCACTATGGAAAACAGTATAGAGAATCCTCAAACAATTAAAAATAGAGCTACCATATGATCCAGCAGTTCCCTCCTGGATATTTATCTGAAGAAATGAAAACAGTAATTTGAAAAGATATATGTACCCCTATGTTCATTGTAGCATTATTTATAAGAGCCAAGATATAAGAGCAACCTAAGTGCCAATCAATAGATAAATATATACAATGGAATATCACTCAGCTATAAAAAAGAATGAAGTACTGCCGTTTGCAGCAATGTGGACACTTTTAGGGAGTATTATGTCAAGTGAAATAAGTCAGACTGAGAAAGACAAATACTGTCTGATTTCACTTATATCTGCAATCTGAAAACAAAACAAATGAAAAAACATAAAACAGAAACAGAGTTTTCGATACAGAGAACAAATTGTTGGTCTCCTGAGGGGAGGGAGGTTGGGAGAAGAAAAAAATATGTAAGGGAGATTAAGAGGTACAACTTCCCAGTTGCAAAGTGGGTGAATTACTAGTATAAAATGTACAGTGTGGAGAACATAGTAATATCTGGGTAATATCTTTGTATAGTGACATCATAACTAGACTTACTGTAGTGATCATGTTGAAATATAGAGTAGTATCAAATCACTATATAGTGTAACAAGAACTAACACAGAGTTGTAGGTCATCTACACCTCAAAACAAAACCAAACAAACCCATATAAAAGGAAATCAGATTTGTGGTCATCAGAGGTAGTGGGTAGGAGGTAGAGGGAAGGGGAAATGAATGAAAGCAGTCAAAAGATATAAACTTCCATTAAAAGACAAATAAATACTAGGGATGTAATGTACAACATGATAAATATAATGAACAATACTGTGTATTATATATGAAGGTACTGAGAGAGTTAATTCTTAGGTAGATTGATAAGAAATCTGGGGTCTCTGAGGAGGAAAAAAGGGTCTGGGGCTCTCAAGGAAGAGAAAAGGACAAACCTTTTTTTTCCCTCTAAGCCCTGAGCTAATGATTCCACAACAAAACAACTCATCTTGCTGAAGGATATATTTTTCCTTAAACTCTGTACCAATGATTATATAACAGCATGTATCCTGCTTGGGACATGCTTCTCCTTCTTAAGACCCTTCTGACTAACCCTGTCATCTTAAAATATATATTATGGGAGTGGGTCTGGTAAGACCTTTACAACCTTGAGATAGTCTTTTGATTTACTGCAATAACCAATTGTAAAAGTACATAGCCCCCTTGCTAAGACTAGAAAGGGGGGCACTCTCCATCCCCCTTCTGATGTCTATGTCAGAAACTTTCTGTCCCTTTTTCACTTTAATAAAACTCTGCTACACAAAAGCTCTTGAGTGATCAAGCCTGGTCCCTGGTCCCGAAGCTAAAGCTTCTTCTTTGGAGATCACAAATCCAACACTGTAAGCTATCAGTACTAAGTAAATCCTAAGAGCTCTCATCAAAATGAAATTTTTTTTTCTATTTCTTTAATTTTATGTCTGTATGAGATAATGGATGTTCACTAACTTATTGTGAGAATCATTTCATGATATAGGTAAGTCAAATCATTATGCAGTATACCTTATACACTGCTCTATGTCAATTTCATCTCAATAAAACTGGAAGAAAAATATGCACAAAATGCCAAAAAAAAAAAGAAAATCCTCCCAAAACAAAACCTTAACCACAAAATAACTATCACATTAAAAAGAAAAAGATTTTACTAACATGAGATATCTAGTTAATGTTTAAATTTCTCCAAATTTAATTTTTATAGGTATTTGATCAGATTAGGATCCAAATATGATGCATTACATTGCAATTAGTTTGTATGAATCTTTTAATGTATAGTTTCCATGTCTCTTTTTCTCTTTCTCATTTTTCTCAACTAACATATGAAGGAAATTAAGGCTTGTATGTTCATTTCCCCACAGTCTGGATTTTGCTGATTGTGACCCCATTGTGTCATGTAACATATTCCTTAGGTCTTCTGTTTTCAAAATGATTTGATTTAAGAATCCTGAAAAGACTTGATTTTTCTAGCAGAGAACACTTCTTAAGAGGTAATAAGCTGTACTTCTATTAGGAAGAGCCTGTACATCCCTTTTTGAGAAGTTTCATCCTTTGATGACCATGGCTTAGATTATTTCCTTGAGGGTGTCAAAATTATAATATTCTATCACTCATTCAGCTTCCCAGGTGGCACAGTGGCAAAGAATCTGCCTGCCAATGCAGGACACATAAGAGATGGGGGTTAAATCCCTGGGTCTGAAAGATCTCTGAGAATTAGAAATGGCAACCCACCAGTATCCTTTCCAGTATCCTTGCCTGGAAAATCCCATGGACAGAGGAGCCTGGTGGGCTACAGTCCATGGCGTTGTAAAGAGTCAGACATGACTGAGCATAGCACAGATCACTCATTCATTTATTAGTTGAAGTTCTCCTAAAATGAGACATTTCCCCTCATCTGTTATCCTGAAGTACAGTTTATACATATAAAGGCAGGATAAATGCTTGATTCTTCTTTTGCCATTAAAAACAAAAATAGAAGCCTGGTTCTCTAGCACTGTCCAGAGGTTACCAGGGAGGGTGTCTGTTGTGGTTGTTTTATTTGATAGGTTGTTTCTGAGCATAGACTCTGAAGCCCAATTCTCTGGGATCAGGATTCCAATTTAGCTGTGTGACTCTAAGCTAGGCATGTACCCTCACTTTCCTTATTTGTATATTGGAAACTTAAAGGTGTCTTCCTTCGTCACGGGGTTGTTCTGAGGATTAAATGAGAATCTACATAGCACTTGGAAAAATGCTTGTCAGCCCAAATATAAGTGTTCCTGATCATTAGTGCTGTTCTTATTATATTTAAATAGTCTTGAGTGGATTCTAGGCAATGGTATTTTGTAAAAGGTCCCCAAGTAAAGCCAAGTTGGGAAACCACAAGATGGTGAAGTTTAAAGAGATAATGTTTACAAAGCAGAGAAGATGACTGTATTTGTTTTTGGGTGTTTTTAGAGTTAAGATTAGGCTCAGGGTTAGAGTTCTGTTTCTAATTTTAAAAGACAGCCTAGGAATTAATGCCCTGCTCCCGTCCTCACTAACAGTGTGAGGTTTGACAAGCAAATTAACATCTCCAAATCTCCAAGTTCTCATGGGAAATAAGATTAATGACAGTGCAGGGCTCATGGAGTGGCTGTGAGGATCAGTGATCCTGCACAATGCCTGGTTCATAGGAAGTGTTAGCGGTGATGTCAGAAAACTTCACCAGAGACCACTGTCTGTGCCCAAATGACACTCTTCTCGCTGCCTAGATGTGTCTCTCCATAGAACTAGTTTTTCTGCCTTTTCACCATTTCTTTATTCAAACAAAAAAAGCAAGCATTAAAACTTTGACAAAAATATATTCCACACAAATAGTTATACTAGAAACTATTTCATGTTCAGGGCAATGAAGAGCTATATAAACTTATACTCCAGTAATTCATAGTAGAACATTTTAATTTAAATGATAGTTTAAAAGAAAGAATCTTCAGGGCTTCCCTTGTGGCTCATGGTAAAGAATCTGCCTGCCAATGCAGGAGACACAGATTTGATCCCTGATCCGGGAAGATCCCACATGTTGCAGAGCAACTCAGCCCTTGCACAACTATTGAGCCTATTGAACCAAGAGCTGCAACTATTGAGCTCACGCACCTCTGCTCTGCAACAAGAGAAGCCACCACAATAAGCCTGAATATTGCAACTAGATAGTAGCCCCACTCGCTGCAACTAGAGAAAAAGCCTGAGCAGCAATGAAGACTCAGCACAGCCAAAAATAAAATAAGTAAATAAAATTATTTTTTTTAAAAAGAGAATCTTCAAATCGGCTAAACACATAAATGAAGGCCCTTTGAACACAAGTCCAGATGGATTTTCTGTTACCTTATTTATACTTCCTGACTTATCAGATCTTTCTTCCTTCCGCCTGTTGCATAGCTTTATTTGTTTTGGTTATCTACACACTATAAACTTGGCATTTCATTTGAGATGCTGTGTGCTTTAAAAGAAGGTATTTTGTTTTAAAAACAAACAAAAAAAACAAAACAAAAAAATAAAAGAAGGTATTTTGTTTTCCCAATATCCTAACTTGTCATCCATAAAGACAATAAACAAGACAGTCTTTAAGAGACAGATGTTAAGGGATGAATTATTGATCAAATCATAAACAAGTTAGAAGATGAAATAATTTGCTAAATCAGTTTTACTTGAATCTTTTCCAAACTTTTCATCCTCCAACCCTAGAGATGTATCAGTAATAGAGAAAAATGCCATAAACATAGGTGGAACCAACTAAAATAAACAGAGGCCCTATTTTTTTAAGGCAGTGGTTTCTAATATGGAGATCTCTTTTACAGCTTTCCATCCCCATGAGTCCTATGCTTTGAAAAAAGCAAACACACCAAACTGCACTTATCAATATTTAATTTATCTTCCCATTTTTTATTAATCAAAGTCATCTATAACTGCCAACCAGAACATCCAATTGGTATGAGACAACCTGGGTTACTACACTGAATTGCTATAATTCTAGCTAAGAGCAAGAAATTATTTGAATGGAAAGCATCTTTAATATGAAAACAGACATTGTGTTTTCTCCCCCAGCACGAAGAATGGAGATAGGAATCTTGATATTTCAGGTTAATCTTGATATTAATCTTTGATTCCAAACTCTGATAGGCAGAATGGCCCCCAAAATGTCCCCATCATATTCCCCAGAACTTGTGAATGTTAGATTTAGTGGCAAAAGAGAATGAAAGTTGCAGATGGAATTATGGTTACCAATCAGCTGATTTTGAGATAGGGAGATTATACTGGATGATCCAGGTGGGCCCAATGTAATCACAAGGGTCCTTAATTAAATGTGGAAGTGGGAGTCAGAAGAGACAGTGTCAAAGTGCTGTGATGTGTTATGAGGTGAGAGACTCAATTGGCCCTGAGTCTTGAAGATACATGGGGCCAGGAGCCAAGGAATGTGAGCAGCTTCTGGTTGGAAGAGGCAAGAAAGGCAAAAAACTGCGAGGACTTCCCCAGTGGTCTAGTGGCTAAGACTTCAAGCTCCCAATGCAGGAGGCCTGGGTTTGATCCCTGGTCAGGGAACTAGATCCCACATGCCACAGCTGAGTTCGCATGCCACAACTAAAAGCTCTTGCATACTGCAACAAAGATTGAAGATCCTGCAGCCTCAAGTAAGACCCAGCAGAGTCAAATAAATTAAAAAAAAAAAAAGGCAAGAAAGTGGATTTTCCTTTAGCACCTCCAGAGAGGAACACAGTCTTGCTGACACCTTAACTTTGCCCAGTGAGACGAATTTCAGGCTTCTTGCCTCTGGAATCATAATATATTTATGTTACCTTAAACCACCAGTTTGTGGCAATTTGTCATAGCAGCCAAGAAAACTGCTACCTAATCTCTTAAATGTGGAATCTAATCTCTTTCCTCAAATTATTGACCTCTACTCTCCTTATGAGGCCTATGTTCTGGGCAAAGTGACCTCATCAGCTGTGTGCCTGGGCGAGGTTTTCCATCCCCTCTGGATTCTTTTTTATGCTCTCCCTCATAAGGATGTCACTCCACTTCATTGCAGCAGAGGCAAATCCTGTCCCTCCTTCAGGATGCATTTCAGATGCCTCCCCTGCTGCAAGCTCCATTGTCTGCCAGTTGCCTACAATCTCTCCTTCCTTTGAAATCCTGCAGTGTTGTAGTTGTCTCTCCCTGTCCTGGCACTGACTGCACTTTTTCCTGAAATAAACTTATTCATTCACATACTGTATCTTCTCCACCAGATTTTAAGTTCTTTGATGACAGGGCTAGTGTTCGACTCATCTCTAAATCTTCTATAATATTTAGCCCAATACTTTATGTCCTATGAACTTTACATGTAATCACAGTCCTGGTACTAGGGGTAAAGAATTCACCTGACAATGCAGGAGATGTAAGAGACCCAGGTTCAGTCCCTGGGTCAGGAAGATCCCCTGGAGAATGAAATGGCAACCCACTCCAGTATTCCTGCCTGGGAAAGCCCATGGACAGAGGAGCCAGGTGGGCTACAGTCCATGGGTCACAAAGAGTCGGAGTACATGTGGCTGAGCACACACACACATACACACGTGTGTGTTTTTAGTAGCTCAGTTATGTTCGAGTCTTTGTGACCCCATGGACTGTGGCACACCAGGCTCCTCTGTCCATGGGATTTCCCAGGCAATAATGCTTGAGTGGGTTGCCAGGACCTGTGCATATATGTTCGTATGTATTTATGTGTGTATATACATGTATGTGTGTATATGTGTATGTACATATAGGTAAACGACATTATAGAATGTCATATAGGACCGTATGCCCTCATAAGAGTAAGAGGAAAAAGAAAACTAAGGTTTTTCACTAGCTGCCACCCAAATGGCAAGCATCCCAGACACATCGTTTGTAGGAATAGCCTAAACCCTTGTCCCTTCACAGAACGGTTATCAAAGAATGGATGAGTTACTCGAAGTTAATCCCCTGATGGAGGCGATGCAGGGTAAAAATGGAGAGCTGTGCCTGAGGGACCCCTGCGTTCGGGAACTGGATCTGAACAAACAGAGGAAGGGGAGGTCCATGAGCAGGAGTAAGGTCTTGGGCCAATACCATATTTTTACATTTTATTTGGGATTCAGCTATCCTGAAATTGCATTTCAGAAAAAAATGCAAAACGCTGTTTTTTCCCCCATGCAGATGTTGATCAATATCTTTCTAGAAAGAAAGAATCTAAGAATGAAACTAAAAAGCCACAACATCAAATAGCTGATGATGCACTTGGCTTGTACATCTGTGAGACAGGGCCATTCTTTTAAAAATAATAAATGTTCGGTTTCTAAGATAAAGAGGTAGCTTTGTGGCACTCTAAGTTCCAGTTCTGTGAAAATAGAAAATTGTTGTTGTTTATATTTTGCCTACTAAAGCAATTACTTTAGCTATTTTTTTCCTAGCTTTTGCCCTTCTAAAATAAACATTAGGCCCAAGAATACACATCTCTCCAAAGACTATTCTAATTCTGGTACATTTTTAGTTCTTTTCCTCTTAAGAATCAGGAAATGATAGATCACAAATGCACTTTTAATTGTTTTTTATTCCTATATGTCAGATATTATGCTGAGTGTTTATAGATATTCTGCCATTTAAAGCAAGCTAACAATTGCTCCCTGTGTTCATAGCAGCATTTTTTCAATTGCCAAGATATAGAAGCAACCTGAGGGTTCAGCAACAGATGGATGGATAGAGAATATGTGGTATATAAACAAAATGGAATACTATTCAGCCACAAGAAAGAACAAAATTTTCCCATTTGCAGCAACATGGAGGAACTTGGGAGGGCATTATGCTAAGTGAAATAAATCAGACAGAAAAAGAAAAATACTAAATGCTATCACTTATATGTGGGATCTAAAAAACACAATCGACTAGTGAATATAACAAAAAAGAAGCAGACTCAGAGATACAGAGAAGAAACTAGTGGTTACCAGTGGGGAGAGGGAGGTGCAAACTACAGCTGCAGGAGAGGCTACTAGAATGTATTGTACAATATGGGGGGTATAGCCAATATTTCATAACTGTAAATGGAGTGTAACCTTTAAAAACTGAATAAAATTTTTTAAAATTAAAAAGAAATGAGCAATTCTGTGAGGTAGGTATTATTATTCTTATTTTAAAGTTTGGAAGTTGAGCCATAAAGAGTTTAGGTTCTTATACAAACTCTGATCACCAGTAAAGGCCACGAGACTCCATGTAACTCAAGGTGTCTACCCCGTCAAGCCCATGTTCTTGACCTCAGTCCCATCCAGAACCTCCCTGCGGGCTACTTACCAGGCAGAGGAAGCAGCTACATCCTTCTTGTGCCCAGAGGTCAGTGTCTAACCTTAGATATTAGAATTTAATGAAATTCCAGGGCAGAACTTTCCAAATTTTTGGACAACAATCCATAATAAGAATTAACTTTTAACACCTAATCACAGAACACACACATTTTGAAACAATATTATTACTACTGCATAATGAGCTCTGATATATTTTATTCTGCTCTTACGTTTTAATAATTTTGGTCAGGTACCACCAGATTGTTATCATAATTCACTAATAGACTATTACCTTTATTTTAAAATATGCAGTACATAGATAGTTTACCTTACACAACTAATTACCTTTATAAAAATATATGTTTATTTTTGGCTGTGCTGGGTCTTTGTTGCTGTGCACAGGCTTTCTCTAGTTGCAGAGTGGGGGCTACTCTCTAGTTGTGCTGCAGGCTTCTCACTGCAGTAGCTTCTCTTGTTGAGAAGCACAGGCTCTATGCCTGTGGGCTTCCGTAGTTGCAGCAATCAGGCTCAGCAGTTCTGGCTCATAGCCTTAGTTGCCTGGTGACACGTGGGATTGTCCTGGACCAGGGATGGAACCCGTGTCCCCTGCATTGCAAGGCTGATTCTTAACCACTAGACCACCAGGGAAGCCCCACAATTACCTTTCTGAAGAGAGATTTATCATCTTAGGCAAGTTACTTAATTTCTGAGTCTCCAGTTTCCTCATCTGCAAAATGAGAAGATTGGACCAGATTTGTGACTCTTAACCCTGACTGCACATCAGTAATGTTTAAGAGCTTTTATATACACTTTTGTCCAGGTTTTTGACCCCAGAATCTCTCATTTAATTGTTTTGGGGTGGGGGCCTGTGTACTGGTTTTTGCTGTTATCTTATTTTTGCTTTTTAACTCCTCAGGTTATACTAACTAGCCACCAAATTTAGGAATTACTGAATTAGATGATTGCTAAATTTTCTTTCAGCCAAAAATGTTAGACTATCTCACTGGTGAATGGGCCCACATCCAGCAGTTCTGTGTACATCAGGGTGGGGCCACACACTTTGTGCATTTTTAACAAATACCTGAGTGATTCTGATGTGAGTCATCTCAGAAACACTGCTCTGAGTCATTATCTCACCAACTGTTTATTGTTTCCTCAGGCCAGCACTTACCAGGGCCTGTGGCCGGTGCTCTGATATGTCTGCTAAGTGGCTGCCTCACCAACCTGCCTGGCCATTCCACTGCCCTCTGCCAGGGCCATGGCTTCATGCCCGTTTTCCTCTGTTCTTTGATCTCTTTTCTAACTTGGGTCAAGTAAAATCACATTCTCCTCTTTCTTCTATTCCAACCATACTTATGTCTTTCAATATTAAAAATACAGCAACTAAATGCAATATTTTGTATTCACCTATAATGATACTGAGCAGGGTTCTGGGGGGCTCTTGGGCACTAAGTCTTTCTGTGTTCCTCATTTCTTTGATTACAGGAAACAGCCTTCATTCAGCCTCCATGACCTTCCCTGAGTTTCAGTGGGCAGATTCAAGCAGTTGTTAATTAGGGAAGGGAGGAGTTGCAAGACCTGGGAGAAACAAATTCTCCAGGGCAGCCCTTGGGCAAGGTCCTCTTTCACTACGGAGGTGAAACACACAATATCTTTGAGCTAGTTTGCAGATACTGAAATCCCCTGCAGGTGGCAGAAGTTAAGGATGAATGATGGTAGGCTGCCCACAATCACGTAGACCCCAGACCAGTTGGACCTGAAGTTTGATGAAGCTGACTCCTACTTCAGTTCAGTTCCATTCAGTCAGTTAGTCGTGTCTGACTCTTTGCGACCCCAAGGACTGCAGCACGTCAGGCTTCCCTGTGCATCACCAACTCTTGGAGCTTGCTCAAACTCATGTCTGTCGAGTCGGTGATACCATCCAATCATCTCATCCTCTGTCATCTCCTTCTCCTCCTGCCTTCAATCTTTCCCAGCATCAGGGTCTTTTCTAATGAGTCAGTTCTTCGCATCAGGTGGCCACAGTATTGGCGCTTACCTCATCACCAACTCATCAGAAGAATGTTCATGGTCTGATCACACCCTCTTTGAACAATTACTATAAAACTTCTATCTTCCTGTTGGGACCCATGGTTTTGAGGGCACTAGCCCACTGTGACCCTCTTTTCCTGCAAAGCAATAAAGCTATACTTTTCTGCTTCACCCAAAACTGTGCCTCTGAGATTTGATTTGGTACCAGTGTCCGGGGAAGCCGAGTTTTTGGTCTCAACTGGGGAAAAGAAGCTGAAAAAAATAGATATATATGTATGTATAACTGAAACACTTTGCTGTATATCTGAAACTAGCACAACATTTTAAATCAACTATACTTCAGTTAAAAAACAATACACTCAAACTAGGTTACTCATACCCTGAAGGTGATTATACAGTGGTAGCTAAAATAGTAGGATGAACTTGGACAGATCTTTAATTTTATCTAACAAATAACAATCACAGCTCTTAAGACTTTATAAATATTAACTTTGTTGATGTACATAATCATCCTATGAGGTAGGTGCTACCATCCTTCTATATTACAAATTAGGACCATAAATCCCACTTCATTTTTGTAGCACTGATACTTATTTTGAAGAGCATTATTTTTTATTTTAAATTATACAGACTTGAACATAGTATTTCAGTTAATATTTTATTTTTTAATTTTTATTGAAGTTTAGTTGATTTACAATGTTTTCAGATGTACAGCAAAGTGATAACTGAATGTATATATATCTATATATATTTTTTGTTGTTGTTCAGTCACTAAGTGGTGTCTGACCCTTTGTGACCCCATAGACTGCAGCACACCAGGCTCCTCTGTCTTCCACTATCTCTTGGAGTTTGCTCACATTCATATCCTTTGAGTTGGTAATGCTATCTAACCATCTCATCCTCTGCTGCCCCCTTCTCCTTTTGCCTTCAATCCTTCCCAGCATTAGGGTCTTTTCCAATGAGTGAGCTCTTTGCAACAGGTGGCCAAAGTATTAGAGCTTCAGCTTCAACAGGAGTTCTTTCAAAGAATGTTCAGGGTTGGTTTCTTTTAGGATTGACTGGTTTGATCCTTGCAGTCCAAGGCACTTTCAAGAGTCTTTTCCAGATTTTGATCAATTCTTCTGAGCAATATAATGATATCAATATATATTAATCCTGAGAATACACACACACATATATATTCTTTTTCAGATTCTTTCCTATTATAGGTTATTACAAGATACTGAATATAGTTCCCTGTACTATACAGTAGGTCCTTGTTGAATGTTATGTTTACTAGGGTGTATCTCTTAATCCCAACTGTAAATCTGTGAATCTGTTAATCCCAACCATAACTGTAAGTTTGTTTTCTATGTCTATAAGTCTATTTCTGTTTTGTAAATAAATTTATTTATATAATTTTAAAATTTTCACTAATTAATAGTATGAGATATGAAATTAATTTAATTTGGGGGGTAGCCTGCTGCAAGGAGATCTCCTATAGATAAAGATTTAGCCTCTTCCACTATTAGAGGTTTTTAAGTGGAAACATGAAAACATAGTATTAAGGAATTACTTAATAAAGCATTCTTAATTCACCCAGTAGTAATTTCCTTGAATAACTTTACAGAATATGACTTTTTCATCAAGATGTTTATCTCTAGTCATGAAAATTTAACGTATTGTCCCACAAACATTTTTATTAACAAATATGTATTTGTCAATAAACTAATAGTGTATCATTTGTTAAGTTACATAGACAAGTGAACACCCTCACTCTGATGTGTAGTCATTTATTGGTCAATTAAGTAAGATACAATATCAAAATGAAGATGACTTTACATGCAAAGGAGTTATTGTCCATTTATTAACTAACACATTGGATAGGTTGTATAGTCTTACAAACTAATCCCCAAACTTTGTCTCCCTTCCATCTGCAAAACCAGAACCATTTGTCCAATGTTTGCAGTTTCATCTCCACCTGGTCTATATCCTTGGTGTTGTTCTACCCTGAGCTCATTTTCCAATGTTGATATTGGGGCTTTTATTGGGTTGTTTCAAATACCTGGCTTCCATCTAGAATCACATTTCCGAAAATGTGATCATCATTTCAGATGATCAGTGTTACGGCTTCTCCTGTGCAGACACAGGATCCTTGTCAACAGAGCTCTAGCTGATTGATGGAAGGTGGGGTGGGCAAAGGGGTCTGAGAATAAAGTCCAGTTGTATCCATTATCATGTCTTATGGTGACCAGGCTTTTCTGTAGGAAATGTATCTCAGAATAAGCAGATAGCACCCGTGGATGGAGAAAATCTCTTCTTTACAAAAGAATGCTGAACTAAGAAATGTGTAAGCAATGGTAAGACTAGAAAAGTCACTATTTTTCTACCCCTAATTAAATCTCCTTTTCATGTAAGAATCATCCACGTGTGCTAAAACCATTTAGTGAAAGATTGATGAGGAACTGGAATATTGACTTTGTACCAATTCATCACTCATAAGACACTTGCTGGTTGCAAGTGGGAAAATATAACAATTTTTTGGCCACACCTCACAGCATGTATGATCTTAGTTCCCTAACCAAGCCCCCTGCATTGGAAGCACAAAGTCTTATAACCACTAGACCGCCAGGGAAGCCCCTGAAAAACAGAACTTTAAAATGAAAGCATCCGACTGTCACTTTTTACTTGGTGCTCAATCTCAGCATAGAACCCTGGGAACCATCTTATATGTCCACTGTGGCTGTACAGTTTGAAGCTCACTGCCTTGCCTGTGAACTATTCTACCAAAAATACTTAACTTGTGTCTAAATCAAGCCTTTGGATCTAACATTTACTTTATAGGAAACATAGGAGATAGAGTAAAAGTTAAATGACATCATGAAGAAATCATTAGACTACCTCAGATAACGGAATATTCTGTAGGACAAATGTTTTCAATGAGTCACTGCCATGAAAAAAACAAAAGAAGGGAGTGTTTGGGTTCTCTTCTAGATTAAAAGAAATTCAGAGACATAATAACTTAAAGCAATGTTTGATTCTTAGTGGGTCCCAATCTGAATAGCTATCTCAGTTCAGCTGCTGTAACCAAATTCAGGAGTTCCACCTTGCTGGCAGGGCATGCGTTCCAAGACCCCCAGTGGATATCTGAAATTTTGGATAGTCCTGAATCCTATATATACTATGTTTTTCTCTATTCATACCTATGACAAAGTTTAAAAATTGTAAGTTTACAAATTGGGCACAGTCAGATAATATCCAAATTGCTAGCAATATTCCTTTTGTAGTTTGCGCCATTGTTAAGTAAAATAAGAGACACTTGAACACAAGTACTGCAACAGAATGACAGTTGATGTGATAATCCAGACTGCTACTAAATGACCAACGGGCTGGATACACTGGACCAAAGGATGACTCACGTCCTGGGTGGAGTAGAGCCAGGGGAGTTGGGGTTGGATGAGAAACTTCATCATGCTAATCAGAGGGGCACACAATTTAAAACCTGATTTAAATCTTTAAAGACCTGCAGTGCCAGGTCTTAGCTGCAGCACATGGGATCTTAGCAATCTTTGTTGGGGCATGTGGGATCTAGTTCCCTGACCAGGAATCAAACCCGGGTCCTCTGCATTGGGAGGATGGAGTCTTAGCCACTGGACCACCAGAGAAGTCTCCCACACATGTTTTTTAAAGATATGAAAATGGTCTGTGGTTAAATAAATCTTGGAAATCTATATTAAACACCTTTAACCAAGTTTATTTCATACAGAACTACTCAGAGCCTCTAATATATTAAAAGTCATTTCACATGGGCTGACTATAGAATGAATTCTTTTGTAAGCATCTGTACCCATAGAATTCATGAGGAGTAGAGACCATGGCTCAAAGGGACATGTTTTAGAACATGTTTCTTTAAAGATTTATCAGTAAAGACTTGTGAAAAATTATATTTGTAAATTAAGAATGCAGTGATAATGGCTTTCCTTAAAGTTGTGACATTGAGAATATTGTTTCTAGTTTATAGCAACACACATACGGGAGTAGAAAAATAAGGGTAAATTCTTTCTCTGATATGATCTAAGGTTTCAAAACAACTCACCTTGGAGATCTGTGAACTGAAGTTTCCACAGATGGAGCTGCTGCTACGTATACCTCCGGAACCTAATATGAAACTTGCCTCAGGCTGTCAGGCAATGCAGGCGGTGGGAGGTGGGGAGGTGGATAGGGAGTGGGGTGGGCTGGCGGGCGGAAACAAGAGCTCTGTGGCTGACCAGGAACAACCAGGCTGATCCTGATCCTACAGGAGAATGTAAGGTTCCATTTGTTTTCAAATGCTGGGCTTTGCTTTGCTTATATTTATGGGAAAATAGAGTTACAGCTTTCAAGTTTTGGCTTTTGGTATAATGTATTACTATATCTTATTATAGAAGATTGTGAGAAATATGCTGCATGGATGTTAATTTCATCATTAAATTTCCTTTTTTTTCCCCCAGAAACCTTGAGACAAGAGTCAAATATAAAAAGCTGTCATTTCTGGAGACTAAAGATTTGACCAAATGCACCCTTAATTCTAAGTCTTAACAATAGAGCAATAATTTCTCTCATAAATGTTGAATAATTTTGGCTCTTTTCACCAGACAATAGCTTGATTGCATTGCATTGCATTTCTTGTCTTAAGGAGTAGGAGGACAATAGCAAAAAATGGGCAAAGAAAAAAGCGCTAGGCTGGAAGATAAGGCTAGGGTATGTATGAAATTAACTGCAAGCACCCACTGAAGGTGCCCAGTGGGGGTGGGGAAGTCCCAGGGGTGTTAGCTTTCCAGATGACTTAGGTAAAGCTATGGGAGAGTTCCATAGAAAAGTAATCAAATACAGCCTCAATTCTGATTTAATCACATTATTACTTAAGGATACAATGTGAAGTGATTGTATTCTTGAACATTTAACTAAACATGCTTGAACACCTTTGTCAGGTAACACACTAGTAGCCATTTGGAATTCAACAGGTGAAAAAGACTCCTGCAGAAGCTAACAAGCAAGCAGCCACTGATGCCCGTGAGTGGGGAGCAAAACAAAGGAAGTAAGAGTGTGTTATGATGGTCTCAATAGCACTTTTAGATTAAATGGTCATGGACGACCTCTTAGGAGATGACTTGGAAGGTGCAGGTGGAAGAATGAAGAGTTAGATATCCAAAGAACTAAGGGGTAGAGGATGTAGAACATTCCAGGCAAGTGCAAAGACCCAAGTTAAAGAAGAGCTTGACATGCTATATAAACAGAAAGAAGTCTTGTGTGGTTGACAGTGGAAAGAACAATCAGAGTTCTGGAAGATAACACTTCAGGGACAAACAGAAGCCTGATCTTGTAGGACAGCACAAGACATAGTAAGGATTTTACTCTGGGATAATGGATTTGGACTTTTGAGCTCCAGAACTGGGAGGGAATAAATATGTGATGTTTTAAGCCACCATCTTTGTCATATTTGTTACAGCAGCCATAGGAAATACAGGCGGGAAGAAGATTGAGTTTACGTGCTCTCAAACGTCTAAGAGAAATAGGACTGTTAAGCAATTGATGTCATTTAATTCACAACATAGTGGATTCATCACTGAGTCAGTGTCTGGTGCTCAGCATTGTATATCTAAGAACTCATTCTCCTTGATTCATCAGTCATGATTGGATTAAGGAGAATGAAAAATATTAACTCACAAAAGAGATATAAACCATACCACCAACTCATTGGCTTATTCATGGAAGTAGAAATACTAAATGCATCAGCTTACTCAGATCAGCAGCTAAGTGCTGCTTGACTTTGCTTGGCAGTTGTAAAGCCAGAACGATGGCAATGAGCTCATTTTATTGCTTAAAGTTACCAAATCTCATAGCCTGCTGCACTCATCTCTATGGGATGAGAACATTTACACTGGCCAGACGAATCCAATCTCTCCTGACTATGCTGGGACATTCTGACAAATTCTGGCTTGTAGAATTTTCTTTGTAAAGAATTTGTAGAATCTTCTTTGTGAAGTCCTCAAAGATTCCTTCTGAGTGCACCACAAGGATTAAATGTCAATTTACATCATCTCAGGTAGTCTCACCAGGAAAAAACATACTTCACTTCATCTTTCACTCACTTATTCTTTCAAGAAATAGTATTCAGAGCTTACTAAATGCCAGATACTGCACTAGGATTTCAGACACAAAGTAAGCTAAAAGCCCTATTTTTATTTCAGTGGATTAAGAGTTTCTATATATTTCTTCTGTAAATAGCAGGTCTCACTCATGTCTTAAGATTTCATGAACTCCATTTTTGCAGAATAATGTTTCCTTACCCTCATTGCCAAATCTAGGGATGATTCAACTGAGTACCTATAAAGCAGTCAAATCAATTCAATGAAAAACCCTATAATCTGGACAGTTTTAGTTATGTCCTATTTTGATCATTTTATCTAAGTAGTAATATTTCACTATCTAGAGTGAAAATTTCAATCTCAATAATTTTTGCATTCCTACAAAACAGAGAAGAGATGGTTGTAGCCACCTGTGCAATTTGCAAGAAAGGGATGTGTACACTGGGTGGTGCCTTGCACCTCCTCGTTTTACTCGTGATACACTGCCACTGAGTGCAACTTAGTTTTTTCAAGTCCCAAACTAAAGACTATTAAAGAAATCAGAAAGTCACAACCATGCCATCCACTCTGGTTTACATACAAAAATTACCTGCACATCTAGCCAATAAACCTCTGGTTATGGAACTGTAGGGGTTTTTCATCATCTCTTCCATAGGAAGACCATGTTTGGTAAACTTCCCTTCTTGGTTTGCTGTGGTATAAATCAAGTTTGAAAATTAATATAAACTTGAAACTAGTATAAACTACAAAGGAGTAGTGGAGAAGTGATTTTTCTGGGTGACCTACAAGAAATCACTCAGCTCCTGGCCTCAGTTTCCTTGTTTGTAAGTGTTAAATTTTATGTCTTTAGTTTTCTCAGTTCTAAGATTCCATGATTTTTTGAGACTCTCTGGTAAATAGCACCACAAAAAGTTAAAGTTATTTCGTTTATTTATAAGGAATCAGATCTATTTTATGGAAACCCTTTGGTGAAATTCCATTTTGAGTAGTTTTGAGGCCATAACCATACAGTAGATATTGTCCCTGCTGTTATGAAGTGTTCAATAGAAGGGAGAGGCATCATTAAATACAAACTCAGGAAATCCACAATGACTTTTATGAAACAACTTTTTAATTTCAATTGTATATTTACAAATAGACAAAGAATAAGCAGCAGGAAGGCAGGAATGACGCCTGGCCACCTCCCAGGCATCTGGGAGTGCAGAAAGAGGCCATGGACAACATATATGTGTCAGACTGATCTTCCCTGCCATCATTGATAACAGCAGTGGACAAAAGGCTTCAGTGAAGGAGGTCAGTCTATTTGGGAAGAGGCAGACCATGTTCAGTCCATGTGCGAGAGGAAGAAGGCCCAAGTCAGTCTATTGAGGTCTTGGCTCTTTATAGGCTGAGGCCCTTCTCTTGGAAGTTTTAGGCCGCCTTCTCCAGGGCATGTAGGGGTCAGGGGGATGATACCTGGGAAAACCCCTATGGACCTCAGGGACCCGTTGCTCATAACAGGGTGGAGGGAAGCGGGGCATAGGCGGCTGGGGACCATACCGAAAGTCACCTTGGGCAGCAAATTCTGTTTGGGTGGATGGGGGGACATCTGAATATAAATAGTTGAAGGAGGATTGATCCGATTGGAAAGTATGGTCTGAAGAAAAACCGGTATCCTGGGGGCAGAATGGGAATGGGGGCATCACCTGGTGAAAGGGTCTGGGATGAGGTTGTGGGGACAGCAGTGGAAACAGGGGTGGGCGGGGAGACGGCGTGGGGAGCAGGGGTTGGCGCCCCGGGAGAGGCAAAGGTCTGGGCGGAGGGCAGGCCGGCTGATCTCCGTAGACCAGGGGCTGCCTCTCAAGCCTCCGGTCAGGTCTTCCTCTCCCAGGGCCATCCGTGATCCACTTGCCCACTGGGTCTCGCTGGGGCAGCTCTACCCCCCAGGCGTCGGCCACGTGGGCCAGCAGGAGCTGGGAGAGGTGGCGGTGTGCGCGCTCGTTCCAGTGCACTCCGTCCGTCTGCAGGAACTTCCCCGTGTGGCGGCGGAAGTGGAAGTGCAAGTCCAGCACATCGAAGCCGTGCTTTTGGGCCTCGGCAGAGCTGTAGAAGTTGGCTTCGATCACCCGGCTTTTCACGGAGGAGGACGCTAACCGGATCTCGGGCGGGACGAAGCGGTTGGTGATTCTGTCGCCCACGGGCATGGCCGTGTTCCACACCAGGAGGCACGACTCCGACAACACCTGGCGGAGGTGCCCGAAGAGCCTCTCCAGGTTCCGCCGGTAACTAGGCCAGAAGTCCTTCTCGTACCTGGTGATGTCCCAGAGGCACGAGTTCATGATGACCAGGTCCGGGTGATGCTCGCCGGCCTGCAGCTCCTCCAGGACGTCCTCCAGGTAGTCGTTGTACACGCGCGTCAGGAAATAGAAGCGCACCAGGTGCTGGCCCGAGCAGAACTGGCGCACCTCGCGGTAGTGGGTGCCGTTGTGCATGCGGCCCAGCTGGCCCCCGCGCACCAGCTTATCCTGCTCGAAAGTGTGCTCCCCCTTGGCCTTGAGCTGGCTGGGTGTGAGCAGGCAGTCCTTCTGCAGCAGAAGCACCAGATCCTTGTACACAGCCCTCTGGACCGAGTCCCCCAGGACCACCACGAACTTGTTGTGGAGCAGCTGCCGCACTTCGGAGGCCAGTAGGTGGACCATGACGCCAGTGCCGCCTAGCTCCTTCCTTTCACTCAGCGGGTCTGCGGAAGGCTAGGACAGAAGGAGAGAGCGCATGGGAGGGACCCACCTCCCGCAGGACGGAAGCAGGAAGGTGGGCCCGCCCCGGGAGTGGGCTGGAACTCTGGCCTGGGGCGTCTGAAAGGCGGGGCTCCACTACCCTCCGCCCAGAGAGAGGGGAGCCTGGAGCCAGAAGCCCTGGTTGGCCCAGAGGAAGTTTCTGCCTGAGACTTGACTTTGAATACCCAGAAAACCCAGGTCCCATGGCCAGGAAGGGCCCCGCCCTCCCCGGCTGGAGGTGCCACTGCCAAAGACACCCCATCACCCGCTTGGAGACATCCCGGATGCCTGACAAGTGGAGAATGGTTAGGTAAACTTTGCAGAGGTTAAATAATGAGAATGATGATCAAGCAAGAACACAGAGCGTGATATACTGTCAGCTGAGAAAGTTACATACCATATATGTGGCCGTATCACTGAAATGGTGTAAAATAGATATGAATGCTAAGCTGCTTCCCACCAGGCTCCTAGGGAATTCCCTAGGCAAGAATACTGGAGTAGGTTGCCATGTCCTCCAATAGATATGCATAGATAACATTGAAAGAAAATACACAAAACCAGCTTTAAATAGGATAGTAGGATCATGGGTGACTTGCTTCCCCCCTCCTGTTTTTTGTAAATATATTTTACATAGTCTTAAAATCAATTTTAATAATAACTTAATGTTTCTTATCAATGGGACTTGTAAAAAATAAAATTAGAAATAATTTACAAGTGCTTCAGCTGCAATATTCTTTGTTTTTCATTTGAAGGAAATTGGCTTTGGCGTAAGAAATATATTGAGCTAAAGGCCAATGAGACTCAATAGAAGAGTTCTCTGTCCTTCCCTCATGTACCTAAAAGCAAGATATAAATTTTCTGAGTAAGGTGACCCTTCCCCCACCAAGGAGATAAGAGTCAAGAAAGAAGACAAGGAATTGTCAATACAAAGATGAGTCTGCATAAACAAACCTTACTAAAATAAAATAGCCCTTATTTTCCTTTAGTAACCCCATATATCCCCTTCTCTACACTTTATTATCCCTTGAAACACAGTTCCCTTTGTTCTCTGTTAAAATGGTCAAGTCTAACTAGTTAAAAAGCCCAAGTCTAACTAGTTAAAACTTTGAGTTCCATTCCTTTTCTGTGAACTGTTGTGCACATTGATATTAATTAAAAAACTGTATGCCTTTTCTGTTAATCTACGGTATACTCTCTAAGAGTATAGAGAAAAAGTTTTCTTCCCCAGAACACTGAATAAGCTGTTAAAAGTTGTGAAACTTGTCTTCAGAACTTCAGATTGAGTTTATTTCAAGTTGCCATTTACAGCAATATCCACTAATGAATAAAAGGTGGAAACACATTAAAATACTACTAAGTGTCACATGGGGAGGAACATGGCATGCCCTTCACACACTTACAAAGAA
This sequence comes from Cervus canadensis, assembly GCF_019320065.1. NCBI lineage: Eukaryota > Metazoa > Chordata > Mammalia > Artiodactyla > Cervidae > Cervus > Cervus canadensis. Next base: position 23,112,930 of record NC_057410.1, on the reverse strand, counting down.
GCTGTTAAAATCTGCTGTGGCTTGATAGTTGTAGGCTATCATGCATTAGAAAAAAATTTTAATAGGCGTGGTGGACAGCTATTAATAAATTACACATTTGGTTTTTAAAAGCTATACTCATGGTTTTAAATGAGTATGAGCCCAAAAATAAAAACATGAAGATGGGTAGAATACAAAAGTGTTCCCCTAAGAACAGTTACAAATATTGCCTTATTTGAATCTTCATTCAAAAACATTTGCTATCAAATAAAAAGCTTAAAACCAGGATTTTGCTCTTTGTGGTACAACAAAATTAAACATAATTAAACTCCAAATCCTACTGGGGCTCAGGCATATTCTCTAGTTTATATTCACTTTTTTTTCATCCAACTCACACTTACTAAGCACTCACTAAATGCTCCACATGGGGCTTTCCTGGTGGCTCAGAGGTAAAGAATCCGCCCACCAAGCAGGAGACATGGGTTCCATCCCTGGATAGGGAAGATCCCCCGGAGAAGGAAATGGCAACCCACTCTAGTATTCTTGCCTGAGAAATCCCTTGGACAGAGGAACCTGGTAGGCTCCAGTCCTGCTGCTGCTGCTAAGTCGCTTCAGTCATGTCCGACTCTGTGCGACCCCATAGACGGCAGCCCACCAGGCTCCGATGTCCCTGGGATTCTCCAGGCAAGAACACTGGAGTGGGCTGCCATTTCCTTCTCCAATTCGTGAAAGTGAAAAGTCAAAGTGAAGTCACTCAGTTGTGTCCAACTCTTCGCAACCCCATGGACTGCAGCCTACCAGGCTCCTCCGTCCATGGGATTTTCCAGGCAAGAGTACTGGAGTGGGTTGCCATTGCCTTCCCTGGCTCCAGTCCACGGAGTCGCAAACAGCTGGACACAAGAATAACAAATGCTCCACATGGGCGATATAAAGATGTGTAAAACCTGGTCTTGCCTTTCAGGAGCAGATCAGATATATTCATTGATAACTGTAAGACAAAGTTGAGAATGCTACAGTGTTAGTCGCTCAGTCATGTCTGATTCTTGCAACCCCATGGACTGTAGCCTGCCAGGCTCCTCTCCAGGCAAGAATACTGGAGTTGGTTGCCATTTCCTTCTCCTGGGGACCTTCCTGCCCCAGGGGTCAAACGCAGGTCTCCTGCATTAGCAGGCAGATTCTTTACCATCTGAGCCACCAGGGAAGCCCATAGACAGATAAACAAAGGATGTGAAACTGGTTTGTAAACAGAGCTGGGCTGCTGGGACGATAAGGAATCATGTCTGTGCACAAGTATGCCAGGGTGTCTGTTCATGTCCGGGTCAGGATGTGGGTCTGGAGGTCTGCCAAGGCAGAGTGAGATGCAGGCAGAACGGAGCACTGAGGCGGGCAGTCAGGAGGAACCTTTGTATCTGTATCTGTCTTTGACTGGCTGTGTGACCCTGGGCTAGTCCCTGCCCTCTCTGGTGCCAGGGTCCTCTCACGTACGCTGACAGCCCTGGATTTCGTGTAGCAGACACCCCAGTTTCACCTTCTAGGCCAGGCAGGGCTGGTCCTCTGTGCTCCCTGGGATTCAAGTGTGCAGTGAGGAAGAGAGTCGAGAGAGAAGAAATCATCAGAGAAGGGTTGGAGTACAAAGGAAATGTGCAAGAGGGGGTGTGTCAGAGCATCTGGAGGAGCAGACCCAAGGCCCCGAGCCAGGACGGGAGGCGGCCAGAGGCTCTAGGTCGGCTACCTTCAAGTGCCATGAAAACAGAATGAGCAGGTACAGTGGACTTTTAGGGATCTTTGCAAACAGGACTCCTCTATCCCAGACCCAAGTCTCCAAAGTGTAAAGTGAAATCTTTTCCCAGTGTTTTCAGGGTTCCCGTGCTTGCTCTCTGGAAGAAAAGCTATGACAAACCTAGATAGCATATTAAAAAGCAGAGACATCACTTTGCCAACAAAGGTCTGTATAGTTAAAGCTATAGTTTTTCCAGTAGTTGTGTACAGATGTGAGAGTTGGACCATAAAGAAGGCGGAGCACTGAAAAATTGATGTTTTCGAATTGTGGTGTTGGAGGAGGCTCTTGAGAGTCCCTTGGACAGCAAGAAGATCAAACCAGTCAATCCTAAAGGAAATCAACCCTGAATATTCATTGGAATGACTGATGCTGAAACTGAAGCTCCAATACTTTGGCCACCTGATGTGAAGAGCCAACTCATTGGAAAGGATGCTGATGCTGGCAAAGATTGAGGGCAGGAAGAGAAGGGGGTGATGGAGGATGAGATGGCTGGCTGGCATCACCGACTCAATGAACATGAGTTTGAACAAACTCTGGGAGATGGTGAAGGACGGGGAAGCCTGGCATGCTGCAGTCCATAGGGCTGCAAAGAGCTGGACACGACTGAGTGACATCAACAAACGCTACCCCAGTTCTATGTGCCCTCTCTGGGTTGGACTCTGGTCATACTCTGTCCTAGTCCCCTAGGGTAGAGGACACCATTCCTTTCCATTAGAATTCCCTCCCCTAGGGTGGCAGATGTGACAACCGAGTGCTGTCTCCTTCAGCGGTGCTGTGTTTACATGGCCCAATACATTCCTTCTGAGTGTGAAGTGCCCTGGACTTGAACTCATGGATGTGAGTCAAATTCACTGCTTAAAAAGTTGTGGAGAATGGAGGCACTTAAGTGTATTTGTGAAGAACAATGCTTTTCATCTGTGATTTTCCTCATCTGTAAAATGGGACTTTTAGCACCCACTTCAGAGATTTGATCTGAAGAAGTGGTTAGAACAATGTCTTGATAAATAGGGTGGATATGAGTTACTATTTGTAAAGCAAGTTCAAGAACACTCGGATAATCATCTGTAAATGAGGGTTACACTATTCATGCTGTAAAGATCAAATGACAAGTGAGATTTAGAATAAAACAAAACTAATGTTATTTGAACAGATACGGATGCCAAATACTTTGCAAATGTTACCCGATTTGTGAGATAAGAAGGATCTTCAAGTGATGGATGTGAAGTGAAGTCACTCAGCCGTGTCCAACTCTTTTTGACCTCAGGGACTGTAGCTTGCCAAGTTTCTCTGTCCATGGAATTCTCCAGACCAGAATACTGGAGTGGGTAGCTGTTCTCTTCTCCAGGGGATCTTCCCAACCCAGGAACTGAACCCAAGTTTCCTGCATTGCGGGTGGATTCTTTATCATCTGAGCCACCAGGAAGCCCACCAGAGAAGATTTAAAGCTACTGATGGCAAACCGTCCCTGTGGGAGATAGCCCTTAGAGCTGAACCCCCTGCAGTCTGAATCCAAAAGCTCAGGCTGAGGTCAGGGAGATATTTGAGGGCGAGATGGAAGAAGAGTGTTTCAGTGTTTCATAGACAGGAAATCCTTTGGGCTTCCCAGGTGACTTAGTGGTAAAGAATCTGCCTGCCAATGCAGGGGACTCAGGTTCAATTCCTGGGTTGGGAAGATCCCATGAAGGAGGGAACGGCAACCCACTCTAGTATTCCTGCCTGGGAAATCCCATGGACAGAGGAACCTGGCGGGCTACAAGCCATGGACTCACAAAGAGTCGGACACAACTCAGTGACTCAACAGTAGCAGCAGCAACAGGTAATTGTATTTATCTGCCTGCTCAGGGGAGATGATCCATGTGATCTTAGGGGTTGGGGGGCTGCAAGTGAGGATATAGATGTTGGGTTGATCAAAAAGTTCCTTCGGGTTTTCCAAGGCTATTGTGGATAAACCTGAAGGAACTTTTTGGCCAATTCAATAGATATAGATATGATCTCAAGCAAGAGACCTGCAAAAATTAAAAGACCTGGGTTCTAGAATAACCAAAACAAATTTCTACAGATTTCAGAGCCTCACAGTATTTGAGAAATTTTGGCTGCCTTATATGCTGACCAGTGAACCTAATCTACCCAGATACTGTTACAAGGGCTTAGAGCCAAAATCAAGCAAAAATGTCCAGCTGTTCTTGCTGTTCTTCTGCAATGTAACATGCAGATTGGACTGTAAGAAAGAAGGGAGGAGGAAGTGACTGGGAAGAAACATTCCAGTTAGAAGCTGAAACTGAAAGGAAATTCATGAAATTCTTGATAAACTTCCTGTCACAACTGTAACAGGATTAACAAATCAGACCTCCTCAGGACCGTGGGAAAAAAATCATTTAAACTAAGATGTCAAGCATTAAAAACAAAACCTAACAAAAACAAAGTAATTTTTTCGGGGGTGGGGTGAATGAAGAATAATTTGGAGAGTCGAATCTTCTCTGGTCTAAAAAAAAAAAGTTGGCAAGTTTCATTTTCAAAACTCCTTTGATTTATAAAAATGAAACAAAAAAGAGATTTGAAAACTATCAGTTCAGTGATTTTTTTGGCCTAAGGGTTTTTCTTTGCTTCAAACTTGCAAAAACTTAACAGCTATTTTATAGATTAATTGACTCATCATTAAGGAATTTATTGAGAACTAGATATAATGCTAGGTGCAAGGAGTAGATATAAAAAGGCAGTCTCTTTCAAGAGGATGGGTAAGAGAGTGGACACATAAAAATATCACTTAGAACTGACATATATAAATGAAATATCAAAGCTGGTATGAAGAGTCAAGGAGGAGGGAGGAGGAGATAAATGGATGATCAGTGCAATCTGTGAGTCCAGCCTCAAATTAAAATCGATTTTTAAAAGTTTTATGATCATTCCTCAAATTTTAATTGTAAGTAGTTCCATGTTTTTCTGTTTTCAAAGTAAAATTTGGGCTTTGGCTAATGCTCTGACAGAAATATACATTATTAATGGCTACTATTGATGCTACAATAAATTATTTTGAGACATCTTGCTTGGATTTCTGTTCGGGGATAATTAATTTTTAATGGCTTCATAAACCATCATTTATAAATCATTGACTATTGCTTTATAACTATCACAAACCGAACACACAGCATTTGGTTTTTTATTAATCAGTGTGTTGTAGAAATTAGGTTAGTCTTTTTTCTTTTCTTATTGATTTTTGGTAACAGGAAGAGTGGCAAAGCTATATAGGCCAGTTACTCCAGAGACCCTACGAAGAAGTCTTAAATCACAGAGGAAATCACTAACAATTAGGATGCTGTCTTGATTAGTTGTAGAAGTACTTTACCTAGTTCAGAAGTTTCTTGCACATGACCAACCATCTTAATGCAACATTGTACTAGGCATATTAAATAGATCATTTCCTCCTAACTGCATTTTTGGTGATCAAATTTATGTTTGAACTATCCAAGATTCCCTTAAATGTTAATAGAACAGATGGTGCAAATAAAATTATTTTTCGTGAACTCACCAGTACAGTATACCAGTTCTTGATATTTGTTTAGTTTTCTAAGTGGAATTTAATGTTGTCAAAAATTAAATTGGTATCATGTCAAGTTTTCAAAGAAAAGAGAAAAGCAAAAGATTCAAACTTCTCTTCTGAGGACGGGGATTTCTCAAGAGACTGACCTTTTGACTTGGGGCAAGTCACTCCTCTATAAACATGAAAATGGAAATCATGCCGTCCTATTATTTTAAAAAGTGCTTTTAGGTGAAAATTTTAAAGATACATGAAAGTACTGTGAAATACTATGATAAATAAAGCAACGGAAAGTTGTTTTCCAAATAGTAACCATTGGAAAGACTGATTTTAATGCCCCACCCCCACCAACCGAATGTCCAATATAGGCCTTAGCTCTGCAGTTCATTAATTCAGAAAAAATACAGAAAACACTTTGTATACCTTGGTCTGTGAAGTTGTCATTCTGTAAGTTTGGCCACCCCCACCAACCGAATGTCCAATATAGGCCTTAGCTCTGCAGTTCATTAATTCAGAAAAAACATAGAAAACACTTCGTATACCTTGGTCTGTGAAGCTGTCATTCTGTAAGTTTGGCTCACATCCTCCAACAACCCTCATGGCTCCTCTGCCCCATCCCAACACATGTCATATGACCCATATTTCTCACTTGGCTATTAGTTATATACCACAGCCAAAATCTCAGAAACTTATGGTATAAATGGAAAATTGAATTTAGACTAATGATCTTCAAACTGGGCTCCACATAACCATTAAATTCTCCTTGTGGAGGCAAGAATCTCTGTGGACACATTCAAATTTGTATCCATACCGTCTTCACTGTGCCACAAACTTAATTTGTGATTTTTTGTAATAAAATATCAACAGAATTGCACACATTTGAAGAGTTTGAAAATTGCCAAGTTTAAAAATCCTTAAGGCAGCATATTTTTCGCATAGTAGTAGTCTAATATAAAAAGTTTTCTATGGACTATACAAAGAAATGCAGGAAACATCCTTTATGCATGAAATCCTCACTATTAGGTTCATAGTACCTGATAGGCAGGTAACTTCTATAAAATTCTATAAAAGCAAGAAATAAACTATGGAGACTTTATTCAAAGAGCCCCATTAAACAAACAAAAAGCAACAAACAAGCAAAACCCACAAAACTTGTGTTTTACCAAAGACTAGTCTAAAAGCGGAAAAAAAAAATCAGAGCAAAAAAAATCAAAGCAATTCAAATAAACAAAATATGGTTTCAGTCATGTACAGCCATTGACAAACTTCCACATTCTGGTCTCGAACCATTATTTAAACCACATTTGCTAATTCTCTACCGATTAGTCCTTGAACAGGAATGAGAGATACTGAAAGCCAGTGATCCCGCTTTCACTTCCAGGAGAGGACAGTCAGAAGTGGACTCTGGCCTTGAACGGCTGTGTGCTCTGGGATGGCTTCCCCCTCCCCCACCCCATCCCCCCCACCCCTGCGCCACGATTTTTTCTGTTGTCAAAACGGGGTAATAGCCCCCCACTTCACTCCATAATAGTGAAGATGAAAGATCCACGTCAGCGTCCATCAAGGGCCTAGGACAATACCAGTCTTGCATTAGGCACCTTTCAACCCTTAGCACACCTCCTCCCCTGGGGAGAACTCTAAACCTCTAAGGACAGCAGGCGCTGGCTCCCTGCCTCACACTTCAAACCCACAGCCCCCTTCCTCCCTCCGGCAGGGGCCAAGGGGTACCTCCTCCGGTGTGAAGGCGATCCCTCAACTCAGCCGGTCTCCTACATCCTCGGGCACTTTGCTCCAGGAGGTCCCTCAGAGAGGGGAGAATTATGCATTCCACGTTTTCTTCCCTCTCCCTGGGCTGGCTCCTTTCTTTAAACCTTAAACATAGTCTAGTTTCTCGCTTTAAAAAAGAAAGGAAACTTCTTTGACTCCACCTCCAGGACGGTCCTATCTTTTGTTTCCCCTTCAAGGCCACTTTTTACAAAGTTGTTTGAACTGGCTGCCTGGGTCCTCACCTCCCACTCACTCCTCCGTTTACTTGAAATTTGGCTTCCAGCTCCACCAAAGCGAAGAAACGTTTGTCAGCAGATCCCCAACGATTTCCTTGTTCCTTTCAGCGGCTGCTTCTTGGGCCTTATCACATCTATAGCCTTCCTAGTTCCCCGGGGCTGGGGCACTGCGGAAGATTCCCCTCTGTGACCCTGCCCGAGTCTGACACCGTGGCCGCCCGTCTCACCTCCCCCAGTATATCGTTTGTGAGTTTCTCTTTCTCTGGCGATCCCCAAAGGTCGGTCTTTCTCAAGGCCCACTCACTGGCTCCCTCCTTCTTTTCTTCAGCATTCTTTCCCTCGGTAAATTCATCCACGCTCTCAGCGTCCACCCGTAAGGTGAACAGAAAGCCCCCTTTGTCCCCACAGTTCTGGTTTACCTCTGTTTCTCCAGCCTAGTTGTTTGTTAATCGCCACCCTTCTCCTAAAAGTCCTAGTTGGGATGGAAACAGACGAGACAGTCCCCGTATCACTTACTATTTGTATGCAGATGACTCCGAATTGGGGCCTTAAAGCACAGAGGCTGAGAAGGTGGGCCCTTGAGTCAGCCCCCTGGGTTTAAACTCTGCTCCACTCCATTAGCCTCTGAGACCCTGGGGCGATAGTGTAATCTCTCTGCACTTAAGAAATCTTACCTAAACAGGAATACTACAATGGACTTCTTTTAGAGTCGAGGGTTAAATGAACACATGTGAAGGCCTTTGCATAAGGTCTACCATATTTTTAAATGAATAAATTTATCTATCTCAAACTTGTCCTGAGTTCCTGACGTTCTATCGAGTAGAATAAGGTGAGTTCAGGTGAGATTTCCTAGAGGGGGGTGGGGCAGGGGAGGAGCAAGAGGTGACTTAGTCTGTGTGGGCCTTTTATCACTGGTAAATTCTCTGGATACCACTATCCTCCCATCAAACTGTGGCTGAATTCCTCAGAGAAGGCTCCTGTGACCTTTGAACAATCTTTCCAAAGGTAAATACCGATCATCCATGGGAAGGACGGTGGTCTATTTTTCTGTGCACTTTCAGAGAACTGCTATATAATTTATGCTTAACATTGGCTGGGGATAATTTGGTGGAAATAAACTCTGCCTCTAAAATGTTTGGGTCAAGTCATTTTTATTTTTCATGACTGTGGCCATTTCCACCATTCCTAAAACATTAAAATCCTTCAGTGAGTGACAACTTGGATATGGATCAACTCAACAGTTTCTTGGCAATTAAAAGGAGGAAAAAAAAGATGTAATTTTAGAAAATAGGAATGAGAATGTTGCTATATATTTTATGAAACTGAGCAGTTTCACCTCTTTTAGATTTTATGGCTAACTTTTCTACTTTCCATAGATTTCTGATAATCCTTAAGGAAGTGTGTCTTACTTTGAAACTTTTCAAAATAGGAGAGATTTTATTTTATACATGTTTTCTCATATTTCTCAATTTCATATCTTCATTTTCATATGATACACTAGCCTAACTACAACAGTTTGCATTTATAGACTTTGTTTTTTAACCCAGGAGATGATCCTTCCTTCTGTGCATCTCTTCAGAGCTTGTGGATGAATTACAGAGCTCATGTATACCCAGAGGGCTTTTTCTTACCTGTTCCCTGCTTGCTCTGTGACTCAGCATTGTGTTCCCTAACCCCCTCCTCTCCTGAAATTCTGTTCCTTCTTTAAGACCCAGTTTAAAATACAGTTCTGTCTGAGAGCCTTCTTTAGTCCCAGAGAGAAAAATTCCCCCCTTCCTCTGACAGACATCTCTGTTTAGCCCTTGGTTCTGACTTCCCTGGTGGTTCAGATGGTAAAGAATCTGACTACAATCCAGGAGACCAGGGATCGATCTCTGGGTTAGGAAGACCCCTGGAGAAGGGAACGGCTACCCACTCCAGTATTCTTGCCAGGGGAATTCCATGGACAGAGGAGCCTGGCAGGCTACAGTCCATGGGGTTGCAAAGAGTCGAACATGACTGAGTGACTTTCTGCCTTATTGTATAATTAACTGTCCATATGTCCTTCTACTCCAGTACATCCTAGTCCTGGGGGGCAGCAATGGGTCTCAACCTATCCTTGTACCCCTCATGGACCAGTGTCTGAGGCAGAATATGGTTATTACCCATTGAGCATTTACCCTGTGCAAGGCCTCTTCTATACTCACAACCTAGTGAAGAAGGAACTATTATACCCATTTTACAGGTGAGTAAACTGAGGCTTGGAGAAGTTATGTCAATCATCCAAGGTTGTACAGCTGCTGAGAAGAGACAGCACTCATCCCTTATGGACAGTGAATCTTCTGCTTGATTAGATAAGCATAAGATTTTGTTTTGCTTGGCTCAGATGGTAAAGCGTCTGCCTGCAGTGCGGGAGACCTGGGTTCGATCCCTGGGTTGGGAAGATCCCCTGGAGAAGGAAATGGCAGCCCACTCCAGTACTCTTGCCTGGAAAATTCCATGGACTGAGGAGCCTGGTAGGCTATAGTCCATGGGGTCACAAAGAGGCGGACAACTGAGCGAGTTCAGTTTCACTTTCACTTTCCATACCTATTTAGTGAAATCAAGAGGAAAAAATAATTTTATCTAAAAAAAAGTTGCATGTAGTTTTCCTTTTTTATTCTCTGTTGATAAACAAAACAAAGCAATGCTGGGTGCACAGCTTTAATTTTTCTTTGTGAAAACAGGACAAGTATGAAGTCAACCTAGTTGTTTTTTACCACTTAGAGTTAGCAATTCCTCTGAGTGAGTCGGTGGGAAAGTCAGGGCCGCACTAAAGCTACATTTCTGTTTCCAATGTTTCTATACTTATATTGACTACTCTAGATTATAACTACTCTAGATTCAATGGTTGAGTAAGAAGTTTCCATGATTGTAAAGGGTGGGGGTGGGTTGCTAATAATGACTAAATTACTTTCAACTGATGAACAGGTTGGATATTGAAAATTCTGTCTCCAGGAAGGGCCACAGAAGCCCATTTAACCAACGATGAGAGCACTGGTCTGAGTCAGCGGGCCAAAGGTTTCTGCCACCACCAGTGCTGACTTTACCTCTGTGTGTTTGAGCTTGAAATAGAAGAAATGGCCCCTGTGTTCCCCTAGGGAGATTGTCCGGAAGAGCTTTTAAAATGATATTATTTTATTATTGCTGTTGGTATTATTTTTTAACAGTATTATCTCATGTTCAGATACTAGGTTTCTATGGGGAACAAAGGTTTTGAATGGGAAAATGGCATTCTAAGAGCCAGATTCTGTCTGCTTCCTACCAACACTATTTGGTAGAAGCTCTGGGTTCCCACTGCTCTGCGTGGGATTTCCCTAGGTTTCAAGCCCAAGGCTGGGAACAAGAGGAGGGACCAGGTGCAGAAGGGGAGAGGGCCAAGGGAACTGAACCCGCCACCACACCAGGCCTTTCCCAAGTCCTGCTTCCCTCCCTTCAGAGCTGAGTTTGGGCCTAAGAGTTTGCTCCCATTGTGTGTTCAGCAGAGCTTATCCCTTATTCCTCGGTAACAAAACTAATCCAACGGCACTGCCTACCTCAGGGTTAATTGTGGAAATGAAATGCTCTGTAAACTCCATGGATGTTAAATGTTATTCTGAGTCATCTCAGCATATTTGGGGGATGGGACTTAGCAGTTAAAGAAACTGTCCAGTGATATGAAGTTTTATTACTTAAAAACTTAACTTATTATTTAGTGACATTGTTTAGTACCCTCTCAACAGTATGCTCAGTGTTTTGTCTCCTCTATTTATTCCTCTTAAGACCTGGATAAAATTGGTACTTCATTTTCTCCATTTTACACATTCAAAAATTAAAAGATTGAGTCATCTGCCCAAGGTCATCCATTTTATAAAAAAGCAGAGCTAGGAGTCATAACTGATGCCAAGCCTTTGTGGTCAACCACAACATACAAGATTACACAGACAATAGAAGCCTCGTCTCTTTTCTCCAGTTCACAGCTCACTGTTTCCGTGCACTGTATGCTTTTAGAGATTTAGTAGCTTATCAGTCACGCACCCTTATTAGACAATATTACAGTAATAATACTTGTCTCTTTAGGACTCTTCAGTTAAGTGGAGGTGGGGCGGAGTAGACTAGGATGGTGATTCCTTCCTATACATTAAGTGCCCCCAAAATGAGGATCCTGAGAAAGGCTGGTCAGAAATGTGAAATAGTAATGCTTAAAATAAAATGGGAAAACTGAAAGTACTTACTGATTAAAGTATCTGGTGATTTAGAAATGTGCTTCTCAGTTGGTCCTAGATCTTTTCCCTAGAGAGACTCCTTTTTCGGCTGGAGGTTGAAGTGTCAGGTTGGAGAGACCAGAGCCTGGGCTGCAAGGCAGATAAATTCACCTCTGGGGGCTGCTCTGTTTGTGAGCCAGCGGCTGGGGAGAGGAGGCCATTTCCGGTGGCATCTGGAGCAAATGACACAGATCAGCACTTTCTTGCGTTAGGAAGTGGAAGACTAATGACAGAAGCTTTAAGAACTGGGCAAATACGGAAACAAACTGATAAGTAAATCAAACTAGAGCTTCTTCCTGAAATTTGGCTCTTAGCTTGCTTTCATTTCACATTTCTAAGTAATTTGGGTGCAATGTCTATTGACTCTTGCTTTGTTTCATTTTAACAATTCAAACTCTGGGTTCTTATCACCCTTATTTGTGTGGTTTGTTCACAGCTGGGACAGCTATTAGAAGGGGAAAGGGGGAAAGACAGGGGACTGGAAGCGGAAGTGAGAAGAGAGATATGAGAAATGATGAGAGGAAGACTGGTCCCTTTTCTAATTAATTTTTTAAAGTCAGAATCCTGAATTTTTGTATGGGGGCATTAAAGAGTTTACAAGCCACTTTCAAATCACTTCCCTTGCTCCTCCCACCTCCTGTGGGTGGAAGGATAGACCATTCCGGAGCTACAGAAAGCAAGGGGTCTCAGCCACAGGCCTCTGGTAAACACAAAAAGGCAAAGCCTCCTCTCCTGCCTCACTGGAAACCAGCAGGTGACAGGAAAGGGAAATGGGAAGTGGTTCTCTGATTGATTAGATAAGCTCAGAGCTTTGTTTTGTTTGGGAAGGATCTGACTTGGAAGAGGAGGAATATCACTTCTCCTACAGATGCCAAGAGGAAAGAGAAGGAAGAAATAAATCAGAAAAAAGAAAACAAAAAAGAGGAAATGAAGTTTTAGAAGTTTTCTCCCAATAGCGAACCTTATAAAGTATGTCAAACACTTTAGGATAAGGTATCTCTCCATTGCTTTAAATGGTGTAAGATACCCAAAGAACAAGAGTAACAGATTCCAAAATAGTGCTGAAATAATGTCCTTCATCCCTAGATTTTTTAAATTCTATGTTTCAGGTAAATTGGCCTATTAAGTGATGCATTTATCTTTTCTTGAAAAATACTACTTTACTTCACTGACTGCTCAATGTATGGCTTAAAAATTAATCTCACACATTACACTTTGTTTTTATCCTGTTTTCTATAGCCACAAATCAAATTATTTCACACTTTTCCCATGAATTTAATTAGAATCATTATTGTGTCTCAAGGCAGGGCTGTATCTAGAACCCACCTGATAACTTTTGTATTTTAAACTTCAGAGTGGCTTATGACATCACTTTGAAAATGTGCCATTATTTGATTCTAGCTATTCTACAAATGAGTTCCAAATCTAACTTTAGTATTTTAAAATTCAGAGTAATCTGTGATATAACTTTGAAAACTTGCCATTATTTTGAGTCTAGCAATTCTGTAAATGAGTTGCAGATCTTTCCAGTTCTCTAAATTCCAGCTAGTGTGTACATGGTGAGAATAAAAGAACAATTTAGAGGATGACTAAAATTCACATAATCATCCTAAGACCAGAGAACAGAGGAGCTGTAATAATGCAAATGCTAATCTCACTTGCACTCTTTAAATTCAAAATGAATTTTTTTGAGACCAAGCAACAGATTATTTCCCACAGATTTTCTTACTTCCAAGAACTTATTATGATATATGGAGAGAGTTACAATTGCTGTTCTGGCCCCATTTCATGTTCTGTAGCTCAGTGAGCTGGCTTTCTCACCCAGCTTTTTCCTAAAAGATAATGAGAACTATGCATGTATAATGTTTTACACTTAAAATGTGCTATCTCACAATAAATCCTGGTTTACAAAGTAAGGCAAGCTCTCATTATCTTCACTTTGCAGATGGTGAAACTGAGGCGCTGGGAGAGCTGAAATGACATAAATCACCTTGATGGATCAGCACAGGATAGAGCACACCTGACCGCAGGCGGTCGTCTTCATGGCCCTCTGGGGGGGGAAGTCAGACAGGGCATACTGTCCTCATTGTCATCCTTACATCATTTTGCTTGTTTCTAGAAGCTACTTAATGCACAGCGTGCAAAAGTTCAAAAGGTGTATGAGTGAGAAGTAAGTTTTCCTCCCTTCCTTGTTCCCTAATCCCTTGCTCTTCTTTCTAGAAACAATACTGTCACACCTTCTTGTCTGTTCTACCAGAAATATTCTATACAGATATTCTATATCTCTCTGAAATATTTTATTCTTTCTTTTGAAAGAGTCAACTTCCATTTTTATTAAAGGCTCTGGGAAAAAATACAAACGCCACTTAGAACCGATGGTAAAATGCAAAAAATCTGGTAAATCATAGATTGTTGCAAGCACTCAGATGTTTGAAATGCCATAGAAAACTCGAGATTCACAACAGCCTATAAAAAGAGGTGGGCTACTGTCCTCTTGGGTTTGGCCCTGATATCCCATCTGGGGACCACTCAGAAACCTTGATCTTGATTTGTGATGTGGTAATTGCATGTCTTTTGATGAAGAGGACTGAAGCCAGAGCGATGATACTATGAAATAAAGTGAACTGCTGGATGTCTGACTTTGAGGCCAAACAGACTTGGGTTTGAAACTTGATTCTTTCACTTTGGGAGTCACTTAACTCCTCTGTGACTCTGCAATTTTCTCATCTGTGAAATACGGATAATAGTAACAACCACTACATAGAGGCATGGGTTTAATGAGAAAATAGATCCAAGTACCGGGTACACTGCCGTGGATAGTAAAATATATCTATGTCATTAGCCATGGCTCATTTTATTCAGTCTTTCTTTCGCTCATTCATTCAAAATAATTGTGGTAGGCACTGTACAAACTGCTGGGAAGAAATCACTGTGAATAATACATGGGGGGAAAAAAAAACCCAAAATACCTTGCCCTTATAGAGTTGATCTTTGTGTTGGGGGAGGCAGGCAACTAAAGAGCAAGTGAAATAATATGTTAGATAAAAGAGAATAGGAACATGATTTCTGGATGGGGCAAAAGTAAGGACTGTGGGTTGGAATTTTAAATAGGGTGGTGATGGGGTTCATGACGCTCTACCCTAGAATGCAGCACCTTGACATGTTAAATATTTTAAGCGAAAGAATGTGAGAAACGGCAGGTACTGGAAAGACTCTGACCACCACCCCCACCCCTCCCCATCCCACCCTGAAGCAAGTCTTAAGACCCTGTGTGGGAGAAGCCCTCTCCATTTAAGAAAGGAGCATCCTTGGACCTCCCTGATAGCTCAGGTGGGAAACAATCTGCCTGCAATGCAGATCCCTGGGAAGATCCCCTGTGGAAGGGAATGGCCATCCACTTCAGTATTCTTGCCCGGAGAATTCCACAGACAGAGGAGCCTGGGGGCTACAGTCCAAGGGATCAAAAAGAGTTGGACATGACTGAGCATCCTACACGTACACAGCATCCTTATCTCTGAAGACAAAGGGACCCCAAGGAATTCCAATAAACAGGGCTGGCTAAGTTCCCTCAGTTCACTGCCCTTTGTCCTATTGATCTTCAAATCCAGTTTGAAAACATTCAGGCCTATTCTGTGGATGTGAGTTCAAACAAACTCTGGGAGATAGTGAATGACAGGGAAGCCTGGCAGGCTGCAGTCCTTGGGGTCTCAAAGAGTCAAATTGACCCAGTGACCCGAACATCAGCAATCCTCCCTTTGGGTCTTCATTTCCTTAGAAAGGCTAATTTGTAACTTTTCTCTTGTTAATTTGTCTTTTGTTATGGAGATCCTGCTAAGAAACTTGCAATGGAAGTAAACAATCTTGGTCTGGAGGAGGCTGCCTTGGGAAGTTGAGGGTGGGGATGGGGGGATGGAGCAAAACTTGTGAAAATCTGGTGGGAGGAAGCTCCAGGCGGAGAGAACAATAAAGAAGTGAATGTGACTGGGCTGGAGAGAACAAGGGAGGAACATACAGGAGATGGACTCTCTTCACACTGAGAAGAAAGAGAGGCAGATGGTGATGGAGTCCTTGGGCCCAGAAAAGAAAACAACGGTCTCAAAGGCCCTTGCTGAATCATCTAACTTCGGGGAAAACAAACTGCTCCGGAACTTATCGCCTCCTGCCCAGGGGACTTACCACCCCCTGCCTAAAACCTCCCACCCCCTGTTCAACTACAAATGCCATCTCAACTAAAGGTTACTGAAAAAGTCCCACCTGTCTAACATTTCCCTTATCGCTTCCACAAACATCCCTTTAAATATGAAGCCTCCCTATCCCTTTCACACTCAGCCTGGTCCTTAGGCCGACTGTTGCCCCTCCTTGCCTGAATAAAGGTAACCTACCTCCGTTGAGGTCGTCTCCTTTTCTGCCTTGGCCCGAACTATACCTCACAGATGGGAATTCCCTGGTGGTCCGGTGGTTAGTTAGGACTCCATGCTTTCATGCTGAGGGTGCGAGGGAGGGCTTGGGCTCCATTCCTGGTGGGATCCTGGAGAACTAAGGTCACATAAGCTATGTTGTGGGGCAAAAAAAGTCAGGGAGGGGGGCAGATTATGAGTCATTGAAAGGACCTGGGCTTGTTATTTGAAAGCCATCGTAAGGGGCTTGAGCAGAAAATTAACACCCATCTTAATGAGACTGGGATGTGAGGGAAAGCAGGAAGACCAATTAAGGAAGTTACCAAGTAATGCAGGAGTTGAGGCTTAAATCAGAGTGACATTAGCCAAGGAATAAGAAAGGATCAGATTCTGGATATATTGTGAAAGCAGAGGTGACAGGATTTGCGGAGAGCGGATGAGGTGTGAGAGAAGGGGGGAATACAAAGCTAGCTCCATGCCTCTTGGCCTGAGCACAAGAGGGATGAAGTTACTGAGATGGTGAAGCTCTGGGAGAAACAGGTTTGGGGGGGCGGTGGATGGCTTGTTCCCTTTGAGATTCCTTGTACACATCTAAAGTCAGATGTGGGGTGGGGATTTGGCACTGGGCAGAGAGGACTAGTCCAGGGAGAACAGTTTGGTTTGGGTTTGGATGCCGTCTCCAATGGAGATGGTGAAGCTACAGAAGAAAAGAGGTCTGAGAATTCCTGGGAGGTCAGGAAGAGGAGAAGGAACCTGGAAAGGGCCTGAGAAGGAAGAGTCAGTGGCAGTAAGAAGAAAGTATAAGGTCCTGGAAGCCAAGAGGAAAACGTGTTTCAAGGGAAGAATGGTCTCAGTCAGAGATAGGTGATAAGTCAAGTGGGATGTTTGACCATTGGCAGGACATTGGGTGACCTAGACAGCGTTGGGGACAGCTGCTGATTAGAGTGGTTAAGAGAATGAGAGGAGAATTAGTAGCAGTACCACCCTCGAGGAGTTAAACTATAAGTAAAGGGAAACTAAAGATGAGGGGAAGTGGGGGATGAGAGATTTTGTTTCTTTTAAGATGGGAACAACAGTAGCGTGTTTGTACACTTACAGGAGTGATTCCTTAGACAGGGGAAAAGATGCTGCAGGAGGAATGGGAGAGAATTCTGGAGCCATTCCCTTGAGTTGGTGAAAGGACTGGTCTCTAGGGCCCAAGTGGAGAGGTTGGCCTTGGATAGGACGGTGGACATTCAACCAAAGAAATGCCAGGAAAGACCCAGGATGTGGTGAAGGCGCCAGCGGGTAGGGGTTTTCCTGACTACTCTTTTCTCAGGGAACTAGGCAGCAGGGGCCAGGTCACCAACTGAGAGTGAACCTGGGGAGGGTGGTATTAGAGGTCTGAGGATGGAGAAGTGAAAGTGAAGTCAAAGTCATTCACAACTCTTTGCAAACCCATGGACTATACAGGCCTTGGAATTCTCCAGGCCAGAATACTGGAGTAGGTAGCCTTTCCCTTCTCCAGCGGATCTTCCCAACCCAGGAATCAAACTGGGCTCTTCTGCATTGTGGATGGAGAAGACAGTATGAAATAGTCATCTGGGGGATGAGGAGGCTGTCTTCTCAATAGCATGGGGGCCCACTCAAAGCTAGGAGCCCTTACTTGAATGGACTTCCTTGAGTGGCTCAGACGGTAAAGAATCCACCTGCAATGTAGGAGACACAGGTTCAATCCCTGGATCAGGAAGATCCCCGGGAGAAGGAAATGGCAACCCACTCCTGGTAAATCCCATGGACAGAGGAGCCTGGAGGGCTACAGTCCATGCTCAACAGGGGTGTTTGGTTTTCTCTAGTCTGTTTCAGCCACATGGGTGCAGGTACAGAGTAGGCAAAAATAATATTTAGTCAAATTGGAGTTTTGCCTTTCAGTTTCTGTTTATGTTAATGTGTCATTACAAATTTATAATTTGTTTTAAACCATAATTTATTTAAAAGCAAAGTCACAAAAGCCCAATATTATAATTTAGTGAAAATATTCTGAATATAATGGCAGAAATGATCTTTCTTTAATAGGTCTGGCTGCAGATTTATTTAGACTTAGCTCTAGATGAGCTGTTATCATTTTATCTACATTTTCTATTTTAAGGAACACTTATTTTTCTTATCTTATTGGAACGGAGTGTTTCAAATGGGCTAGAAATCAGCCCACTAAATACTTACTTATAAATGCACTTATTTCAGCCAACTGGCATGGCGTGTGTTTGTGTACAAATCAGTGACTGGCTACCTTAAAAAAGAGGACCAAATTTGGCAAACCACAACTCTATGTGTTTTCTTCACTTGTATGATTTGAAACAGTATACATTTTTGATCATTTCTCTTCAAATCATTTGCATTTAGCGCTTTCAAGCACATATGAATAATTTGTTTCTTTGGGGGCACAAAGTCTTCTCAGAGTATGTTAAGAATTTTGAGACTGGATCAAAACTTCTCATGAGTTGAATTTAGTAACTGAACTAAATTCTGCACTAATTCAGTACATGCAAGCTTTTGCATTATAGAGGAGCAAGGCCAGAGTTGCTAGAGTTTGGGAGCTTACAGGTTGACAAGAGCCCAGTTGGTGGTTTCACCAGGATGAGAAAGGAATGGAATTTATAAAGACCTCATCCTGTCAGGATTGCTTTAACTTTTCTGCAAACCTTCTTTAGAATTTTTGTTTTATGCAATTTCTCTATTCTGCTCCAGTGTAGCTTCATAGTTCAGAGCATGGCCTTTGGAGGCCAAAGAAATGAGTTCAGAGTCTGAAGTTTGTAATCTGTGAGCTGAGTGACTTTGGGAAAGTTACTAACCTCTCTGGCCCAGTTCTGCTTGTGGAGATTGAATAGACCAAGGGCTAAGCAGAGTGCTTAGCAATTAGTCTATGCTCAATTTATTCTAGGAATTAGTATACATACATCCATGCTTTAGTAATACAAAATAATTACTAAGTTATCCTAATAAATTAGCAGTATAAAAATAGGTTTTTAAGTGGCTAACCATGGAGTTTGGACCAAGGACTTGGCCGCCTGAGTCTTGGTCCCCTAGTCCCAGAGCCATGGTCCATAAATTTCAGGAAAAATAAAAGGTCATAAACCTTTTCACAAAGAATAATTTAATACACTAGGAGGATTGTATCTTGAATTATTTAGCAATATGCCTTACCTTTAAATAGTATTAAACTTGATTAGAAGATCACTGACTTAGTTTTCTGACTCTAGTGTTTCTCCTTCCCCCACCCCCCTCCCCCTCTCTCATGTTACCATCTTAACCATTTCCAAGTGTACAGTGCAGTACTGTGAGGTATATTCACACCGTTGTGAAATAGAGCTCTAGAACTTTTTCATCTTACAGATCGGAAAAACTCTATCCACTAAACCATATCTTTCATTTTGCTGCTCTTCACAGCCCCTGGGAACCACCATTCTACTTTTCTGTTTCTGTGAATTTGGCTGCTATAGACACCTCATGGGCTTCCCAGGTAGCTCAGCTGGTAAAGAATCCGCCTGCAATGTAGGAGACCCTAGTTCGATTCCTGGGTCAGAAAGATCTCCTGGAGAAGGGATAGGCAACCCACTCCAGTATTCTTGGGCTTCCCTGCTGGCTCAGCTGGTAAAGAGTCCACCTGCAATGCAGGAGACTCCAGTTCAATCCCTGGGTTGGGAAGATCCCCTGGAGAAGGGAAGGGCTACCCACTCCAGTGTTCTGGCCTGGAGAATTCCATGGACTGTACAGTCCATGGGTTTACAAAGAGTTGGATACGACTAAGCGACTCTCACTTTCACTTTCAGACACCTCATAGAAATGGAATCACACAGTATTTGTCATTTTGTGTCTGGCTTATTTCACCTAATATAACATCCCCAAGGTTCATCCATGTTGATGTAGGTGACAGGGTTTCCTTTTCAGGGTGAATAATATATATTTCAGGGTGAATAATAAAATAATAATATTTCCTTCACCCTATTATTCACAAGGTGAATAATATTCCACTTCCACTTTGCTAAAGTTCACCAGATCACCATATCTGTAAAAGCACAGTTTTGTCCAAACCCAGGCCAGCTCTCAAAGACACTCATTTTGAGATGTTTAAGTCAGTTGACTTAACTATTTATTGGTGACAACAAAATTTCCTTTCCACGATCCATGTTGGCATAAACTATGCAAATAAAGAAGCTATATTTTAGACCTGCAAAATGCTAGGAGCATCATTTTTTTTCTCACCCAGAGAGGCTGGCAGAGAGTCCTCTTTTACCTTTCACAATCATCATCTATGTTTGAAAATTTTCTCTTTAAAATGGCTTTTACTTTTCAAGTTGTCATATTGGAGGGGGCTATTCACAACACTGTCAGTTTAAAAATACCTGGGTATTTTGGGACTGTAAGCTGGTGCAGTCACTACCATATGATTCAACAGTCTCATTCCTGGGCATATATATAGATAAAACTATAATTTAAAAAGATACATGCACTCCAGTGTTCACAGCAGCACTATTCACAATAGGCAAGACATGTAAACACCCTAAATGTCCACTGACAGATGAATGGATAAAGAAGATGGGGGACAGATACACAATGGAATATTACTCAGCCATAAAAAGGAATGCATTTGAGTCAGTTCTAATGAGGTGTATGAGCCTAGAACCTATTGTATAGAGTGAAGAGAGTCAGAAAGAGAAAGATAAATAGCGTATTCTAACACACATATATGGAATCTAGAAAAATGGTTCTGAAGAATTTATTTACAGGGCAGCAATGGAGAAACAGACATAGAGAACAGACTTATGGACATGGGGAGAGGGGAGGAGAGGGTGAGATGTATGGAAAGAGTAACATGGAAACTTACATTGCCATATGTAAAATAGATAGCCAACAGGTATTTGTTGTATGGCTCAGGAAACTCAAACAGGGGCTCTGTATCAACCTAGAGGGGTGGGGCGGGGAGGGAGGTTCAAAAAGGAGGGGATCTATGTATACCTATGGCTGATTAATGTTGAGGTTTGACAGAAAACAACAAAACTCTGTAAAGCAATTATCCTTCAATAAAAAAATAAATTAAAAAAAAAGACTACGTGGTACAGCTACAGAATGGAATACGACTCAGCCATAAAAAAGATGAAATAATGTCATTTACAGAACCATGGGTGGACCTAGAGATTATCATACTAAGTGAAGTCAGAAAGACAAGGACAAATACCATACGGTATCACTTATATATGGAATCTAAAATAAGACACAGACAAACTTATCTGTGAAACAGAAACAGACTCACAGACATAGAGAGCAGATCTGCAGTTGCATCAGGGTGGGCTGTGGGGAGGGATGGATTGGAAATTTGGGATTAGCAGATGCAAACTAATATATAGAATGGGTAAAAAGGGAGATCCTACTGTATAGCACTATATTCAATATTCTATGATAAACTGTACTGGAAAAGAATACGAAAAAGAATGTATATATATGTATAACTGAATCACTTGTATAGCAAAAGTTAGCATAATATTTTAAATCAACTATACTTCAATAAAATAAAACTTATTTTTTTAATGCATGCTTTTAAGTGGTGTTATATGTTAATTCTAAGACTGGTAACATTATTTGCTGAAACCAAAATGCTCACCCTTCATCTGTGTGCATGGAAGATTATGGATGCAGTAATTTATTTTCAAAACTATCTGAAACTTGGTCATACCACATTTATAGAGGCAAGCTCTAATATCTTAAATATTAGATATTTAAATATTAACTGCAAAATTCCTGACCATGAAATTGTCTTCTTATGGAAGGTAGAAATTGCTTAATGTTTGTGATGCATGCTACTCGTCCTTTCCTTTTTTTTTTTTAGATAAATCTCGATGAGTGCCTCCAGAGCCAGGTGCAGGGCCTGACACCAGTGGGTACAAGGTTGAGGAAAATATAGTCTTCTTGTTCAGGAGCTCCCTGTCAGCCAGGGAGAAACACAGAAGCAGAGGATTATAATTCAGTGTTGGAAATGCGGTTACAGCCCTATGTTAGGGCATCACTTCTATCACTGAAAAAGGATTTGAAACACCTTAATGAAGACATGAAAATGACTGAAAATAGCAGTGTGAAAAGTGGCTTCTGGTTAGACTCTCTTCCGAAAGACATTTGCTTTGTAAGATAGAGTGCCCCCAACAGCATCATTTGTTTCGTATGTCACTTGTGCATCACTGTTCCACTCTACCAGTAAAATGGTAGACTTTTAAATATTTTCCCAAATTATCATTCACAAAAATCACGCTACTGGTTACTTCTCCTTGCCTTCCTTTCTTTCTCCTTTAGGCGGTTTCTTTCCTTAACACATTTTGTTGTTGAATCTCTGAAATACATTTAAATAAATGAAAACAGAGAACTACAAATTGCTCCTATTTCTCTGATGTTCACCAGTTTAACCTATGAGTCATATGTCAACATTCTGTTTTCTTTGTCATGATTTCTAACTGTTGTATAACTGTGGACTTAGTCACTTGGTATATTGGTATCAGAAGAAAAAGATTCTGTGTTTATGTTCCATATATGCATTTATTCTTGGTAATGGAAGCTAATTAAATCTCAGAGTAGTTTTAAAATACAGGACAAAAATTGCTAAGAAGAAAGAAATCTCTCTTTGCTGCTGGTTGAATAAACTTGGAGACTATGCAAGGATCCAATTTAAAATCAGTTCTAAACTAATGATCTTATTCCCCAAGTGTGTTGTTCTTTTCAGTAAGTGAAGCCAACATTCACTTAATTGCTCCACGACAGAAATTACAAGGTCATCTGTGATTTCTCCCTTGCCTTCATCCACCCAGAATAGAGTAGATTCTACCTGTTGAACCACACTTGGGTTAGTCTCCTGCTCTCCCTACAGCCTGGACCTCAGCTCAGATCTGCAGTCCTGCTGTGGCTTCCTGATTTATCTTCCCAGCTATATTCTTTTCTTCCTCTGCCCATTCTCTGACCTCCTGTCTTTGCTGTTTCTAAGATGTAGATAATACACTTTCACTTCCCTTTCATAGGCTGAATTTAACCTGCTAAATCGTGTCAAAATTTTTCTGAAATCAGGCATGTTAGCCAAATACATAGTATTACTTCTGTGAGGCATGCAGATCCCAAAGTGACAAGGCATCTGGGTTTCCTTAGATCACAAGAATAAATAATAAGGGACACTTCCTGAGTATACTATTCTGAGTACTTTGAGTGGATTAATTCCTTTTACAAAGTCAACAATAATAATCACTGCCATCATTTATCAGGAATCTACTTTCCATCCAGACATTAGATGTCCATTAGCTGTCACCTTTTACCTTGCTTTTTTGGCCATGAGACATAAGGGATCCTAGTTTTCTGGCCACAGATTGAACCCATGCCCCCTGAAGCGGAAGTACAGTCTTAACAGAGGAACCACCAGAAAAGCCCCAGTTGTTCTCTTTTAAACCACTCTGCAGGGTGAGTTCCTATCTCCGGGAAGAAGATGAAATGAGGGGAAGGATTTCTTAGAGGGTCAGGTGTTGCCTCCAGGCCAGTCAGCTAGGAAGTAGCAAGGTCCAGAGTGAGCCCACACCCCCCAGTCCCTGCTCCCTGCCCACCCTCTGCCCTGGGCACCGCACCACTTACATGCTTGTAGTGGTGTCGCATCAAGGAGGGTGATGGGGATGGAAATTAAAGCACTGTGACCAAGACAGGCAGGCTGTTTTGACTTAGGACCTGCGGGGAACAAACCTGGCGCTGAACTGACTTCACCAAGTCCCTCACTTAACGTGTCACTGTTTTGGTTTTGGGCTTGTGTCTGGTTACGGCAGGCTCAGAAGTCCCGGACCTTTGGTGGAGTCATAGAATGTTAGCCTCCAGGATGAAACTGTCTCTTGCAGAGTGTGATTAACCACAGACAAAATTTTAGGAGGAAGTAGGCTAAGAAAAATCTGCACATCTTGCCTGTCGTCTGCTGAGGCTGTCAAACAAAACTAGATGAGGAGCTTATCATGTCTTTAAGTGGGAAGCCCCCCGCCCCCAGATGTCTTGTCTGAATAAACTCTCTCGGTGGATGCCTTAAGAACCAGTGGTGTATCCTTCGTGGCGGGGGACCAGCTCACCAGCCTGAGGTAAGTTTTACCTTGGCGCTGTGTCTGCTGACGAGGAATGCGTACTTACAGGTTCAGGCAAGGACGAGTTCCTTATTGTCATGTCCAGTCATGGCTTAGTCCCAGAGGAGGAAGGAAGAGAGGTCAGGGGGCATACCACACTGTCACGCGTGCTAAGAGGAGAAGAAGACAGTGGGGAGCTCCTCTTGGCCACTTGCTGATCTGCTGGGTCATCCTCCTCCTATCAGGAGAGAGACGGCACTTCCGTCAGCGGGCTTGGGTGGGGGCAGCACCTCAGCCAGCTGGAGAGCGTGGCCCTGTGGCCTCAGGCTGCTGGGGAGCTGGCTCGGGCTTCCTCTTTCGTGGAGCTAATTACACAGAGTCCTGACCCTTTTCTGTGCTCCGGGTTGAGCCCGGCTGCCGGCTCCCCACTTCATCTCAACCAATCCCACCCACTTCCTCAGACCAACGCTAGGATTTCCTAATCATTTCTTTTACATTTGGGGACAAAGATCTAAACTAATTTAGCCCTCAGTCTCTCACTTTCTGCTTTAAGTCATTTTTCTTGGTGTTTGGACCACAGGAGACCATTCAGGACCTGAAGAGATTTTTCCCTGAAGGTTCTCAGCCAGAGAGCACCAGGGTCACCTCGGTCTACACCTTTTCATCATGAGCTTTGGGTTCTCTGTTTGCTGGCATCCCATTCAAAGTCCTTGCTGACCTGAGCCGGGAGACATTTTGTCCGGATGCAAATGAAGTTGGCTCCAGTTCTTCAGGATGAATCTATCAAAGTCCCTGGCCATTAGGACAGACATCTAGTTACAGGGGAGCAGACACTGCTAAGCTAGCTAGTCCTCTGGAAAGTGCTGGCATCTGGGGACATCGAGGGGAAGGATGATGACTCCACTCAAATCTGTTTTTTCACTTTCTTTTCCAACATACCAGGTCCTTTAAAAAACTAGGATTTTTAAAGTAATTAATATAGAGTGCAGAACATGAAAATGCAGTTTTGCCTTGTCTCCAGGAGGCTAACGGAATGACCAAGGAGAGAAGATATAGAGTAAAACACCCTAGGGCTTATGCCATCTATTGATCATATTATGGTTCACATTTACTAAGACCTGTTTCTGTTCCTCTTCCTGTCTGCTCCCTCCTCTCTGATCTCCCTTTCCTTCATTTTCATAAAAAAAAAACTATTGGCTAGGGAAACTTCCCTGGTGGTCCAGTGGTTAAGACTTCACACTTCTACTTCAGGGGGCATGAGTTCGATCCCTGGTCATAGAACTAAGGTCTGTATGCCACACAATGTGCCCCTCCCCCAAAAAACACTATTGGCTAAACGAATTGCTTTTTATAACAACCTATGCTGTGCCGTGCTCAGTCACAGTCAGTTGTATCTGACTCTGTGCATGCTCAGAGAAGCATGCTCTTCTGTCCATAGGATTCTCCAGGCAAGAATACTGGAGTGGGTTGCCATGCCCTCCTCCAGGGGGTCTTCCTGACCCAGGGATCGAACCTGTATTTCTTATGTCTCCTGCATTGGTAGGCGGGTTCTTTACCACTAGTGCCACGTGGGAAGCCCATAACCATCTACATCTAACCTCAATTACAAGGAAGGTGAAATGATTAGGGAGGTAACTGAACTGGGGCTCAGTATTTTGTAGATTCAATAGATAGTATTCACTATATAGTATTCAACATATAGTATTTACTGCTAAATTAGGAGGAAATGTTATGGCTTGACTGTGGAAATTAGCTCATTTGTAGACAATGAGGCGAGTAAATGAGGAAGAGAATTAGAGCCTTCAGAGCCTTTACCTTTAAACGTCTGACCTGCCTGTCTCAGTCTGTAGGCTCTGGGGGATTAAGGAAACTAGGCAGCAAGTAAGGACAGGCTAATCCAGAGCCTGCTACATACTCCAGGAGCACTTCTATGCTTGAGAGGTATAAGCTCCAGTGGCTATAGGGATCAGATGTGAGATGGAAGAGGATGAATGAGCAGGGCCTATTCTTTGGATGGACACCCATTTTGCATACTAAACATGTGGGAATAGTCTTTGTTTCTTCTAAGAATTGTATAGCCAGCCCTCTCGTTTCATGTGTTCCATCTACACCCATGGATTCAACCAACTAAGAATAGAAAATATTATTAAAAAAATAAGAAAGAAAGAAATTCCTGAAAGTTCCAAAAAGTAAAACTTGAATGGCCCATGTGCTGGCAGCTATTTATACAGTATTTACATTGTGTTAGGTATTATAAATAATCCAGAGCATTTAAAGTATATAAGAGGATGGGCATAGGTTATATGCAAATACTATGCCATTTTATATGATGGACTTGGTATCTTCTGGGGGTCTTGAAATCAATCCCCTGTGGATACCAAGTGACTATACTGTACTGAAAAAAAAAAAAAATTCTTGAACCTCTTAGATCTCTTATTTGCCACTTCTGATAAATATATAGGCTCAGAGAAATACCCCTCTACCATAAGGAAAAAACAGAAATGAAAGTATAATGGCAAAGTAAAAACTTAATATGTAGCTTCACTGTTGGAGACATTAGGGAATAGTGGGGATTGTGGCATGGAGAACACAGGTATCATCTAAAAGGGCAGAAGCCACTCTGCTCTAGCAGATTGCTTCATGAGAGAATAGGGCTCTAGTATCCTTTTTTTTTTTTTATAACTTCTGTCTAGATAATGAGGGAGTCAAATTTGAGAAAATATAGAATCAGACCAAACAGGAGCAGCAGGTAGAAGACACAGGAACAGTGAGGACTGCAGGAGCTATAAAAGGGCCAGAGAGAGAGAATTTTGGAAATATTCTTGCCTTAGAAACAGACACTTTACTTTCCCTTCCAGCTGTAGCAGAAACCAGTGACAGTTTCCCAGGCAACATCCAGTCTGGCATAGCCTGATAACTCGTGTACTTTTGCAATGCAGAATAATTTCTTGATAGGCAAATTCTGGCACCATTTCAGAGTCCTACCAACCCAAGAATGGAAGGTGAGATACTGCTATTGGGTAGCAATTCCCTGTCATGACAAATTTTAACCCTTCTGTTAAGTTTAGAGTTCTTAATGGATTCTCATTTCTTTGTCTTTGTAGTTCACAGAAATCAAATTCCCAAAGTCTGACTGCCACATAAGAATCTTCTACATGTTTTTATTTTATCTGTGGTGCTTAAAACAAATATATATATATATATAATTAGATATTTATAATACCAATATGCTGATATTGTAGTAGATCTAAATGGATTTTAATATTTCTTCACAGTTGGGTACAACTCAGTGGCCTGTTTTCAGGTAGAGGGTCAAGTTTACTCAAAGATGAACTTAAAAATATCTGTTTTCTTTGTCAAGGAATAATAATGGTAATAAAATACTGTTATGTGCTTGTGGTCAGTTGTGTCCAACTCTTTGCAACCCCATGGACTCTAGCCCACCAGGCTCCTCTGTCCATGGGCTTCTCCAGGCAAGAATACTGGAATGGGTTGCCATCTTCCCGACCCAGAGATCGAACCTGCATCTTCTGTGTCTCCTGCATTTCACGCAGATTCTTTACTTCTGAGCCACTGGGAAAGCCCTAATAAAATAGTTAGGGTAGTATTAATAACCATACTATCTAGGACTTTAAAAAGCCTTCCAAGTAACTTCAAACAAATCTATACTTTGTTTTTAAGAACACTGGGGAAGTAGAATTTAAGTGAATAGCTGTGCCTTTTAATCTACATCTCATGGGCCCTTTACTGTTTAACTGTCCTTATTATTTTTTCTACCTACTCTCTAACAAGCTGAACTGAGATGGACTAGAGTTATTGGTCTAAGAGCAGGGGAAAGCTATAGGCATGTTGTTTCCTGAAGTCAACAAGGCATTTGGCAACACCTATCTTTGTAGCATTGTATATAAGAGGGAGAAATATGCATGAACTAGATGATCGCACATTTTAGGGCATTCACAGTCATCTACATTCAACATATCATGCAACAGTGATTTAGAAAATAGTGAGTGTGCCTACAGACTAGGCACAGCTCTAGGTCCTACAAGGATAGGAATGAATATGAATTTTTTTGTAGAGGACATTGAGAAGCAAACAGAGGTTTCAAAGAACCACACATACACACACACAAACACTATATGTATAAATACATATATAATTAAAAAACAGATAACTCTAGACTTGAGTAGAGAATAGACTTCATCCTCAGTGGATAATGCAATATAAAAATAATTTTGAAATGTCATAGGTGAAAAAATGTTAATTATATATAATGATATATCAAAATATATTCATAGGCTATTAAGTATAGAGTTCTCATATACACTCCGCCCATCCCCAAAGATTCCCCTATTATTAAATTTCACATCAGTGTGGAACATTTGCTATAACTGATGAACCAATATTGATATATTATTTTAATTATAGAAAGAGAAAAAGAAAGTGAAGTCGCTCAGTCATGTCCAACTCTTTGCCACCCCATGGACTGTAGCCCATCAAGCCCCTCCATCCATGGAATTTTCTAGGCAAGAGTACTGGAGTGGGTTGCCATTTCCTTCTCCGGGGGATCTTCCCAACCCAGGGATCGAACCCAGGTTTCCCACATTGCAGGTAAACACGTTACCATCTGAGCCACCAGGGAGTTTTGACTAAAGTCATTACGTTACCTTAGGGTTCACTCTGTGTTGTATATTCTATGGGTTTGGACAAATGTTTATTTGCATCCATCATGTTTCATGGTGTCATGTATTATTATGTATCTTCATATCATGTATGCATCATTACAGTATCATATGGAATAGTCCTAAAAATTCTCTCTGCTGTACCTAGAGCACATCCTCCTCTCCCCCAGAAGCCTTAGCAATCACTAGTCTTTTTGTTAGCTTTATAATTTGCATCTTCCAGAATGCCATATATTAATAGTTGTAGTCATTCAGTAGGTAGTCTTTTCTAATTATTAGGCTTCTTTCACTTACCAATAGGCATTTAAGGTTCATCCATGTCTTTGTGGCTTGATAGTTCATTTTATCGCTGAATATTACTCCATTTTATAAATGTACCACAGTTTGTCTATCCATCCACCTACTAACAGACATCTTGGTTGCTTCCAAGTTCTGGAAATTATGACAGAGCTATTATAAATATTCAAAAGCAGGTTTTTGTGTGGCCATAATTTTCAACTCATTTGGGTAAATACCAAGGAATATAAATAATGGATTGTGTGGTGAGACTAAAAAAACTAAAAGTTTAGCTTTGCAAAAAACTGCCAAACTATCCCTGAAATGGTTGGACCATTTTGCACTCCCACCCAACAATGAAAGTTCCTCTAGTTCAAGGTCTTCTCCAGCATTTGGTATTGTCATTACTTTGGATTTTGGTCATTCTAATAGGTATCTCATTTTTGCTTTAGTTTGTCATTCCCTAATGACAAATGATATTCCCTGGTGGCTTAGACAGTAAAGAGTCTGCCTGCAATACAGGAGACCTGGGTTTGATCCCTGAGTCAGGAAGATCCCCTGGAGAAAGAAATGGCAACCCACTCCAGTATTCTTGCCTGGAGAATCCCAAGGACGGAGGAGCCTTGCAGGCTACAGTCCATAGGGTTGTAAAGAGTCACACACGACTGAGCGACTTCACTTTCACTGACATGATGTTGAGGATCTTTTCATATACTTATTTGCCATCTATAGCTTTTTTCTTAAGGTGTTAGATCTTTCGCCCATTTTTAAAGTTAGGTTGTTTGTTTTCTTATTGTTGAGTTTTGAGAATTATTTGTACCCTTTAGATACAAGTTCTTAATCAGATACATGTCTTGTAAATATTTCCCCCTAGTCTATGACTTGTCTTTTTAATCATTTAAGAGTATCTTTTGAAGAGCATACATTTCCCCCACTCCCTAAGTTTTTAATTGTAATGAAGTCCCAGTTAATTTTTCTTTCATGGATTGCACTTTTGGTGCTGAATCTAGAAAATCATTGTCAAGCATAAGATCACCTAGATTTTCTCCTTGGCTTATGACCCATTTTGAGTTAATTTTTTTAAAAGGTGTGCGGTCTGCATCAATTCCTTCTTTTTCCCCTTTTCCTGTGGATGTCCAGTTTTTCCAGCGCCATTTGTTGAAAAGCTTATCCATTGTTCACTGAATTGCCTTTGCTCCTTTGTCAAAGACAAGTTGACTAGATTTGTGGGGGTCTATTTCTGAGCTATTTATTTCATGCCATTGATATATTTTTGCCAATTCTTTTGCCAATTCCACATCACTGTAGCTAGAGTAAGAATTAAATTTAGATAGTGGCAGTCTTCAAGATTTGTTCTTCTTCAGTATTGTGTTGGCTATTCTGGGTCTTAAGGTTCTCCACATGAATTTTAGAATCAATTTGTCACTAGCCACAAAATAACTTGCTGGTATTTTTATTAGGATTGAGTTACATCTATAGATCAAATTGTAAAGAACTGATATATTGACAATATTCACTCTTGTATCCATGGAATATGTCTCTATTTATATAGATCTTTTATTTCTTTCATTAGAATTTTGTAATTTTCATCAGGCAGATCTTGTATTTATTTTTAAAGACTTTTCCTTAAGAATTTCTTTTTTTTTCCTTTTCTTTTGTAAATGGTGCTAATGTGAATGGTGTTTGTTTTACCTTTCAAATCCAACCATTGTGAATGGGTTTTGGATTTTTTTCAAATGTGTTTTCTACATTTACAGATATAATCATATTATAACGTTTAGCCTGTTGATGTGACAAATTACATTAATTGATTTTCAAATGTTGAATGAGCCTCATGTACCTGGAATAAATCCTACTTCATCGTGGTGTGTATCTTTTTATACATTGTTGGATTTGATTTGCTAATATTTTGTTGAGAATTTTCACACCTATGCTTATGAGATACATTGTTTTCTTTAATGTTTTTGTGTGGTTTTGCTGTTAGGGTAATGCTGGACTCAAAGAATGAGTTAGGAAGTTTCCCTCAGCTTCTATTTCTGGAAGAGATTGTAGAGAATTGGTATTATTTCTTCCTTAAATGTACGGTAGAATTCACCAGTGAATCCACCTGGGCCTGGTAGTCTCTCTTTTTGAATATCATTAATTACTAATTCAATTTCCTCAATCAGTTCAGTTCAGTTCAGTCGCTCAGTCATGTCTGACTCTCTGCAACCCCATGGACTGCAGCACGTCAGGCCTCCCTGTCCATCACCAACTCCCAGAGTCCACCCAAACTCATGTCCATTGAGTCGGTGATGCCATCCAATCATCTCATCCTCTGTCATCCTCTTCTCCTCCTGCCCTCAATCTTTCCCAGCATCAGGGTCTTTTCAAATGAGTCAGCTCTTCGCATAAGGTGGCCAAAGTATTGGAGTTTCAGCTTCAACATCAGTCCTTTCAATGAACACCCAGGACTGATCTCCTTTAGGATGGACTGGTTGGATCTCCTTGCAGTCCAAGGGACTCTCAAGAGTCTTCTCCAACACCACAGTGCAAAAGCATCAATTCTTCAGCGCTCAGCTTTCTTTATTGTCCAACTCTCACATCCAAACATGACTACTGGAAAAACCATAGCCTTGACTAGACGGACCTTTGTTGGCAAAGTAATGTCTCCGCTTTTTAATATGCTGTCTATGTTGGTCATAGATATCAATAGATATAGGCTATTCAGACTGTCTGTTTCTCCTAGGTACGAGTTTTCATAGATTGTGTCTTTCAAAGAAATGGTGCATTTCATCCAAGTTATCATATTTTTTTGGGCATAGAGTTAATAATATTCCTTTATTATTCTTTTAATGTTCATGGGATCAGTAGTGATTGCCCTTCTTTCATTTCTGGTATTAACAGCTTGTATCTTTCCTTTGATTGCATATCATTCTATTTTAATGTGCAATTTTTATTACAAGTGAAAGCAGATATGTTTTCATATAGCCAGTTTTGGGGGGTTGTTTTTGCTTTTTTTGTTGTACCACCTGGCATGTGGGATTTTAATTCTTCAACCAGGGATTGAACCCATGCTCCCTGCAAGTGGAAGTGTGGTCTTAACTGCTGGACTGCCAGGGAAGTGCCCATACAGCCAGCTTTATTTGTTTTATAAGCTGTACAATGTATGTACTTTGTTTGATTTTCTCTTTTATCCAAGGCTATGATATATGAAGTGTTTACCTTATGCTCGCTCATTCACGTTGCAAATGTTTTTATCCCAGCTTGTTATTTTCCTCTTAATTTTATGTTCATATTTTTTCATGCATAAGCTTTAGATAAAGTCTTTCAGTATTTTAAAAATTGTTTCTTTGTTATCACTGTTGTGCTAAGTAATACCTAACATTCACTAAGTATTTACTATGCATCAGGCATTATATATTTACCTATATTATCTATGTTAAACTTCAAAGGATCCTTGTGGTAGGTACTGTTATCTCCATTTTATGGAAGAGGAGACTGAGGCACAAAACAGTGAGTATGTAATTCCAGGTGAGCAGTGCCAGGATGTGAAGCTAGACACTCTAATACCAGATGTGTGTTGTGTGTGTGTATGCTCAGTCATGTCTGACTCTTTGTGATCCCATGGACTGCAGCCTGCCAGAGTCCTCTGTCCATGGGATTTCCCAGGCAAGAATACTGGAGTGGGTTGCCATTTCCCTCTCCAGGGGATCTTCCTGATCTAGGGATCGAACTTGCATCTCCTGCATTGGCAGGTGGATTCTTTACGACAGAGTCATCTGGGAAGCTCCTAATACCAGAAACTCAGCTCCTAAGCTTTACTGCTTCCAAGAGAAGTCCTGCCAGTTGAGGATGGTATGATCTATCTATATTTTTAATGGTATACATATTTTTTAAAAGAACACTCATAACCACTCTGCTTTTAAAACGTCAAGATTTCCCAATTTTATAGCATAGAGCTATATGTCACAGCTCTTAAAAATTTTAAAGAATTCATTTGTTTTGGAACTGGAATTGATACATTATGTAGTTCGACCTTGTGGGAAGTTGGATTGATAGAATATTGGAAGGTGTGAGATAAATTGAGACAAATGAAACAAGTAAAAATTTTTTAAAGGCAATTACTATAGGAAAAAAGCAAATGATTAAAAAAAACAAGAATGGTCAGAGTACACACAACAATAAGTTGTGGATGCTATTTGCATGGACATAATAAAGTGAAAAATGAATATTTAACTGCACAAGAAAAGTGAATGAAAGGTGAGGAAGTGGAAAACGGAGAGAGTAGAACAGACAACTCTAGTTTTGGGGAGATGCTATTTTCTAAATGAATTTAGAAGAACAATCAGAGGAGGAAGAAGGGAATAGCCTTACAGCCATTAATATTTTGATGGAGCTGAAGATAAACGTAATGAATATGGAGAGAGATTATTTCACTTTCTCATGATCTCCATTTTCTCCCTTGAGACATAGTGAAAAGAAAGTGAAAGTTGCTCAGTCATGTCCAACTCTTTGTGACCCCACGGACTATACAGTCCATAGAATTTTCCAGGCCAGAATACTGGAGTGGGTAGCCTTTCCCTTCTCCAGGAGATCTTCCCAAACCAGGATTGAACCCAGGTCTCCCACATTGCAAGTGGATTCTTTACCAGCTGAGCCACCAGGGAAACACAAGAATACTGGAGTGGGTAGCCTATCCCTTCTCGGTGGATCTTCGCAACCCAGGAATCGAACTGGGGTTTCCTGCATGGGAGGTGGATTCTTTACCAACTGAGCTATGAGGGAAGCCCCCTTCAGACATAACTCTGTTTCAAAAAGATTTTTTAAAGTTTTTTTTTTTTCTCTCATTCAAGAATACATCTTCACTTGACAAGTTAAATACATAATGCTAATAAATAATTCATAATACTCAAATGAAGACAATAACTTTAAATGGAATTACAAAACAGAATGCACAGTGTTATTTTTGAAGAGAACAATTTCATATACTATCAAGTTTTGCCACATCTTACCTTTCCCTGTCTCATTAAAACCCTAGCCATGCTTTCCCATCTAAGGAACATCCGATCTTTTAATAGCACATGGAACTCCTACCAGAGTGACCTTTCTTTTTGGCAGGTCATCTGACGATATTAACGAGTACTTTCTTCCCAGAAGAGCAGGAAACCTTAATATTCAGAGAAGCTTTATTGTTGAAACGATCTGAGCAGACTGCCAAAATGACTGACTTCCTTTGCTCTGAAGAAGTTTCTCTTGTGTTTGCAATAAGTAGATATCAAAGGGACATTTATGGGTCTAAGCAAGTTCCAGTACTTGTAAAGAGGGCCACCCTTGAGATGAGGCAGGCAGTTGGGAGACAGATCTGTTTCAGGGGCATGGGAGGAAGTTTTCTAAAGGATGCTGGCAGCAAAGGGCCAGCAGCCAGAACTACAGGGAGGTCTTTAACGTGACCAAGTATCCCTACCTGTGACAGATCACAGCCAGAGCATATCAGAAGCATGTGATAGTCAAGGTCAAGGTAGGAAGGCAGGAAACCAGGAATGCAGTTTAGAGCAATCTAGGCCACAGCCCCAGAGAAAATGAGCAATGAAATGAGTTAAAAACAACTCAGGAAGGCAAGTGCAGTGATCAGAACTGGGTCCCCAATGGCAAACTCTGAAATAGAGTGGTAAATGAAATCAATAAACAAGGGTAGAATCTTGGAAACTATCCAGTTGCCTCATATGACTTATAGGACTACAGAAGTGTGCTGATCCTCACACCAAAATTTATGTTACAAGGTGAAAACACAATTCTAACTTCCCAGTGAACCATGATTTAAGCTCCACAAGGCTGAGTGCATGGAAGTATGTCTTTGTCTCTAAGGGAGATTATAACAAATGCTTGCAATTTAGAAAAGTCACCCATAATTTTTAATATTTTTTGTTTTTGGAGATAAGCCAAAATTCCAAATCTATACTATCCATTGCAGTAATCGAGATGAGTGAAGGAGGTGACGATGGAGGGAATGGGGATAAGGAGATGGACTGAACAGTTACAGGAGGGGAGTAAGGGATGGGCAAGGATCACAAGCAGGGAAGTGCTGTAGAGAATGGATCCTTGGTGTTAAAAGATAGACTGAGGCATATTAAAATTTCTTAGCTTCTTTGAGCAGAAATCAGAACGGAGCAGCACCAGGCCAGAAGCTGTTGAGACCTCCACCAACAGGGGCTCCAGAAAAGACTTTAGAGAAGGAAGGTGGAAGCAAAGCAATAAATTATTGGTTGGCTATAGATTGAAGCCTCATTGGCTCCTTGTGGTTGGTTGTCCTTAGGTCTTGATTTCATAACCACAAGGCATTTCCAGACTTTGATTTGGGTTTGCTTACATAGGCAACCACTGGCATTGGTGCCACCTGTCTTAATGGTTTCTCTGTAGAGTTAATTTAACACTGGTTTCTGGATGGTCTCAGACAACTGAGTGAACAAGGATGCCAGCACAGAGTAGGGAACAATCTGATGCTTGGAGTCAAAACCTGACTAGTTCTGTGTGAACTTGAGCCAATTACTTAACCTCTCTCAGCCTTTATCTGTAAAAAAAAAGGAATAATTCTACTTACAAAGTTGTTATGAGAACTAAATGAGATCATACCATTAACTTGACACATATATTGAGTGTCATATTAATTGCCAAATCCTGAATTCAAAGTCCAGTGTGCTGGAAGAGACATGCAAAAGCAATCAACACACTACAGGGGGGCAAGTGATAAGTGCTAAAATATCAGTGTCCATAGAGTGTTCAAGGAGCCCAGAATCAGGCACGCACTGCATGCAGATGTGGTGACAGGGGATTGGGTATTTGAATGAGGCTTGAATGAATATATTCAACCAAAATGTATTTCCCTTGTGACCTTGAACAAATTAATCGCCTCAGTTTCCTCATTAGAGATAATAGCAACCATCCCAAGGAGTGATTATGAGGGCTAAGTGAACTAATTCCTGAAGAATGCTCACTACAGGGCCTGGTACATAGCAAGCACTCCATCAATGTTGGCTGTTTTTTATTAACATTATGGCTATGGAGAACTCTGGGAGTCAGCATCTCTGATGAACTCAATGATATATCAAGGTCACAGCTAGTTAACAGCAGAGACTAGACTAGAGACCAGGTCACAGTTTTATGCTCAAAATAAAAGTAGAGTTCTAGACTCATCCATCCTGCTTTTTCTCCTGGAGATTCTAAAGAGAGTGCTGTAACATGGAGACTTTGGCAACTGTTCCCAAAGGGAAGTTCTGAAAGAAATCATGTAACACTTGAATAAGCTCATATATAAAAGGATTGCCCACTTTGACAGGCAATCAGCCTGCAGTACATATAAATTCACTTTTTCTTGTACTGGACATCTTTGGTTTTGCTTTTGTTTTCTTTTTTCCCAGTCTACATATTTTTCTCATTTCAATCTTCTAACCTCATTCTCTCAAGCCTGTTTGATTTTCATATCAAAGGAAAATTAAAGCCAGAAGAATAGGTTCTACTTGTAATCAACACCCATTTACTGTCTATTGTGGTTCAGAAGCTCTTTGCCAGGACTATGGAAAGAGGCAAAGGATAGAAAGATAGCTTCCATCTTTGAGACAGTTATCATTTTAAGTAAACCAGATCTATAGGCAATGAGGAAACAACTAATTCTATAATAACGGATAGATATTCCATGGTCATATGGGGTAGGTTGGAGACAAAGTCAACTGGTGTTGTATTGGGCAGGAGTAATGAGGATGTATGGAGAAAAAAGAATCATGTCTTTGCCAGTGCTGTGCTGGGAATTCTGTATAGTATCTGGATGATTCTGAGTCAGCCCTAAAGCAAAGAGAAAGGCAGGCAGTGGTTTTCATTAGGATCACCTGATACGGACAAACAAACCTGCACCCAGCCTCCACCCTCAGAGATTCTGCTTCCTTCTCCCCCGGGCAGGGAGCTCAGGTCTCCGCACTTTATGAAAACTCCCAGGTGATGCTACATTCAACCAAGGCTGAGAATCTCTGCATTGAGGCAAAGACTAGATGTCTGTATAGAGAGCTAATGCCTCTGAGTGTTTTCTAAATCATACAATACTGTGGGAATAAAGTCTCATCATTGTTTTTCTGTGTGGAGTTTATACCGAGAGAGTTCCTCAAATGACATTGAACTAGTGTACTTCAAGTGTGCTGTTTGTACACTTCAAGCACGATTAGGAGTGTACTGTATTGAAGCAGGCATGTGGGTTTGTGGGGAGGAGGTGGAGGGTGACCAAAAGAAGGGCCAGGCTAGGGCTGGAGGAGCTGACTCACGAGATCGCTTCTGTGGATTCCAGGTCTGCAGCAGCAGAAAGTTATGCCCAGGGCTTGCCAGACATCTCCAGAGCTTTCTGTTTGGAAATTTCAAGGCGGCTTATTTTGTCGTGGAGCTAGTTGATGGGAAAATGCCAAGCTGGAGAGAAACAAAAGATGGGATTCAAGAGTTTGATTCATAGTCCATGGTCATTAAGTGGTTGCTGAAATGAAGACAAAATGTGGGATGACAATGTAGCACTAAAAAGAAGAGATGGTCTAGCAAATTAGATCAGCCTGTTTGGATTTGATGCTACTAGCAGCAGAAAGCCACCATGTAGCCTTGAATTGTGCTTAAGGACCTGTAAACTACTGAAAACTGAAGAAATAAATGTGTCCCATTTTATTCATCCCTTGAGAGGACTTTAAAGAAGAGTATTTTCATCATGAGAATAGTGGTCACTCTAATGGTGGTTTATTTAGGCAAGATTATGGACTCTTGTTTTCTGAACAGGGTTGCACCTTCCGGTTAGGCAGGCTGTTCATGGCACAAGAGATGGTCCTAACAATAGAGTTGGTCCTGAAATCGGTCTGTCCGGAGCCACTAGGGGTTCACACAAAGGCACCCCATGGAGTAGTGGCAGCCCATCTCTAAAAGTCTGAAGACAGCATATGCTCTTCTGCTCAGGCAGCCTCGTAAGGTTGCTTCCTGACTCAGGTAGGAAGCCAATGATGTGAAAAATAAAGTGGAAGAAGAGGAGAAGAATGATCAAAATGTAAGAAGAAATGAAAAAGAATAGTAGAGTGAAGTCCTAAGATAAGTGGAGACTCTCCTTACATCTTCTGTGAGTGAACTCGGAGACAAACTTCACCATGACCTATTAAATGGCAGAAATGCAAATGGAGGCATTTTGCAATGAGAAGTAACATGAATCTGGGACCTAAAATCCAGTGATTATATAACCAGGTCTAGAAAAAGTCCATTTTACCAGCAATAAGTCTCTTTTTAGGGAGAACATGTAATATGAATATGCTTCCAATGTTCGTTTTGCACTTCTTTTCGCTTTCACCCCAAATCCCTTCCTCCCCAGCCCACTCCAGCACCACAGTGGGACAGCGTGGCTACCGCTTATGTCCCACATGTTAAGTGTGGATGCTGGGTTTCCATATGATGTTCACATCTGCAACACTCTGCCACTCTCACCTCTAGGTGCCAACTCTTCTGGTACACAGTGAGAAAAGGAAGTCCTTAACTCTCACAAGCAGTTTGGTCTTGAAACTATCTAAGAAATGTCTCAAGTTCCTTTCCATTTCTAAGGAAAGCAGAATTTGCACACTAGAAATGGAGCTCACAATACCTAAGGAAAGAATTCCATCAAGATAAATCAGGTTAGTTCAAAGGATATTTGCCTTATGGCTCACAGTATATCCCATGCTTTTCCAGAGACCAAGAGGGCCTGTGGTCACCCCTCTGGATTCCTATGCCTAAGAGGCTTTTGCATGGAACATCACTGATTCTTACAGTTCCAGCTGAGGAATTTATAACATGATCTGTTTCCCCTGGGATTAGCCTTTAAAAATTTATTTCTTCAGCCAACATTTAATACATTCCCCAACTGTGTTAGATGCTGGGAACACAAAATTCACTAAAGAATGGCTACTGCTTCCAAAATCCTTATTTAGTAAGGGGAGACAGACATTTAATTTAATAAATGCCACAAAATGCTCTGGTGCTGTGAAAGATGTTATGTCTGGGAAAGAGAGGGGACACAAGGGTGAGGAGCAAACGGTGGAAATAAAGTATCCGTGGGTCAAAGAGCTTGATGCAGATAGAAGGAAGAAAGATGCAGGTAGATCCAGTTGACCAACTGAAGTCCTATCCTTGGAGAAGGTGGGATGAAGTATAGGTCCAGGTAGAAGAGGTGGCAGATGGGGCCAGTGGAAATGTAACCCATGAAGCCACAGTCTTTACAAAACTTGACCTCCACAGGATGAGTCTATAATTCCCAGATATGCCTGCAAGGAAGCCGATTTAATGTTTAAGAGGAATTCCAGAATGCTTAGAGTTGGGGGTTGCTTGGGAGATGGAATGCTCAGAAAACTACTCCCCCATCACCTCTGGTCCTTGGAACTGAATTCCTGAGCATGTTTAGTCTCTGTCTTAGCTGTGGAAAAAATAGATTTTAAGGCACTGATTTTTAAACATTTTACTGTTTGAGGCTGGATTTAACTCTTTAAGCCTGCCACTGAATGAAGATGAAAAATACATCTCATCTATATACGATGCTGCCAACAGTTAAACCAACATCCCTGTTTCTCTCTTTCTTCTTTACTATCTCCCTTTTTGTAACTGGGTTAATAATTCCCTTGGAGTAGGGATAGGAGATTTTCATGAGTACCTGATCATTTCACCTGTCTTTTCTTCCTGAGATTTCCAGTTCCCTGACACTTGATTTTCTTTAAAATTTCCATCCCTCTCTCAGTTTTTCACATGCGCCCATGATCTGTCTCTGCAAACACTAATCTTCGCTTTTCTAACTTCTTACCTGGAACCCTCTACCTGGATCCCTTACCTAAATTTTTCTTCTTTCCATCCATCCTTTCTTTCTTATTGAAATAGAGTTGAAATACAATATTATGTTAGTTTCAGGGTACAATATAGTGATT
Source organism: Cervus canadensis (assembly GCF_019320065.1). Lineage (NCBI taxonomy): Eukaryota > Metazoa > Chordata > Mammalia > Artiodactyla > Cervidae > Cervus > Cervus canadensis. Next base: position 23,072,983 of record NC_057410.1, on the reverse strand, counting down.
CATTTAAATGCATTATGGATGATCACCACAATAAGTCTAGTAACCATCTGCTCCCATAAAACACTATTACAGTACCATTGGCGATATTCCCTATGCCATATAGGACATCCCCATGACTTATTTATTTTATAACTAGAAGTTTGTACCTCTTAATTCCCTTCATCTATATTCATCTATTTAGCCCCACCCCCCCTCTGGCAACCATCATTTTTTTTATGAGTCTGTTTTGGTTCTGTTTTTTAGAGTCCACATATGAGTGAAATCATATGGTGACTGTCTTTGAGTTATTTCACTTGGCATAATATCCTTTAGATTTATCCATGATGTTGCAATTGGCAAAATTTCATTCTTTTTTATCGGTAACATTCCAGTGTGTGTGTGGGGGGCAGGGGACATCTTCTTTATCCATTTCTCTGTGGATGGACATTTAGGTTGTTTCCATGTCTCAGCTATTGTAAATAATGCTGCAGGGAACATACAGGTGCATGTATCTATTTGAATTAGTGTTTTGTTTTTCTCAGGGAATACACAGATGTGAAAATGCTGGATCATATGTAGTTCTATTTTTAATTTTTTGAGGAATCTCCATGCTATTTTCCGTGGTGGCTGCACCAACTTACAATCCTACCAACAGTGAGGCTTCCCTTCAACACATCTTCATCAATAATTATTTTTAGTTGTCTTTTTGTTGACAGTCATCCTGAGACGTGTGAGGTGATATCTCACTGTGATTTTTATTTACATTTGCCTGATAATTAGTGATGTTGAGCATCTTTTCATGTGTTTGTTGTCCATCTATATGTCTCCTTTGGAGAAATGCCTATCCTTTGCCCATTTTAAAATTAGACTTCTTGTTTATTTGTTGTTGGGTCATATGTGTTCTTTATATATTTTGGATATTAAATCCTTTTTTGGATATGGATGCAGATCTTTTTTCAAGTGCTATTTGTTCTTTTGGATTGATCTCTTTATCATTATGTAATACCTTCTTTCTCTTTGTCCAGTCTTTGTGTTAAAGTCTATTGTGTCTGATATAAGTAGTGTTACCCAGCTTTCTTTTCATTTTTATTTACATGGAATATCTTTCTCCACTCCTCACTTTCCATCTGTGTGTCTTTAGATTTGAAGTGAGTTTCTTATAGGCAGCATATATGTAGGTCTCTCTCTTTATTATTATTATTATTTTCAGCCATTCTATCTCTTTTGGGAGCATTTACTCCAGTTGTATTTAAAGTAATTATTAATACATATATCATTGCCTTTTACGGCCATTTTGTTTGCTTTTGCAGTTCTTCTCTTCCTTTCTTCTTCCCTATTCTCTTTCCTTATTATTTAATAACTGTGTCTAGTGTTACATTTGGATTCTGTTCTCTTTTTTTTTTAAAGAATTTATTTATTTGACATGTACACACTGTTGCATTTATTTATATTTATTTTTGGCTGCTCTGGTCTTAGTTGCTGCCTGCAGACTTTCTCTGGTTGCAGAGAGCAGGGGTTACTCACTCATTGCAGTGCATGGGCTTCTCGTTGCGGTGGTTTCTCTTGTTGCAGAGAACGGACTCTAGCTTACGAGCTTCAGTAGTTGGAGCGCGTGGGCTCAGTAGTTTCAACTTGCTGGCTCTGGGGTACGCCAGCTTCAGAAGTTGCGGCACAGGGCTCATTAGTTGTGGTTTGCAGGCCCTAGAGTGTGCAGGCTTCAGTAATTGTGGCACATGAGCTTAGTTGCTCTGTGACATGTGACATGTTTCCAGACCAGGGATCAAACTCGTGTCTCCTGCGTTGGCAGGTGGAGTCCTATCCCCTGCATCACCAGGGAAGTTCTTTATTTTTTGTTTATCTTTGCAGGTTGTTTTATTTGTGGTTACACCATTAGGTTCATGAATAAGAACCTATATATACAGAGAGATATCTCCTTTAAGTTGATGATCTCTTAAGCTGAACACATTCTAACAGCTCTACGTTTTTAGTCCTTTCATTATGCTTTATATTTTTGACATCATATTTTACATTTTAAAATTTTTCTGTATCCTTTAACTTATTGTAGGCATTGATAATTTTACTACTTCTGTTTTTTAACCTTCCTACTATCTTTATAAGTTGTTGACCTTTACTATATGTTTGTCTTTACCAATGAGACTTTCACAGTTTTCTTATTTCTAATTGTGGCCTTTTCTTTTCTGCCTAAAGAAGTTCCTTTAATACTTCTTATAAGTCTGGTTTAGTGGTGCTGAACTCTTTTAGCTTTTGCTTGTCGATAACACTCTTTATCTCTCTTTCAATTCAGAAGGATAACCTTGCTGGGTAGAGTATTATTGGTTTAAGTTCTTTCCTTTCAGCACGTTGAATGTATATCTCCTCTCCCTCTGGTCTGCAGTGTTTCTGCTGAAAAGTCAGCCAATGGTCTCGTAGTACATGCTAAGGCGCTTCAGTCATATCTGACTCTTTGCAATCCCGTGGACCATAGCCCACCATGCTCCTCTATCCATGGGGATTCTCCAGGCAAGAATACTGGAGCAGGTTGCCACGCCCTCCTCCAGGGGATCTTCTCAACCCAGGGATCTAACTCATGTCTCTTACATCTCCTGCATTGGCAGGTAGATTCTTTACCACTAGTGCCACCTGGGAAGTCCAGTCTTATGGGAGTTCCCTTGTATGAAACTTGTTGCTTTCTCTTTCTGCTTTTAAGATTCTCTGTTTATCTTTCACATGACATTGTAATTACAAAGTGTGTTGGTATGGTCCTTTTTGGGCTCATCTTATTTGAGACTCTGTGCTTCTTGGACCTCAATGTCTGTTTTATCACCCAGATTAGGTAAGGTTTCAGCTATTATTTCTTCAGATAAGTTCTGTGTGCTCTTATGTTTCTCTTCTTCTGAGACCCCCATAATACAAATGTTAGTATGCCTGATGTTGTCCCAGAAGTCCCTTCAAGTACTTTTATTTTTTTTTATTTTATTTTATTTCTTTTTTTCTGTTCTGTTAAGCTTGGTTGATTTCCACTAATATGTCTTCTATATCACTGATCCATTCTTCTGTTTAATCTAATCTACTTTGATTCCCCCTTGTGCTTTTTGATTTGTTTTTTAATTATTGTATTCTTCGTCTCTGATCTGTTCTTCTTCTTTTTAATGTGTTCTGACTGTTCTTTAAAATTCTTACTGTGTTCATCCATTCTTCTCCTGAGATCGGTGATGATCATTACCCTTAATATACTGGGTAGGTTTCTTATCTCATTTCACTTAGTTCTTTCTCTGAGGTTTTATCTTATTCCTTTGTTTGAAATGTATTCCTCTGTTTCCCTATTTTGCCTGGTCTCTTATTTTATTTCTGTGTATTACGTAGGTCCATTTCATCTCTTTTTTTAAAAAAATGATTTTATTTATTTATTTTGGCCGTGCTGGGCATTCATTGCTGCTCAGGCTTTTCTCTAGTTGTTCCTGTGTGGGTTTCTCATTGTGGTGCCTTCTTTTGCTGCAGAACATGGGCTCTAAGGTGTGTGGACTTTAGTAGTTGTGGCACCTGGCCTTAGTAGTTGCACTTTCTGGGCCCTAGAGCACAGGCTCAATAGTTGTGACACAGGCTTAGTTGCTCTGCAGCATGTGGGATCTTCCCGGGCCAGGCACAGGACCCGGTCTCCTGAATTGTCAGGCAGATTCTTTATCACTGAGCCAGCAGGAAAGCCCCCACACTCCCATTTCATCTCTTGATCTTGGAGAAGGAGCCTTATATGGATGAGGTCCTATTTAAAATACACTCATATCCACTGATACCTGGGGTTAGGACTTCATCATACCATTTTGGAGGACACAGTTCAACCCACAAGGCTTTCTGTCCTTGTCACTTTATCTTCTTGGAAGTACAGTAGCTATCTTATGACTATGAGGCTGTAAGTATGAAAAGAGTTTACAATCTAAAGAGAGTGGAAAGGAAAGCTAAGGAAACAGCAGGTACCTAACAGCATCACAGCAGTCAAACTACCATTTACTTCTAGACCTCTTGAACTATCAGAAAATGATTCTGAGCTATTAAGTCTCTGTCAGGTTTTCCGTCACTTGTAGTAAAAACCAGGCTAATGTCTACGCCAAGATTTCCCTAGTTCATGACAAAATTAGAAAAATAATTAAGTTAGTAAAATTTTCATAGAGCTAGGCTCATTTAATATAAAGGATTTTAAACATTCTGAAGTTAAATCATTCTCACTTTTTTGTTGTTAAAATATCCTTTCTTTTATGGAATGAAGGTGATTGTAGAATGTTATTTGTTTTTAGCATCCTTACTTGGAGAAGGAAGGAAGAGAGGGAGGGAGGGAGAAATGAATGAATGTGTGAATGAATGAGGGAGAAAAAATTTTGGAAATTTAGTCATTCTTTAATTTTCAAAAATTCTTTACATTTTGCTTTGGAAATCCAAAAGTCTGAGAAGAATGCTGCTGAACTTTCCTTGAAACTAGAATTAGTGATGTGCTGGAGCCTCAGGCACCAGTTCATGAGAGTAGATGGTTAAATTTCCAGAAGTGGCTTAACATCACCTTGGTAACTTAAAATCTGACATGGTGGGAGTATTTACATCATAGACATCTGCAAGTGCTATAAATCCAGTCCCCTTTCCCCCGCTGGTTGTTTTTCAGCACCGTATTTCCCCAAACCTGCCTCTTACACGTGTCCAGGGGATAAGCATGCAAGGGACAATTCATACAAACTAAAACACATATGAGACTGAGACAGACCTAATTTACCAATTTAAAATTTCATAATGTAAAATATCCTGTGCCATTGCTTGTTGAGTTATCTGACAGTCCATTTCCCTCATGAAAATATTAGCTCTGCTTTGGAAGGAACCACATCTGTTCTATTCACAGTATCCTCACTGCCTGTCACAGCACAGTGGGCTCTGGGGGCCTCATTATCTTAGGAATCATTATCAGATATCCCACAGTAACCAGATGCTTAGGGAATCAAAAGTCATCGTAACATAAGAATATTTACCAGTGAGGGGTCTGTAGGCAGACAAATCCTTGTCCTCACCAGGTGCACATTCTTAAGATGACTGAGTGGAAAATGCAAGTTAACAAAATTACTGTGTAATTTCAAACAGCAGAAGTCATGAGACTGTGAATTTTAAACAATCTGCTATAATATATGTTCAGTGAAACACTGGTTCAGTGGAAGACTGAAAAAACTTTAAATGATTCTGCAGCCAAAACATGTGGGGAATTTTGGTTAAGCCAAGTTAAGTCAGTGTCTTTATTGCTAAACTTCTCAGAACCTTTAATATGACACTGTGAATCTTTTTTTTTTATTAATTTTTATTGGGATATAGCTGCCTTACAATGTTGTGCTCATTTCTGCTGTAGAGCAAAGTGAGTCAGTTGTACGTATACATGTATCCCCTCTTTTTGGATTTCCCTCACATTTAGGTCACCACAGAACATCGAGGAGAGTTCCCTGAGCTAAGCAGTAGGTTCTCATTCATTATCTATTTTATACAGTGTATCAATAGTGTATATATGTTAGTCCCAATCTCCCAATTCATCCCACCCTTCCTTTCAATACTTGATGTCTGTACATTTATTCTCTACATCTGTGTCTCTATTTCTGCTTTGCAAATAAGATTATCTATACCATTTTTCCAGATTCCACATATATACGTTAAGAAGCCCACATTTGTTTTTCTCTTTCTGACTTCACTCGGTATGACAGTCTCTATCTAGACCCATCCATATCCCTAGATACTGTGAATTTTCATTGTGCTTATGAATCTTTACTTTGACCATGAAATCCGTTTTTGATGTATCACCTATAATTAGTGTTCCATCACCTATAAATTGTCGTTGTTGTTCAGTCACTCAGTTGTGTCCGACTCTTTGCGACCCCATGGACTGCAGCATGCCAGGCTTCCCTGTCGGTCACCATCTCCCGGAGCTTGCTCAAATTCATGTCCATCGAGTCGGTGATGCCATCCAACCATCTCATCCTCTGTCGTCCCCTTCTCCTCCTACCTTCAGTCTTTCCTAGCATCAGGGTCTTTTCTAAGGAGTGAGCTCTTTGCATCAGGTGGCCAAAGTATTGGAGCTTCTGCTGCAGCATCAATCCTTCCAATGAATATTCAGGATTGATTTCCTTTAGGATTAACTGGTTGGATCTCCCTGCAGTTCAAGGGACTATCAGAGTCTTTTCCACACTACAGTTCAAAAGCATCAATGCTCAGCCTTCTTTCTGGTCCAACTCTCACATCCATACATGACTACTGGAAAAACCATAGATTTGAAAAGACGGGATTTTGTGGGCAAAGTAATGTCTCTGCTTTTTAATACACTGTCCAGGTTTGTCATAACTTTTCTTCCAAGCAGTAAGCGTCTTTTAATTTCATGGCTGCAATGACCATCTGCAGTGATTTTGGAGCCCCCCAAAATAAAGTCTGACACTGTTTCCACCGTTTCCCCATCTATTTCCCATGAAGTGATGGGACCAGATGCCATGATCTTAGTTTTCTGAATGTTGAGCTTTAAGCCAACTTTTCACTCTCCTCTTTCACTTTCATCAAGAGGCTTTTTAGTTCCTCTTCACTTTCTGCCATAAGGGTGGTGTCATCTGCATATCTGAGGTTATTGATATTTCTCCCAGCAATCTTGATTCCAGCTTGTGCTTCATGCAGTATGGCATTTCACATAATGTACTCTGCATATAAGTTAAATAAGCAGAGTGACAATACACAGCCTCAATGTACACCTTTCCCAATTTTGAGCCAGTTCATTGTTCCATGTCCGGTTCTAACTTTTGCTTCTGAGAGGGTAACAAGAAGGAAGGCCAGACGTCCTCAAGTGGCAGGAGGAAATAAACTGCAAGTGGCAGACAATTTTTTTTTCCCTTCTCTACACAACACTAAAAGAGGCTTCTTTTAATTCTGTGTTGATGACACCTGGTTCTGCCTTGAGCTAACCAATGTGTTTTTCCTATGGAAATATTTATCTTAAGCTATGTTAATAAAACTATATATTTGTTTTGGAATTTCCCTTTCTTCAAAATGGTTACACCTAAGACTAACTTTTTTTCTTTTCTCAAACCTTGGACTAATAATGGCTCCAAAAACCAGTATTCCTATCAATTGTTTCATGGCCAAGGGATGACACACCACATGTTATCCTATCTCAAAAATGCATATTGTGTGCGAGGGGCCTGGTGAAACTCCCTCAGCCTCGAGGTGTCTCTCTTATCTGACTAATAGTTTTCTAACAGATATAAAACACTTTTCTAAAAACTAGCAAGGAGGCACTTGTTCTGTCCCCTTCTGATGTCTAGGTCAGAAGCATTCCCTATCTCTATTATACTTTAATAAAACTTTGCTACACAAAAAGCTCCAAGTAGTCAAGTCTCATGTCTGACCCCAGATCGAAATCCTCTCCTCCAGCGGTCACCAATCCCAGCGTAACACACACCTTCTACTTCTTCACCTATAACTAGTTTCCTAATTTTAGAACACATAAATACATTGTCATCTCAGATTTCTTGAAAGGTTTATACCAGTTTCCTTGAGAGTCGCTTCTATAAGGCATTAAAGCAAAATATATTTAGGAATCCTACCCCCAGACAAATTACAGAATTTTCTATGTGTATTTTGTCCATCTTTTTACAGACACAGAATGAGATGTGAACACTTACCTACTATAATTTTAGAGTATAGTAGTTGTAGGTACTCCATTCTTCCTTAATTTGGAAGAGTTCACTCTCTAATTGGGTAATTAACACTGCCAAGGTATCAGTCAGATATGTTATTTAATCATATTTTTAATTTTCTTTATGTTAACTTCCAAATGGTATAATGAGCAAAAACCATCTTTTCAATCATGACCAGAAAGAAAGAGACCTCAAGGCCATTTTAAATTTGTGTTTGTGGCAACCTACTCCAGTACTCTTGCCTGGAAAATTCCATGGATGGAGGAGCCTGGTAGGCTCCAGTCCATGGGGTCTCAAAGAGTCAGATATGACTGAGCAACTGCACTGCTTCAGGCAGACCTGAATGCTCTCCATCCCAATAAGACACAGACATTTCATTTCCATTTCCAATCTCTGGAGTGATGAGCATCAAAATCTAATTTATTTACATGGCCTCATTTTTTCACATCCTTTTAGACAACTGAATATTTCTGCTCCTAAGGCAGCTCAGTGTACTGATGAAGAGCTGAGGCCCTAGACACAGCTTGGGTTCAAGTTCCAGCTCATCCATTACTAGCTATGTGGTTGTGTGCAAGTTACTTGAGCCTCAGTTTTCTTCAACTGTGCAATGGGAATAATAGCAATAACATCTGCTTCCTGAGTTTTGAAATTCTTAAAAAAGATAATATGGATAAAGTAGTCAACATAGTATTACTGTAATTTTAGCTCTGTTAGCACTTAGATCTATTGGTGATAGTGACTCACTGCCATGCACCTTTGATTTTTGAGTCCTCTCTTCCTCAACTAAGTCAAAGAAATAAATTCGGTGCCTCTAACAGCTCTTCAGTAGGGGGATCTCCCAAGCTTTCATCCATTTCAGCAGCTCTTTTCTGAAGGAGCTTCGTTTCACTGGTTTTCTTTAGTTTTAGTATTTCTAACTGAGCTCAGTGCTCTGAAAAATGCCTGCTCAGAGAAACAGAACCATTTGTGACTTCAAAATGCCTCAAACTGTTCTTTGAAAAGATTTGTGAAGACTTCAGCCTTTCCGTTGTCAGTGGGAGTGGACTATTATTAGCATCCAGTTTTGCACGGATCTTCTTGGATTCAGTTCTGATTTTGAAGGGGGGAAATTACAGGATGTTTCTCATGACAGGACTAAGATCGCAGAAGGGTTGGAATGGTTGGTAATGATGGTCTGTCTTCTGTTTAGTGCTGACAAAAAGTTGAGTTGTTTTACTTTTTTCTTCAGGAAAGGGAATAAACTAGACCATGAAGGTTAAAAAAATTCCAGGTTTTTAAAGAATTTAGAGATCCAGCATTCTTTCTACTGTATATGGTTTTTCTATCTCACTGTACTCAATCAAGAGAAATATAGTGGAAAAGATCTTCACTAACCAGAACCCAACTCCCAGAAACTATGATTTAAATAGACTAGAAACATAAACTTCATCAGAAAACATCAAATAACATCAAGCTAACTGGCCTCAGTGATTAATCAAAAATCGACAACAAGGATATGTCTGTGTATAAGTTGTCAGTCCAAGCTCCTATTCCTTATACATATAACACTGTATCAAAATTTAATTTCCATGAAAGAAGAGATGTTTGTTTTATTTTCTGTTATGCCCTCAGTCTCTAGGAGAGTACTTGGCACATAGTAGGCATTCAGTCAGTATTTATCAAACAGACTGATGAATGAATGAAAACAGTATGTTTGGTGCTAAAAAGATGAAAAGTGATGGTCTGAGATTATGAAGCAGAGGTATTGCAAGGTCTGTAGTAAACAACATAGTATCTGTGATGTTGGGATGGAACTATAACTCCTCAAGCAGAGCAGTTGACTTATAAAGCATTGAGAAATACACTGACAAAGTACTGACTTTTTAAAAGAAATGGTTAACCAGAAATATTATTTCATCTGAACAGTCCACCAATTCCAAAACCTCCAGTTGAGGTTTCAAATGTAAGAATAACAGTGCAGACTTTGCATTTATTAATACTACTTTATGAAAATCCATCCTTCAACTAGATGGATCCTTCACCAGATGTTCTGATAAGATTTGTTGTTCCCTTGTTTCAACTTTGAGAGGAGGCTATTTCAATTGAAGCTCCATATTAATTTTCCTGCATTTAACTGAGACTAGCTAACATTGGCACAGAGGTCCTAACTGAGCCTTTCTGAGATGCAGAAGATGAGAAGCAGAGAAGGGAAGATGGCGATTAGGATCTAAACTGTGGTTGCAACATCATGGTAAACTGAGCGAGTCCTTCATAAAGCAAATTATGGCAATGTTCCCATTTGTAATTTGTATTGCCTGGATACAACTTTCTATCATTAATCCTTCTTTACTTTTCAAAATTAAAAATGAGAGGCAATTGCCTTGGGGGCTTTTGTAAACAATGGTATTTGCATTTTTACATCCCAGCATGAAGAGAGTCAATCTTTCATTGACTTCATGAGTACATTTGAGGTGACTTCCTCCTTTTCTAAGTTTTCCTTTATTTTTTGAGATGGTGGCAGAGTTCTATGGGATATTAGACTGTTGCCATTGCATTATTTGAAAGTGTTGTTCAGTTGCTAAGTCATATCTGAGTCTTTGCAAACCCATGGACTGTGGCATGCCAGGCTCCTCTGTCTTCCACTGTCTCCCTGAGTTTGTTCAAATTCATGTCCATTGAGTTGGTGACAATATCCAACCATCTCATCCTCTGTCAACCCCTTCTCTTCCTGCCTTTAATCTTTCACAACATCAGGGTCTTTTCCAATGAGTTAGCTCTTCACATCAGGTGGCCAAAGTGTTGGAGCTTCAGCTTAAGCCATCAGTTCGTCCAATGAATATTCAGGGTTGATTTCCTTTAGGACTAATTGCTTTGATCTCCTTGAAGTCCAAGGGACTGTCAAGAGCCTTTTACAGCACTACAATTTGAAAGCATCAATTCTTCGGCTCTCAGATTTCTTTATGGTGCAACTGTCATATCTGTACATGACTACTGGAAAAACCACACTTTTGACTATGCAGACCTTTGTTGGCAAAGTCATGTCTCTGCTTTTTAATATGCTATCTAAGTTGGTCATAGCTTTTCTTCCAATGAGCAAGCAGCTTTTAATTTCATGGCTGCAGTTACTACCTGCAGTGACTTTGGAACCCAAGAAAATAAAATGTGTTACTGTTTCCACTTTTCCCCCATCTATTTGCCATGAAAAAATGGGACCAGATGCCATAATCTTGGTTTTCTGAATGTTTAGTTTTGAGCCAGCCTTTTCACTCACCTCTTTCACTTTCATCAAGAGGCTCTTTAGGTTCTCTTTGCTTTCTGCCATAAAGGTGATATCATCAGCATATCTGAGATTGTTGCTATTACTCCCAGTAATCTTGGTTCTAGCTTGTAATTCATCCAGCCTAGCATGTCACACGATGTACTCTGCATGTAAGTTAAATAAGCAGGGTGACAATATAGAGCCTTGTCATACTCCTGATCTAATTTGACCTCATCAGTCTGTAGAATTTCCTGTAGCAGCACTCCATCCTCTCCAAGAGAAATCTAACATCCCCTCTCTCAATTGCCCCTGTTTATTTTCAGTTCAGTTCATTTCAGTTGCTCAGTCATGTCTGACTCTTTGCGACCCATGAATCACAGCACGCCAGGCCTCCCTGTCCATCACCAACTCCCAGAGTTTACTCAAACTCATGTCCATCGAGTCAGTGATGCCATCCAGCCATCTCATCCTCTATCGTCCCCTTCTCCTCCTGCCCCCAATCCCTCCCAGCACCAGGGTCTTTTCCAATGAGTCAACTCTTCGCATGAGGTGGCCAAAGTATTGGAGTTTCAGCTTCAACATCAGTCCTTCCAATGAACTGATCTCCTTTAGGATGGACTGGTTGGATCTCCTTGCAGTCCAAGGGACTCTCAAGAGTCTTCTCCAACACCACAGTTCAAAAGCATCAATTCTTCGGCGCTCAGCTTTCTTCATAGTCCAACTCTCACATCCATACATGACCACTGGAAAGACCATAGCCCTGACTAGACGGACCTTTGTTGGCAAAGTAATGTCTCTGCTTTTTAATATGCTATTTAGGTTGGTCATCACTTTCCTTCCAAGGAGTAAGCGTCTTTTAATTTCATGGCTGCTATCACCATCTGCAGTGATTTTGGAGTCCAAAACAAATAAAGTCTGACACTGTTTCCACTGTTTCCCCATCTATTTCCCATGAAGTGATGGGACCAGATGCCATGATCTTAGTTTTCTGAATGTTGAGCTTTAAGCCAACCTTTTCACTCTCCTCTTTCACTTTCATCAAGAGGTTTTTTAGTTCCTCTTTACTTTCTGCCATAAGGGTGGTGTCATCTGCATATATGAGGTTATTGATATTTCTCCCGGCAATCTTGATTCCAGCTTGTGCATCTTCAAGCCCAGAGTTTCTCATGATGTACTCTGCATAGAAGTTAAATAAGCAGGGTGACAATATATAGCCTTGACATACTCCTTTTCCTATTTGGAACCAGTCTGTTGTTCCATGTCCAATTCTAACTGTTGCTTCCTGACCTGTATATAGGTTTCTCAAGAGGCAGGTCAGGTGGTCTGGTATGCCCATCTCTTCCAGAATTTTCCAGTTTGCTTGACCCACACAGACAAAGGCTTTGGCATAGTCAATAAAGCAGAAATAGATGTTTTTCTGGAACTCTCTTGCTTTTTCAATGATCCAGCGGATGTTGACAATTTGATCTCTGGTTCCCCTGCCTTTTCTAACACCAGCTTGAACATCTGGAAGTTCACTGTTCACGTATTGCTGAAGCCTTGCTTGGAGAATTTTGAGCATTACATTACTAGCGTGTGAGATGAGTGCAATTGTGCAGTAGTTTGAGCATTCTTTGGCATTGCCTTTCTTAGGGATTGGAATGAAAACGGACCTTTTCCAGTCCTGTGGCCACTGCTAAGTTTTCCAAATTTGTTGGCATATTGAGTGCAGCACTTTCACAGCATCATCTTTCAGGATTTGAAATAGCTCAACTGCAATTCCATCACCTCCACTAGCTTTGTTCGTCGTGATGCTTTCTAAGGCCCACTTGACTTCACATTCCAGGATGTCTGGGGACCCCCAAAAATGTGCTTCACATTTACCTACGGACCCGCCTGTCAGAGACAGTTATCCCATGGCATGGCATCTACTGCGCAGTCTTCCGTTGGCTGCACTTACTCATATTGTTGGGTTAAGTTCATGTACCTGATGCACAGGGAGGTCTAAAAAACTGAAATGTCGGAGTTTAGAGCAGAGAAAGATTTATTGCAGGACCACACAAGGAGATGGGTGGCTCATGTCCTAAAAAAAACCTGAGCTCCCCAAGGGTTCTGGCAAACACTTTTTAAAAGCCATGTTGGTGGGCAAGAATCACAGGATATGTGCTCAGATTGTGCAGGGTTCTCTGACTGATGGTGAGGTAACAGGGTGGTGTCACCAGGGTTAACATTATTGTCCTTAGGCTCCAGGAGGCCTGGGGCTATGTGCTTAGGGTCATCAAGTAGTTAACACCTTTCATCTGTAAAACAGTTCAGGAAATGTGCATCAAATACTATTAGCCAGGTACTTCAGAGAGGAATTAAAGCAGTAGATATTCAGGAAGGCCTGTCCTGGGAAGACCCCATGGGGTCCTTACAATGTCTTTGCCTTTCTACTTCTGTACAGCACTTAGTCACTGGGCCCTTAAGGAGATCTGATTACATCTGGAGTTCTTCCAACTCTGGCTTCCACCCTCACTCAGCATGTTACAAATTCTGTCATAACAATAATTCTGTCAGTATGTGGCACTCATTCCTTAGCCAGAATTGTTTTGAAAACATTCGCTAAATTTCTAGTTGCCATTCCCCTCCCAACTCCCACCCCCGACTGGGGCTAAGACATCACCTCGGGCAAAGAGGCCACAATCCTCATCTCTTCCCTCTCCTCTGGCGTTCGCTCTCCAACCAAAGTCAGTCACAAGCAGAAGCTCCATGGGCCTCCCTGGTACAGAGAGGTTTAGTGTAAATGGGGCAGAAGCTCAGTGATGTGATGGGATGAATGTGTACTCTAGCAACTGGTTAAATGCTCTCTTCTGTAAGGAAGAAATCCTTTTTTCTCTGATTTCTGAAGTGGTGAGACAAAACCTAACCACCTTGGGCTCCACACACCATTTCCTTCAAGGCACCGCTCAGGTGAGTGCCTCCTGCCAGCCCTTCTGGTGTCTGGGGCTTAGTCATTCCTTTGTTGAATATAAAGGGTCTTTGTGGAATTTTTCTTAAGGACAAGGAGTCCTTCACATGCCCCCCAAGACTAGGGTTTGTATTTGTTTGGTGCCCTGCAACTGGTAGCATCCCTTTTCCTTTGTGAGCCATGAGGAACAGGTCGTCAGTCTAAGCGGCTCTCCCTGCTCTGAGGCTCCTTGGGGTTCAGAGCAGACACTGCATCCCAGATTGCTCTAAAAGGACAGTCTCTTTGTTTTCTCTCCTCCACCTCTTTCTTTACTCAGCTTCGATTTCATTTTCTTGCTATTCTCACTGGGCACAGCTTTGACTTCTCTTCCTCGTGTTTTCCTGATTTTAGCTGGTCTGGGATCCAGATGCTTTTTAATAAGGAAAAATACTGAGCAATAATATTATTTAAAGAGTCATTGGCTAGGACACACCAATATTAAAAGGAACAAACAGACAGGCTTCTGAATTCCCAAAAGGAATTTCTATGCACTAGCAATGTCTGTGACCCAACATTTAAAAACCGTAATATTCTAGATAATGACCAGATAAAATTATGAGGCTTGGCTCCTTTGGAAAAAGCCCTTGAACTAATTTAATTCATGCCTATGAGGATACCATGCAAGTTAATATTGATTTACTAACTCAAATAATACAAAAGTCCAAGAGTGAATAAATTTTCATTGAACTTGGTTTTGTTGCCCAGATATTATGGGCAGTTGGCCCACTCTGCTTCGAGGATAAAGTAATGTGAAAAAAGAAAAAGAAAATTTTATTTTTGATTCCTAAGCTAAAGCCAGTACCATATGTTAACTGTAAATATTCCACTCAACTAAATTCAAAACTTCTCCACAATTTGTTATTCAATCTCCTCTAATAAACATCAACAAAAACAACAACAAAAAAACATCAACAATGCAGAACTGGAGAAATTTGATTAGGGTAATAAAGGGGCCTTTTTAAAATAATTCTGAAAAAAAAAATAAATAAAATAAAATAATTCTGTTACAGTAGCTAGATATATAAAGCTATGTGGCATATAGTTATACATGATATGTGATAATAACTTTCATTTTTGGGGTTTACTGTATGCCAGATACCTTGTCAGACCTTTACTTACATTATCTCATTTAATCTATGCAGTAGTATTTAAAAAATTTTTTTTGGAGTATAGTCAATTTACAAAGTCGTATTAGTTTTTGTTGTACAGCAATGTGAATCAGTTATACATATACATGTATTCACTCCTTTTGGGATTCTTTTCTCATATAGATCATTACAGAGTATTGAGAAGAATTCCCTGAATTATACAGTAGTTACCTATTAGTTTTCTATTTTATATATAGTAGTGTGTATATGCCAATCCTAAACTCTCAATTTATCCCTTCCCCCATCCCACTTTCCCCCTAGTAACTCTAAGTTTGTTATTATGCAGTAAGTGTGTTAGTCGCTCAGTCGTGCCCCATTCTTTACGACCCCATGGACTGCAGCCCACCAGGCTCCTCAGTCCATGAGATTTTCCAGGCAAGGATACTGGAGTGGGTTGCCATTTCCTTCTCCAGGGGATCTCCCCAACTAGTTTTAATATTCATTTTATAGATCAAGAAGCTAATGCTCAGTGATATGAAGAACTTTCCCAAGTTAATACCATCTGTTAGTGGCAGGATCAGGATTTGAACCTACACGTTTGACTCCAGAGATTATACATTTAACCCGTGTGGTATGAGGCAGGCGGAGAAGGCAATGGCAACCCACTCCAGTACTCTTGCCTGGAGTATCCCGTGGACGGAGGAGCCTGGTAGGCTGCAGTCCATGGGGTCGCATAGAGTCGGATACGACTGAAGCGACTTAGCAGCAGCAGCAGCAGCAGCTATGAGGCAGGAGGAGAAAGCCACTTAAAAAAATAAAAGATTAAATCTTAGTGCACTCTCATAAAATTGTGGTGTTGGAGAAGACTCTTGAGAGTCCCTTGGACTGCAAGGAGATCCAACCAGTCCATCCTAAAAGAAATCAACCCTGAATATTTATTGGAAGGACTGATGCTGAAACAGAAGCTCCAATACTTTGGCCACCTGGTGCGAAGAGCTGACTCATTAGAAAAGACCCTGATGCTGGGAAAGATTGAAGGCAGGAGGAGAAGGGGACGACAGAGGATGAGATGGTTGGATGGCATCACTGATTCAATGGACATGAGTTTGAGCAAGCTCTGGGAGAGCCTGTTGTGCTGCAGTCCATGGGGTTGCAAAGAGTTGGACACGGCTGAGCAACTAAACAACAAAAACTGTCACATTCATTCAAACTAGCTAAGAATCTGAAAAAGTAAATGCTGGAAAAGATGAGAAACCAACAGTAAGAGGGGTTGATGTATGCCAGGACCAGTGGGTGGAGTACGCCAAAGGGCAACAGCAGAGAGCACAGAGGAAGCAGAAGTCTGAGGGAGCCAGGAGTCAGTGCACAAGGGTGAGAAGGGCAGGAAGATGCTACTGCCGGACATCACATAGAAGATGGTGGGGAGGGGTTGCAGGGATAAGAGGGCAACAGGAGTACCCAGAGCAGGAGCATGCACTACGGCAGCTGACTGCGGATGTTCATATTGAAGCTTTATATTTTCTAAGAATTCCCCGTGTCAATGTGCTATGTGCGCTCAGTCGCTTTAGTTGTGTCCAACTCTTTTCAACCCTATGGACAGTAGCTCGCCAGGTTCCTCTGTCCATGGGATTCTCCAGGCAAGAATACTGGAGTGCCATGCCCTCCTCCGAAGGATCTTCCCAACTCAGGGATAGAACCTACATTTCTTACAACTCCTGCATTGGCAGGCAGGTTCTTTATCACTAGCGCCACCTGGGAAGTCTCCCCATGTCAATAGCCAGTCCCAACAGAACCCCTCTAGGCTATATGGCCCTGGAGTGGGATTAGGCAGTTTGAGGCACTAAACTGAGGCAGAAGGAGAATCACAGCGTCTGTGCAGGAGAAAACAGTGACTAAAGGCTGCATTTTACAGGTTCCAGGTAGAAAAGTACCAGGAAGTTGACATTCAAGGGGCTTTGCTTCTTCAACCCCGTAATCCTCACTACTTCTAACAGAGTTCTATTAGATTATGCCCACATGTCTCCCAAGAGCAAAAACCAGCTCCTAGAGACAGCTCAATCTGAGCCCACAAAAAAACACTTTCTTAGCTACACTGCAAATGACAGGGCCCGTTCTCACTCATTAAATTCAGTGAGTCAAAAATTATTCAGTCATATACATATCATGGGTTAACCCTCATCTATTGCCACCTTACTGCACATGTTCTAATTGCAAATTTTCCCCTTGGAATGTAGTACTAGAAACTGCATGTTTCATTCTATATGTGGCTTGACCAGCAGGGAATATAATGAATATACTACTTACTTGTCATTTAAATTGCATTAGCCTTGTAAGCTGCCACATTACACTGGTATTGAGTTCATGGCCATTGAAAACTACTAGATCTTTTTTACTTAAATAGCCCCTATCAAGCCAGATAGCCATCTTATATTTAAGAAAACTCAGTTAAAAATAACTTTTAAAGGGGTTTTTGTCTGCTATTTTCGTTAATTTCTTTGTGGTTTTTAATAGCCCGACACTCCAAATTGCTGAAAGCAGGTTGAATTTCAGCCTGTTTATGACATCAAAATCAATGGTTTCAGCTCTTCAGACTTTGTGATAGCCACAGCTATGACAAAATTTCTTCTATGTCTTCAGCAAATTACATAATTTTCAATCAAAATCAATAGATATTTCATCAAACATATGTCCTGAATTAGCCACTTTTCTAAACGCGAGGATGAAGGAGATGTATTGTAGATGTATAGATGAACTAGATAGAACTAGTACCCAAGAGGCTTGCAGAACTTGGAGGAAAAGGCATGAGTACAACTAAGTGCAATACGATATGAGTAAAGTCCTATGAAAGCATTGGAAATTAGCAATTTACTGAATCACTTTAGCCATTATTTCAGTTTCTTATACACAGTTGTCTGTTGGTATTCATGCGGGTCTGCTTCCAGGACCCCACAAATCCACAAAACCTGTGGATGCTCAAGTTCCTTATATAAAATGGTACAGTCAGGTCCTCTGTATTTGCAGGTTCTGCATCGGCAAATACAGGAGAATCAACTGTAGGCCATCTTCACTGAACCTGTTCTCACATTTCCAATTGGTTGGTGTGGTACTAATTCAACCCGAAGCTAGGTCTGCATGAAGCAACTAAACCAAGTGATTAATGCAGACATCGTCGCACCGAGCTGAGCACAGTAGAACGTGTGAATTCAAATGTATTAAGAATGTTGATGCACATGACCAATTCATTAGAAACACACAAATATCTCATCATATCAACACTTTCTGTGATTTTAACTTTAAGACAACAACAATGAGAAAGATAGTGCACAAGACAGACGTGTCTCACATATGCTGCCTCTTCTAGGATGCAAAGATAGCAACAAGAAAGCAATAGAAAACAGACTTCCAAAAAAAAGAAAAGAAAACAGACTTCCACCTGCAATGCTGAACGGAAGCCTGGCCAGTGGCTCACTTACCACATCTCTGTATCTTGTAGCCAGCCACCAAGGTTGGCCACACAATTTTTGGTAGCTGAGGCTAGAAGAATTTATTTGGGTGGTTTGACTAATTGTTCCCTTCTCTTACCTTTCAGATGGAAGGAGGAAGAGGAAGAGGAGGAGGAAAACTTTCTGCTCACGCTTTTTACCAGGCTGCCAAATCTACATTGGGCTTGTTCACATTTACTAACGTCTCAGCAGGGACAAGAGATTACCTATTCAGTTGTGGGGGCTTTTGGTATTTTACACTAAAAACAGTGACTCAAACCTGAATATAACCGAAAGAAGAGAGATCGGTTCCATAGCATCTAGACTCCAATCAGAGCTTTCTTTTCTCTTTTGATACCCTCTGCCCTGCATGCATGCATGTTAAGACATTTCAGTCATGTCTGACACTTTGCAACCCTATGGATTGTAGCCCATCAGGCTCCTCTGTCCATGGGGGTCTCAAGACAAGAATATTGGAGTCATTGCTATGCGCTCCTTCAGGGGATCTTCCCGACCCAGGGATCAAACCCGCATCTCTTATGCCTCCTGCATTGGGAGAGCCTTATGCAGTCCTGCTCAGGCTGTCCTGGCCCCCTTTCCTGAGACAGGCACCTAACTATGCCTTCCCCAGCTGGGACCCCAGGCTTAGACCTTTTCTGGGCTGTGTGTGAGGTTGGTGGTCCCCTCAGCCAGGAGGCAAGCCAGGGCCAGCAGCCCAGAGATTTTCAATTGAGTTTGTCTGTCTTGCTTTTTATTTCCTTCCCTCCCTCCCTTGCTTCCTTCCTAAGTCATTTGAGTATTTTATTACTAACGTCCAAAACCCAGTTCTTGGCCAATGCAAGTATGAAACACAATTTTTGAAAGATGTAATAAAGATGAAGTAAACTGTTCATAGAGAGCCAGTGAAGCAAATGGAGTCAAGGAGTTGAAAAATGGTGCTGGAACAGTTGGACATTGATATGCCAAAAAAAAAAAAAGAAAAGAACCTTGACTATTCCTTGAACCATATATAAACATGAACTCAAAATGTATCATAGACCTGAATGTTCAGTGTAAAACAATAAATGTTCTAGAACAAAACATAGGAAATATCTTTGTGACCTTGGATTAGTCAGACTTTTTGGATATGACACAAAAGCACAAATAAAAAAATGAAAAACAAACAAACGATTAATTGGACTTCATCACAATTAAAACCTTCTTTTCTTTGAAAGACACTTAAGAAAATAAAAAGACTAGCTATAAAAAAAAATAAAAAAAAAAAAAAAAGACTAGCTATAGACTGAGGGAAAATACTTGCAGAACACATAGCTAATCAAGGACTTGTAGCTGCAGTATGTAAATAACTTTCCAAAACTCAGCAATAAGGAAAAAAATGACCCAGTTTAAAAAGGGAGGGGGTCAAAAGATTTGAAAAACTTTCATCAGAGATGATATACAGATGGCAAATAATTATGTAAAAAGAGATTCACATAAAAAGATGCTCAACATTGTTAGTTATTAAGTGTGAAAGTGTTGCTCACTCAGGCCTGATTCTACGTGACCATGAACTGTAGCCCACCAGGCTCCTCTGTCCATTGGATTTCCCAGGCAAGAATACTGGAGTGGGTTGCCATTCTCTCCTCCAGGGGATCTTCCTAACCCAGGGATCAAACCTGGGTCTCCTGCATGGTAGGCAGATTCTTTACTGTCTGTGCTACCGGGGAATTAAAACCATAGTAGCGATACCCCCTCTCAGAATGGCTAAAATAAAATTAAACAAACAATATCAAGTGCTCAGGTAGTTGCAAAGCAACTGAAACTCATGCACTGTTGTGGAGATATAAAATGCTAGAGTCCTTTGAAAAACAGTTTGGTAGTTCCTTACAATATTAAACATATACTGACCTTATAATTCAGCAATCCCTTCCTAGATATTTACTCTGGATGAATGAAAATCATATTCACCCAAAAACTTGCACTCTACTTTTATAGCAGCTCTATTTAAAATTTCCAGAAATGGGAAACAACATATTTTCAGGGTAAATGGATAAACAAGCTGTAGTACATCCTTATGATAGAATACTACTCAGCAATGAAGAGGAATGAACTGTGGATATAGGCAATGACATGAATAATTCTCAAGTGCTTTGTGCTAAGTGAAAGAAGCCAGACTCCAAAGAGCACATATTATATGAGTCTATTTATGTGACATTTTAGAAAAGACAAAACAATAGCAACTGAGAACAGATTAGTGATTGCCAAGGTCTGGAAGGAAGGAAACTGACTACACAGGGGCACGAGTGAACTTTGTGGATGTCAGAAATGTTTATATTTTTATTGAGGTGGTAGGTGGGCTTCCCAGGTGGCGCTAGTGGTAAAGACCCTGCCTGCCAATGCAGGAGACCTAAGAGAGGCAGGTTCAGTCCCCGGGTTGGGAAGATCCCCTGGAGGAAGGTATGGCAACTGACTCTAGTATTCTTGCATATAGAATCCCGTGGACAGAGGAGGCTGGCAAGCTACAATTCATGGGGTCACAAAGAGTCAGACATGACTGAGGTGACTTAGCACTTAGCATACATGCACAGAGTGGTAGTTATATGTGTGTATACATACATAAAAATTCATTAAGCTGTACTTTAAGATTTGTGTATGATCAGTTCAGTTCAGTTCAGTCACTCAGTCGTGTCTGACTCTTTGCGACCCCATAAACTGCAGCACGCTAGGTTTCCCTGTCCATCACCAACTCCTGGAGTTTACCCAAACTCATATCCACTGAGTCGGTGATGCCATCCAACCATCTCATCCTCTGTCTTCCTCTTCTCCTTCCCTTAATCTTTTCCAGCATCAGGGTCTTTTCCAATGAGTCAGCTCTTCGCATCAGGTGGCCAAAGTACTGGAGTTTCAACTTCAGCATCAGTCCTTCCAATGAACACCCAGGACTGATCTCCTTTAGGATGGACTGGTTGGATCTCCTTGCAGTCCAAGGGACTCTCAAGAGTCTTCTCCAACACCATAGTTCAAAAGCATCAATTTTTTGGTGCTCAGCTTTCTTCACAGTCCAACTCTCACATCCATACATGACCACTGGAAAAACTGTAGCCTTGACTAGATGGACCTTTGTTGACAAAGTAACGTCTCTGCTTTTTAATATGCTGTCTAGGTTGGTCATAACTTTTCTCCCAAGGAGTAAGCATCTTTTAATTTCATGGCTGCTATCACCATCTGCAGTGATTTTGGAGCCCAAAAAAATAAAGTCGGCTATTGTTTCCACTGTTTCCCCATCTATTTGCCATGAAGTGATGGGACCAGATGCCATGATCTTAGTTTTCTGAATGTTGAGCTTTAAGCCAACTTTTTCACTCTCCTCCTTCACTTTCATCAAGAGGTTTTTTAATTCCTCTTCGCTTTCTGCCATAAGGCTGGTGTCATCTGTATACCTGAGGTTATTGACATTTCTCCCGGCAATCTTGATTCCAGCTTGTGCTTCTTCCAGCCCAGAGTTTCTCATGATGTACTCTGCATATAAGTTAAATAAGCAGGGTGACAATATGCAGCCTTGATGTACTCCTTTCCTGATATGGAACCAGTCTGTTGTTCCACATCCAGTTCTAACCACTGTTTCCTGACCTGCATACAGGTTTCTCAAGAGGCAGGTCAGGTGGTCTGGTGTTCCCATCTCTTCCAGAATTTTCCAGTTTGCTTGACCCACACAGACAAAGGCTTTGGCAAAGTCAATAAAGCAGAAATAGATGTTTTTCTGGAGCTCTCTTGCTTTTTCAATGATCCAGTGGGTGTTGGCAATTTGACCTCTGGTTCCTCTGCCTTTTCTAAAACCAGCTTGAACATCTGGAAGTTCACTGTTCACGTATTGCTGAAGTCTGGCTTGGAGAATTTTGAGCATTACTTTGCTAGCATGTGAGATGAGTGCAATTGTGCAGAAGTTTGAGCATTCTTTGGCATTGCCTTTCTTAGGGATTGGAATGAAAACTGACCTCTTCCAGTCCTGTGGCCACTGCTGAGTTCTCCAAATTTGCTGACATGTTGAGTGCAGCACTTTCACAGCATTATCTTTTAGGATTTGAATTAGCTCAACTGGAATTCCATCACCTCCACTAGCTTTGTTCGTAGCGATGCTTCCTAAGGCCCTCTTGACTTCACATTCCAGGATGTCTGGCTCTAAGTAAGTGATCACACCATTGTGATTATCTGGGTTGTGAAGATCTTTTTGTACAGTTCTTCTGTGTATTCTTGCCACCTCTTCTTAATATCTTCTGCTTCTGTTAGATCCATACAATTTCTGTCTTTATTGAGCCCATCTTTGCATGAAATGTTCCCTTGGTATCTCTAATTTTCTTGACGAGATCTCTAGTCTTTCCTATTCTATTGTTTTCCTCTATTTCTTTGCACTGATCACTGATGAAGGCTTTCTTATCTCTCCTTGCTATTCTTTGAAACTCTGCATTCAAATGGGTATATCTTTCCTTTTCTCCTTTGCTTTTTACTTCTCTTTTCACCATTATTTGCAAGGCCTCCTCAGACAGACATTTTGCTTTTTTGCATTTCTTTTTCTTGGGGATGGTCTTGATCCCTGTCTCCTGTACAATGTCACGAACCTCCATCCACAGTTCTTCAGGCACTCTATCAGATCCAATCCCTTGAATCTATTTGTCACTTCCACTGTATAATTTTAAGGGATTTGATTTAGATCATACCTGAATGGTCTAGTGGTTTTCACCACTTTCTTTAATTTAAGTCTAAATTTTGCAATAAGGAGTTCATGATCTGAGCCACAGTCAGCTCCCGGTCTTGTTTTTGCTGACTGTATAGAGCTTCTCCATCTTTGGCTGCAAAGAATATAATCAATCTGATTTCAGTGTTGGCCATCTGTTGATGTCCATGTATAGAGTCTTCTCTTGTGTTGTTGGAAGAGGGTGTTTGCTATGACCAGTGTGTTCTCTTGGCAAAACTCTATTAGCCTTTGCCCTGCTTCATTCTGTGCTCCAAGGCCAAATTTGCCTGTTACTCCAGGTGTTTCTTGACTTCCTACTTTTGCATTCCAGTCCCCTATAATGAAAAGGACATCTTTTTTGGGTGTTAGTTATAAAAGGTCTTGTAGGTCTTCATAGAACCGTTCAACTTCAGCTTCTTCAGCGTTACTGGTTGGGGCATAGATTTGGATTACCATGATATTGAACTGTTTGCCTTGGAAACGAACAGAGATCATTCTGTCGTTTTTGAGATTGCATCCAAAGTACTTCATTTCAGACTCTTTTGTTGACTATGATGGCTACTCCATTTCTTCTAAGGGATTCCTGCCCAAAGTAGTAGATATAATGTGTATGTTACTGAAGCAAATTGTTTCTCAGTTAAAACATCTAAGAAATGAAGATGAAACAAAAATATTTTCAGATAAAGGGAAACAGACAGAATTTATTGCCAGAAGATCTTCCCTGAAATATAGCTACTAGATGGGAACTTGGATCTTCAGGAAGGAAACAAGTGTATTGAAAATGGTGAATATGAGGATAAATATAGATACATTTCCTCAGTTTTCCCTTCATTTAGCTTTAGGTGGGGGTAGGTTGAATAGAAAGCACCTTCGCTAAGAAGGGGGTTGGTGGGGGGATTTTTTTAGGAAACAAGAAGAAAGCCACCAAATCAATTAGGGATTTCTAGCTCCTCAAAATTTGGTTCTAGCTTAATGCCATGATGCAGAGTAGATTCAAACTAGGTCTTCATGATGCCAAATAACCTGGTGAATAAAACAAATCTGAGTCAATTATTCCCAAACACTGCTAGTTGGCTGTTTGGTGTCTATGATTTGCTATAAGCAGATACTAAAAAATGTTGTTAGGTAATTATAACTTCTAAGCGACCCACTCCAGTATTCTTGTCTAGAGAATCGCCATGGACAGAGGAACCTGCTGGCTACAGTCCATGGGGTTGCAAAGAGTTGGATATGACTTCACTTTCACTTTCACTTTTTCTTCTAGTATCTCAGAGATCAATCCTATTCATCCCAAAATAGTGACTGTGAATCTTCTTTGACAGGATGGCTCAAATTCCATGATAAATACAGACATTCTGCCCCACTTCCCCCACCATGTTCAAAGTGGGGGGATTTATGTGTTTGTGCACAAAGTTAAAGAAACAATAAATAATTCTGAACTTTCCAAAGGGTACTATAAATTATGTATTAGCTTTAGGGTGGAGGGTACCTGTTTACAACTCTTCTGATGGTTGGTTTCTTCCTTCTACGACATGCCATAGTTTAAATCATCCAATTTAAGGCCTGATGGGTCATTCTGAGCCCCTTGCTCTGTCTTCCATACAGCTCACTCTGACTCAGAAAAAGGCAAAATTTTTAGTGTTGTCTTTCTTCACTCTTTCAGTTCCTTATCCTCTCTTTACTGTCCTGTCTTACCCACTGTCTATTTCAATGACTTATCTCCCCTGCAAACCGCCCCTACAAACACACAAATACAATTTGGTGCTTCCCAGCTTTGTCTGTTTCAAACTTATTTCCTTTGGCCACCTCCTCAATACCTTCCCCCCCGTGACACGCCTGTGTCCTCTGGGTTCTCAGGAGACAAGTCCTCCCTTCTTCCATACCACCAGGAAAGGGAGGAGAGGAGCTTGCTGTATGCCAGTTCTCACCTTCCCCAGATATGATCTCCTAGCAAGAGCTCTGGAAGAAGGCAATGTCGTCTCCATCTTCTAGGACAAGGGTCAGAAAGGATGCAATTTGCCCAAGTTCACAAAGCCAAGCTAATGTAGAATTGAGATTTACACCCAGGTCCTTCTGACCACAAAAGTCATGCTATTTCACTATGTTATCCTGTCCTCTATGACCTACGGGATCACACTCAAAGTTGATCAGTCTAGCACTCATATATATTCTAGATCAGGATCCAGTTTTGTGCAGCTAGTTTTATATTAGCCCAAACTCCATCCAGGCTCTACTGATTTATGTCTTAAGGTTTCCCTTTTGGAATCTTTCATTTTATGCAAGGAATAGTTGAGATGAACAGAACATTATTTCAAATTCTCTTACTAGAATGTACTGTAAATCACCAGCTGTCTGGACTGTGGCCAGTAGCCATTCGACCATACTTAATTCAGAGACTGTTGCTATGACATGTTTCTGAGGTCAGCTACAAGTTTCCAGGCATCCATATTTTAATTCCTTCAAGTTTTGGGCTGTATGCATTAAGGAAAAACAAAGCTGGACGTTAGTTGAAGGTAGTTTAAGAACAGCCTTTCTTCAGTAACTACTGCAATGGGGGAAAAGGACTTCAGTAGAAAACCAAACTCAACTCTGATCCACGTAGGGATGTAGAGATGGAGTGGGGACTTGAGCAAAGTCAGGGAAGTGGAAAATTACAAAAAGCAAGTGAGGCGGTGGGGGTGGATTAATGTAATTAGGCCACCTGGGATTATTAACTGGCCCTGTGGAAGTGAGACTCTTACCTTCCCACAGACACTGGAGAAAAGGGGCCCTATTCAGGTATTGGCTGGAACAGATGGTGAATTCTTTAGTCAGCCTTGAATTTCTCCAGACAGGAACTTAAGGGGGATTGTGTCATTCCACGGACATGGCCTTGAGCTGTTAGAAGACATGTCAGTGTTTGTTCAAGGTCTTAGTGTGTGTGTGGGGGGTAGACAAAATCATTTGTGATGAGAGTAAAGAACAGTTTTCAGATGTAGCCTAAAGAAATCATGCCATAATAATGATCTTAATATATACAGCTATTAACATATGATTTCTTTTTGTCACTAAATTTATAATTTCATTTACTAATATAAAGCCAAATGAATACTACATATGAACTATGCAATTGAGTAAAGGACTAATTGCACATTTTGCCCCAGCAGCCCCTGAAAAGATTCCTAAGTAACAGCATAATATGTTCACAACCATCTCCAAAAGATAGCCCGGAGTCAGCCATCTGAATCAGTCTTTTAAGTGAAGGAGCAACGTTTTGTCAGTGTATAACTCAAATAGTCTACTTTCACCCACCAACTTTAACAAAATCAAGGAATTAGTCATAAAAGCCTATAAACAGGCACTTGAACAAATAAATAAGGAATGGAATTTTTTATGATTCCTTTCATTGTAGAAAAAATATTGAAATAACTGACAACAAATGATCTATGTTCTCTCTGAAGCTGTTAAAAGAATATATGCCAACAGGCTGGATGCGAGGGGGGGTTTGGGGAGGAATGGATACATGTATATGTAAGGCTGAGTCCTTTCACTGTTCACTTGAAACTATCATAACATTATTAACCGGCTATACCCCGATTCAAAATGAAAAGTTTAAAGTTGGAAAAAAATAAAAAATAAAATAAAAATAATATGTGCCAAATTACTTATCAGAATGTTTTTCTGGTACACACACACACACACACACACACATATACACTATATACATATAGACACACACACACATTTTTACACCTATATGAAAATGTGAAAACCTCCATAAAGCTAACAAAAATGAAAAACAATTCTATAAAAATTGCCTATCATTCATTCATTACTGGTTGTAAAACTGTCTTATCTTTGCAGTAACAAGAAGTATTAGATGGGAGAATATGTTATAGGAAAAGGAATAAATATTTCACTAAATCACATATTCCCCTGGTGAGGTTGGTTCTGCACTATATGCTAAAGGTTCAACAGGAAAAAAAAAACACAAAACTTCATCTTACTACAGATCACATTTGGACTTAGATGATGGCAGTAGATCTGGGAGAAAACTGAACAAAGCGGTTTGGGGTAGGAATTTGCAAACCTGTAGTAAAATACCTAGTACCTGGAACACAGTGGGCATTCAGGAGGTATATGTTAAGTGGAATTTTCAAGGTATGTATTTTGGCCACATGTAAATAAAGTATTTAAGATACTGAGTGATAACTTACATTTTAAACTGTTGAATCACTCTGAACAAGCATCTATTTCAAAGAAATGATAGAGAAAAAGAACCTCTGTTTGTTCAGTTGCAAAGAAGCCTTATTATTAATACCATCCTTTCTCACTGTTGCACAGAAGTACTGAATTTAATTGGGTATTCCTGGCACCAAATCGTCCCTCGAAGAAACAGAGCTGAGACCGGAGAAAGAAGCCAGGGTGCCCTGTAAAGAGCCAACTGAAGCTCTTGGAGTCAGAGCCGGCAGGTTTAAAGCCCTTATCACAGAAGAAGCACCCCCAGCCCCCAATCGAAGTTTAATTAATCTCATGTAGCACAGGACTTAAACAATTTTGTTTATCTGGTTTCTCTTCCACAAGCTAGAAGGGTTATATACAATGTTAATTTCCTGGGGTAGAATTTTATAGCCATCAAACTTTAAGAAATAAGAGGTCCCTCTTTGGGGTTTCCCTGGTGGCTCAGACGGTAAAGAATCTGCCTACAATGCAGAAGACCTGGGTTTGATCCCTGGGTCAGGAAGATCTACTGGAGAAGGGAATGGCTACCTACTCGAGTGTTCCTGCCTGGAGAATTCCATGGACAAAGGACCCTGGAGGGCTACAGTCCATGGGGTTGCAAAGAGTTGGACATGACTGAGCAGCCAAGCATACAGCACACAGGTCCCTCTTTGGAGCCTATTTTTATTCTGAGTCCTATATCAGGACTTCTGCCTCTGTCCCCCAGTTGCTTCCTTTGTATAACTGTTTATATCTCTAGTTTCTCTTGTAGGGTAGGTACTTACTATGTCCAATTAATGTTTGTATTTCTCGTTCATTTAAAACTTTTCCCCAAACCTTGACACAGGGTATTCGATAAATGCTTGCTAAACACAATGAATCAAAACAGAGAATGAGGAAGAGTTGATGCTCTGTTGGATGAAGCAAGAAGTCACATATGGTGGGTGACCGTGTAGGAAGAAACTAAAATCAAAGCGCTGATGTATGAGGAAGCCCAAACACAAACATGTGGAGCCCTTCCGTGTAAGAAGAAAGAGCTCCAAGTAGGCAGAGTTCAGAGCCCTGGGGAACTGCATGGAGATTCAGAGGCTGCGGCACCTGCTGCTCAGAATCACCAAACGGAGTCTTCCCAAGGTTTAAATGAGGAGTCATGTGATGGGTTTACAGAGACGGGGAAAAATGAGATGTCATTTTTCTATCTATCAAATTAGCAAAGCTGTTTTCTTAAGATCGAGCTAGGGCTGCTAGGGCACAGTAAAATGGGTATGATCATAAATTGTTGCCCCTTCATGGATCACAGCCTTGTTGTGGCGACAGGGCTTGTATAACTCCATGAAGCTATGAGCCATGCTTTGCAGGGCCACCCAAGACAGAAGGGCCATAGTGAAGAGTTCTGATAAGACATGGTGCACCAGAGAAGAAAACGGCGACACACTCCAGTATTCTTGCCTAGAGAACCCCGTGAACAGTATGAAAAGGCAAAAAAATATGATGCTGGAAGATGAGCGCCCCAGGCCAGAAGGTGTCCAATATGCTACTGGGGAAGAGTGGAGGGCAATTATGAACAGCTCCAGTAAGAATAAAGCAGCTGGGTCAAAGCAGAAAAGATGCTCAGTTGTGGATGTATCTGGTGGTGAAAGTAAAGTCTGATGCAGTCTGATGCTGTAAAGAACAATATTTCATAGGAACCTGGAATGTTAGGTCCATGAATCAAGATAAATTCGACCTCATCAAGCAGGCGATGGCAAGATTGAACATCAACATCTAAGGAATCAGTGAACTAAAATGGAGAGGAAGGGGTGAATTTAATTCCGATGACCCTTATATCTACTACTGTGAGCAAGAATCCCTCAGAAGAAATAGAGTAACCCTCATAAATAACAAAAGAGTCAGAAATACAGTATTTGGATACAATCTCAAAAAATGACAGAAAGATCTCAGTTTGTTTCCAAGGCAAACCATTCAACATCACAGTAATCCAACTCTATGCCCAAACCACTGATTCTGAAGAAGCTGAAGTTGACCGGTTCGATGAAGACCTACAACACCTTCAAGAACTAAAACCCCCAAAATACATGTCTTTTTCATCATAGGTGACTGGAATGAAAAAGTAGGTAGTCAAGGGATACCCAGAATAATAGACAAGTTTGGCCTTGAAGTACAAAATGAAGCAAGGAAAAGGCTAATAGAGTTTTGTCAAGAGAACATGCAAGAGAACACAGTCATTGCAAACACCCATTCCCAACAACCCAAGAGACAACTCTATATATGGACATCATTTGATGGTCAATACCAAAATCAGATTGATTATCTTCTTCGCAGCTAAAGGTGGAGAAGCTCTGTACAGCCAGCAAAAATAAGACCTGGAGTTGACTGTGGCTTGGAGCATCAGCTCCTTATTGCAAAATTCAAACTTAAATTGAAGAAAGTAGGGAAAACCACCAGGCCATTCAGGTATGACCTAAATCAAATCCCTTATGATTATACAGTGGAAGTGATGAATAGATTCAAGGGATTAAATCTGGTGGACAGAGTGTCTAAAGAACTATGGAGGTTTGTAACACTATACAGGAGGTAGTGACCAAAACCATCCCAAAGGAAAAGAAATACAAGAAGGCAAGTGGTTGTCTGAGTAGACTTTACAAATAGCTGAGAAAAGAAGAGAAGCAAAAGTTAATGGAGAAAGAGGAAGATTTACCCAACTGAATGCAGAGTTCAGGAGACTAGCAAGGAGGGATAAGAACGATTTCTTAAATGAACAGTATAAAGAAATAGAGGAAAACAACAGAATGGGAAAGACGAGAGAGCTCTTCAAGAAAACTGAGGATATCAAGGGAACATTTCATGCAAGGATGGGCACAATAAGGGACAGAAACAGTAAGTAGAAGAGATTAAGAAGAGGTGGCAAGAAAACACAGAACTATACAAGAAAGGTCTTAATGATCTGGATAACCACAATGGCGTGGTCACTCACCTAGAGCCAGACATCCTGGTGGGTGAAGTCAACAGGGTCTTAAGAAGCACTGCTAAGAACAAAGCTAGTTGGAGGTGACAGAATCCCAGCTGAGCTATTTAAAATCCTAAAAGATGATGCTGTTAAGGTGCTGCACTCAATATGCCAGCAAATTGGAAAACTCAGCAGTGATCACAGACTGGAAAAACTAAGTTTTTATCCCAATCCCAAAGAAGGGCAATGCCAAAGAATGTTCAAACCACTGTACAACTGCACTCATTTTACATGCTAGCAAGCTTATGCTCAAAATCCTTCAAGTTATGGTTCAACAGGATGTGAACCAAGAACTTACAGATGTACAAGCTGGGTTTCAAAGAGGCAGAGGAACCAGATGTCAAATTGTCAACATTTGATGGATCATGGAGAAAGCAAGGGAGTTCCAGAAAAACATCTACTTCTGCTTCATTGACTAGGTTAAAGCCTTTGAATGTGTAGATCACACCAAACTAGAATATTTTAAAAGAGATGGGAGAACCAAACCACCTTACCTGTCTCCTGAAAAACCTGTATGCAGGTCAAAAAGCAACAATTATAACCAGACATGGAACAACTGATTGGTTCAAAATTGGGAAAGGAGTATGACAAGGCTGTATATTGTCACCCTGCTTATTTAACTTAAATGCAGAGTACATCATATGAAATGTTGGACATAAGCTGGAATCAAGATTGCTGGGAGAAGTATCAACAACCTCAGATATGCAGATGATATCACCCTAGTCGCAGAAAGTGAAGAGTAACTAAAGAGCCTCTTGAGAGGGTCAAAGAGGAGAGTGAAAAAGCTGCCTTGAAACTCAACATTAAAAAGATGAAGATCATTGCATCTGGTCCCATCACGTCACGGCAAATAGATGGGGAAAAAAATAGAAACAGTGGCCAGATTTTATTTTCTTGGGCTCCAAAATCACTGCAGATGGTGACTGCAGCTATGAAGTTAAAAGATGCTTGCTCCTTGGAAGGAAAGCTATGGCAAACCTAGACAGTGTATTAAAAAACAGAGACATCACTTTGCCAACAAAGATCCATATGGTCAAAGCTATGGCTTTTCCAGTAGTCTTGTAGGGTTGTGAGAGTTGGACCATAAAGAAGGCTAGGCACTGAAGAATTGATGCTTTTGAATTGTGGTGCTGAAGAAGACACTTGAGGGCTCCTTGACCTGTAAGGATATCAAACCAGTCAATCCTAAAGGAAATTGACCCTGAATATTCATCAGAAAGACTGTTCTGAAGCTGAAGCTCCAATACTTTGGCCACCTGATGTGAAGAGCTGACTCACTGGAAAAGACCCTGATGCTAGGAAAGATTGAGGGCAGAAGGAAGAGGGGTCGACAGGGAATGAAGTGGTTAGACAGCATCACCGGCTGCATGGACATGAATCTGAGCAAACTCTGGGAGGTAGTGGAGGACAGTGGAGCTTGGTGT
The DNA here is from genome assembly GCF_019320065.1 of Cervus canadensis. Classification (NCBI taxonomy): domain Eukaryota; kingdom Metazoa; phylum Chordata; class Mammalia; order Artiodactyla; family Cervidae; genus Cervus; species Cervus canadensis. Next base: position 23,041,192 of record NC_057410.1, on the reverse strand, counting down.
GCTACAATCTACGGGGTTGTAAAGAGTCGGACAGGACTTAGTGACTGAACGACAACAACATGAACTCTTGGGTTGTGCAAATAGTTTTGTTTTAAAAATCTTTATATTGTTTAAAAGCAACTTTTAAAAGTTTTAACCACAATGCAAGATGCTTGCAAAAATGTATGACATGGGATGTCTACTGAAGCATTAACACTATGAAATAGAGAAAGACTCATCAACAAAGATTTGTAAAACATAAAATTGGAATATTTCTACATAATATAAATGTATACATATGCATTAAAAGGATGCATGTGCACATGAAAGGATATAGATTAATGTATTAACAGTGGATGGTAGGCTTATAAATGGCTTTTATTCCTTCTTTATGGTTCTGGTTTCTACATTTTCACCAATAGATATGAATTCATTTACTAATTAGAAACAAGAAGAAATTTTCTATGTGTGTGTTCAGGGGTAGGCTTTAGCTATATGTAAAATTCATTTATGTATAGAAAGCTTGACGATACTGTTCTAGACTTGTAGGAAAGTTCTTCTATGTGTCTGATGTTATGCTGCTATATGCTATTTGGTAGGTCCTTAAGAAGATAAAAGACATGGTCCCTGCCCTCATGGAACTTAGACTTTACGAGGAGACAAATTTTCACTCTAACATTTACTGAATATTCCTCGGTGCTAGGTATTTAACTTAGATTATTTCATTAAATCTCCATGATGATTCTTTGAAGTAAATATTTTTCTTCTCATAAGGAGAAGTTGAAGCTTAAAGAGGTCAAGTGACTTGCCCACAATCATAGCTAGTAAGTAATACAGGAGAGCTTCAAACCCAGGCAGACCAGTTCTAGACACTCTTCAGCAAGACTGCCTCAAACAACTGTAATAAAGGAAATGCAAGCTAGTTCAGTCCAGTTCAGTCACTCAGCTGTGTCCGACTCTTTGCAACCCCGTGGACTGCAGCACGCCAGGCTTCCCTGTCCATCAACAACTTCTGGAGCTCACTCAAACTCATGTCCATCGAGTCAGTGATGCCATCCAACCATCTCATCCTCTGTCGTCCCCTTCTCCTCCTGCCTTCAATCTTTCCCAGCTCACTCACTCACAGGCAGGTCTGGCTCAGTCTCTGTGGGGTCTCCTGGTACGCACAAGGATTTGTGTGAGCCCTCCGAGAGTCTCTGGTGGGTATGGGGTTTGATTCTAAATGCAATTTTGCTCCTCCTACCATCTTGCTGGGGCTTCTCCTTTGCCCTCAGACATGGGGTATCTTTTTTGGTGGGATCCAACATTCTCCTGTCGATGACTGTAATTTTGGAGTTCTCTCAGGAGAAGATGAGCGCACGTCCTTCTACTCCACCATCTTGTAAACTAGTTATTGTTTACAAGTTTCCCCCACAGTCTCTCCCATTAGGAAGCTTCCATGAGCTTCTTATCCTTCTCCATCAGAGGACAGACAGAAAGAAAACCACAATAACAGAAAACTAATCAAACTGATCACATGGACCACAGCCTTGTCTAACTCAAAGAAACTATGAGCCATACCTTGTAGGGCCACCTAAGACGGACGGATCATGGTGGAGAGTTCTGACAAAACATGGTCCACTGGAGAAGGGAATGGCAAATCACTTCAATATTCTTGTCTTGAGAGCCCCATGAACAGTATGAAAAGGCAAAAAGATATGACACTGAAAGATGAACTCTCCAGGTTGGTAGGTGCCAAATATGCTACTGGAGAAGAGTGAAGAAATAAAATATAAGCTAGGATGGAGGTAAATACAGAGTGTTACTGGAACACTTAGGACATGTTTCTAACTGATAGTGGAGAAAAGGATGGGGAAGGCTTCCTGGAGGAGGTGTCATTTTCATGGAGTAGAATGTTTAAAGGAGATGGGGTCTATAGATACGAGCAAAAGTTGGTTCCAGGCAGAAGAAGCCATATGTACTTGTACTCAGAGGGCAGAGACAACAGGGCACACTCAGGGAACGCACTTGGCTCCTTAGGTTGGAGCAAGGGTGCAAGGGGGTGTGAGGATCCAGTGAGCAAGGCTGGGACCTCAGAACAAAGGGACATTCTTGCCTAATCCCACACTACTGCACAAAATAGAATCTTTCTTTAAGTTTGCACTAATGGGTAAGAAAAAGGGTTAAGCAGGCTTTAAAACTCCCATGCTTGTTTGACTGATTACTGCCATGGTAACCCAGCGGCAGCCAACACCTTTCAAGGCCTCTTCTTTAGATACAATAATAAACAGTGATAAAACATTATCTCAAGGCTTTATATTTTTGCCATCAGTTAAAATCCTGTTCTTGGCTATGGTGAAGATTTCTTCAAATCACAACCAAAAAAAAAAGAAAGAAAGAAAGAAATGGGAAAGAAGAGAAAAGAGAAAAGAAAGCAAGAGAGAGAAAGGTATATTTTTAAATAATGTACTGGAAATGCTTTATGCATATGCTTTAAGAATTCAAAGCCCTTAACATTTTAAGCCCTTGAAAAGGCCAAAAACCTTATGAAGGCAGAGAGTTCTGAAAGGGCTTTCTCCCTCCTAAGAATGAAGACTTGACAGAGGATAAACAATGACACTGCATTTTGTAGCTTTGCAAAGCATTAGCCCCATTATGTCTGTAATGATTTCTGTGGAGGTGAACAGCCACCCCCTCACCCTTCCTTTCCCTGGTAACTCTTGCTGAAAGAGAGGAGCCCAGTCTCCCCATTATTGCTGTGTGACAGCTGTGTGATGGGTGGGAACTTGTTTCTAAAACAATCCACAAATATTTAGATTTGGTACCATTCTGAAAGCTACTCTCAACTCAGGCAGCCTCTTCCAAGAGGCAACTCCTCAGAGTAACTGCGCTTCTCAGCTGGAGAGGAGACATAGCTGGGTGCATCCTCCCCTTCAAACCTTACCTAACCTCCAGGAGCTCAGCTTTCCATTTTGTGAATGGGTTTTCTACCTCTTCTATGCAATAGAGGTAGAAAAGTAGAGTTAAAAGGTCTGGGGCTCACGAATACACACATATATCTTCTACAATTGGTAGCTATTATCATGCATTTAGAGTCACAAACTCAAACAATATGTTAGATAATAAAACACTGAAATAGCTTAGGCAAAAAGCTTGCAACCCTTAATTCATGTATCATAGTTCATACATTCTTAGCTATGCTGTTTCTTGTGTTTTAATATTTCTGAAATTGGGATGTGTCTTAACAATTGGCAATACTTTTTCTTTCTTAGAAGATCACAAAACAGTGGAGCATCTTACTGTTGAGGAAGTCTGAGATTAGATGATTAAGTAGTCCCTTTCAGCATATGGAGCGTTTGACTCTGGTTCAAGGCCAATAGATAAAAGAAGGCTAGCCGTTACTCCTATTCAATAAATCTCTGACAGAGAAGATAAGATTCATGGCAAGGACCTATCTCATCTTTCTGAGCTGTTGCAACCTGGCAAGACATCTGTTCCTAAGAGAAGACATATCAGAATCATCCATCTATTCAGTCTCCTATGTGATCCATACCACCTGCCGCACCTTTTGGTATCTCCTCAACTGTCCTCCCCACCACATAAGCTGCTGCTAAAACTAAACAAAACATAAAAAGACTTAGTGTGAGATTTTCAAAGCTCTTTTTAAAATGAAACCAGGCAAGAATGTGATGAATGTAATTTTCCAGGCTTGTAGAAACACGTTGATCATAGCAGCAAAGCTTACTGTTGGGGGAGGAAGTAAGAAAATGTTCATGTACACACACACATATACAAGGATCCCTCTGTCCCATAATATGGAGTTCTGCCTGAAGACTTCAAGAACCCCCAAAAACAGCACTCTAAGGGAATGTAGGTGGGTGGGACCCTAGAGTAGCTGGTGTCACCTGTTTTGGAAAAAGAGATGCACACATACACACACACATACATATATGTTCTTATAGGTAACAGAACCAGAGTGTGAAATGGGTTAGGAGGTACTTGCCTGGAAAACCAATCTGCAAGGGTGCTAAAATATCACTGGCATAAATCAGAACTAGGAGACCTGATAATTTAGATGCTTGAGAGCAACTCTACATGGTGGCTGAAACACAAGTTGGTTCTGTGCCCACTAAAATAGACTCTGACTTCTAGGATAAATAGCTCAAAAACAAAAACTCCCTACAGGTGCTAAACTTGTTTGAAATGTGTATTTGGGTGGTGCTTATGGGCCAATTACATAGTGCAACTATGGGATGGAGCACCAGTCCTAACATCCCATGCCTGAAAGTAGGACTTGGCATCAGTAAGTTCAAATGACTATCAAGAACTCCCAAGGGCATGAGATTTCATCTTCCTTGAGAGCTAGAGAGTTAGCCTGCCACCGTTTCATGGACGCTAGTTGATGATACATGCAGTCTATGTGTGTCAGATGGTTTGGAACAAAGAGCAGTCAATGCCTGGCTCACAAGAGGTGTAGAAATGGGAAAGACCCTGGAGAACTGTCTCCCAGCAGCAACACAGCAATGTCACATAGTGGAATATAGTAGAGTCGTTCCCACTCCACTAAACAAACATAGTGAACAGTATATCAGAACAAACGAAACATATACTGAAAGAAGACCCGTGTGAAGAGGCACAGATTACAGCCTGCCTAGGAAGTTCACGTGGTCCAGCTCTGGTCTGGAGCAGGGCAGGCTAAGTCTTTTCATGGGAATGAACTTGAATGAAAGGTCAATTCATGGAGAAGGAAATAGGACAAAGGAAACAATGAATAGTTCTTTTTCCTTTTTATTCAGAGACATTTCTATTATGTAATTCAGTGTAATTCAGTGGGAAGAATAAAGTTGGATGCTTAAAAGAAGTTGGAAAAATCTCAGTCTAAAGGCAATGCAAAGTTTCAAAGTTCAGCTATGAAGAGTTGTTCTTTTTCCTCTTTCAGCACAGATGGCTTTCTCTTTCTTTTGGCTATAGCTAGCAGTTCCTGGTCCTTGTGTTATACTTAAAGGACTTGAGTTAGTGGATAACCAGTTATCAGATTTGAGATGACTGGAACTCCAATCATTTTGAATTTATGTATCAAGTTATCTGGGGCTTCCCCAGTGGCTCAGATGTAAAGAATCCACCTGCAATGCAGGAGATGCAGCAGACAAAGGTTCGATCCCTGGGTTGGGAGGATCCCTTACAGGAGGGCATGACAACCCATTCCAGTACCCCCGCCTGGAAAATCTCATGGACAGAGAGGAGCCTCGTGGGCTCAAGTCCACGAGGTCACAAAGAGTTGGACACAACTGAAGCGACTGAGTACGCACATATGCATCACGTTATCTATAAAATATATATAGAGAGAACATTTTGTATAGTTTTAAAGTATGTAATTAAACTTTAACTTCAATTCTAAATTCTAAGCATTTTCTCCTTTTCCTAGAATTAGTACATTTGGTTACAGTCCTCTATGTAATAGCCATTTTCTTTATAACTTTTATTAACTGGTAGTCTAATGTTATTTGAGAAGGTCACATTGATATAGTAGTCCTCTCTCAGTAACTGTAGAGGTTGGTTCCAGGACTCCCCTGGGATACCAAAATCTGCAGATGCTCAAGTCACTTACAGAAAATGGCATAGTTTTTGCATATAGCTTAAGCACATCCTTCTTATACCTAATACAATAGAACTGCTATATAAATCACTGCTAGCACACGGCAAATTTAGGTTTTCCTTTTGGGGATTTTCTGGACTTTTTCCCCCAAATATTTTCAATCCACAGTTGGTAGAATCCACAGATATGGAACCTGTGGATCTGGAGCACAGACTGTACAGTTAACTAATTTTCAGACCTTTTTCCAATATCTCCAATTGTCCTCTTTCAGGTCCAAACTTCAATTCAGGATCCCATATCACAAGTAGTTTTCATGTTTCCTTAGTCTTCTCCAATCTGAAACAATTCTTCAGTTAAAAAATAAAATTTCCATGACCTTGCTATATTGAAGAGTTCTTCAGTTTGAGTTGGTTTAATGTTTTTTCCTTATGATTATAGAGATTACTCATTTTTGTCAAGAATACTACAGAAGTTATAATACATCTTCTTAGTGCAGCATATAAGGAGGTTTATGATGTCAAGATGCCTCATAATTGATGATGTTGACTTTGATCCTTTGGTTATGATTTCTCCACCATAAAATTATGATTTTCCCATATAACTAACAAGTAATATCTTATAGGGAGATACTTTGAGACTATGCAAACATCTTATTTCTCATTATAACTTTGCCCACTAATTTTGCATCTATCAACACTGCTAGCCTGCAACAGTTGTTACTGTTTACTTTGATGTTTACCAAAAAGTGATTTTCTATTTACATTTTTTCCCCAGCATTTATTAATTGGAATTCTACTATAAAGAATAGCTGAGTAATTTATTTATATTAGTTCATACTCAGGTACATTTATTTTATTTTCTTGCTCAATTTGTTCTATATTTGGCCCTTGGTAGCTCCTTCAAATTGGCTCTTATGGTATTTTGACATACTCCCATTATTTTTTTAAAGCACTGCCATAATTTCTGGGACCAAGATAGTCCAGGCTCATCCTTTATTTCTCCCCTCCAGCCCTGGCATTGACCATTTTTAAGAGGATCTTTGGCTCCTTTTATTAGAGAATGATGGTTAGAAATAAAAACCTGTGGGTGTCAGGTGTGCTCATTATTACTGGGTGTCATCACTTCCAGGCCCTTTCAGCAAACAGAACTAGGATATATGGATAAAGGTCCTTATAGTCAAAGCTATGGTTTTCCCATTAGTTATGTATGGATGGGAGAGTTGGACCATAAAGAAGGTTGAGTGCCAAAAAATTGATGCTTTCAAACTACTGTGCTGGAGAAGACTCTTTAGAGTCCCTTGGACAGCAAGGAGATCAATCCAATCAATTCTAAAGGAAATCAACCGTGAATATTCATTGGAGGGACTGAAGCTGAAGTTCCAGTACTTCGGCCACCTGATGAGAAGAGCTGACTCATTAGAAAAGACCCTGATGATGGGAAAGATTGAGAGCAGGAGGAGAAGGGGGTGACAGAGGATGAAATAACTGTTCGATGGCATCACCGACTCAATGTTCATGAGTTTGAGCAAACTCTGGGAGATGGTGAAGGAGAGAAGCCTGGCATGCTGCAGTTCATGGGGGTCACAAAAAGTCAGACACAACTTAGTGACTGAACAAAAACAATACACACACACACACACACACACACACACACACACACACATCTACTTATCTATCCCTCTATCTATCTAATCTAGAACCAAGATTCTCATTGGTATCCCTGATTCTAGTACAACATGGCAAGTTTCCTCATAGCCCCCCCGCCCCCCGTCCCCCGCCTTTGTAAATTCTTTCTCCTTGGGTCGGGAAGATCCTCTGGAGGAGGGAATGGCAACCCATTCCAATATTTTTGCCTGGAAAACTCCTTTGGACAAGAGGAGCCTGGAGGGCTACAGTCCATGGGGTCACAAAGAGTCAGACATGACTGAGTGACCAATACACACACACACACTCTCTCTCGCTCTCTCCCCTTAATTAAGATAACTCATTCTCATTATCTCTGATCTAGACATTTAAAAAAAATTCATTTATTTAACTGCAGGTTAATTACTTTACAATATTGTAGTGGTTTTTGCCATGCATTGATCTGATGCTGAAGCTGAAACTCCAGTACTTTGGCCACCTCATGTGAAGAGTTGACTCACTGGAAAAGACCCTGATTCTGGGAGGGATTGGGGGCAGGAGGAGAAGGGGACGACAGAGGATGAGATGGCTGGATGGCATCACCAACTCGACGGGCATGAGTTTGAGTAGACTCCGGGAGTTTGTGATGGACAGGGAGGCCTGGCGAGCTGTGATTCATGGGGTGGCAAAGAGTCGGACACGACTGAGCGACTGAACTGAACTGAACTGATGTGAATCAGCCATGGGTTTACATGTGTCCCTCTTCCTGAACCCCCCTCCCTCCTCCCTCACCATCCGAGCCCTCAGGGTTGTCCCAGGGCACTGGCTTTGAGTGCCCTGTTTCATGCATCGAACTTGGACTGGTGATCTATTTCACATATGGTAATATACATATTTCAATGCTATTCTCTCAAATCATCCCACCCTCATCTTCTCCCACAGAGTCCAAAAGTCTGTTCTTTATACCTGTGTCTCTTTTGCTGTCTCGCATATAGGGTCAACATTACCATCTTTCTAGATTCCATATATATGTGTTAATATACTGTATTGGTGTTTTTCTTTCTGACTTACTTCACTCTGTATAATAGGCTCCAGTTTCATCCATCTCATTAGAACTGATTCAAGTGCATTCTTTTTAATAGCTGAGAAATATAATCTAGACATTTATTTGTACAATTTTATAACATATATAAAGTAATTTCAGAGTTACTTAATCCATACTTCTGTGAAAAACAAATTTATCAATTCAAGTAAAATATTTCTGCATAGTTCTTTTTGCTTTTACCCTAATGGAATATGATGGTTAATTCTATGTATCAATTTGACTAGGCCATGCATGGGGTAAGAAAATGATTTCTAGGTGTGTCTGTAAGGGTATTTCTGAAGGAGATTAACATTTGAATTAGTAAACTGAGCAAAGCAAACTGCCCTCCCCAGTGTGGAGGCCAGATGCAATCTGTTAAAGGCCTGAACAGAACAAAGAGTTGAGAGAAAGAATTCTTCCTCACTGCCTATCTTTTAGCTGACTCATTGGTTTTCTCCTGCCTTTAGACTGAGACTCAGACTAGAACTTACAGCATCAGCTCTCCTGGTTCTTGGACCTTTGCACTCAGACCACTGTTTTTCCTGGGTTTCCAAGCTGCGGTCTACAGGTCCTGGACTTCTCAGCCTCCATAATCACATGAGTCAATTCCTTATAACAAAGGATGGATAGATAGATAGACCTCATGGTAGCTATCTATCTATATCTATCTCCTATTGATTCTGTTTCTCTGGAGAACCCAGATTACTAACATTCAGTATATAGTCAAAATACTATCTTCCAAAATCACTTGGGTTAATACTCTTCTTTTGTACTCCCTTCATTGTGGTTCTATTGTTCATCTGTAATTGTACATTTCTTACCTTTTATATTCCTTTAAAAAAGTGAGATCATTTCTGCACAAAACCCTCTAGGACATTCCCTCTCACTCTAAGTCAAACTGGAAGGCCTTTCCTGACATAAGCCGCACATGGCCTGGCCTCCTGCTGCCTCTCTGACTTTATCTTCTTACCCTCCAAACATTTGCTCACTCCTGTCCAGTCACACTGGCCCCCTTGCTGTCTGCCAACACCCCCATCTGCTCCGATCTCATCACGCTTGCGTGCGCTCTCCTGCAGACATCAGCATGGCTGAGGCCTCACTTCCTTCGGGTTCCTGAATGCACTTTAACTACCGATTTCTTTGTATCTCAGTTATAAGAATGTGAGTTCCTTAAGGGCTTTTTTCTGTTCACTGACATACTTCCTGACCTAGGACATTACCTGGAACTTAGTAGGAACTTCTATATATATATATATATACATGCATATGTATGTACACACACACACATACATATATATTTTCAGGGCTTCCCGGGTGGCTCAGACAGTAAAGAATCTCCCTGCAATGCGGGAGACCTGGGTTTGATCCCTGGGTTGGGAAGATCCCCTGGAGAAGGGAATGGCTACCCACTTCAGCATTCATGCCTGGAGAATCCCCATGGACATAGGAGCCTGGTGGGCTACAGTCCACAGAGTTGCAGAGACATAACTGAGAGACTAACAAACATACATATATTTTTGTATATTTGAATGCTTGTTGAATTAACCTGCTTCGTGTTTCTTTAAGAAAATATCTTCAGTACTTTAGATGTCAATGATGAGTGTCAACTGATGATGAATTGCCAGCATAAGGACTAACAATCTGTATTTCTCCCTCACAATCATGTTCCAGTAACCGTGCCAGTGCAGACTGTGATTCAGTCTTATTCATTAGAATGTTTGCCTTCAATATACTCCTCCACATCTCTTCTAATAGCTGCCTGTCCTTACATAAAGGAAATATGTTTTTTTTCCCTCCAAATTCTCTGAAATAAACATACATTATTTTAAAATCGGAAAAAAAAAAATAGAAAAGCTATTTAAAGAAGCAGCTCATAATGTTAAAGTGTTAAGTCCTCACCATAGAATTATTCTGATGCCCTTTCCCTCTCTTCATGCTCCTGAGGAATCTTTTCAGCAGACAGGCTCCAATATCAACTTTTAAAGCATCTGTCTGAGAAAATGATCCTAAAGCATATTTGCTCCTACAGATAGGCCACCTACTATTGTGCAAGCCAGCTTATAACAAGACAGTTATTCCCAATCATTTATTAGGGAGTGGCAGAATAAGGAAATAATAACAGATAGGAGAAAGTATGAGGCTACTATTGTGCCAGTTCTCAGGCAACCTGACAGAGAGAGAGAGGGGTGCGAAGAAAAAGCAGCTGAGCTCGAAGGCAGGTGAGGATGTCAACATCTCTTCCTGCATTGACACTCAATGACTTGGGGGGAGCACTCTGGAGGGCAAGCACTTAAGAAAAGTGAAATGTATGGTCAGTTCTAGGTTTAGCGTGTTTGGAAGCCAGATACAAAATACCAAATTATGAAAGCAATTGAGTGAGGTCTAAGCTGAGAAATAATAGCTGGCAAGTTGTTTCCACCACTTTAGAAAGCAGATTTATTTCTGTAAATTGAAAAGACGGGGAAGAGCTAAAGGGATTGTTAGTTCCATGGGGGAAGATTCTCAGCAAACTCCATTTCCAGATGGCATGTTACCAAACCTTAAGGTGTGTGGACAATGGAAAATGAAAGGGGCCAGGGGAAGAGAAAAAGGGGACAGAAAGCTCTAATTGTGTAAAATCTCGTGGGATAAGGAAAAGACTCTTAAGGGGAACAGATGTTGAAAACCGCTGTGGTCTGTCTGATAACAGAGAAATGTCTGAGATTTAAGGAACTTGAGTCAGCTGCAGGAGAATCTGGCCAATGAGGTAGGCACATCTGAATTAATGATGAAGAAATCTGTGAAACAAAGTAGAGGGTTTTCTCTTAGGGAGAACACCTGGATAAAAATGGGAAAATAGAGCTTATATGGGGCTTCCCTGGTGGCTCAGTGGTAAAGAATCCATCTGCCAATGCAGGAGACACAAGAGATGTGGGTTTGATCCCTGGGTCTGGAAGACTCCTTGAAGGAGGAAATGGAAATTCCATGGACAGAGGAGCCTGGTGGGCTACAGTCCATGGGGTTGCAAAGAGTCAGACACCAGTTAGCATGAACACAAGAGCTTGTGTGAGCACAAACACAGCTCTTCAGGGCTTTTTTCTTTTCTTTTTTTTTGGCTGTGCCCACACCATGTGGGATCTTGGTTCCCCAACCAGGGATCAAACCCATGTCCCCTGCAGTGGACCACTGGACTGCCATGGAATTCCCCAGGACTGTTTGTTTGTTTGTTTTTTTCTTCTCCTAGGAATCAATTAGTTCCAGGAAACTGAGGCAACACAAATGACCCTTGGGGCTCCCCATGAGGACTAGGGATTTCAGAAGCTGCAGAGAATTGCCTCTGCTGTGCGCTTTCTACTTGGGAATTTGCTACAGCAGACAGCTCTGGTTGCCTATCCAATAGCGAAGCCCTACTTAGCGTTTCCCTGATGGCTCAGATGGTAAAGAATCTACCTGCAATGCAGGAGACTAGGGTTCGATCTCTGCATCAGGAAAATCCCCTGAAGAAGGGAGTGGCTACTCACTCCAGTATTCTTGCCTGGAGAATTCCATGGAAAGACGAGCCTGGAGGGCTACAGTCCATGGGATCCCAAAGAGTCAGACACGACTGAACGACTTTGACTTTGACTTTCACTCAATACTTTCCAACCAACCCTGAATTTGACCCTGAATGATTTTCCAAGAAACCATAGGCTTTAGGTAATGCTAGTCTCACTCTAAGTCCTGTGTTTGCTTATATTAACCCAGCGCAGGGGAAAAAATTTCTTTGTTTAACAGTGATTAGGAAGAGGCAGTTTTGGCCGGCAGAATAGAGGAAGCTGATAAAGGAGGCTTCTGGGAAAGGTTTCTTAACTCTCTAAGAGACACAAGGAAAAGTCCCATTTTTGTGTCTGCATGATAGCAACGGAACAACAACAACAACAATGGAATGTGACAGTATGATGCCTGACCTTGCCATAGCCAGTTTTTCCTTTGTTTTCTCTTTAAAATGTGTTTTTTAAATTTTTATACAATTTCCTGGTAGCTCAAGCAGTAAAGAATCCACCTGCAATGCGGGAGACCCGGATTCGATCCCTGGGTTGGGAAGATCCCCTGGAGAAGGAAATGGCAACCCACTCCAGTATTCTTGCCTGGGAAATCTCATGAACAGAAGAGCCCGGTGGGCTACAGTCCAAGGGGTTGCAAGAGTCGGACACGACTTAGTGACTAAATAACCAGTACAAAGGTTACGTTCCACTTACAGTTACCACAAAATATTCCTTATCTTCCCCGCATTGTACAACACGTGGTTGTAGCCCATCTCACACCCAGTAGTTTGTAGCTCCCACTCCCCGCCCCCATATTGTCCTCCGCCCCACACCACACACACATACGCACAGTGGTAACCACTGTAGTTTGTTCTTGCTGCAGCCATTTTCTAACCATCAGGAAATCTAACCAACGGGTCCAGGATGGAAGAAAGAACTTGGGTTTTTTATATTGCTGTCAAGGTGCCAAATTGAACAACCCTGGGGCTGTGTTCCTTTTGGTGAAGGAGGAAACAGACAGAGCTGGACTCCGTCTTAGGCCAGGCTGCGAACATTAGGCTACACGCATGGTCACCCTCCCAATGGACTCTGAACTTTGTCCCCGGTGTCTATAGAAATGGCCTACCAATGGAAAACCAGACCCCCAGGATCAAAGAGCCTCAGGACTTGGACTCTCGTTGCCTAAAAGAATATGCCAATTAAAAAAAAAAAAAAAAAAGAATATGCCAATTATCTCTGTAACAGAACAAGGTGGTAAATTCCATTATGTTTATCGGGATATGACCACAGGCCTATTGATAAATATCCACTGTTTATCTAGTCTTGTGACACATGAATCATGGGTTAACTTTGATCGTATCTCTCTTTTATCTTGTCCAGACTAGTTTCAAGGAATTTGGGGAGTTGGGTTTGAGCAAGTACACTTAGGGTATATAAGGTTTTCACAAAAACTGGTCGGGATCCTTGGCTAAGAGGAGACTGCCTTGGGCCCACCAGTGTAATAAACTGCACTCCACTATCTGCATTGTCCTTCTGAGTGAGTTTGTTCCTGGAACGCGTGGCTACAACAATATGAGATGATAAATCCATTAGCTGTTTCAGTCATGTTGAGTTGAGGTTTTTGTTGCATGAGTCCTACCTATTTCTTACTCTAATAACGAAATTTTGAATATGCTAGCAAGAGAATCCTTACTTGAGAGTAGATTGTTAAGGCCTCTCTACCTTTCACTCTGGAGGTCTCCCAGAGTGGGGGCGGTGTGATGCTTCCAAAAGTGAGAAAGGGCCCAGAGTCAAGACAAGATCTCCCAACACCGCTAGGGTCTGGCAGACCTTCCTGGTTCCGGTAACCCACTGCAAACACTGGAACACCCATTGGCTCAGAGGACTGATGCATGGACCAGATTTAGAAACTGGTTCACATTTGGGCTGAGTCTGCCTCTGAGTTGCCTCTGGTTGTGCTCTAATATCTTCAGGAGGCCCAGACACTATGCCTCAGCTTTGCAGTAGAGAGTTAGCTCAGTAGAGTTGGTATGCTCAAACCTTGCACATTCTGAAGAAAGGATTGGCCTTAACTGGCCCCTGGGAGATAACCTGAGAGCCCTTGAAATATCCTTGCTGATAAGAGAATCTTGGTATTACTGAGACCTTGAGTCATGTCAGATAGTTTATGTTAACAGGGTGATTCATGGAGAACGCCTGCGTTGTTGACCTGTGGCCCTGAACCAGGAAGTATCAGTGTGACCTGCGGAAGCTGAACACTGGGTGGTTCAGGTCAGCCACTCAGGTGCTCCACGCCTATGTGACTGATCTCCAATAACAGCCTTGGACACCAAGGCTCAGGTGGGCCCCTTGGTCGGCGATGGTACTTTGCGTATTATCACATATTGTTGCTGGGAGAATTCAGGGCTGCCTGTCTAACAACTCTGAGACAGGACAACTGGAAGCCCATGCCTAATTTTCCTTAGACTCTGCCCTCAGCCTTCACTAATTTTAATATGTATCCTTTCATTGTAATAAACCAGTACGATGTGTGTAACAGCTTTTCTGAGTTATTCTAGATCAGTGGTCCCCAACCATTTTGGCATTAGGGACAAGTTTCATGGAAGACAATTTTTCCGTGGACTGGTGGCGGGGGGTGGAAGAGGCGGGATGGTTTCAATATGACTCAAGCACATTACATTTATTGTACACTTTATTTCTATTATTATTACATTGTGATATATAATGAAATAATTATACAACTCACTATAATGCAGAATAAGTGGGAACCCTGGTTTTCCTGCAACTAGACAGTCCCATCTAGGGATGATGGGAGACAGTGACACCCAAAGTGCGTTGCTTATGTCCAATCTACTTACTTGCCACCACAAAACCTGCCACTTGATGCAGGTTAATTGTCACTTGCCACTCACTGATAGAGTTTTGATATGAGTCTGAAAGCAATTGATTTATTATGGTCTCTGTGCAGTCAAATCTCTCTGCTAATGATAATCTGTATTTGCACCACTCCCCAGAGCCAGCATCACTGCCTCAGCTCTGCCTCAAGTCATCAGGCATTAGCTTCCCATAAGGAGCACACAACCTAGATGGGGAGCAGCCGTAAATACGGCAGCTATAAGTACAGCAACCTTCACTCACTTGCTACCGCCTACTTCCTGCTGCGGGGTTTGACTCCTAAGAGGCCACGGACTGCTTCTGGTCTGTGGTCCAGAGGTTGGAGACTCCTGTTCTAGTGAATCACTGAACCTGAGGGTGGTCTTGCAGGATCCCCCAAACTCCTGCTACACCAAAATTAAAAAAATTGTTTGGGAATCTCTTAGATTCTTTTCAGAGTCACATCTCAATTCAATACTATACTGAGTTAATTGGTTTCCTGGAAAGGGCACTGAGACACAGCAGACCTGAATTCACATCCTGGTTCCATGATATGGTGGGGGTGGGGGGCCTTGCAGGAGGCACAGATCTTCTCTAACAGGCCCTCTTTTGCCAAATGGGACAACATCTGCTCTATTACAGCGGGTTGTTGTGTGGAACCCATCAGATAATGCATGTGACAACTGCATGGATGTTTAATCGTTAGGCGTTCTACATACTTTTAATACTAGACACAAAAGTGGAATCTTAATAGCTAACATTGAAGGCTGAATTTGTGCCAGACATTTTCATACAGTGACTCATTTAATCCCCACTCTACCATCAGCCTCATGTTATATTTGTGAGAAACTTTGTGAGGAGGATATTAAACAACCTTTCCAAGGCTCTATAACCGGTAAAGAGCAAACAGGAACTGAAAACAGTCTTCTGATTGCAGAGTTCAAGTGATCAACCACGTTACAGTGAAATTCCATCCTTTCAAGTACCTCCAGCTCTTAAATATGAAACTCCTTAGAGATGTGGAGTCTGTCATCTGAAAGTACTGAGAATGTCTTCAAAACCACCCCTAGATCAAGGTCACTTTAGGAAACACACCAGTCTCAAGAAAGTTGTGTTTTATTCTGGGTAATGATACTTAGCAAGTAAACATATGTAAAACTTTGGCTCAATTAGGGACATACCAGTCAACAACATTATAGGAGAAGGGGGACTTATTGCCTTTGCTCCCTTTTTCTGTTTATCCAGGGTATTTTGGACAGATTTTTCTTTTCGCGTACAACTGCCACAATCATGACAAGGGGAAAAATCTGTTTTATCAACTGTCAAATATGTGAAGTATTTTCCACTGTCTTCTGACATAACTGAAGTCTCGATTGTGAAACATTTTCAGTATTTCAATCTTGGTTGTGTTTTCTCTGTGGGCCTAGATGGAGACTAGATATCACTGCATTTCACTGACTAAATGAGGAAAGAGGTTTTGGGTACAGATATTAATGTATAAAACAGAGTTGAAAGTGACAACATATTTTGTTGTTCCTGACACTCTACTACAAATTTCTTGGCAGCCCCAGATGCCAGGGGCATAAGAGACTACATAAGGTCAAGAATCCTTCGGCTTTCAAACCCACCTGTTAACCAGAATTAAAAGCAAATAGATTTTAAAACTCTCTACTTATTTAAAATGTATTACTGATTTGTTTTGGAATCTGTGCTTTGCTGCATTATGTGTTGAAAATGTTGTCAGGCATAAAATTTCAATGATTATGATGATGTAGCAGAAGCAAAAGTGTTCTTTTTCAGAAAACATCAATGAACTATTGAAAACATGGACTGTTCAATAAATAAATTCCTTATGAACATGGGCTTCCCTGGTGACTAGTGATAAAGAACCCATATGCCAATGCAGGAGACATAAGAGATGCGGGTTCAATTCCTGGGTTGGGAAGATTGCATGGAGAAGGAAACGGCAACCCACTCCAGTATTCTTGCCTGGGAAATCTAATGGACAGAGGGACCTGGCGGACTACAGTCCACGGGGTCGCAAGAGTCAGACAGGACTTAGCAACTAAAACAACAAAACAACATGCAGTAACCTAGCAAGGTGGTCTTTTAATCCTGTGAGCTTCTCAGAAGGAAACAAGCAGAGAAAGAATGTTTCTTTCCTTTTCAGGCTGAGGTTTTCAAACACCCTGGCTGGATGAATTTTGACTAGGTTTTGCTGCAACAAGAGTAAGTAATTTTAATACACCTATGTACCATCATGCACACACAGGTCCCCCTACGTATATTCCTGTCACACCAAACACACCTGCACATATGACACACCACACGCACACGACACCACATGCATATATACACAACACGTACACACACATCACACACACGCAGGACTTCTCCACAAATGCACCACACACACCACACCACACATACCTTCCCTCTCACACCAAGCACCTCTCCTGCACTCTTCACAAATGCAGTCTGGCTACTGGCTACCCCCGACCTAACTTCCAACTCTCTCTTCCTGATTACTGTACTTCAGGTACACCCTCCTCCTTAGCCCTTCTTGAACATGCCAAATACACTTCTGTCTTTGCATCTGCAGTCTCCTCTCCTGAGTTTCTCTTTCCTGGACTTACTTTCCTGGCTTACTCAGCTTTCCTCAGAAAGCCCTTCCCTGACCCCATAACCAGAGTAGCACACAGATTTTTGTGTTGGCTCAAATGGAGAAGAAACTTGTCCAAAATTACACAAATCATTCATTTATCCATTCAGCAAATATCTAGTTAACTTCACGTGCCTGACTCTGTTCTAAGTACTAGTTATCAGAAGGGTATAAAAAGGGGGAGGAAACTCACATTCTATTCAGGGAGGCAGATAATAGACAAACACATAGTGTAATGTTAGTAGTGATAAATGCTTTTTATATATAAAAAAAAAGAAAACTAGGAGGGAGGAAACAGGAGCCAGATGTAAGAAAGAGCCAGGAACAGTTGAGAAACATTATCCCAAAGGCACATGTTAAAACATCTGTTCATTCAAGATGGTAGCCAGGTAGTAGGCTAAAATATGAATACAGAAGGTTTAGCAAGAGGCTCCGTCGCATTTGAAAAGGAGGCATAGTTTCCGAATTGACCTTCAAGGCAAGAATAGTATAAAAGACCCTTAGAAGGTCTAATGACTTTCTCTGCAGCAATAATTGCAGTTAAGATAATGGCGGAATCTGGAGTGAATCCATTCAAAACACAGTGCAGAACGAACTGCCACAGATACTCTTGTTAATGTCAATTACTGATAGTGACTCTAGCTGACTTGGAATCCAGCAACACAAAAACATCTGAGAAAATAATCAACAGTCTAAAAGGGAGCCAGGCTACTGAAAGGTGGGAAGTCAAAGGTGATCATGCACAAGGCAGGATCAAAATCAGACTACTCATCTAGGAATGTCCCAATATATACTCACTCTGGAAGATAACACTGCACTGGTGCCACCACAAGATGCGGCAAAGTCATATAAAGGCTAAGAATGAAGACAAGATCTAAAAAAAAAAAGACCAGAAGCAATGAAAAATAACCTCTTTCTCTCCTCATGCTTGAGGTTCTATAAAGGAGATAGGCACTAAATAGAAACATCTGAGTGTGTGGGTGCACCTATGGCTGTGGGTGCATGTATGCACACGTGCATGTGTGTGCATGCGTGCATGTGTTGTGTGTGTGTGTGTGTGTGTAAAAGAGAGGAAGGAACAGACATATTTTGGAGGAGTACCTACATGCTTAATGATATGTCCTGTCTGCTATGTCCGGCACATTTAACCCAAATCATTATCTTTTTGAGAAAGAACTTTTATGCTACATGAACCTCCAGAATGAGAGCTGCTTCTCATATCATCAGAATGGGCAATTTCAACAAAATAGGCCATTTGCACTTAAATTACAGGGCCCTCTTCAGTGACAAGATTTGAGGGTTTCTGAATAATGTTTCAAATCTCTGAAGTGACTCAAATCTCTCAGCTTCAGTATAAACATCTCTGAGTACAATGTAGATTTTGGGACTATATAATCCTTGTAATGTTAAGCATTAAAAAGATTCCTTTTTTGAAAGACAGAAAAGCTTTCCCTAAAAGTTTAGGAATTAGAACAGGAGCATCTTAGAAATAATTTTTTTTTGAGCTTTTATATTTGAGTTTATTCTTCATTTAACTTTTAAACACTACTATAGTTGAATATTAAAGCAAAAGCAAGTAGTGAGCATATTATGATTATAGTCCTTCACTCAATCACTACTGCAATAAAACCCCAGCAGTGAGTGTTATTCATGGGCCTGCTAAGAGGTCTGACACTGAACACCACCCCCGAGGATGATGTTCATCATCCTCATAAGCTTCTCCATTGTAATGGTGCCGTCTTTCCTGATTTGGATCAAAGTTCACTAATTCTACCTGGTCCATTTCATCAGTCTCTTCTACTTCCTTCCTCTCAGGCAGAAGTTTTTCCAGCAAAGAGAGTTTATCAGGATAGAGAAAGCCATTCTCAGGGAAGTTTACCTTAAATTCAATGATTAGGCAACCCTTTGCATATGGCCTACGATAAATTGGCATGCCGTCATTTAGCACACACTTGATATCTCCATGCTTGACGATCTGACCTGGATGAGAAGTGATGACTATGGTTTGGTTGTCAAGAGTAGATATTGGCTTCTGGAAGCCACACAACGCCTCAACCAGCTGTATGTCCATACACATGAAAAGATCTTCTCCTCATAGAGTAAAAACAGCATGGTCCTTCTGATCTAAAACAATGATATACTCCTGGCTTCAGTCCTGGTTCTTGGTCTCCTTCACCATGGAATGTTATCTTCTGGCCATCTTTCATGCCTTTGTCAATACGAACTTCTAGAATTTTCTTTTCTCGAACTATCTTCCTTCCGTTGCAGCTTTTACATCTATCTTTAGGGCTGATCCGCTCCCCATGGCCCTGGCACTCCATGCAGACAGACTGAATTTGCTGAACCATTCCAGGTCCTATCTGATGAATTCTCATTTGCATCCCAGTACCTCGGCAATTGGGACAGCATTCTACCTCTCCTTTCTTACCACCTCGGCCTTCACATTTGTCACAAATCACATTCTTTTGCAGAGCTAGTTTTCTTGTTGCACCATTATATAAATCTTCTAAAGTTACTGTAAGTTGATGCACAACGTTTTTACCTCTCCTCTCTCTCTGCATCCTGCCTCCTCCTCCGAAAAACATATCAAAGATGTCCATGGGGGAGCCAAAGCCACCACCTGCTCCACCTTCTTTAATGGCCTGTTCTCCTCCTTTGTCATATAATTCCCTTTTCTTTGCATCAGAAAGCACGTCGTAAGCTTGACAAATCTGTTTAAACTTCTCGCCTTCATTTGGATTCTTATCAGGGTGGTACTTCAAGGCCAGTTTCCTGTAAGCCTTTTTCAATTCTTCTTGGGTGGCATTGGGTTTGACCCCCAAAACATCGTAGTAAGTGGTTTCTTTCACCATTTTCTACAGCCGGTGAGCCGGCCGAGGCCGGTGTCGGGGAGCGGGAAGGAGCGCGTTGCTCGGGCAGCCGCCACTCCTCCGCCTTTCACCGAGGGTTCTGGAAAGTTCCCAGAAATAATTTTTATATAGAAATTTATCTAATAGCACTAAATATTTCATTTCCCATAACAGACCAAACATTTTTGAAAAGGGCTGTTTTGAATTTGTTTTTGATTCTAATTCTGATCATTCCTATATTTGAAGATGTATACTGAATACAATAACATAAGAAGTGAAAATGTGCACATTTGATCAAAATATGCCATTGTTTAAATATGAAGAAAATGAAATGAAAGCAATGTTGATAACTATTTCATGAAAAAAAAATTTGTACTAAGTTTTGTAATCAGTACCACAATTTTTCACAAGTCAGAGAATAATCAGGAACCCAATGAGACATTGTAGAACATAATCCACAGATCTGCTATTATTCAAGTTAAAGTAATTCAGAGTGTTATATGGATTACACAATACTTTACCATGAGTTCTTTTTTAAACCTGATTTTTACAGGAATATAGTCGCTTTATAATGCTGTGTTAGTTTCTACGGTACGGCAAAGTGAATCAGCTACACATATACATGTATCCCCTCTGTTTTAGATTTCCTTTCCACTTAGGTCACCATAGAATACTGAGTAGGGCTCCATGACTTCTTTTAATTTACAAAATGTTTTATTTGATATATAGAATGATATTATTTTCATTTTGGAGATGAGAAAACTGACACAGAGAACCCGAAGGAGCTTCCCAAGCTTCCATGGCAAGAAAGTGACAGAGACAGGTCCAGAATCTAAGCTTACTGACCCTAATCATGACAACCATCCTTCAACCTGCCTGTCCTGCTCTACTAGGCCTCATCTTCCAGAGCAAGTTGATACTATTTTGACTTAAGGAATTGCTTAAAATGATTTTACAATGATACCAAGATGCTCAAAATAGAACTTAAAATTTGCCAGAAACATTACTTAAAATTTGGAACATTCAGGCTTCTGAAAGATATTGGAGAGCTACATGAAAGATACTCTCTGAAGTTGTGGTGTGCACGTTTTATGCAGATTATAAAGGCATGAATATTTGGTTGCTTTCCCAACTCTGATGGATCAAATTTACCTTGGGGACATCATACTGCCTTCTTACTGCTTACTTATCCTTTAAAGTAAGTGATAGTTTGGCTTTTGTCATCTCCCATATCTCATTTTTAAGTGGCACCAGGCTGAAATTCTTTTTTTTTTTTTTTTAAAAGGGGGCTTAATAATTCCATCTGCTAAGAGGAAGGAAGATAATAATTTATTTTTACCATTAAAACTTTTGACAGATGGACAGCCTAATTTTCTTGATTTATAAAGAGCTCATTCAGATAAATTAAAAGGTGAGCAAACCAGTAGAAAAATGGACGAAAGACATGACCATGAATCTTACAGTATAAAAACACAAATGGCCAATAGATATATGAAAGATGCTTGTAATAAAGGAAATGAATAGCAAAACAATGAGGTACCTATCTACTTGGGAAAAAAAAGTTGGATAGTACTCACTCCTGGTGAAGGTATGAGGGGGAAAAAAAGTCTTGAATCCTATTGATGAAAGTGTAAATTTGAATGCCCTTCTGGGGGCAATTTGTCATTATCTCTAAATTGCATATATCTTTTAAAGGAACAATTCCATTGCATGCATCTTACTATATGAATATATTGATGGAAGTTCATCTAGATCTACAGATCTCACACTTCATTAATTACAGCATTACTTTGGCTTCCCTGGTGGCTCAGATGGTAAAGAATCTGCCTGGAATGCAAGAGACCTGGGCTCGATCCCTGGCTTGGGAAGATCCCATGGAGAAGTGAATGGCATCCCACTCCAGTATTCTTGCCTGGAGAAACCCATGGACAGAGGAGCCTGGTGGGCTATAGCCCATGCGGTCGCAATGGCTTAGACACAACTAAGTGACTAACACTTTCACTTTCACTTTGTAATGGCAAAAACCCCTAAACAACCAATTCTTATCAGTAGAGAGTTGGTGAAATAAAAAAAAGACAAATCAAAAAAAGGGGGAAAAAAAAAAAAGAGAGAGAGATAAATCCATGGAATTTCCTGGTGGTCCAGTGGTTAGGAGTCTGTGTTTTCACTGCCAAAGGCCTGGGTTCAATCCCTGGTCAGGAAACTTAAGATCTCCCAAGTCTCCAAATCCATCAATCAATCAATCCATAGATGCAAATGTGTGTGCATGTTCAGTCACTCAGTCGTGTCCAACTCTTTGTGACCCCATGGACTGTAGCCCACCAGGGTCCTCTGTCTGTGGAATTTTCCAGGCAAGAATACTGGAGTGGGTTGCAAATACTGGTCGCTAAAAGATGTAAATATGTATGTGGAATGATTTTCAATATTTGGCAATAAGTTAAAAAAGAAGTAAAGAGATGTGAATAGTACAATCCCTATTCAATAGGTTAAAAAAGAAAAACATAAAAATACACATGAACACTCGCACATGTGTATATGTATATGCCTCCGTATATGCTTTTGTTTCATGGGTGAATTACAAGATACTATTCAATAGCAGTTACCTTTGGGGTCAAAGATTGGGTGAAAGAAGAAAGTGATGTGGCTCAGTCATGTCTCACTCTTTGTAATGCTTGGACTGTAGCCCACCAGGATCCTCTGTCTTTGGGATTTTTCAGGCAAGAATACTGGAGTGGGTTGCTATTCCCTTCTCCAGGGGATCTTCCTGACTTGGGGATTGAACCTGAATCTCCTGGATTGCAGGTGGACTCTTTACTATCTGAGCCACCAGGAAAGCAAAAGATTGGATGGGAAGGAGTCAAGTTAGAAGAGGAGATTTTCATTTTGTGTAGTTTTTGTCCTGTTTTAGTTTTGCATTTTCTAACCAGACATACATGTTATTTTCTCTTTGGTTTAAGTGTTAGTAAGAGAGGTCTTCTCTTCAATTATCTGAATTGGAAAAAAAAGAAAAAAGGAAGGTAGCAAAAAAGAAAAGAAGGAAAGCATTCTATGTTGATAAGGAAAACAAACATATAAACAGCTCTATCTACAAAGTAAATCTACAACCTCTCCTGTCCTAAGTCTCCTTTTTATTTTCTAAATCTCCTCTGTATTTTCTCACAACATATTTTCCCACATGATAGGCACAACATGCCCATCAGGTTCTGGAACACATCCTTGAGCATCTGAAGATATTCTCACTTCTGGATTGACCATTCACCTCGTGAAACAGTCAGGGATCTGCTGGAAATTAGATTTTGAAAGTCACCACAAGGATTTCCTTTCTTTTCCTTTCCATGATAACTAAGATGTCTGCTGGGAAGCATCCTATGCTAGAACTGTGATACTGGTCTTCAAGGAAGAGTGGTGTACTTCATGTGCAACAGGATTTTATTAGTGGAAACTCTAAGCCACGACAAGGGCTGTCTGCTTGACCAAACTGTGGTCAAGCTCCTCTGATGCCTCTTCTCAACTGGACTGCAACGTTGGCCTGTAAAACCCACAGATTCTCTGCATGAGTGATTTTGTCCACTCTGGCCCTGCCCTTCCCAGCACCAAGAGACTGAAGCAAACGCTAGTACAGTTTCTAACAGCTCCAGCCTGCACTCCTTAAATTATCTGCCTGAAAAAGCCCAATGCTTCCAGGAGAATTTACTGTTTGTTACTGGCTAAGAGGGTGGCAGAGGATGGGATGGTTAGATGGCATCACTGTGGACAAGAATCTGAGCAAACTCTGGGAGATAGTGAAGGAGAAGGAAGCCTGCTGTGCTGCAGCCTATGGGATCGCAAAGAGTTGGACACCACTTAGCTACTGAACCACAAAACCTAGTAATAAGCAGACGGGCTCTTGCACACTCTCTTGGAGAAGATACTTCCTTCTCTTAGTACAATCCCAACTTGAGAAATCATGGCCCTTGAGGTACCTGGAAAGTGTGTTTGCTGATGTCATGTTGTCGTACTCAGTTTAACTAATCAAGAATGAATTCCACGTGTGTAGATGTATAAATAGGAGAAAACAGTCAGAAAATGATTTTTGTATCTTAGTGATTTAAATTAACTTTGTACTATTTTATGGAACTACACATAAAGAAACATATCCTCTAAAGTCTCCTTTATAAGAAAGATAGGGAAATTAATTTTAAACTGTCTTCTTAAGCTTTAAATATGAAAAGCTTTAAACACCTATAAAAGTAGAATAGTATATACTCATCAGTGTTATGGGATTACCATATTGCCATATTACTA
Source organism: Cervus canadensis (assembly GCF_019320065.1). Taxonomy (NCBI): domain Eukaryota; kingdom Metazoa; phylum Chordata; class Mammalia; order Artiodactyla; family Cervidae; genus Cervus; species Cervus canadensis. Next base: position 23,016,760 of record NC_057410.1, on the reverse strand, counting down.
TTTCTTTCATTTCCCCCCCCTGAACGTACTGTATTTCTAATGATTTGTTGCTGTTCAACTGCTCAGTCGATAATCTTCAACAAAAGAACTTCTAACTTATATTCCACAGATGTTGATTGTGCGCCAGCTGGGTGTGGTTCTCCTTTGGTACTAATGCTGTTATTCAACTTCAAGAGGATATTGCTTGCCAACCTTAGGTCATGGTTTGGGTTTTTTTCCCAGTAACAAGAGGACTGAGTCCCCTCCAGGCTCCTTTCTAACGGACAGCACAGATTCGGACATAGTTGGATATGGTGAAGAGTGTAGTTAAGACCATCTGGAAATTGACTTGCAACACACTACAATGACTGAATTGACTTCACTGTCAGTTGAAGGCTGCCCCTTAGCCTGACAACCTCACATAGATCGTGCTGTGTGTGAATGTTGTTTTCCTGATAATATAAAGATGGCTTCAAGCTTTGAACTATAAATCCAAGGGTAAGTCATTTAATTCTTCCTTTGCACTAGGACATTTTTATAGGGGTATTTGTCAGAAGGAAAAGTCTTACCACAGTTATATTAGGGCCTTATTTTTAGTTTGGATAAACTAGGTCCAAGCTCCAGACTGCAGGCTTAAGCACACATAGGAATAAAAATTAATTAGTGCAATATGTTTATGGCATGGTTATTTTTTCCCATAACAATGTTTATGCATATCCATTTCAATAAATCAAGGCTCCATTTCAACTGATTGTTTAGAAGCTCCTATGCAAATAAGAGCTCATAAAAAAGAAAGGAGTGATTAATTATTTACTAATGTGACGACTGGCAGCCAGTTATTGTTTTATTAAAAAAGAAAAGACATTGGAAAAATCTCAACGTTTCCACTGTTGTTAGTTGTCCTTGATGCCAATGACTTTCCACGTAAGTTCATTATTGCCCAGGACACTTAGTTTCACCCCAACTTCCTCATTTTTCATGTAAATATGAAGTAAAACACTACAAGAAGGTCAGCACAATCAGGAAGTTGAATAAAACTGGAAATGAGTCATGGAGAAGAAAATAACCCATGTCCAAGGTGCTCCTTCCAACTGTCCTTCCCTTTTGCTATTAGCGGTTTCTGCAGTGAGAATTCTCTGGTGTAATCCTAGTCAGGACACATGACGCACACAACCGCAAACATTCACGCTAACAGTTAAGTTTCTAGGAAATAAAACTAGTTGAATAGTTTTCTGCTTAAACCACAGACACACTAAGATGTTCAGAGGAAGAAAAGGAAGGCTGTGGTCCTGCATCAGTTTAACAGGGCATTTGAAGAGCATTCTGAAGAGCAGAATCTGTGTTTTTATTCAGTCTATGGTGTGGAATGCTTAGGAGGAAGTTTTAGATAATTTCGTCATTTTAACAAGTAACAGTGGCTTGACATTTTATTGGATGAATCAGTCCTCTTTTAAGTAAGTAACAGATATTGGCATGTCCCAAGTCATAGAACAAGGATATGGTTCCTCACTTATAATTGTAATTCAAGTTTATAAATACCATCAAGCTGCCTTCAGTTTTAAAAAAAATTTTCTTGCCAGATGACCATTCTATGCTACAGACATTGATTGTGCGCCAGCTGGGTGTCGATCTTCTTTGGTACTGATGTTATTATTCCACTTCAAGAGGATGTTGCTTGCCAGCCTCAGGTCACGGTTTGGGTTTAATTAAATAACTGGAGGGCTGAGTCCCCTCAGTCTCCCTTCTAACTGACAGCACAGTTTCTGACATAGCTGGGTAGCGTTGGGTAGTCTTCATTAAGACTGAGCGTAACAAATACAATTGTTATGATAAAATGTATGCCTTGATTTAACATAGAAGGAATGTGTGTGATAGCTGTGAGGCATCCTACATGGCTGTTAGCATAACTGATGCCATCTTGGGCCCTTATAGTTTCTCCTTCCTTCCACTGACCTGATCCAGGACTGTACTGTGTAGTAAATCACTTCTCCAAAGCCAAGAGCTTTGTAGTTAAAAGATAATGTTTAATAATCATTAGGACCAGATGGCTTCTATTCTCTGTTAGCCCCCAAACAATGATGAAAATCTTCGCTGACCTATTCCCAGCCCTCATGAGACTAGTGACCCATTCATGAATCTTGACTTATGAATACACGTCCCATTTCCAAGTTCCTACCCCCATATGCTGGGTTAACTGTAAAATTGTCCTAATGGCTCCTTGACTGTTTGGAGTGCCTTTGCAAATGTATCCAGATCTTGGTCTGTTGGATCCTCATCCCAACTTTTGAGTAAGTTACCCTATAAAAAACCGGTCCATTGATTATACAGAGCTGCCTGCCTCATTTTTTCATCTCAAGATGCCTTCTCAGTTCAGTGGACACATCGTTTCCTCTGTCCTCCAACACATCCCCATAGATCACAAGTAGTTAACTGTTAATGCAACTAGCACTTAATATAGATTTTTCTGTATCTGTAAACTATATCAACCAAGACAGCTTTAATAATATGCTGCTTTTAACCCTTTGAATTTGTAATCTACTTGTTGGTATAAAAATTTTTATCCTACTGATGAAATAAATATTTAAAATCATAATTAAACACTTTCTCATGATAATATCTAAGACAAAAAAAAAACCCTGGGATTAAGAAAGTAACGTTAAATAACCTTGTTCTATTTTCTTTTTACCCTTCTCAGAAGCATTTTTTTTTTCCAGAAGCATTTTATAGAAAACTGGGTAAAATACTTCATTGATATTTTATATTTCATTGTATATCTTAGTAACATTTATTCTTTAAAAATAAAAGTGTCACTATTTTAAAAAAATTATCCAAACAAAAGTTTTTCTGTTCCTATAGCTCAGTGGCTCTCAATTCACTATTTGTTAACAAAGGAAGGTTCATTTCAAGTAAAACTTTACTTGAAATTCCAACATGTAAAAATGAACTATATGAAATTGCTACGGTTGAAAAAGGGCATGGGGAGCCTACCTACTAAGCTTTTCCTTTGGGCAAAGCTTAAGACTTCCTGCTAAGCATGTTGGAAAACCACACCTTTAGCCCATCATAAGGATGTTTGTTCTTTATGTGGCATCAAGCAAGTCCAGTTGGTGTTCACCACGCTGCGGGACAGGGCTGTTGTGATGGACAGGCTAAGGCTCATGCCTGCCAGATACAGCGCCTCCTGCTGGAATCCTTCAGAGTTCCTGCCAGACACACGGCTCCTTCTCCATCCTTTGTACCTGGTGATTCGTCCACCTTAGTCATGCACAGTTAGGCTAGGGGTGGGTACCTGATCTAAGGACAGTTATCTACAGGCTGCCCCATGACATGTAAATAACCTGCCTGGAGAATTCTGCCCAAGAGAACACTCCATTCTGGAATGACAGTTGACCTGTCACTCTCTGTGGGGGGTTTGAACTTGAGATGTAAAGAGAGAAATGGAACCAGGAGATATACAGAAAGAAGGCAGAACGCAGAAGCCTTGAGGTAAAGAGAATAGAATTTGTTAAGGCTGGAGCGGTGAAAGAAAAAGAGAGAGCTGCTAAGTTATCATGCTGGTGGAGCACTGGAGAAGTGGGTAGCGGGTCCCTGGTTCAGAGTCCCCTTGACAGGTCACTGGGACTTCTGACATGTTGTGAAGGAAGTTTGAGGAGGACAGCTTGTGCTTCCTCACTGTCCCATGTCCCTTACATAAATCTTTATCCTGCAAGGCTACCTATGGATTCTCTGTTGATTTCAATTTGGAAAAGTCTGATGATTGTCATTGTATGGTTTTCCCAGTTTGTCAAACATATTCAATTCAGGACAGGTCATGTGAAACCAGATTTAGACACTAGATATGTCAATATCTCAGACCCAAGAATATCAAATGGGTGGCATGTACGCTTCCACTTTCCACACCTGTGCCTTAGGCAGACATCAGTGATTAAAATGGCCCTTTGAATCATTCATGAGACAGAAATAAATTCCAGACAATTTTTTCAGATAGTTCACTAGGCTGGTTACCAGTTCCTATTGTTGACTCTCCAATACTTTGGCCACCTGATGCGAAGAGCTGACTCATTGGAAAAGACCCTGATGCTGGGCAAGATTGAGGGTAGGAGGAGAAGTGGGTGACAGAGGGTAGGATGGTTGGATGGCATCACTGACTCAATGGATGTGAGTTTGAGCAAACACTGGGAGATAGTGAAGGACAGGGAAGCCTGGTGTGTTGTAGTCTATGGGGTCACAAAGAGTTAGACGTGGCTTAGTGACTGAACAACAACAAATTGTTGATGTGAGTTGAAATCTATTTACAATACCACTTCAGTAAATATTTTGAATGGAATCATCTATTTTTCTGCTTGGTTAGTAGAGTAGGTAGGCAGGTCTTTGGTTTCCAATATTCTCCATGGTGTCTGAAGCCTGCAGCTGAGGTACCAGAGCTGGTGCCCTTGGGGGAAGGAGAGTGTGGCCCAGAGTGAGGCTGGACAATTGAAGTTCAAATAAAAGAGAAGCTATTTCATCTTTATATCTGTATTGAAGTTCTGATAAAATTTTATTTGATGGAAGTTTTCTACAACTGAGAAAATAATTTTTGAAATCACTAAATTATACCTCATCATTTGGATCAGAGTCTTCATACATAGCGTTTAAGTCAAGCAAAGTAAATTCTGTTACTACAGTGAAATTAAATTAGAAATCAATAACAGAAAGATAATTAGAAAGTACCCAAATGTTTGGAAATGAAATAACACATCTCTAAATAACCCCTGGGTAATAAAATGAATCAAGGGAAATTAGAAAGCATTTTGCACTAAATGCAAATGCAATCAAAACATATCAAAATTTGTGGGATGTAGTGGGATTGAGTTGACACAGTTATTAAAGGATAGTTTCTAGAAATAAAATGCCTGTATTCAAAAAAAAGTTTCCAAAACCATTGACTTCAGTTTTCACTTTAAATATTAGAAAATAAACAGCAAAGAAAACTAAAAGGGAGCAGAAGAAATGAAATAATAAAGATGACAGTGAAAATCAGTAAACTGGAAAACAAAAATAAGAGAGAATATGAATGAAACAAAAAAACCCAGTTCTTTGAGAAAATCATTAAAATTGATAAACACTCTAGCTACTCCAATCAAGAGAGAAAAAAGTGGGAGAATAAATAAGTGACTAACATTAGAGCCGAGACAGGTAACAACACTATGGAATCAGTGGATAGTGACAAGGATAATAAGGGAATATTATGAAAAACTTTATGCCAATAAATTTGATAACATAGATGGAATGTATGAATTTTTCAAAAGACACAAACTATGAAAGTCGATTCTATAAAAAATAATAGCCTAAGTTATCCTACATCTATTAAAGTAATTGAATTTAAAATTAAAACTTTCTTACAAAGAAAACTCCATGTTCACATGACTTCTCTGGTGAATCTTAACAAGTGTTTAAGGAAGAAATAATATTAACACTAATTCTACAAAAAATTCTTCAAGAGAATTGCACCCCGATATCCTTCATGAAACTTAGTGTCAACACTCTTAACAAAAGTTTAGCAAATTGAATTCAACATTACATAAATAGCATAATACATCTTGACAAGTGGGGTTTATCTCAGGAATGCACAGTTGTTTTAATATTATAAGCCAATCAATATAATTTACCGTATTAATAGACTAAAATGAAAAGCATCTGATCATCTCAGCAGACACAGAGAAAACATTTGGCAAAATCCAACATACATTCCCTGTTTAAAAAATACTCAAAGTATAAATAGGACTTCCCCAATGGCTCAGTGGTAAAGAATCTGCCTGCAATGCAGGAGACATAGGAGACACATGAGACACAGGTTCAATTCCTGGGTTGGGAAGAACTCCTGGAGGAGGAAATGGCAACCCAGTACTACAATATTCTTGCCTGGAGAATTCCATGGATGAGGAGCCTGGCGGGCTACAGTCATAAGGTTGCAAAGAGTTAGACATGACTGAGCACACACAGATGCAACTTTAAAACTGTATGTATAAAGATGTTCATGCTAACACCAAAATGTCTAACAGTAGGAAAATGGTTAAATTAATAATAATGTATTCATAAAATATAATTATCTTGCAAGCATTAAAATATTTTCAGAAGAAATTAAATAGCACAAGAAGAGTCATGTTACAAGGCAAATGTTAATAAAAAAGAGAATTCAAAATTACAAATAAGCATTATCATGATAATCCTGATTTTATAAGCTAAAATATAAAAGAAACAAAACAGGAAGAAAACTGTTGTTTAATACCTATGATTCTTTGAATCTATGGCTTTTGACCATCTATGTTCAAGTTTGTTCTTGTTTTCTTATATGTGCCTAGCTTTTGCTTGAATATAAATTATAGTAAGGGAAGGGAAAAGAACTGACATTAATTTTTGGATATCCTAGTGGACTTATAGAATTTGGGTGCACTGTTTAATTGATTCTAATGAAAGTAGAATATATATATAAATAAAAGAGGCTGTGCTCACACACTGTTTAGAAGGAATCATGCTAGAACTCAAATAATGCTGTCATACCTTAACTGCAGTGTTTAGAAACAGGAAAGCATTTTTAACCCAATAAAAGAAATTTTCTTTTTTCTTCTACAAGAAAATTTCTTTTGGCACTAATTGTAATGGAATATGGTTCCCTTTGGGCTTCCCAGCTGGCTTAGCTGGTAAAGAGCACACTTGTCAACGCAGGAGACCTAAAAACTGTGGGTTCGATCCTTCGGTGGGGAAGATCCCCTGAAGGAGGGCATGGCTTCCCACTAGTATTCTTGCCTGGAGAATCTCATGGACAGAGGAGCCTGGCAGGTTATAGTCTATGGGGTTGCAAAGAGTCAGACACAACTGGGGCAACTTAGCATGTGAACGTGCATGGTAGTACCTTGTTTTGTGGAAAACTATTTGGTCAAATAAACTAGACTACAACATAGCTACAATTATTCTAGAGAGTAAGATTTCTCAGTCAGCAAAGTTAAATTCTTCATTCTAATCTAATGACCCAATTTTCTATATTCTGCTTCCTATACTGTGCTATGCTTCCCATGAAACAAAAATGTCTCCCACTAATGAGAATATAGGAAAATAAAATGGGCATATGTTATTTGCTTTTGATTTACGGGGTTATAATCTCCAGGTCAGTAACTAATTCTTTTGTGACTTCTCAAAAATGGACAGGACATTTCAGAGCTCTTAGTAAATCTGTAATCATAGAATAGATTTTTGACAAGACTTGCTCTGTACAGCTAAGCTCTTACAAAGGAACAAGATAAACTTGTAAATCATTTATCCAAGCACCAAGTATTGTAACCATCTCCAAATTCTCATTTTCCAGATCTGAGGGACATAACTAGAACCTACAGGGAAGCCTTGAGGAAAATGTTCATTTTCTAAAGAAGAATGACAGATGCTGAGGGCAGAGGTTGCAAGGAGAGAAACACCATCAATCTAACCATATATTTCTGTACCATATATCTTGACTAAAACATTAAGGTGTTACAAGATGTTTAATGACTTTCTATTCCCGAGGACACAAGGAAAGCATTTGTTTTTCACACTTAACAAAATGTGGCTTGAGCAATTATGATGTAAGTCACACCCCGACAAAGTGAAATACTAAGTTCTGGAACCAAGTAAATGTGGTTGGCTTTCTGCCCATCTTCAGGGAAACATTATGTTGGCTCCAGTTACAGATGAAGCACATTTTCTGTGGTGTAAATACTTAAGTCCATGGCAAATCTGCCGTGATACTTAAAAAAAAAAAAAAGAGGGCCAGTGTGGTTCACTAGATTATACATAGTCCTCCAATAATAGAATGCTTATTATGCCAAGTGAAAAATGCCTAACTAAAAAAAAAAAGATGAGACACATTTAAAATGATTATTATATGCTAAATATACCCATTTTATTGTTTCAATTAATTATAACTTCACTGAAGACTGAATTATAATCATACCCATTTTACAGATCAAGATAGAAAAAAGTTGAAAGCAGCTTTTCACAATTTGTCTTGACAGAGTCAAGAGAGATGCCTAAGTCAATGGTGCTCTTAACCACTTCTCTACCACCCCCAGTCAGCAGGAACTTCCTGAGACAGGCTAGCCAACTTAACTAAAATATTCTCTTTGGACATTCAATTAGACTAAATTGTTGTATTAGACATTGCATAAGAACATGTTAAGTATGCATTTTTGTTCTTGTACATTGAGTAAAAATTACAAAGGAAGTTTTCTTAAAAACAAAACTCCAATATTTTGCAGTAACTAAAAAATTGAAATTACTGGGCTTCCCAGGTGGCTCAGTGGTAAAGAATCCACCTGCCAATGCAAGGGACCCAGGATCCTTAATCCAGGAACATCCCACATGCTGCGGAGCAACTAAGCCCATGTGCCACAATTACTGAGCCTGCGCTCTGAAGCCTGGGAGCCAAAACTAATGAAGCCTTCATGTCCAAGAGCCTGAGCTCTGCAAAAAGAGAAGCCTCTGCAATGAGAAGCCCACATTGCAACTAGAGAGTAGCCTGCTTCAACTAGAGAAAAGTCTGAGCAGAAACAAAGAGCTCACATAGCCAAAAAAAAAAAAAAAAGATTACTATGGGCTTCAGTTTTATGTATACATACATACATATATACATATATAAATGTATGTATATATGTTTTTCAGATTCTTCGCCATTATGTGTTATTACAAGATATTGAGTAGAATTGTTGTTGTTAAGTTGTCAAGTCGTGTTCAACTCTTTGCAACCCTGTGGACTATAGTCCGCCAGGCTCCTCTGTCCATGGAATTTCCCAGGCAGGAATACTGTAGTGGGTTGCCATTTCCTTCTCCAGGAGATCTTCCCAACCCAGGGATCAAACCTTTGTCTCCTGCATTGGCAGGCGGATCCTTTACTGCTGAGCCAGCAGGGAAGCCTATTGCGTAGAATACCCTGTGCTATATAGTAGGCCTCCGCTATTCATATATTTTATATCGAGCAGCTTGCATGTGTTAATCCCAAACTCCTAATTCAACCCCTCCCCCACCTCCTGCCCTGATATTTGATGGTGTTCTTAGATGCACAAAGGTTTTGGTTTTGATGAAGTCTAAGTTATCTACTTTTACTTTATGGCTTGTGCTTTTGGTGCTATAACTAAGAATCCATTGCCAGATATGAGGTCATAAGAATTTAACCCTATGTTTTCTTCTAAAAGTTTTATGGTTTGGTGGTTTAGTCACTAAGTCATGTCTGACTCTTGTGACTCCATGGAGTGTAACCTGCCAAGCTCCTCTGTCCATGGAATTCTCCAGGCAAGAATACTGGAGTGGGTTACCATTTCCTTCTCCAAAAGTTTTATAGTTTTACCTTTCTAGTTTAGGTCTTTGATCAATTTTGAATTAATTTTTGTATATGGTGAGAGGTGAGGGTCCAGCTTCATTCTTTTGCATGTGACTATCTAGGTGTTCCAGTACCATTGTTTGAAAAGATTATTCTTTCTTTTTGAATTGTTTTGACATCCTCGTCAAAAATAAGTTGACAACAGACATACTGGTTTATTTCTCGACTCTCAATTCTATTCCACTGATTTATATATATGTCTGTCACTATACAATGCCAGTACTGAAGTTTTTCAAAGAATAAAATTTTATAAATATTCATGATTGTCACAGTCCAGGACCTCACAATGCCAATATTTTTAATCAAAAATTACCTAGCCTTGAGATTGGCAAATTATTTGGCTCAAATAACCCAACTACCTATTAAGACTTACACTATATCATTAGAGAACTGTTAAAAAGTCACCTGCTTTCTACTATGTTTAGGATGAAAATATATATGACAAAAATAAGCCACGTTTTCTGATCTGACTGTGCTTTTTGAAAATGAAAATCTCAAAATAAAGTATATTACACAATTTTGGAACCGAAAACACAGACCAATCTAGGCCAATCTATTTGTGTTTGTTGTACAGATTAAAAATTAAACCTTGGCTCTTTTCATAATAAAGACGTCACCTTACCCAAACTGTGACCTATAAAGCATCTCCTTCATTACATTTATTTGCAAACTAGAAATAATTCAGGTGTTTTGACAGACTGTGTACCTCTCCAAAGGGAACAAACAATTATTGGTGTGCACAGAGCTTAGTCAACGTTACTTTTGTAGTCAAGACTTGTCACACAGTGGTTGTGTCAGTAAATATTTAGATAAAAGAATTTTGCATTTGCCTTCTGGATACTTGGCATTATGTAGACTCAAAAAAAAAATCTTATTAGTAAAGATTATTTTAAAATGGAAACACTGAGAGAACAACATCATGTTTTGAAACAAAATGCTGAAGAAATCAACTAATAAATCACGGAATGACTGATTCAGAAATAGTTTTGTATCCTACATATCTTATATATTTAAATTTTGTTAATACAATTAATAAAGATTCATAGTGTGTTACTTTACAGGAATGTGGCTTTACTGATGTTTAATAAAAGTTAAGGACTGTTAAGAACTGAATTCTGTCTCCCCAAAATCCATGTGTTGAAGCCGTAACCTGCAATGTGACTATATCTGATGACAGGGCTTGTGAGGAGGTGATTGATACAGGTTAAATGAGGTGGAGCCCTAGTCCAGTAAGGCTGGTGTTCTTATAAGAAAAAGAACAGACACTAGAGCTCTCTTTCCACCATGTGAGGACACAGCAGAAAGACAGCCATTAGCGAGACAGGAAGAGAGTTCTCACCAGAAACTAAATCAGTCAGCAACAAGATATGGACTTCCCTGCTTCCCAATTGGAAGAAATACATTCCTGTTACTAAAGTCACTCAGTCTATGGCAGCTTGCTATGGCAGTCCAAGCTGACAACACATGCTCTTATTGCTGAAAACCAGTCTATACAATTTCTTGGGACTGGACCCTAGCATAGCAGTTCACACTGTATATACAATTGTTTTTCACTGAAGTTACACATAAAAGGATTATAAGAAGATGGAAGAGGTATAAATCTGAAAGGGATTCTCCCATCCACTAGAGAAAATCATCATGTCACTTAGAGAATAAATGCTTTCACATTAGATGAATACCAAAGTGAAGACGCTCAGTCATGGCTGACTCTTTGTGACCGCATGGACTGTAGTCCATCAGGCTCCTCCGTCCATGGGATTTTCCAGGCAATAGTACTGGAGTGGGTTGCCATTTCCTTCTTAGGGTATCTTCCCGACCCAGGGATCGAACCCAGGTATCCCTCATTGTAGACAGATGCTTTACCATCTGAGCCACCAGGGAAGTCCGATGAATACCAAACTTGATCTCTAAGGTGAATAAGGAGATTCAATCCGTACCACATTTTTAGTAGCAAAGAAACAGATTATTCCCTAACTGAAATCTTTCTGGAAGAAGGAGAGGAATAGGAATAAGATTAAGGAAAAGAAGACTAGGAAGAAGTAGAAGAGAAGGAGGAGACCAAGAGAGAAAGGAGAGAAAACAAATAAAGCAGATAACTTTGTTTTTTGTTGGTTTGTTTGTAAATATCAGAGGGCTATACCTTGGAAAAAGTTTAAAAGTACATTGACTATTTAAGCAGAAATATAGAAAAGCTGATTCAATAATATTAATGCTGTACATACACTTAGGCTGAGAACTTAAAAATGTTTCACATGAGATCATGCGTGGTTGACATAAAAGAGCCCCAAGATTGGATATTTTTAAAGAAATTTAATCTATACTAAGAAAAATAATTTTAATCTTAAAAAGGATGCTCTTTCTGGAACTTCTACAATGTACTTGAATGAGTGTAAACAGAGGAAGAATCTTAATCTTCAAAACTCTGGGAGCTAAACGCCATTTAAAAGTTCTTCAAAATATTAAAGATTTTAAATTCTCAGCCAAGTTGTCCTTAAAAGGAATTTAAGACTGTACAGGCCAGTTGAATAAAGCTATCCTACATACATTCCTTAAAAGCTTTATTCATTCATGTGTTAATCCATCTGCTTACCAATTGTTCTGGGAGACTTTGGTTAAATTCCCCCTCAGAGACCTGACTCCCCTAATACCCAGTGAGTGAGAAACATTATCTTCCACTGTGAGAAACAACCAGGATTAACAAATGGGATCTTTAATTGCATTAAAGTTTCATTAACACATTTCTGGAGGACATTAAAACATATGCTACTTGTGATAGAACTTATGGTCCTTTAAAATTCCCACTAAAACTCTTTCGGTGTCCAAGACAGAGGCTTGATCCTTGAGCTCATCTCCAAGGAGGTTAGAGGATTCTGAATAGTTGTCTTAGACCTCATCATCCTGCCAAGAGGAGGTAATCAGTGTTGACAATACCTTCCTTTTTTTGAAGCAGTTTCTAGTTGTTCCTTGTGAGCATGACTCTATGGCTTTAGGACAAACCTTTCTGTTTCCCCCGAAAATTACAAAATGGAAAGTGCAAAAAGTCACAGACATTGAAGGAGTGGAGGAGACTGGGAAGTCAGAAGAAACCACATCAGCAGAGGCCAGAATCCAGAGCATGTCTCACCAGAAAGTGGTTCAATATTGGTTTTGGTGGAGAATAAAGGAACACTGTGGGCTTGCCAGATGGTGCTTGTGGTAAAGAACCCTCTTGCCAATGCAGGAGACGTAAGACACGGGTTTGATCCCTGGGTTAGGAAGATCCCCTGGAGGAGGGCATAGCAACCCTCTCCAGTATTTTTGCCTGGAGAATCCCATGGACAGAGGAGCCTGGTGGGCTACAGTCCATGGGCTCGCAAAGAGTCGGACAGGACTGAAGCAACTTAGCACACACACACACACAAAGGAGCACTAGAAGAAGACTAACTGTTCCCTGATTCTTAGTCTGAAAATTCCTCTATCATTATTACACAGATTTCAAATTAAGCCTAATCCAGAGAAGTTTGACCCCGTTGATTTTCACAAGGTCTTAAAACCACCATCCATTTGCTCACTTATATTGTATACTAATACAAACACATATTGATAACCTACGTGCCAGGTTTTACTATGCTCCTTAAAATAAACCGGTAACATCATATTATACTTAGATCACAGGGATTGAGATTTGGACTGACTTATTGTGCAATATTTCTTCTTTATTATTTTTGAAGATGATATCAACTTTAGAGTAATTTAAACAGTGTTACAGTTTTCACTTGCACAGTCTAACATCCTAAACCTTCCTCCCACCTGCATCTTCAGACTCTGTGATCATACTTTGCTTCATGAACTTCAGGAAACATGAAAGAAGATTCTCTTAAAACTTGCTGGGTCTTGGAGTAACATGCTCACAATGGAAAGCCAGATGCTGGCACGATCCAGCTCTTAAAGATTTACCTTCAGGCCCATTGCTTGGTGGCAGTCTCTGGTAATAGGCGCCTCCATTCCTGCTGTACCTGGAGGGCTGGGTGGCAACGACCTTAAGCCTTCTGAGATAAGAACATTTGCTTTTTTCTTGAGAAAGTTGTATGGGTCAAGTGATGGCAGGAGTAGAGTGGAGGCAGCCTCTGCTAATCCAGGGCAATGTAATCTTGAGCTGGAATCAAGGTCTGTGCATATATCCTACGGGCCCGACACAGATGTATTCCCAGGGGTAATGTTCTCTGTCTCTTATTCAGTGTGCTAAGGAGACAGAATAGAGTCTAGAGAAAGCTGCATGTCCAGTTTTGTTGGACCAGACTGTAATTAGCTGAAAAGCTTTTGTCTAGATCTCCACTTCTAAGTCAGAAGCCGCCTGTGGAGGCAGAAGGCCTTCATGTGAATCTAAGTTCATCACTTACTATTGGGTTGGCCAAAAAGTTCCTTTGGGGTTTTCTATATGAACTTATGGAAAAGCCCAAATGAGCTTTTTGGCTGACCCAGTAATTATCTGGGCCTCAGTTCTGTCGTGTGTCAATTGGAGGAGATTAGCATCTGTCTCCCAGGTTTGCTATGAACATAAAATGGTAGAAGACAAGCCTCAAAGTTAACAGTATGTGGGCGCTCAGAAAGGCATGCTGAATCTGAAATTTGGTAGCTGCTCTCTCCACCGAAGAGTATCCCTCTCTTTATTTTGGCTTTGTGTCTCTTCTTACCTCCAGCAGATCTTCAATAAAATTATTAAAGTCTCAAGCTTACTTTTTTCCCTTGTAATTGGAATCACAGGAGAAGGCAGAATTATACAAACATACAAAGAGCTTTCTCTGTGTGATTCTCAAAATAAAATACATGACTCTCAAAAGCACACTCTTAAAAAATCATTCCATTTTTAACTATCCTTTGAGCACGTGCATTTCCTCTGCCTACACGTCCCACAAATTTCTGATGCCAACTAGAAGGTAGTTCAAATCTGATAAAAGTTGACTGAAGCCTTCCAATCTTTCTCCTTATTTTGGGGGGTTGGGATCAGGGTCAGGACAGGACATAAGGTAGGAAGTGTTACCAGCCTGGATTAGTGCAACGAAAAGGATGAAAGCTGAGTGAACAATCATGTATGGACAAGTCTTGGTGTCCTCACTTCTAAATTAGGGGTAAAATGCCTAAGCATATGAGGGATGTGAGAACTGAACTAGATAATTCATGAAAGCTGCCTAACGCAGTGCCAGATACAAAGTATGTGTTCAAGTCAGTTATTTCCACTCCTAAATTCAGAGATGTGCCCATCTTCTGAGTTCCCACAGCCTTCTCGTTCCCATGCATTATGTCCTGGGCTGCATTATAATAACGGAATAGACATCCTCTCCCTGGTCCTTAAGGACAAGTATTCTGTCTGATTCCTCAGTACATTCCAGAGAGCTAAGCCAGTCATGAAAAACACTTACTTATGGAATGAATAAGACATCCCATATAATTCAGAGGGTCTGTGTATGATTTTAGAGAAAGCCACCTCTATTTGCCAGTTATCAGTATTAGACTGTAAAGGCAAATGTGCCAGAGAGCAGGAATATTAGTTAAGAGGAAGGGGAAGGATTTTCTACCTGGTTTTGCAGCCAGCAGGGCAGGAGGTTGTGCCCGCGGCAGATCAAAGACTGTCTCTTTTCCAGGAAGCTCACTGAAGATTGAGGCTCTCTGCTGTAGAAATGAAACTTAAGTCTCCCGGGTGAGGGGAGCGTGTGTGTGTGTGCTCCGTCACTTCATTTGTGTCCAACTCTGCAACCCTGTGGACTGTAGCCCACCAGGCTCCTCCCTCCTTGGGATTCTTCAAGCAAGAATACTGAAGTGGGTTGCCATGCTTTCCTCCAGAGGATCTTCTTGATCCAGGGATAGAACCCGTGTCTCTTGCATCTCCTGCATTGCACGTGGATTCTTTAATGCTGAGCCACGGGGGAGGCCCCATTGAAGGGAGAAGGTACTTGCATATTCCAGTACTCCCTGGAGCCCAGGGGAGAAGGGGGACCCTTTCAAAAGGCATAAGAGAAAGGAAAGTATTATGTCTGTTATAAATATTGGCAAGTAATGGGACACTACTAACTTTTCAGTTAAAGGATTACAACATTGGGAGATATCCTGGTAATGTACTCTGAAGTGACTTTCTATGAAGAAAACACAGATTTCTATTTGCTAATGTCTAACACATAGACTGTGATTAAAATCACTAGATAAACTTTCAGCCAAAATTACTATTTTGTTAAATAGAAACCACAATGGATGTAGTGAGTAGAAATGGTTGCTTCATTTTCTGCTCTAACACCATGGAATATGGAGGGATATATTCTCCTCCAAGACAGAAACCTAATGAACTACAGTGAAATGTGCCTCGAGACTCTTACTGAAATAGCACTTAAAAAAAATTCTACAGCAGAGCTTTCAGAATTTAAACAATCATGACTGTATTTGAAAGGCGTGAGGAAATGAGACTACTGTTCATTGGACTGGAGGAACTGATCTCCTGTAGCAAGTTTGGCAGAACTGTCTCTTGTATAACAGAGACTTTATCAAATAATTCCAGGTTTATGCTGGGCTTGGTGCAGTGTTGGCCACATAACAAGTGTTAAATAAAATAATAGCAACATGTGACATGGGAGCCTGATTCTCTCATTCTTGCTGCTAAACCCACATACCAGATGGTTATACACACCCGTAATCAAGTGCAGAGCCGTGTGGGTTGGGGGCTGGCGTGGCAGCTCTGAGTCAGACCGGCTGCCTTTTCTCTCCCTTTTGTGGAAGAGCTTCACGACCTCCACAAACAGTTACTAGGAGCCATGCTGAGGTCCTTGAGAGATCATTGAGCCTTGTACTGTGCTGCGCTTAGTCCCTCGGTCATGTCCGGCTCTTCTGCCACCCCATGAACTGTAGCCTGCTCCTCTGTCCATGGGATTTCTCAGGCAAGACTACTGGAGTGGGCTGTCATTTCCTTCTCCAGGAGATCTTCCCAACCCAGGGATCAAATGCGAATCTCCTGTGTTTCCTGCATTGCAGGCAGATTCTTTACCCTTGGAGCCACTGGGGAAGCTTTGGATGGGTTCAGACAATTCCTGAGTGAGGCCAGTTTCCCTCAGCTATGCACAGAGTATCTTATCAGTACCTCTTATCATTGAGAGAAGCAGCTTCCTATTAAGATCTGTAGCCACCTTGGCTAGGACGAGTACAATGGATTGTTTATGAGTACTTGAAAATATCAGCTCTCTAAAAAACTCAACCTTGAGGACACTACACTGAATGAAATAAATCTGTTATGAAAGGACAAATACTAAATGATTCCACTGACATGAGGTCCCCAGAATAGTCAAATTTATAGAGACAGAGAATAGGATGGTGGTTGCCAGAAGCTGGGGAAGGAGCAATGAATGGGGAGTTATTGCTGAATGGATGCGGAGTTTCAGTTTTACAAAATGAAACGAGTTTTGTGATGGCTGCACAACAGCGTGAATGTTCTAATGCCACTAAAGAAAGTGAAAGTGAAAGTCGCTCAGTTGTGTCTCTTTGTGACCCCATGAACTATACAGTCCATAGAATTCTCCAGGCCAGAATACTGGAGTGGGTAGCCTTTCCCTTCTCCAGGGGTTCTTCCTAACCCAGGGATCAAACCCAGCTCTCCCGCATTGCAGGTGGATTCTTTAACAGCTGAGCCGCAAGGGAAGCCCTAATGCCACTAAACTGTACACTTAAAAATGGTTAGAATGATAAACTTCGTTATGTGTATTTTGCCACAATTTAACAAAATATAAAGACATATAAATTAAATTGAAAGATTCACTGACATAGAAGTCAAATTTATGGTTACCAAAAGGGAAAGGGCAAATTATTGTTGTTCAGTCACTAAATTGTGTCCAACTCTTTGCGACCCCATGGACTGCAGCACGCCAGGCTTCCCTGTCCTTCACCACCTCCTGGAGTTTGCTCAAACTCATGTCCATTGAGTCGGTAACGCCATTCAACCATCTTGTCCTCTATCTCCCCCTTCCCCTCCTGTCCTCAATCTTTCCCAGCATTGGGGTCTTTTTCAATGAGTCGGCTCTTTGCATCAGGTGGCCAAAGTATCACAGAGAGAAAATCAGGAATTTGGGATTAACAGATACACACTACTATGTACAAAGTGGACAAACAACAAGGACCTGCTGAATAGCACAGGGAGCTATGTTCAATGTCTTGCAATAACCTATAATGGAAAAGAATCTAAAATTTATATATATAGAGAGAGCTATATATACATAAGACTTTGCTATATGTCTTAAACATTGTAAATCAGCTATACTTCAATTAAAATAAATATAAAAAGATATATACATATAAATAAAAATCTAATAAGCATTTATTTCTTCTGAGGGTCAGTGAAAACCATAGAGATGCTCCTTCTATCATAAAAAGCCAGCACAGGCATGTTGAAGCATTTAAGAGGCGGCCCTTCACAACACTCTTTTGTGGGGGAGCTGATTCTCCCTAGAGCGAGTCCTTCTAGGTCAATGTGATACCATCTTCATCTTTGTGTCCTTGTGGCTCAAAATATGAGGTTCACAGTGTCCCTGGGTTTATATTACTAAGATAACCCAAATGCTAAGTGGACTCTTCAGTTCTACCAAAATTTAATAAAAAAAAAAAAAAATCAGACTACTTCTAAAGCAACTGAATTCAGTGGGAGGAAAAATGCATTTCTCTTTGAAATTTGAAGTTATATAAGTCAAACTTCAAAGAACATGAGCACATTCTTTCATGCTGCATTTTTTTTTTTTTTTTGGTGGGTGGGGAGCTGAAGAGCTTAAACCTTTGCTGCTCTGACCTCATGTTTCACTGAAACTGTGTAGCCTGGGAAATCAAACTTCACACTGGACCAACCTCTGCCATGCGTTGGTTATTGACTCACCTGAGAGCAGCCTGGTCAATAATTACCTGAAAGAAAATGCTAGTTTGATCTAAAAATGAAGCTCGTGTTTTCATGATGAAAGCAGCTTCTCAGGGAGAAGCGTACCGCACATTGATTTTACTCCCAAATGGAGATGCAGAAGGCTCCCGAAACCTTCCTCACTTGACTTTCACGTGAGGCTGCTTCTTTTATATTTATAAGTCTCTGTCGTGTAGTCATGTCCGACTCTTTGCGACCATGTGGGCTGTAGCCCGCCAGGCTCCTCTGTCCATGGGATTCTCCAGGCAAGAATACTGAAGTAAGTGGCCATGCCCTCCTCTAGGGGATCTTCCCAACCCAGGGATTGAACCTAGGTCTCCCACATTGCAGGTAGATTCTTTACTGTCTTTAGCCACCAGGGAAGCCCTTAAGTCTCTACCAGGCAATAAAGAGGAGTGTTATGGAGCATCTTTTGTGTCTTCAAGGTCTTGTCTCCCCAGTAGTACTCAAAGTTCCTTGCGCAGAGAGTATCACATTTTGTTAGTAAAGTTGGGTCAGAGTCGATACTGGACACATTGTTCTTGTTAACTGCAAGCTATTACCCAATACTTTCTGGGTGAAATGTGCTTGCAATTCATAATCAAGTGATTGGCTGAATGTCTATTGTTTATTGAAGTGGATCTTAATGCAAACACAACTTCCCTCTTCATTGACAACCTTACCTGCAAAACTCACTTTACACGCTCTAAACTCAACCAGGTGGGGACAGAAGAAGTGGTTGTTGGCCATCCTCTGAATCAGTGATTGACATGATTGTTCATTTACTTATCTCTCTTTGTTCATCTACTTAAAAAATGTTTTCTATTGCAGTAAAATACACACATACATAACATTTACCATCTTAACCATAACATCTTAACCATAAGTGTGCAACTGAGAGGCGTTAAACACATCCCTCATGCTGGGCAGCCAACACCAACATCCATGCACAGAACTCTTTTCATCTTGCAAAAGTGAAACTACGTACCCACTGAACAATACCTCCTCCCATCCCCAGCATCCCCCTAGCCCCTGGCAACCACAGTTCTACTTTCTGTCTCTATGACTGCAACTCTTCTAAGTACTTCATGTAAGTGGAATCATGCAGTTTTTTTTCTTTTTGTAACTGACATTTAATGTAGAAAATGCCCTCAAGTTTCATCCATATTGTAACATACAAAGGAAACAGAATTTCCTTCCTTTTTAAGGCTGAATAATATTCCATTATATGTATATACCACATTTGCTTATCCATTCTTCTGTTGATGGACATTTGGGTTGCTTCCACATTTTTGCTATTATGAATAATATTGCTATGAACATGAATGTGTGTTTACCTACTTTTTAGCTCAACAAAAGCCCATAGTAACAATTCATTTAGAGGCATGAACACCATAAGAGGATTTGTAAAAGCAAAAGGATTCTGAACTATTTCAGCCATGAGCAAATATCCCTCAAGCCATCTGTTTAAGCCAGTTCTAAACTCCATTGCATTATGTGGAAAATAAAGTAGAATCTCCATTTTACTTGGTTAAAAGTCACTCAAGGGTTCTACACACTGCTCAACTGTTTTAGGATCATAGAAATGTTTACTAGAAGGGATATATATACAAGACCATTTAGTGATTCCCATTCTTCGTTGTCCATCAGAAGGCTCTTGATAAAAATACTGATGCATAGATCCCATGCCCAGAGATTCTGATTTAACTGGCCAGTAGATAGGCATCAGTAGTTTTCAAAGTTTCTCAGGTAACTAATGTATAGCCAGAGTTGACAATCACTGATACAGCTTAACCCTCCTCCTCACTCCCATTTAGAGAGAGAAAGGGGAATGATTTGCTGAAAGTAATACAGAAATTGGCGGAATGATGCAAACAGGAATTTTAATATCCTAAATC
Organism: Cervus canadensis; assembly: GCF_019320065.1. NCBI lineage: Eukaryota > Metazoa > Chordata > Mammalia > Artiodactyla > Cervidae > Cervus > Cervus canadensis. The sequence goes on along the minus strand of NC_057410.1, from coordinate 22,996,602 downwards.
TAGTACTCTAAACCTCTTGAAACTTCTTTATACAGTACTCTGCCTTCAACTCTGATCTTTACAAAGTGCAAACACATAAAGTACTATCAAGTGGATGATTTTTATTCAACCAAGAAAGATTTAAATTGAGATTAAAGCCAAATTGGCAAGTTTATTTTAGTTTTCATTTCAGTATCTGAATGGTGATGAATCCAAAAGATGAAAGGATTCTGCCTATTACCAGAAATCTGCCAAAGGAAGACAAAGTCTGTGTGGGCTTTGAGGTATTATACACTCCTAAAAGAGGTTCATCAGAGACAAAGTTTAAAGCAGAGGAGAAAACAGAAATGAAATAACAGGAGAGATTCTAAAGATGATTATATTCTGTTGTAAAAGTCAAGTAATGGAAATCTAAGAGGACATACAAATGGCCAATAAACATTTGAAAAGAGCCTCAGTCTTACCAGTGGTCAGGAAGCTGAAAATTAAACTACAGCTTGATTTATCAGATCAGGAAATGTGAAAAATGGATAACATGCAGGGCTGGCAAAGATATGGGGAAAAGGGAACCCAAGGCATATTTGGGACATGTGTTGCTTCCAAACAGCCTCTGAGGAGGAATGTACAAAAGGCCCTGGCAAGGAAGTCATTGGGAAAGATCCACTGTTCTTCATTAACTCCGTTATTTTGCTTTCCACTCAGATCCTTGACAAAGAGAATACCAAGGAGGGAGTTCCTCGCTTTGGATCAATCTTCTGTTGCTTTTTCCATGCTTCAGATACAGGAGACTTAAATTCCTATCTCCAATTCAAGTGAGTTTGAATCCATTTTGCTACATGCTGTTGATGAGTCCACATTAATACAGAAAGTAAGTTCTTCATGTAAGTTTCTTAGGTTGACTGGGCTGCTGGGCTGTATTTTCCAATGAACCTACTGAAGCTCTGATTTTCTTTCTCAATCTCCTTGAAGCAAAATTTCAGTACACAAAGTACCTAATTCTTGTCTAAGGTCTTCGCTGAGTGTGTATGGATCACTGCCTGAGAAGCTCAGCAGTGTTTGGGCTACTCTTCCTCCCATGTGCTCTTGCATGCATCCAGAGCCCACTCCAGCAATGGATCTGAGTCTTCTCAACTGCAGAAAGCAATGCTCACCCACTCCCCACCCTGGGCTCCTCCTCACCAGGTTGCAAGTCCTCAGGTTCTATATTCCTGGGTGGTAACCGTTCCACCAGCTCAGCTGCAGGCTGTGCGTCTCACACTATTTCTTGAGTACCTGCTGGTACCAGGCTAGCACTTCATTCTCTCATGTTTGCATTTTAACCTCCAACAATCCAGTAAGATAATTATTATTTTTATTCCTATTTACATATGAGAAAGATGAGGTTTAGAGAGTTCAAATGTCTTTCGTGAGGACATGTAGCTTGTAACTGGCAGAACAGTGTCACCTGCATGTAAATGAGTTTTGAGGAGTGAAAACATATTCTTCCACCAGTCTCCTCTTATAGGAGACACTTATAGGAGATGTGTGAACACATCTCTCAGGTACCAGCTAATGTGTGGGATGCTGACCCCAGGCTGGTGGCTCCAGTGACCAAGCCGAGATCCCTGAGCGACCTTCACTGGAGGGAGGCCGCTCCTGTCACTGCTGCCCCCTGCTGGAACCTGATCTCTCTGCCAAGCTGAATTCAGGGGCCATGCACGCCTGTCCCTGATGCTCTAACTGGATCCACTGCACCCTCTTTTTCTTCTGGGAAAATGGTCAGAACCTCGGGGAGTTTGCCCCCAGTATATCTTCTGAAATTGGGACCCTAAAGGCTGCCAGCTATCAGTTCCCCCTGTATCCCTCTGGGAAGAAGAGAGAACAACCTCCTTGCTCCTAGAGCAGAATACTTGCAATCTTGTCCCACAGACTGTCCCAGAAAAGCAGGCAATGCTCCATGGAGATGAGCAAGACTCGGACTCCACGAAGATCCCCAGCCTCCAGGGAGAAGGTCGGGGGTGGAACGGGATAGTTAGGAAGCTTGGGACGGACATGTACACACTGCTATATGTAAAATGGATAACAAAGATCTACTGTACAGTATACGGAGCTCTGCTCAACGTTACATGGCAGCCTGGATGGGAGGGGAATTTGAGGGGGAATGGATACATGTGTATGAATGGCTGAGTCCCTTTGTTGTTCACAAGAAACTAGCACAACATTGTTCGTTAATTGGCTATATCCCAATACAAAATAAAAAGTTAAAAAAAGATTCCCAGCCTCTTCATATGATGCAATATGGTAATTCCTTTGACACCTGGCATGGGCATTCACCAATCAGAACTTCAGGAATCTCTCATGAATATGAATCAACAATGAAGACTTGATCATCAAGACTGATGGCATCCCCTTCCGCCCACTGACCTCAGACAAAGAATTTGTGTACTTTGTGTACAGTAATTTTGCTTTAAGGAGATTAAAGATGGAAATCAGAACTTCAATGGATTCATTGGATGATATTCCCAGGCAGCCCAGCCACCTTAAGACAATTTTACAGCATGAAGTGCTTGCTTTCTGTTAATGTGGACTCATCATTAGCAAGTAGCAGAAATGGGCTCAAATTCACTTAAGCTGGAAATAGGAATTTACAGTCTGTATCTAAACCATGGAAAAATCCATGAAGACTGATCCAAAGCCATGAACCCCCATTGGGATTCTCTTGTCTTTGCCTCTCTCTGCAGGCTGGCTTCACTCTGTCCAAGTTCAGAGGTGCCAGGGGAGAACTTGAGGGGAGAAGAGGAATGAGCATGGAAAACAGCATCTCAAACTCACATCCCCTCCCCTCTAAGACCAATAAGGAGAAAGCCTTCCCAGCAGCAAATCCTGGAGAAGGATTCAAATTGTCCTCTTTTGGATCACATCACCATTTCTGAGAGCTTCAGTGGGCTTTGTTACCATAAGAAATAGAAAGAAGTGCTGGGCAGAAAATGAAAAATGGCCATTACAGTAAAATGAAAATGTGTTTGTAAGATTTACATTTGTCTTGGTTTTCATAAATTTTAGTTTTTTAAAAAATAGTTTAAATAGATTCCCAAAGAGAATCCTAACTAATAAAATTGTAACCATTGGAAATTAGATCTTAACTTACCCGTATTTTTTTCCCCTTTATCCCATTTGTCACTATTTTTAAGCTTATTGTATGATCATTTGATAATTGCTTGTCTGCCCAACCAGAATGTAAACTTCATGAAGGCAGGGATATTTTTTTATTCACCATGATTTCCATAGCACTTAGAACATTCCTGGCATACAGCTGGCATCCACCACATCCTGTGAAGGGCTGAATAAAGAATCAACTCAACCTTTTCTAGGCTCAATGTAAGTCACCACCAGATGATTCCAAAGTTAGCTGAAGAATCATAGGTTAAGAAACACTGACAGAAAGAAAGAGGAAGTGAGATGAATACCTGGCATTAGAAGATCCAACTAGCCTCACCATTTATGGTCTGACAGGAAACTCCCAGAACAGAAACACGATAATACCGAAAAACAATGATCTGATGAGCTAAACATGAAAAATTTAAGATGGTCATAAAGGAAAAGGTTCAAAATTCTAGCTAATTCTGAAAAATTTAAAGTTTACAGAAAAAGCTAATATTTATAATATGTGAAAAACCAAATTTGGCTTAAGAAACCTACCACCTATCATTATATTTCTATTTGGTCCAATTTTTGGATGGAAATACCATTAAGCCAGACATCCAGAGAGATCTCATTACTGGCCTGTGTTTTATGGGGCAAAACACTCATGAAAACACACCACTTGGGTACTTTAGTGGGTTGTGCTAAAAATTATAGCCTTTCAAAGACTCTTGAATACACATGCTCTTGCCCTATGTACACTTTAATAAAGCACTTTAATAAAATACAACTGTTTGAGTTTCTGTTAATTCAGCTGACAGCTTCTGGTGACCAGAACTTCCTGTGCCTGAGGCCAGGCCAGGTCACTGGCTCCTCAGTGTGGCTGTTAACATGCAGAGAGAAGCATGTTAAGAAAGGCGGAGAATGGGGAATTTTGAGGCTGACGGGTACCCTGTAGGAAACCAAGATTTCTGTGAGGTCAGAGGAGGGGCCCAATGATATTGTGATTTATAACAGGAAATACATATTTGGCCTTTTCCCCCATCCCTGACACAGGGCTCCTAAAACCCTTGTAAATTCATCAGTGACAGGCACACTAGGGGCATCTTTATTTCTAATGGGGCGACTCTGGGTGGCTCCTGAATGGAGACTGGTCACCAGAAAGAGCAAGCCATGAGTAGACGCTTCGAATTTTCAGCCCACTCTACCACTTCTCTAGAGAGGGAAGCAGGGCTGGAAGTGGAGTTCATCATTGATCTTGTTATGTGAGGAAGGCTCCACAATATAAAAGCCTACTCATATAAAAATAGTAGGGGGCCTGAAGAGCTTCCAGATGCGTGAGCATGTAGAGATGAGGGGAGAGTGGCAGCCTTGGAGAAGGCAAGGAAGGTCTGCACTCTTTCCTCATAGCTTGCCCTAAGCATTTCTTCCATTGGGCTTTTCTTGAGTTATATCCTTTTATAATAAATTGGTGATCTAGTAATTAAAGTGTGTCTCCGAGTTCTGTAAGCCACTTTAGCAAATTAATCGAATCCAAGGAGAGGGTAGTTGGAATCTCAGTCTACAGCCGATGCATCAGAAGCCCAGCTGACAAACTGGACCTGTGACTGTCATCTGGAGAAGATGAGTGGGAGGTGGGGGGTGGCAGTCTTGTAGGACTGAGCCCTTAGCTGTGGGGTCTGATGCTATCTCCAGGGAAACAGTGTCAGAACTGAGTTGAGTTGTAGGACCTCCAGATGGTGACTGAGAATTGCCTGGTGGTATGGGCTTCCCAGGTGGCACTTGTGGTAAGGAACCTGCCTGCCAGTGCAGGAGACTTAAGAGATGTGGGTTTGCTCCCTGGGTCAGGAAGATCTCCTGGAGGAGGGCATGGCACCCATTCCAGTATTCTTGCCTGGAGAATCCCGTGGATAGAGGAGCCTAGCTAGTTACAGCCCATAGGGTTGGAAAGGGTTGGACATGACTGAAGCAACTTAGCACACACGCACACACACACACACACACACACACACACACACACACACACACACACGGGAAACCCCATCCCACGTTGGAACTGGTACTAGAATCATCTTAGGCCCCCATGCCCCTCCTGCTAGAGACTCACATGGAGGGGAGGGGGCAGTGATTGACACATGTGACTCCCTGGCAGGCAGCTCCATGCTTCCCTCCAAGGAACTGGGATGACAATCAGTATGGACACAGGTGAGCTCAGGGCCAGCATTTTGCTGATGCTTCGTCACCTTGCCTGACCTCAAGCACCAGTCGAGAGGGCTGGCCAGGACAGTTTCCCATACGAATCCACCTTCCATCCCACCATGTAACACCTCCATAAGTCAAGGTATGTTCAACACAAGGATTACTTCACAATGAAAGACTTAATTCCACGAACAGGAGAAAAAGTGATGCAGTACGGAGAAATGTGAGGAATTTATCTGATAAAAGAGTTCTTGACTTTAGAAAGAGAAGATGGAAAGCACCAACTCTTCCGCGTCAGCAATAAAATGGCCTTTGGGGATTCAGGCAGCAAAGCAGAAAGAGCTCAGACCAGGCGGCTGAGCAGTTACCTTGAGTGATGGGTCTGGTGCACACAGCTCAGCGGCTTTCCAGGTGGGTTGCCCTCTGGTTCCGTCTCCCTGTCTGTAAAAGAATGAAAGGTTATCTAAGTTCTCATCCAGGTTTAATTTTTTGACTTTCATATAAGTTTTTCAGTTAAAAATGATAACACTTGCTAACTGTATCATTGTTAGGATGTTTTTCTACTCTTTAAGGGACGATATAGGGAGTATTTTCCAACATTGATGGGGGAATGAAATGACTACGAGACTGTACTTGTCTCATTAAGGCAACAAGTCGTAGCGTGTTCTTTCAAAAGACACCTGTACTTTGTCACTCTTTCAATCACTCATGCTCTATTCCCCTTCCCCTTGTGACCTTTATTCCTCCAGAAGCAGTTTTAGAGCTGCTTCTTATGAGAACCTTTTTTAAAGAGGAAAAATATTCTTCTTACACAAATCCAAATAGGATTTACTAAATGATAAATTTGACTAAAGCATTGACAAAATTGGGCTTCCTTCATGGCTTAGTGATAAAAGAATCTGCCAGGCAGTGCAGGAGACAGGGTTAGATCCTTGGGTGGGGAAGATCCCCTGGACAATGGCAACCCACTCCAGTATTCTTGCCTGGGAAATCCCATGGACAGAGGAGACTGGTGGGCTATAGCCTATGGGGTTGCTAAAAAGTCAGACATGACTTAGCGACTAAAACAACAATAACAATTGACAAAATCAGTTTTTAAATTCAGTGCTGAGCAGTGGTCTCCATCACCTTTGCATATAATCATATTAGTAACCCAGTGTATCTTATTTTCTTTTTCATTCCCAGGTCATAGTTACCCCAGACCCCAGGCTCCTCCCACCAAGCTAAGCTCCTCCCATTACACATGCACATCACAACACACTTTGCTTCCACACTCCAATGTCTTTATCCTGACTGTTGGATAAAGTCTAAAGATTGGACTCAACCCCGGAATCCATTTGCACTGGTTCACGTCTGTCTGAGCACCCTAGCTACGATTACTCCCTTACACAGTCCGTGGTCCTGTCTCTGGGAAGATTCCCAGTTCCAGGCACACCCCAGGCCCTTCCCACTTTGCTCATTCTCTTTACTGACTTGGACCATCTTCCCTCCTTTTTTCTGGCATTTGAATCCTATCAGTTTTCCAAAACCCAGTGGAGATCCCCTTTTCTCTATGGAGCTTTCCCAGAACTCTGCATCTTGGAGGGCACTATCCTTACCTTGTATAGTCCACTGCCTGGCAGAGCAAGAGAAGTTACCTCAGTAGTCTCGAAAGTAATTCCTCACAGGGCTGTGATCTCCTTAGCAGGGCTGAGTCCGCTTTTAGTCAGCACTTAAAAGCTTACAGGCCCCCTAAAGCACGGTCAGGTGAGATAGGACTCAAAGTACAAAGGTACCCTGACGAGTCTCAACAGAATAGGACTAGGAGGCCCAAGGGTGAGCCAACTTCCAGTGAGATGAAGAACCCCAAGAAGGCCAGAGGCACCTTCTCTTACCAGATGCAGTCTTCTGAGTCCTGAATACAGTGTCCTTCTATTTTTTACCACTGGTTCCTTCCCCCTCTCTCCTAATCTTTTGGAGTGATTAGAAGGGGATTGGCAAAAGTTGAATTCCCTAAGACCTGGGTTTTTTCTCCTGAGCCTAAGGCAATTTAACCTAATTCTTGCCCCAGTGGGTCAAAGTGACCCACTGTGACCCAGGTGTGAGCAAAGTCTCTGCAAGTAGGGGTTTGATGGAGGCCTGATAACCACAACATTCAGAAGGTGATTTGCTCAGGGTGATAATGAAAGTGACAACATAATTCATTCACATTGTTATCTTTTTTTTTTTTTTTTTAGCCACACCACACCATGCAGGATCTTAGTTCCCTGACCACGGATTCAACCTAGGCCCTTGGTGGTGAAAGCATGGAGTCCTAACCACTGGCCCACCAGGCAAGTTCTCTAATTCATTCACATTGATTGAACTCTTATCCTGTGGCAGGCCTTCTTGTTTGCAACTTTCATTCATGCATTTAATTCTCACAGCAGTTGTCTAAGTTGGACATTATTCTCTCCCTTTTACAATGAGAAAAACTTTCCTGTCCAAAGGTGAGCTGCCTTCCCCCAAGTCACACAGCTAGTGAATGGCAAAGTTGTTTTCACTTAGGGGAAGAACCTTAGCTTAACTTACTTTACCATAAAACCAGAGGAGAGAAACTCACGTTTGCAGGAAGCAGAGTCCTCAACACATTCCAGACTTCTCCAATGGTACCTCTGGGATCTCAGGGCCTCTCATTACCTGAAACAAGAAAATGGCAAAAGTTTAATTACGCATTTTCCATCACCCTTAATGAGGGGATTAACTGCCATGTGAAACAAAAGGAAATAGTCTGACCTTCCAGGCTGTCAGGAAGTGATAATTAACTAAAATCTCTAGTCAGTGGAAACAGACAAATGAAAGTGTTTTACTGATCTTGATGCAAATGAGCTGTCAGGGTCACTAACTGAAGTCACACAATAGAGCAATGACAATGAAAAAATAAACACATGCCCCAAACAGACATTTTCTGAAGCACAGTTTGTTTACAGATGCTCTTCAGGAGTTTCCAAAACTCTGCTGACTCACCTTATGTCTTAGGGTTTTGAATATCTTGAAGGGGTAGGGTTTGCAGGACCCTAGTTTGCTGGGAGGGCAGCGAAGGGGAGGCTGTGTGCATGGGGGGGTGGGGGGTGGGGGTGGAATGGAGGGAAGTTGTCAACTAAAATAATCAATAATAAGAATAGAAAAGAGTTTTATTTGAATCAAACTAGCCCAGAAGTCAGCTTCCCAGATTATTCTGGAAAAACTGCTTCAGAAAAGCAAGGTTTCCAGCACGTTTTTTTATCTTGTCAGAACAAAGAACATTAAACAAGTCAGGGTTACATTTTTTTCAAGGTTTAAAAAAAAAAAAACAAAAAAATGGAACAGACCAGCATGTACACAATGAGTCAGTATGGCCTTGGCTCCTGGGAAGGCAGTCTTCTCATAGAAGGAAGACCAGAACTGCATCCCAGGATGGGGGGCATTAAGCCTTAATTTTTAACATGGACATTTTTTACCTTTGGTCAATGTGCCCTTTTCCTTAATAATTAAAGTCCATGTGCAGTGTACGTTTGATAGGCCACAAACAAGCTATTTTGGTTAGCCTCAAGTTTAAATTAAATCATGGGTAAGCCAGAATGACTTCCCCAAACCGCAACATGTGAACATTTCTCAGAGTCTGTTTAGCCTCAGATCTGAGGAGCATCAAGTAAGTGGAGACTAATTTGGAGACCTGTTCATCTCAGCCTCAGGATCAACCGGTTGGTTTTTCATGACTTGGTTGATTGGTTTGACCAAAAGTTACTGCAGGAATGATTCATGGAACCATTCTGCTGCACGGCATGTAAACACAGCCTTCTAATCTAGACTTTAGCTATTAAAATGGTCATAAATAGCTGCAAATTACTACTGTTGCGTAACTGGTGACTTCATCATGGCTCCGGCCGAGCAGATGGAGCCGCGTTCCAGGCAGTGCTGCAGGGCCCGGCCGGTCCTCAGCCTGTAACAAGTGCAGCCTGGTAGGTGTGACACGGATGACAACATGGCATCTCCTTGTTCCAGAGGAACACATTTTTCAAAAGGCCATCAAGCCTTCAAAGCCTCACACATGCTGCATGATATATAAGTATATAACTGCCCCAAATATGGCAAAACGAGTCGCTATTAATAACCCTAAGAGTCATGGGGATTTGGGCAGTCCAGTTCCTCTGCCAAAAGTTAAGAATGTTTGCTCAGTGTTTTGATTTTTTTTTTTAAACTCTGTTCTTGATTTGCTTCAGTACCTTTCCTATTTAGCTACTCCACTGAGTATATGTCAGACTTTACTGTGACCTTACTAGGACATGCCAATGAATACAGGATGGGAATGGAAGGCCGTTTAAAGCTATTGGGGCTTTCAAAATCATGTCTAGTAAACATTTTCCATTTCTCTCTACCATAGTGACTATCACCGTTGCCATATATGCAGAAATTGCTAAAGGGCCAGGGAAGAAAATCCCTAAGTTACTTATATTGATTATAATATTGTATCATTAACTATTTATTGAACATTTATTCTCACCAGACAGTGTTTCTATACATTGCTAAGCTTCGCATCAACCTTCCAAAGTGGGTGTTATTCCTACTTCACAAACCAAGACTCAGACATTAAGTAACTGCCCTGAGCTGATATGCAAGTGACTCAGGGCTGGAATGCAAACTCAAAGCTCCTTGACTTGAGCCATATGAAACTGCCAGTGGTCAATCATTTCTGACCATCAGTGGCGATTTTATGGTTTAGCCCATTACGTGTCGGTTCTGAATGGAAATCTAGAATCTCCTTCTGATATCACCACTCATTTGAATGGAACTTTTTCAGTGCAGAACTGAGAGGAGAGGGAGGGGAAATGGTCAAATTATCTATTTTCCTTCCATTGATGATTATTATTATGACAAGTAAAGACATAATGTGAAACTGCACCAAAAAAAAAAAAAAGGCAAAACATGTCAAAAGCTCTCTGTTCTACTCACATTCTCTGATACATTCTATCTAAAAATCCCCACATGGAAATATGCTCATCAGACTTTTCCAAGCACTGAAATGATTTCTAGCATTTAAAAGCTAATGATATTAAGATACAATTTTGATAGATCATGTGTTTTAGTAAGCAGGTAGGCTATAAGTCTATAATACCTATATATTGAAAAGATAATTTGGCAAGAGCAATTAAAGTTTCTTGGGAATTACCAGAAAGTCAATAGCATAGTGGCTTAGATAGGAGCTATTGTCTATAACAAATTATTTCTCTGAGTTTTTTAAATAAATAATTCATAATAAACTCTTCCTTTTAATTCACAGTTTTCTCTAATGATAAAGTAAGAAAAGGAAATATTATGGCAACCGATAATAATTATTGCATTTATTCACGGGGTCACAAAGAGTCGGACATGACTGAGCGACTGAACTGAACTGAAATATTCTCTTGTTTCAGCAATCTTCACTGTATCTTTACTTGTAGATTCCATCTCAAGAAAACAGTTTCTTTTTGCTCATCCATAAAAAACAAATCCTTATCCAGTAAAATTTTATCATAAAAATAAAGTTTTTATGATGTGCAGTGCAAAAAAAAAATAATTATTGCATTTAATACAAGATAGCTACTGAATAGTAAATTGTTAAATGCATCATAATTGGGATGTTTAGTGTCACATGTTAGGGTCAAAAGAGAAATAATAAAAAAAAGGTTAGTTTCAAGTCAAGGAGCCTTAGAGTGAGATTTCAGTCAAAGGAAGAACCTCATTTTACTGAAGGGGAAACTGAGGCAGAAGAAAACCAAATTAAATAGCAGAACCATTCAACTCATTGGCAATACCTCAGTGACAAGCATTCAGTTCTCTTCTCAATAATGCTTTCCCTCCCTAAAATCACAGTCTGGCTCTATGTAATATTGTTTATTGTACTCTACATTTCTTTTCCTTGAAGATATCTGGAACAAATAATGAGATGTGCCTAACAAGTTAATACATTAAAATGAACTCAATATCCTGGGTGATTATATTCTAAGATGGGATAAACTAGATTCTTATTGAAACAAGATGATCAAATAACTTTAAAAGTAAATTCCTATAGATCTACTACTAGCCTTCAAAGTCTGATTGGTCTTTCTCATGGCCAGAAAAAGTTTCCTTTCTATCTGAACCGTTCCAGACTCTCTGTTTATCTGTCATATGGGAGGCATCTGATTCCAGATACTGGAGGATTTAACATGACTCAAGGTTTTGAATCAATATTATGAATAGAAATCTGAAACATCACAAAGTTTATAATAGCTTTACCATATTACTTTGTGAACCAAATGACACAACCAAATGGGATAAGTACCCACAATGAAACAATTCCTAATATTTTTCTAAAATAATAATAAACATATAGAGAAAGAAAAGGGAAATAAGTGTATTAACTGATGGATGAATAATTCAGCTTCTACCTTAACAATGACTCAGTCTGTAAAAACTGGCATGTTTACAAAATAAATCATACTACTGGAGCAGAAAAGACAGGCACATAATATGCAAGTGAACCAAACATGCTCACAAAATAATTTTCTTTTATTTCCATACATGATTTTCTTGAGTGTTCTGAATATCACTCTGGCCTTTAATGACATGGAAAAGAGAAATAAAATGTTAATGATTGCTAGAAAAAACAGTCCTTTATGCACGAAAATAACTTGCCTTAAAGAGTATTTATGAATAGCACTGGATTCAAGAGTTTCTATTAATAATCCTTCATTGGCCATAGGTCAAGTCTGTGAGAATGGCCCCTTTTCCAAGGAAGGAGTGGAAAAATTGCACAGTGTAGCCCTTCCTTCGGAGCCACTGGGTTTATGTGCTGACACCTGCATTGATGAACATGTGCTGAATGTCCTAATTGGAAATTCAGCTTTACGACTGGTAGGTAATGGACGTGACCTTGTGGATTTATGGACCGATGTTGGGAGTGTACGGATGGAACAGGAGCTTGTGCTGACTCAGAAAATCCCTTCAAATACCTATATTGGCCTCATTAATCATGGCCTTGTGACTATGGCTGGGCCACCTCTAAATCTTTTCCTGGGCTAAGTAATCGCTGCTTTCCTGTCTTTCTCATCCTCTTCAAACCATTCTAGCAAAGTTCACATGGAAGTCCAGAAAGAATAGCAAAAGGGGAAAGGAAAGTTTCTTAGAATGTCAGTTCTGACACTCTAAAATTTAAGAGAGGTGGAGAAAGAGGATTTGTTCAATTTATGTATATGACCAGTATCCATCCAAGTGGATGCTATAGGGGTCAGCCTTCATAAAGTACATTCATATACTAAGGTGTCAAGTATGCAAAGATGGTGAGGACATAATCCTTTCCTAGTCTCAGGCACTTACAATTTGATAGAAGAGTTTTGTATGTGTGTGAGTATGCATGTGTGTGTGAGTGTGTGTGTGTGTGTTGTAGGGGAATAGAAAAATGTTTCTGCATAATGATAAGCAGCTCTTTTAGGCAGAGAGCATGGTCAGCTACTGAGATAAAAGAACTTGCTCTGGGAAGATTCCTAAAATATATTCTAACTGATGCCCAAAATGGTATTGGGAATTATTATCCCTTGGTGTCTAACGCTGCATTCTCACAGAAGTGCTTTTTAAAGATATTGCTGGAGAAGTCAGACAATTTGATATAGGAGAGTTTTTCAGGTCATCTTCTTTCCTCACAGGAGAGAGAAGGACTGCACCAAAGCAGGGTGCTGGTCGGGAAGAGGCTGTTGGTTGCCAGGAATCTAATCTCATGTGAATTAACTCAAATGAAAAAGAGGAGTTACCTGTAAAGATAAAACTGGCAATCTTATGGACATCCAGAGGCAGGAAGCAAAGTCCAGGTGGATGTCATAGCAACCTAAGCTGGGAACTAGAATGTCAGTGGGTCTCTGATTCTCTCTCTCTTTTTTTTTTTGCTCTTTCTCTTTTGACTCTTCTCCCTGTTTTTGAGCATATCTAATGCCTTCCCTCTAAAGAGTTGGCTTCCTCTGATTATTTATAATTTGGCTTTCAAGTAACTCTGATTGTATTTGACTTTGGCATGCACTGGTGCCAACCTCAGTCCAGACTGGATGTGAGCTCTGAGCAGGAACCCACAGCCACTGATGGCCATGTCTGTAATTCGGTTCAGATTTTGGGAGAGTGGTTGTCCATGAGGCTGCTCCTGGTCTATTCAGATTGGGGCGAGATGGACATGGGGTGGGGTCAGGGCCACGAAGGCCTGTCCTTTACCGCAGAGACTGTGAACAGCAGCAATTCTCAGAGGCAGGAACTGGGGAGAAGGCACACGTGTCCTGCAGAGTGTCAACCACTACGCCAAATCAAATGTTTCCTTCTCACAGTGTGGCAGGGGGCAAGCCTCAGTGGAGAGGAGAGGAACCCTGTCTGCTATGACACAAAGCTGAGCAGGACAGCATTTGGAGCATGGGTACTAATGTGGTTTCTGAGTCTGCATCCTTTTCTCCCTTGACCACAAATTTAACAGAAGGTAATCGCTGTTTCAGCGATGGTGCTGCCCTCCCTGTGAATGGGGCCAAGAGAATCTCTGGGTAAATTGAGGAGACACACACAGCTAGATGAGTAAGTAAGAAGGTGTTAGTTGCTCGGTCTTGTCTGACTTGTTGTGATCCCATGGGCTATAGCCCGCCAGGCTCCTCTGTCCATACAATTCTCCAGGCAAGAATACTAGGGTGGGTTGCCATGCCCTTCTCCAGAGGATCTTCTCTACGTAGGGATCGAACCCAAGTCTCCTGCACTGCAGGCAGATTCTTCACTGTCTGAGCCACCGGGGAAGCCCCCATGCAGCTATATACTGAGGTACTTTTCATTAATTCATTCAGTTAGTTAATGTTAGTAAGTACCTGTTCTGCCTTGTGCCAGAAGAGCAGGAGAGCCCTATATACTCCAGAAGTTTATTTTATTAATGGTTCTTTGGGGTATGTATTTGTTGACTTTCCACTGAATACAGTCTAGATATCACCAGTGAGAAGTTCCCAAAATACTCTTGGGATCTATTGTATCTAAAAATTTCTAAAAGCAAAATATTAATAAATACAGATATATAATCAAGGCTCATTACTGGTTCTTAAAACTAAGTTCAGTCCAGTGCCTGGAAAGAAAAACTAAGCAGAAAGCCTAAAATAAACATAATATAATCCACCTCACTTTCCCTTTCTCGCTTCTGCATGGATTTAATATGAGCTTCTAACTGGGAGGAAACTTACTATGTTTGCTACAGGCAGATGTTTATGTGTGTTTTGAGTTTTCAAAATTAGATAAGGAGCTATAAAAAGAAGGAAGAGGGTGTTCATTTAAGAAGTTGTCATTACATTGTATGTTTTGAGGGGTGTATTTTCCAGAGCCACACTTTTCTTTATAGACATATGAGTTATTTTAGGTATTCCTAGTTGATACAATAGTCAGAAACCTGAACCAGGCATCAGGGGATTTGGGTTCAGTGTAAGGGGTGTAAATCTAAACGAGTCTCTTTCCTCCCAGGAGCCCCACTTTTTTGTCTTTTTGGCTTATCTATCCAGTTACTGGGGGCTTCCCCAATGGCTTAGAGGGAAAGAATCTGCCTGCAATGTAGGAGCAGGAGACTTGGGTTCGATCCTTGGGTCAGGAAAATCCCCTGGAGGAGGATATGGCAATCCACTCCAATATTCTTGCCTAAAAAATCATGTGGACAGAGGAGCCTGGCGGGTTACAAAAGGAGAAGTCAAAAGAAGGGGTGGCAGAGGATGAGATGGTTAGATAGCATCACCGACTCAGTGGACAGGAATTTGAGCAAACTCTGAAAGATAGTGGAGGACAGAGGAGCCTGACAGACTTCAGTCTATAAGGCTGCAAAGAGTCTGACACAACTTAGTGATTGAAAAGTGAAGTGAAAGTTGCTCAGTGGTGTCCGAGTCTTTGCGACTCTAAGGGCCTGTACAGTCCACGGAATTCTCCAGGCCAGAATACTGGAGGGGGTAGCCTTTCCCTTCTCCAGGGGATCTTCCCAACCCAGGGATTTAGTGACTGAACAATAACACAATCAAGTTATTAGCAGTATCAACTGAGAGGTAAATGTTAACACTCTTTGAAAACTGGAGAATACCATTCAGTAAGTATTTGAATTTGACTGAGTAAATTCAGAACTTTACTGAGAAATCAGTATTATTGCCTGACCTTGACACTAAAGTTGTCTTACCCAAACTTACAATCTATTTTTGGTGATTATGTAATCAAAATTCCATCTCAAATATATTTAAACTAGCATATTTAACTCACATAGTGGCTGCATTACAAGTCTATTTTCAGAAAAAAAATGCTGGAAGGAACAAAAAACATTGAAAAGGATAAGTACATGAATATTTATAAATTCCTATTAACTGTGCAAAACAATAATTTTAATTTTTTTTGGAGAGTAAAATCTATGTAGAACTAAAATGCAAAACAAGAACAGAAAAGGCAGGGAGGTTAAACAGCTCGAGAGGTTTAAGGATATAAAAATATCAGAGGAGTGGTAAAAATAATAATTTCTATAATTCTGTAATAAACCTATATGTTATAATCTCTAGGATAACTATTATCAGCATAAGAAACTAATGTATTATTTGTAAGTTATTAAAATAAAAACATTCAACAGTTTAAAATTTTTGAATAATCTAAAAAAGGCAAAAAAAGAGGGAAAAAAAGCATAAAACAAGGAGAAAAGGAATATGAAAGAGGAGAGCCTAATAGAAAATGAAAAATAAGATAATATCTAGAACCTAATTATGCCAGCAACTACAAGGAATGTAACTGAACTAAATTTGAAGTAAAAGACTATGACTTTCAGACTAGGTTTAAAAAACCCAACTGCATGCTTTAAATATATTAACAAAGAAATGTTTAATGTAAAAGGAAAGATAAATATATCATGCAACACTAACAACAACGAAAATAATTATATAAATCTACCAGTATCAGGCAATGTGAACTTCAAAGCAAGAAATATTACCAGAGATAAAGAGAGGTCAGTCCAATAGGAAGATATTAAAGTCCTAAGATTCTATACACCCAATAGCATTGTTTCGAAATAAATCAAACCAAAATGGACAGAATGAAAAGGAAAAATGAAAATCAACAATCACAATGGGCAGTATTAGCATAACTTTCTCAACAGCTGGTAGAATAAGCTAAAAATAAAAAATCAGTAAGGATATAGAAGATAATAACAGTATAATTAGCAAACCTGATTTAATTGCTTTGCACATAAAATTACACCTACTAATGACCGTTTCATATGCATTTCAAGTGTACATAGGACATTTATTAAAACCAATGTATTGTAATATAAGTTCAGTCGCTCAGTCATGTCTGACTCTTTGCAAACCCATGAACCGCAGCACGCCAGGCCTCCCTGCCCATCACCAACTCCCAGAGTCCGCCCAAACCCATGTCCATTGAGTCAGTGATGCCATCCAACCATCTCATCTTCTGTCATCCCCTTCTCCTCCTGCCCTCAATCTTTCCTAGCATCAGGGTCTTTTCCAGTAAGTCAGCTCTTCACATCAGGTGGCCAAAGTATTGGAGTTTCAGCTTCAACATCAGTCCTTCCAATGAACAATAGTCTCAGCAATTTCAAAATGTTGAAATATTTAATAATACCTTCTCTGACCACCTTGAATTGAACTAGAGATTAATGATGGAAACAGAAAAAACCCAACTTATTTATGTATTAATCTCAATAAACTAGAAAAAGAGTAGCAGTCAAACCTAAGGAAATAAATGATAGAGATAAAAACCAAATCAAGGAAATAATAATCCAACATATATAATACAGAAAATCAACAAACTCAAAAATTGGTTTTGAAAAGATTAGCAAATGTAATAAAACCAAGACTGATCAAGAAAAGTAAAAAGAAACCCAAAAATCAGCAACGACAGCAATGAAAGGGAGCTATCACTATAGATGGCACAATAAAAGCATGCTAAAAATAACTTTATTCAGAAAAACTTGACAATTTGGGTGATATAGACAAATTTGTTAAAAAACACAACTTTCCAAAGCTGAGAGAAAAAGAATATATGACTAGCTCTGTGTATGTTTTAAAAATTTGAACCCATTATTTAAAAGCCTTTCCCCAAAGAAAAATCTAGGCCTAGAGAGCTTATCAATGAATTTTCTGAAAATTTAAGGAAAAATAACCCTTATATAATTTAAACAGAAGCAAAACTTCTCAGACTTTAAAAAAAAAATAGCATAAACTTGATTTAAAAACTCTGATAAGCATTCTGAGAAAATTGCAAACCGACCCTTCTCATAAACATTGTTGAAAAATTCTTAACAAAATATTAGGAAATAAAATCCAGTGATATAGTAAGCTGAGCGCTGTTTAGTCTGGGTTTGCAAGTAGGTTTGACATTTAAAAATCATAAACTTAGTTAACCACATTCACAAAAAGAGTAAAATCACATAATCATCCTGAATGCAGAAAAAGTTTTAAATAAATTAATTCAACATTCACTTGTGATAAACATTTTTAGCCAACCAAGAATAGAACTTCCTTAATGTGATAAAGAATATCTACAAATTACCCACAGCAAACATCATTCTCACTGGTAGAATACTGAAATCTTCTCCTTAATGCTGGGACTGGGTTAAGCATGCCCACATTGTAACTGGGCTTCCCTGGTGGTTCAGTGGTAAAGAGTCAGCCTGCCATTGCAGGAGATGAGAATTCAATCCCTGGGTCAGGAAGATCCCCTGGAGAATGGAACGGCAACCCACTCCAGTATTCTTGCCTGGAGAATCCCCAGGACAGAGGCACCTGGTGGGCTACAACACATGGGCTCACAAAGAGTCAGACACAATTTAGCAACTCACAAAACAAAACAACAAATAACTAGAGGTCTAGCCAGAGCAAAAGGCAAGTGAAAGTGAAAGTGGCTCAGTCATGTCTGACTCTTTGCGATCCCTTGGACTATACAGTCCATAGAATTCTCCAGGCCAGAACACTGGGGTGAGTAGCCTTTGCCTTCTCCAGGGGATCTTCCCAACCCCGGGATTGAAACCCAGTCTCCCACATTGCAGGCAGATTCTTTACCAGCTGAGCCACAAGGGAAGCCCACAAAAGGGAAGGGGAAGAAATAAAAATCATGGAGACTGAAAAGGAAGAAATGAAACTGTCATTTTTAGACAATAAGATCATGTACATAGAAAATTTCTAAAGAATTTATAGATAAATTCTTAGAAATAATAAGAGAATATAAGAAGGACACTGGATATAAAATCAACATGCAAAAATTAGCTGCTGTAGAATGAATGTTTGTGTTCCCTCCAAAATTCGTGTTTTGAAATCCTAACTTCAACGATGAAGATATTCGGAGATGGAGTCTTTGGGCTCTGACCCCATGAGTGGGATTAGTGCCCTTACAAAAGTGTCCAGAGGGATCCCTGACCCCTCTACCACGTGAGAACACAGAAAAAAGCCACTGTGTATGTATGAAGAAGATAGCCCTCACCAGACACCAAATCTGCCGGTACCTTGATCTTGGACTTTTCAGCTTCTAGAACTGTGAGATATAAATTTATGTTATACATTTATAGCTCAGTGGGTAAAGAATCTGCCTACAATGCAGGAGACCCTGGTTCAGTTCCTGGGTCGGGAAGATCTGCTAGAGAAGGGATAGGCTACCCACGCCAGTGTTCTGGCCTGGAGAATTCCATGGACTGTATAGTCCATGAGGTCACAAAGAATCGGACACAACTGAGTGACTTTCACTTTCATAAGCCACCAGTTTATGGTATTTTATTTAGCAATCTGAGCTATGACATAAGTCATATTTATTTGTGTATACTGGCAATAAACAAATAGAAAATAAAACATTCATAATAGTATCCCAAAACTCAAACACTTAGAAATAAATCTAATTGAAGATGTACAGGACTAACAATTACAAAATTTTATTGGGAAAAAATAAAGGAAAGCTAAACAAGTGGACTTGTTATGGATTGGATGACTCAGTACTACAAAGATATAAGTTTTCTTTAGATTATTATATACTTCCATGCAATCTCAACCAAAATCCAAGATGTGGGATTATTTTTTTTCCCAGCAATGTACAAATCAATACAAATCAATTCTAAAATTCATACGGAAATGCAAAGGCCAAGAAAAGACAAGCTTTTCTTAAAGAAGAATAAATATGAAGGACTCACACTATAGCAGGAACTATTATTATAAAGCTATGGATAATCAAAACTGTGTGATACTAGTATAAGAACAGATAACTGTCCAATAGAACAGAGCCACATATATATGATCACATGATTTATGACAAAATGGCCATGAAATTCTGTAGGGAAAAGGGTCTTTTCAATAAATCATGCTGGGTCAGTTGGATATCCATATGGAAAAAAATGTTTATTGACTTCTACTTCACATTATACACAAGAATCAATTCCAGATGTGTCTTAGTCCTTTTAGGTTGCTATAACAAAAATACCATAAATTTTGACATCTGGTGAGGGTCTGCTTCCTCATTCATGGATGATGTTTTGTTGCTATGATCCCACCTGGCAGAAGAGGATCTCTCCTGAGTTTAATCTCATTCAGGAGGGTTCTGCCCTTATGAACTAATCATCTCTGCAATGCCCCACCTCTTAATACCACTACCTTGGGGATTAAGATTTCAACATATGAGTTCAGGGCAGAATACAGATATTCAGACCATAGCAATATCAGATTGGAGAGATAAACTGAAAGATAAAACAATACCCTTTTAGATGGAAACATTTTCATAAACTTGGACTAGGCAATGCTTTTTAAAATAGGAAGTAAAATGTGAGTCACACAGTGGAATAAAGGTCAGCTTTCATTCCAATCCCAAAGAAAGGCAATGTCAAAGAATGTTCAAACTACCACACAATTGCACTCATCTCACACTCTAGTAAAGTAATGCTTAAAATTCTCCAAGCCAGGCTTAAGCAATACATAAACTGTGAACTTCCAGATGTTCAAGCTGGTTTTAGAAAAGGCAGAGGAACCAGAGATCAAATTGCCAACATCTGCTGGATCATCAAAAAAGCAAGAGAGTTCCAGAAAAACATCTATTTCTGCTTTATGGACTATGCCAAAGCCTTTGACTGTGTGGATCACAATAAACTAAAGATTCTGAAAGAGATGGGCATACCAGACCACCTGACCTGCCTCTTGAGAAACCTGTAAGCAGGTCAGGAAGCAACAGGTAGAACTGGACATGGAACAACAGACTGGTTCCAAATAGGAAAAGGAGGACGTCAAGGCTGTATACTGTCACCCTGCTTATTTAACTTATATGCAGAGTACATCATGAGAAACGCTGGGCTGGAGGAAGCACAAGCTGAAATCAAGATTGCCAGAAAAAAAATCAATAACCTCAGATATGCAGATGACACCACCCTTATGGCAGAAAGTGAAGAAGAACTAAAGAGCCTCTTGATGAAAGTGAAAGAGGAGAGTGAAAAAGTTGGCTTAAAGCTCAACATTCAGAAAACTAAGATCATGGCATCACTTCATGGGAAATAGATGGGGAAACAGTGGAAATAGTGGCTGACTTTATTTTTCTGGGCTCCAAAATCACTGCAGATGGTGACTGCAAATTAAAATTAAAAGATGCTTACTCCTTGGAAGGAAAGTTATGGCCAACCTAGACAGCATATTAAAAAGCAGAGACATCACTTTGCCAACAAATGTCTGTCTAGTCAAGGCTATGGTTTTTCCAGTGGTCATGTATGGATGTGAGAGTTGGACTATTAAGAAAGCTGAGTGCCGAAGAATTGATGCTTTTGAACTGTGGTGTTGGAGAAGACTCTTGAGAGTGCCTTGGACTGCAAGGAGATCCAACCAGTCCACCCTAAAGGAGATCAATCCTGGGTGTTCAGTGGAAAGACTGATGCTGAAGCTGAAACTCCAACTTTGGCCATCTCATGTGAAGAGAGGACTCATTGGAAAAGACCCTGATGCTGGGAAAGATTGAGGGCAGGAGGAGAAGGGGACGACAGAGGATGAGATAGTTGAATGGCATCATCGACTCAATGGACATGGGTTTGGGTAAACTCTGGGAGTTCATGATAGACAGGGAGGCCCGGTGTGCTGCGGTTCATGGGGTCACAAAGAGTCAGACACAACTGAGCGACTGAACTGAGCTGAACTGAACTGAACATTCAAAAATATGGATGAAACTCTCAAGCACAGAGTTGAGCAATAAGAGCCAGACAAGAAGAGCATATATTTCATGTATATAATGTGTTGTAACAGGCAGAACAAATCCAGAAGTCATGAGAGTGGTTATCACTGGGCAGTTAGTGACTAGAAGGGAACACGGGACCTAGTGGGTGCTGGTACATGTTCTGTTCTTTGATTTGGGGGACTCTGCCCCTGTTTTGTTAATCCTCTTCTCTGTGAGCTACACGATTCTTATCTCAAACTGTCTTTGCGGGAACTTTCTTTCTCCAAAATTGTTGGACAGACCTCAGTTTCTGCGTGTGTAATTATTCAGTTTACTTTCAATAGACATGATGTAGCATTGTGTTTTATTGAGGTTCTGCAAAATGTCTGCTTCTCAGGATTATTTCTGGAGACTGACTTTTTTTTTCCTCCAGGTAGTTCCGTAGCTTTCTGAGAACTCTTTCTGATAAGAGTTCTGTGTTCTCTGTCCATCTGCCTCTCTTCTGCACGATCACCACTCTGCCTTCTTTATGATGTTGTTCTGCTTTTGCTACTCTGTTATTATCATATTGTTGAAGAAAGAGGAAGAGATTGTCTTTAATAGAAGGAGTAATTTTCTGATTGGGGCAGCATCATGATGCCACTGTATTTCTTGTGTAATTGAAGATTTCACTGATTAATGGCTTCAGCAGCCTGCCCAGGAATGACAGTGTTGTGTCCAGCCAACCTGAATATGTGGTCATGTTAACAGACATACCTCTCTTAGGGCAAGAGGTTTGTTATGCTATAATCATTTGGTATCACTCAACATTAAACTCATCAAACTAACTACACTTCTCTATTATTTCACCCTCAGCAAATTTGTTTGTGATTATAAACTTGGCTTTCCAAAGCTTTCTAACAGGCAGAGTTCTGATCCACTGGATGTTTGCTTTAAATTCATAGATAGGTGTTCTTTTGGCTTATGTTATAAGCTATTCTCCACACATCAAATTAACGCAGGGGCATTAAAAATATCAAGCTTGAAGCTAACATCTTGGAGTATGTTGATATTATCAAGGTAGTCTACCTGGAGAAGCCACTATTGAGCTTTCCTCCTAGACATACCCTGTTGTTGTTCAGCTGGTAAGTTGTTTCCAACTCTTTGCAACCCCATGAACTCCAGCACACCAGGCTTCCCTGTGCTTTACTATCTCCCTGAGTTTGCTCAAACTCATGTCCACTGAGTCAGATGCCATTCAAACCATTTCATCCTCCGACAAGCAAACAAACACATATGATATCGATCAGGTCAATATTATTCTGCTTATGAAAACAGAATTAAGGTTCTCAGCACCTTCCCAGAAAAGGGGATTTAGGAAAGAGGAATTCAGATGTCCATAAATTCTAATAAATATCATTGAATAAGTGAAAAATTCCACTTTGGAGATCAATGTGGACAGCTGCCACCCTAGTTTGTTTTTCCATCATCTAGCTGTTTCTCCAAAGGAGGAAATGTCAGTGAGCAGACTCATCCTCCAGCAACTTGTTCAGATTTGCACATCACCTCTCCTACACAAGCCTTCCTTGGTCTCCTACTGTGCATTTCTATCACAATGCAGGAGGCAAGCAGCAGCACGTCAAAACTGCTCTCTGGAGAGTGATGATTATTGTTTTTTTAATTTTGTTTTTCCCTATAGTTCAGAACCCCTCTGGGGACTCTCCACTGTGTCACTGACATTGCCAGTCATCTCTCCTAACTAAAGGTCTTCACCCAGGATGCCCTCCGTAACCTGCCAGCTTCAAGTCCCCTGGGGCTTTGGGCGGCCCAGGCATGCAGGCTGGTGGCTCGTTCCCATCTGCAGCAGCTGGGAGCTCCGTGGAGAGGAAGGCAGGGCTGAGCCAACAGCAGGTTCTCCAAACGAGGACCAAATGAGGACCCGCTGTGCTCCGATACAGCCTGGCTCAGGGGAGCCACATACTTAGTCCAAACATCACTGTGGTGTGATACCTCTCCAGCTCTGTTTATTTTGTACATAAACCTGGCTTCGGTTCCACTGGGTTCAACAAACATTTGTTAAACATCTGTGCTGTGTCAGATCACATCCAAGGCACAAGGGCAATAAGGATGAAGAACACACGCATAGGACTCACTCTAATACCCTTTTACAGCTTTAGAGCTCCCAAAGCACTTTTCACATGTCTCATCTCCATCAATCTTGTGAAATCAAATAGAGTATACATGGGTACTGCATTTCCATTTCACAAGTGGGAGGGTTGAGAATCTGAAAGACTTGGTCAGTTCCCTAAGACCACACATTTAATAAATGTTAAGTCTGGCACCAGAACCCGGGGATTCGAGTCTTTATTCAATGCTCAATTTCACCATTATTGCGCACCTCCCCCCCCCCCCCCCTTTTTACACATTGTCATTTGGCATACAGTTAGAGGATGTTTCAGACCATTTGCATGTGCCAGGAAAGAGAGACTACTTTTCTGGCTTATAATTCTCCATTGTGAATGCCGTGGATAAAATGAGCCAGGATTCATACTGTTGTTTAGTCACTAAATTGTGTTCGACTCTTGTGACCCCATGGACTGTAGCCCGCTTGGCTCTTCTGTCCATGGGATTTCCCAGGCAAGAATACTGGAGTGGGTTGCCATTTCCTTTTCCAAGGATTCACACTATCATTGCTTTATTCTGAGAGATCATTTTCATCCCTGACCACTCAAATAGTTTCTTCTAAATTATGTTTTTGTGTGCATCCAATTCAGTTTGTTGAATCAGCTACTTAGTCAACCAAGAAATGATTGACTTATAATTAGAAGAAACGAGTAAGACCTAAAATTTTGCTTGTACTGGAATTTTCAATGCCCAAAGTACATATTTTCTGTTGCGAATATTTTAGCTCTTGGTTATATCCAATTTGAAATTGAATTATATACTGTCTTATATCCTACAATTATTCTAATAACACTACAAATTCCTAGAGGAGAGCAACCATATCATGGGTCTGGGAATGTGGCCAGAACTAACAATATTTGCTGAATGGAATTTAAATTATGGCTGACCATTCTACTCCCTAACAGGAAGTATCAGAGCTAATGGTTGAGATCAGAGTGGGACAGACTTGGGTAAGAGATCTGGTTTGACCAGTAATCTTGGGCAAGTTAGATAAACCAGCTAAGCTCTACTGCCCTCCTTAGAAGATGGGGATGTTAATGGTCATTTTGTAGGATCTTTGTAAGAATTAAATGAGAAGCCTGGTAGACACTGAGAATGAATGTTTGGTCTTATTATCAAACCCGCTTCCTTGGATCTTTCCAGAGGTCCTTCTGTCTTCCTCCATTTAAATGCTATTTTTTTTTTTTTTTCCACTAGCACAGACCAAAAGGTCAGAGTTCCAGAGCCAATTATTACTCATGGAGCATCCACCACAGAGGGCCTTGTATTTGCTGGTTATATAATAGAGTGTTTATTATATTCTCTCAATTTTATTTTACTCTATTTTGTGTAAATGTTGACTAGCAAATAATGATTGCTTCCAATCAGATAGTTCCTTGAATAATCATATATCACCTTTACAAAGGTATGATAAATTAATTACTGCTACAGGAAATCATGTTTTTTTAAAAGATATAAAATTGGATTCTGAATGCTTCATGTAGTTCTCTAAACTGAGTTTGTTAAAAATTATCCATATTTTTCAGAGAGATAAAATTAGCCCCAGTTTTGAGAAATATAACAGCATTTAAGAATTCAATTAGATGATCCCTTCAGGCTAATAATAAGCAAATGAAAACTAGAGCACCTACCATTTACAACCAAAATCATAAAAGGAACCATAATGCTAGATGCATGGCTTTAAGACTGAATTTTATAAAGCAAATTTTCATCGGCTTATTTCATTCCTAAGGCTGAGAATTCAGAGTATTAAAAAAAAGAAGAAAAAAAAAAAAAGGTCTGTTTATTTCTCTTGTTATATAATTATGACAAAGAGAAAATCATCCTTTTGCAACCTTCTCAGGTTCCCCACAACAAATGAATTTATTCTTTCAGCAGAAATAAAGTTACCAGTAAGATTATAAATGGGCTCCCCAGGTAGCACTAGTGGTAAAAAACCCACCTGCCAATGCAGAAGACCCAAGAGACACAGGTTTGATATCTTGGTCAGGAAGATCCCCTGGAGTAGGAAATGACAACCTGTTCCAGTATTCTTGCCTGGAGAATTCCATGGACAGAGGAGCCTGGTGGGCTACAGTCCATGGGGCCACAAAGAATCAGACACGGTTGAGTGATTGAACACAGAAGATTATAAATGACATTCTCTTGATTCTTCACAGTTTTTCTGTATCTTCCACTTTTTCTACAAGGAGTACATAGGATGAAGAGTACATAGGATGAGGAAGAAAGGTTCTTAGTTGCTACTTTTATTTTTGTTTCTCAATGAAAAACCAGTGCTGTGTTTTCAGGGCAGGGGACCAGGCTCCCTTCCAAAGGCTGGTCTAGGAATGTGTTATGAGAGGAAAGGATTCACAGCTGCTGGGAGTTGATACAACCAAGAATGCTGAATTGCAAACCTGGGAATGGGGATGACTGGCCAATAAGAAATAAGTGACTACATGTGCCTAATCCTAACGTGGCTTGTGAGCTACAGCAGCTCGCATGTATTGCTAAAATTCTCAGATTAACAGACAACACCCAGCACTTAGCAGGCGCTCAGGAAATATTTGCCAGATAAATGACAGCTGTGCTAAGAGGGGACAGCAATTATAGCACCTCAAATCAGGGGAAATCAGAGTCACTTCCTGCCTGAGAAGTCAGAAGAGTGTTCGCTCTCTGAAACTGAACTGTTAGTCGCTCAGTCGTGTCCAGCTCTTTGCGACCCCATAGACTGCAGCCCGCCAGGCCCCTCTGTCCATGGGATTCTCCAGGCAAGAATACTGGAGTGGGTTGCCATTTCTTCCTCCAGGGAATCTTCCCAACCCAAGGTTTGAACCTAGGTGTCCTGCATTACAGGCACATTCTTTCCCGTCTGAGCCACTAGGGAAACTAGAGTTGCTGAATATTAAGTCAGAGTCACAAAGAAGAAATACTGATGCACATGACTTAATCGTCAATAACCTGAAACAATGATAAGTTCTCACTGTAATTTTTCTTATCACAAAAGCATTGCAGAGAAATAGAAAATGCAGATAAGAGAAGAAAAAATTTAAAACCACTGTTATAAGTATATACTCTTTCAGACGATCTTCTATACATATGGATAATTCATATACATGTATATTTTCTTTTGTAAAAAGTGGAAGAACACTTTTTGGTAATTTTTTGTTATGTCACAAGAGATATTTCTCTGTTATGTTATTTTTAATGACAATACAGCACAATGCCGGATGGATGCACAATCATTTATTCACCTACATCCTAGTTGGATATTAAGGATGAATCTTTGTTTTTTTTTTCCTTTGAGAAATGATGCTGCCCCTTTGTGATCGAATACTTAATAAATTAAAGTGATGTATTTGACTATAGGCAACTTGCTCTCAGTTACTTTTCCTGAAATAGCAATGACTGACATCACTGGAGAAAAAGGGGAGTTTGTGTCTACCCAGTGCAATGATAACTGACCCAGAGGAAGGAACAAAACCCAGATGGGCTCTAACTGGTTAGTACCTCTGTTCTAATCATCTGTCTTCCTGGGGCCTGGGCAACAGCAGATCAGAAAATCAAACTCATGTTTTGAAGTTAAAAGGAACCTAAGAAGTCATTTTTGTCATGTCCTTAATTGATTCTTAGGTTTTATGGAGAGATTAAAGCATTTTTGCCCAGGACTAGAACTTAGATTTTCTCAACTCAGAAAGCTGCTAGTTTTCTGTAATCACACAGGGGCTTGATACTTTCATAATTGAAGACTCTGAATAAGTAGAACTTTGGGTCTCAAGGTTGACAATAGCAGGAGCAGATGGCCCATGTGTAAGCTCAAGTGCAACAAAATCAACTATGTATGACGTTCAAAGGGATGATCCCAACTGGTTCTACAACCTTTCCCTAGAATAGCCCATCCAAACTTGAAAACAGTATGCTAAGTGAACGAAGCCAGACACAAAGGCCACATCTTGTATGATTCCATTTATGCGAAATGTTCAGAATAGGCAAATCCATGGTGACAGAAAGTAAATTAGTGGTTGCCAGGGGCTGGGAGGAGGGAAATGGGAGTCACCGCTTACTGGGTCCAGGGATTCCTTTCGGGAGTAATGGAATTATTCTAGAGTTAGACACTGTTAAACAAATAACAGTATATTTTCGAATGGTCAAAATGATGAATTTTGCTTATGCAACTTTTATCTCAACTAAATGAAAAACAACATCAACAACAATAAAAATTCTATCCAGT
Source organism: Cervus canadensis (assembly GCF_019320065.1). Classification (NCBI taxonomy): domain Eukaryota; kingdom Metazoa; phylum Chordata; class Mammalia; order Artiodactyla; family Cervidae; genus Cervus; species Cervus canadensis. The sequence goes on along the minus strand of NC_057410.1, from coordinate 22,968,770 downwards.
CCATGTCAGTGAAGACAGGCGATAGAACAGATGGGGGTTGGGGGGGAGTGGTGGTTCAGTGGTTGGGACTCTGTGCTTTCACTGCAAGGGGCATGGGTTTGATCCCTGGTTGGGGAAATAAGATCCTGCATGCTTTGCAACCTGTCCCCACCTGAGCCCCCCACCCCCCAAATAAAGGGAGGAGCAAATGGGTAAGTGGTGATTGCTTAAATAGTTGCCCCACATGGGCTTTCCCTGGGGAAGGCATGTGGGTACTTGCTGCATGTTCCATCCCCACTCCCTGCCCGATTACTAGCTTAGGGAGATCCAAAGAACCCAGCCACAAGGTGACCCATGCCACCTGCAGTTCAGAGCACAGGGGTTGGAGCTTGAATCTGCATACAGCCAGAAGCATAGTATTAGGTTCAAGATCTGGTTCAATCATAAATCTTGGAGAATTTACAAAAACCAACTGGAGCAGGCCAAAAGGTTGTGGAGCGGAGTGCACTTGCAGAGCTGGTGGGCAACGTTATGTGTTTTCTGTGACCTAAGCTGCAGTCACGTTGCAAAATCCCTACCAAGAGGGCTGTCCCTAGAGTGTACTTTCAGCAGAAAGCTTCCACTTGCTACAATCAGGCCCCTGCAGAGCTAGATACTCTCATGAGCTGTCCCTGAAAACCACTCAAAAGTACTCTCAGGTTAAAAAGAAAAAGAGGTAACTCTATTATTATTATTTTAACTTTTAGGCCACACCAGGCAGCATATGGGATCTTAGTTCCCTGACCAGCGATCAAACCCACACCCCCCGGATTGGAAGACACAGTCTTAACCACGTCATCACCAGGGAAGTAAAAAAAGAGGCAACTTTAGCTTAGAGTCCCAGCTATACCTGATCACAGGATGTGTGCTGGAATTAAATGAGATACAGAATGTGAAAGCCCCTCATAGCATATAAAGTTCTATCAAAGTGTTCATTAGTAAAAATGACTCCAAATTATCAAATTAGCCCTATAACAATTTTTTGTCTCCTAGCTCTAATTCCATAAGTCTTTGATTACAACCTGAGAAATTCTAGAAATCACAGGGCTAGAAGACCCCTGAGATTTCATTTACTCAAATCCCTGCCCCCAGGCAGGAGTTACTTCCAACCCCAGCCAAAGGACCACACAGGCTAGATTCAGAATCCCATCAAATGTCAACCCACTTTCTCCTATCCTGGAGTCATTACTGGTCAAAAACAAAACAAAACAAACAAAAAACAAAAAACTGATAGATTGTGCCATGTAGAAAAGACCAGAGAAATATCTATCCGTCCTATTTTAAACTCCTGAGAAGGCAACTCAACCATCTGTCTTGGCAACCCATTCTAAGCTGGAACCACCCTGTCAAAAACATCTCTTTTGGTTTAATCTAAATACTTCAAATGGAGCCTCAAGCTAATTTTGTCCCATTCCATTTTCAAATAATTTGGAACACAGTTGTTTACCATCTGAGTTATAGGATTATACAATATCACAGGGTTTTGCTGAGCAATAAATGAAATAACGCATATAAAACACAGAGCTCATATCTGACACATAGTAATAGCTCAATACATACTTGTTTATTATTACTATCACATATACTAGGATTCTTGTTTCAAGTGACATGAAACGCAACTCAAAATAATTGAGGAAGAAGAACAGGAAGAATAAGAAAGGAAAAAGAAAAAGGGATGTGGGTATAGAATGTAATTAGAAGGGAAATAAAATTGTTCAGTGGCCTTCAGGCACTACTGGATCCAGGACTCAAATAATGTTCACAGGGCTCCCCTTTCCCTCTCTTTACGAGCATCTGAAGTATAGACAGTAGGAGGGCAATGAGTAGATTCACACTGCCTGAGATAGGTTCCTCATTCACCAGTCAATTCATCAAAAATTCCTTCAAAGACAAGTAAGTGGCAAGCACAGTTCTAGAAACTAAGAACAGAGCAGTGTTCAAGATAAAACATTTCACCCTTGTGGAATATACCTTCTAGTGGAAAGGGTGGATCTGGTAGAAGAAGGGATTCCAGAAAGATAAGTTATCCTCCACAAAGGAAGGTCCCACCTTATACCATCATTAAGATCAACTGTTGGCCTTCTCTCACCAAGTCAAGTAAACCCACCCTTTTCAAAACGCTTTTCCTCTTGGTAAATGTGCAGAATCCCCAAAATCAGGTCTTCAAATGGGTAAATAAACTTGCCTGGGGATTCTCAGTGCATTTAGTTTATTTAGGCTGTGTAATCTTTGCACAAAGTTTCTAAGATGTGCCTGCAGCCCTAATAACATAACATTCTGCTTCCATTTTCAAAAGCTACTTTTCTTTTTAGACCATTTTTGTTTGAAATACAGGTCTTTCTCCCATCTTCATTTTTTTCCCCTTTGAATAGGATGTTATTTGGTAAAATACTGCAAAAGCGTGGTCATCTATTAGTCGTTTAAAAAGTGTTCCTCTGGGTAATTTTAATCTATTTCTCTGTGTTAATCATTCTAACTGTAAAAATGAAGCCCTGGACACTGTTTTTTTTTTTTTGAGAACCCAAAGAAATGTGGCCTAAACTTTAGAAAATCTCAATCTCCGCCTTTCCCCTGGGAACTTGCAGTAAGAAATGTTTCCTGAAGCATTTCAGACTGTATTATGATAAACTTCAACTTTTCAGAAAACTAATCTGAATCAAGCTGCTCTCACCTGAAAAACCTCAATTTACCAGGGCTATTTCAGATTCATTCCACAAACAGCCTAGCTAAATTAGTGATGCACACAATTCTATTTACGTTTGACGCTGGCCTAACAGATCTGTGCCACCACATGAGTCCATTCATTGACAATGTAGAGACCAACGAGCAGTAAACTCAAGGTGACTCAAGTGTGTGTGTATCGGGGCCAGGAATTGGTCGTCTCCGTCATCGCTTCTATTTCTCAAGTACAAGTTATGTGCCCTGCCCCCAACTGTTTTTTTCTCATACGGTGCGTTTCAATGTCCCTGTCCCTTCTGCTTGGGTTAGTATCTCTTGTCAGGGCAGTAATTTAGTTCTTTAAATCCGGATATAATGTATAAATGGGTCATTTGGCTCAGTTAAACCCCATCATTAAAATTGATCTCCGAATTAAACAAAGATGGATTTTTAATTGAAAAGCTCATCAGCTGCACCCCCTGTCCCCTCACTTTGCCCGGCCTTGTCCACCGGGTCTCGCACCTTTCCTAGGTTGCCTCTTGGGAAAGGATGAAGAACCTCGGCAGACACCCCTCCCAGGATCAGTCGTCCGGCGCGAACACATTTTGGAAAAAACAGAAAACAAAAAACGACTGGCTTTGGGGTTTGTTTGTTTGTTTGCTTTTAAGCTTAATACTCTTATCTTTGCCTTCCAGGCGGAAGGTCAGCTCCAACCCTTCTTTCCTGCGCTTCTCCTTCGCGAATGGGGCACGATCCCTGATGCTTCCTCCCGAATTAGGAAAGGGACCGAACTTCCCCAGGAGGTGCGCAGCGTCCCCGCGGCGCTTTCGTGGCTCCGTCCCCCCAGTAGGAGACCCTGTTGCACCGGAGGGAACGCGCCGGATTTTTCTGCTTACCCCCCGCCCCGCTTATGAGGGCGGAGACCGAAGCCGGCTTCGGTGTTTGTTTTGCAAACCTGTAAAACCCACTGCACTTAGCGCTGTGCGAGGCCCCTGGGCCTTCGCCCAAAGAATGGTAGCGATAAGAGGTCAAGGAGCTCAGCGGACTCGGTGGGAGAAAGACGCGACCCACGCGGTCGCGACACGTGGGTCTTCAAGGCTGCGACCTCTCGCTCCCGGGCTGGCCGTGTCTCTTAACCTCCCTCGAACCCACCAGCCCGCGGGTCGGGGCTGGGCTCGCGGATGCGGTTGGCAGCAGTGCGCGAGCGGCGTCCTCACCCCGGGGGGCGCGAGCCCGGCCTCCAGTGCGGGTCCCCAGCCCCGCCGCGCGGCCGCTCTCCCGGACCCAGAGGGGCAGGAAGAGGGTGGCGGCCGGGCCGTGGGGTGGGGGTGCGCCGGCCGCCGCTCGGATTGGCTACACCGTCGCCCCCTCCCCGCGCCGCGTGTACCCCGCCGCGCGCCCAGCCGGCTCCCGCCCGTAGCCCGGGAGCAGGTTCACGCTGGAAGGAGGACGCGCAGGGGCGGGACTGGTCTCCCCGCCCCGTACCCGACCCCGAGCGCGCGGGGATAAAACCCGGCCGGTGGCGCCGGGGAGCCGGGGCCCTGCTGCGTCCCGTGAGCGGAGAGGCGGGGCCGGGTCCGATCCGCTTCCCGCGCCCCCGCCCCTCGGACCCGGCTCCAGGAGCCGGGCGCCCCGCGCGTGTGCACGCGACGACCGGAACCCCCAGGCGGTACCTTCAGCCGAGCAATGAAGAGAGCCCGGGAGAACCAACCGGAGCCGGTCGAGACGTTTCCTGCGGCCGGGGCTGCTGCTGCTGCCGCCGAAGCGGCGGCTTGAAACTCACCAAAGTTGCTAGCCAGCGAGAGGCTGCCGCCCGCCGGGAGCAAAAGGGAAAGGAACTCCTAAGATGCCGGAGTGACAGACAGAGACAGACGGACGCACAGACCTGCAGAAGACACCACGTCGGCGGCCTATCCCCGGAGCCCGTGAGGCGTCCCAGCTCTGTGAGTTGCTTTCTGGACGGGTGGCTTGCTAAGTATTTCCCTGTAATTGTTTATAAGACGCGTTTGTTATTTTTGTGTCTCCTGGAGAGAGTAAAAAAAAAAAAAAAAAACCCAAACGCAACAACGCAGGGTGCACCTTCAAAAACAATTGAGTTTCTGATAATGAGAAGGTTGTGCCGATAGAGTGGAACTGTAAATGCCTGTAAGCAGGAATAACCCAGGAAAAATTGGCATCAAATATAGACTCCCCAGTGTGAAAAAACCCTATTTTAAAAAGTTATTGGAAAGAAAGCCAGATATTACTCTTAAGGGTTAACTAGTGCTAGTGAATTTTTTTTTTTTTTAAACCCCTCTTTAAATATTGATTGTTTACCAGGTTCACTGGTGGGAGGCTGAGCTGGTGGAAAAGGCGCCTGGAAGAGACTCAGAGGCGACCATAATGTCTTTACGTTTACACACACTGCCCACCCTGCCTGGAGTTGTCAGACCGGGCTGCAAGGAACTGCTGTGTTTGTTGGTTATCACGGTGACTGTGAGCCGAGGCGCCTCCGGGGTGTGCCCCACCGCTTGCATCTGTGCCACTGACATCGTCAGCTGCACCAACAAAAATCTGTCCAGGGTGCCTGGGAACCTTTTCAGGCTGATCAAGAGACTGGATCTGAGTTACAACAGAATTGGGCTTCTGGATTCTGAGTGGATTCCAGTATCCTTGGTAAAGCTGAACACCCTCATTATTCGGCACAACAACATCACCAGCATTTCCACGGACAGTTTTTCCACCACTCCAAATCTGAAGTGTCTTGACTTGTCATCCAACAAGCTGAAGACCGTGAAAAGTGCAGTGTTCCAAGAGCTGAAGGTTCTGGAAGTGCTCCTGCTTTACAACAATCACATTTCCTATCTGGATTCTTCAGCGTTTGGAGGGCTCTCCCAACTGCAAAAACTGTACTTGAGTGGAAACTTTCTCACGCAGTTTCCCATGGATTTGTATGTTGGAAGGTTCAAGCTGGCAGAACTGATGTTTCTAGATGTTTCTTATAACCGGATCTCGTCTCTGCCAATGCATCATATAAATTTAGTGCCAGGAAAGCAACTGAGAGGTATCTTCCTTCATGGAAACCCCTTTGTCTGTGACTGTTCCCTCTACTCCTTGCTGATCTTTTGGTACCGTAGGCACTTCAGCTCAGTGATGGATTTTAAGAATGATTATACCTGTCGCCTGTGGTCTGACACTAGGCACTTCCATCAGGTGCTTCTGCTCCAGGATAGCTTCCTGAACTGCTCTGACAGTATCATCAATGGTTCCTTCCGTGCCCTGGGCTTTATTCACGAGGCTCAGGTCGGGGAAAGGCTGATGGTCCACTGTGATGGCAAGACTGGTAGGGCAAATACCGATTTCATGTGGGTCGGTCCAGATAACAGAGTGCTGGGGCCCGACAAAGAGATGGAAAACTTCCATGTGTTTCCCAATGGAAGCCTGGTTATAGAAAGTCCTCGTTTTGAGGATGCTGGAGTGTATTCCTGTGTTGCAATGAATCGACAACGTCTGTTAAATGAAACTGTGGATGTCACAATAAACGTGAGCAATTTCACCATAAACAAATCCCATGCGCACGAGGCATTTAACACAGCTTTTACCACTCTTGCAGCCTGCGTAGCCAGCATTGTTTTGGTACTTCTGTACCTCTATCTGACACCGTGTCCCTGCAAGTGTAAACCCAAGAGACGAAAAAATATGCTAAACCAAAGCAATGTCCACGCATCTATTCTCACTCCCTGCCCTGATAGCGAGGCCCCCACTGATGAACGGAAGGCAGGGGCCGGGAAAAGAGTAGTGTTTTTGGAACCCCTGAAGGATACTGCAACAGGGCAGAATGGGAAGGTCAGGCTCTTTCCCAGTGAAACGGTCATAGCTGAGGGCATCTTAAAGTCCACGAGGGTGAAATCCGACTCAGATTCGGTCAATTCAGTGTTTTCAGACACACCCTTTGTGGCGTCCACTTAATTTTGTGCCTGCGTTTGTACTATGTAGTGATTGAATCTCTTTATACTCAACTTTGTGTGTGGTCTGCAAGAATAAACAGCAGGGCAGAAATGGGGTTGTTCTGTGTTTCAGAAATAAAACCAAAGGGTCTCTTTCACTGGTTCATAAGAAATGTAATAAAGCACTTAGGTTCATGCCAGAGAAAGATGGAGTTGTATTTCAGAGCTTAAGTTCTAGATAATACCTTCATCTTTAGTACCACTGATAATTTCAAAGCTGGCCTGGAGGCGACCTGACTGACATTGTCCTTTCACTCAGGATTCTTGAAAGAAAAGCTAAATTTTAGGTATTAGAGATTTTACTAACTTATTGGGACCAAAGTTGAGTTATGTTAAAGAAAAGTGTTCATTTTTAAAAGATGCAGAAGGAAGAACCAAGCAGCAGTTGTTTATAAAGCACAAAGTAAAGTTAGATTTGGGGGATACTTCAGTTCATGTTATCATTGCAGACCAGAGTAAACAGACAGTCCTGATCAAATTTGCTGAGCAGTGCCACATCGCATATGGTGTTAGAGAAATAGTACAGTAAAGGTGCATTTGTTTGACTGTCTTCTTTCCATTCTGTACATCTCCTATCCTTGTACAAAAGATCTTATTGAAAGTTTAAAGCCATCATCATTTGTTGCCATAAATATGTAGGTGTCAATGCCAAAATGTCTGAGTAACTTCTTCAGCCTTTGTTCTAGGAGACTAGTTATTTGTCTATATGCTTGTGTGTGTATAAGTCTCAAATTATATGAACTGTTAAAGAGATGCCACTATATTGTACTTTGGACATTTGAATTAATGTAAATACATGTGTTCTGCGACTTGATGTTCTGTTTTATTTGGCTATTTAAAAATATAAATCTAAGATGTTTTATTGATCTGATTGTGCTGCTTTGTGTTAAGCACCATCTATTGCAAATTACTCTCCAAATTTCTTATACAGTATAGAGGTTTTTTAAAGAGGAGAAAAGGCTATGGAGTGTCTTACACAGTGTATACCTTCAATATCCCATTTTACCTGATACCATTATGCACTTCAGCCAGGTTTGAATGTCACTTAAGCTCTGAATTTGGTACATGTAGGAGCCTCCTTATTCCCATCTCTACTGTGAGATAATCAACTACCCACTTTGGACCTAGGTTTTCTCAGCTATGAAACTGAGATTTCAGAGGTTCCTTCCCACCCTGGAAATGATGACTTCCTGGTGGTCTTTGCTCCATCACAGACTTGCACTGGCTTTGCAAATACACCACATACTGATAGAGGACAGGAATGGGATTAGGACAGACTAGCGTAGTACTAGCCTAGGTCTGAAGGACTATGATTTTGGATTATCAAGTCCAGCTGCTTTACTTTCTCAGGGATAAATGAAACCCAGAGAGGGCTGTGGGTTGTCTAAGGCCACACAGTGAGTTAGTGACAGGGATTCAAGGAGAGCTCAGTTTCCAGGTTCTTCCTGGTGAAGATAAGAGAGTCAAAAAGTGGCTATTTTTAATGATAAGGATGGTGAAGTAGCCAAAGAATGAAGCAAAACAGTGGTCAGAAAATGACAAAGGAGAATGAATCAGGGAGGTGTTGTCACCAGGGCTGAGAGAGAAGATAATTAAAAGATGGAGGTAGGCCACAGTAACAAGTATTTGGAGAACTGGAGAATGAGATGAAGAGGAAAGACTGACTTTGGTAATGGTGGTTTTGGGGGAACAGTGGATCCTTGGTGACAACTTGATAAGTGCCAAGCCAAGCACCTAGTGGCAGATACTGGTCAGCTGTGGGTTAAGGAGTGGGTGAGTGGTCAGGATGTGTGCATAGGAAATAGGATAGGATGTTACCTGTTGCTCAGTTGACTTGACAGTTCCTTATTGCCTAGTTGGTGTTGAAAACACTGCCTCTACCTTTTAAACATAGACCTCACCTGTTAGATAAGATCCTTCAGTCCCAAGGATATTACAGGAAAACATTTTATTCCAGTTCCTGCCATTTAAGCAATTAGGAAGAATTCTGTGATCTGTGTGATCCTTAAGATTGTTACTCTTTCTTCATTCATATTTGGATGAAGAGATGCTGTGGTTCATTCAGTGTCACACAGGGAGTCAGGACACAGGGGAAAACTCCTGAACCACAGACACTTCAGCAGGGGGAAGGGCTGCCTCCAGGGGCCATGATCACCAGGATGCTGAGTGTGAAAGAACATGGCCAGCAGTGGGGTTGCAGAAGATCTCTGAGTTCAGCCTTTTCTGGGGCAGATCTCTAGGGTCTTTCAATTCTCAAACCCTTGATCCTAGGAAATGCATGTTGCCTTTGGCAAGGGACCACGGTCAGTGCTGGCAGTGGGGAGTTTGGAGAGCCTGATTTTGGCTGGTCCTAATCCTGATTCTTGGTTAAAGGATGAGTGGAATTGAGATCAAAACTAACATATTTACAACTCAAAAAAACATGCATATATACATATACATGTGTATATATATGGATGTATGTATGTATAACTGAATCACTTTGCTGTCATCTGAAACTAACACAACATTGTAAATGAACTATATTTCAATAAAAAATAATGCAAAAGCAAATCCTGAATGCTGCAAAGCAAAGTTTTGTTTTGGACTGAAATATGGAGGCATGGTGATGTAAAAGCATAGAACTGAATGCTATGCTGTGAAATTTTAACTTCTTAAGTGTATCTTTTCTTTTTTGAGGGGGTGGGGAGGGTAGAAGCCTGGGCGCTTCCCAGGTGGCACTAGTGGTAAAGAACCTGCCTGCCAATGCAGGAGACACAAGACTGGGGTTTGATCCCTGGGTCAGGAAGATCCCCTGGAGCAGGCATGGCAACCCACTCTAGTATTCTTGCCTGGAGAATCCCATGGACAGAGAAGCCTGGTGGGCTATAGTCTACAGGGTTGCAAAGAGTCAGACACAACTGACAAGACATAGCATGCACATAGAAGCCTGATCACATGTATTTTAAATGTAGGAACAGAAGTGATTTGTGCATTATAAATTTGTTTCACTCAAAACTTTTATATAATTTTCCTTCCAAGTAATAATTTGGATTTATGTACCTGGGTTATTCTTTTAAGGTACTTAGTATTTTTTATTACTCGGTTATGAGAGAAGTGGATACTCTGGAAAGATCAAACAAAGATCACATATGTGAAATTTTCCTGGGCTTACAATATTTTTTCACTATAATTATAGGATACTAAGTTGATGATAACACTCTCTATTAACCATGAGTTACATTTTAAAATATACTTTCAAGACCTATTATCTGAACTAATGCCCTAAAACATTAATTTATAGTCCACTTCTGCATGAATCCTCACTGTTTGGCTTAGAGAGATTTAAATATGTTTATTTTTAGCTTTAGTTACTTGATTTATTTGCCTGGAAAACATTTTTTTTGTTTGTTTTGTTTTTCATTTCTCTAAATAAACCTTTTTCTAAAATGTCAATCAGAAGGGACATAGGTGAAACTTACAGGGATGGAAACATAAGAGGGACAAGAAGATATGCTGTCAGTCCAGATTCTAAAAAGACATCTGATTTGGATCATCCTGCTAAGCACTGTTAAAACAGTATACAGCCTAAACATCCTCCAATGTTGCTGGCTTTTCCTTGGCTATGACTGCTGCTTGCTGATTGTCACCTTTTAGTTTCATCTGCTTTACTGAGCAGTAAGTAGGTCTAAATCAGAGCATCTCCATGGGATCACAGGGGAAAGTTAGATAAACAGGGGTTTCTAGTAGCTACCCTCTATACACTCCCCAACCAGAAGTTCTGGTTCAGGCCATCTAGGGTAAGGCCTGCATGTGATTATTTTTTTCCCCCTAAATAATTATGCTTCTACTTATTTTGTTGAAACATACCGCTCCACCGCGCCCCCTCCCCAAAATGAGGCTGTAGCAAATTTTGTGTTTGGGGCTAGGTCAAAATACATTATTATTACTTGCTAATAGATTTGTTAATAAAAAGAAGAATTAGTGCACACAAATTCTAATATGTTGGGAAAATGAAAGAGTTTGATTCTCTGTTACTAAATAAACTCTAGAGTAAATTGTTGGCTATAATTTATAATTTATGATTTTCTAAATTATGAAACACAGAGTAATTACTTTGAGATCAGTAGATCTCTGATTCTTTCATTTTTTAAAACTATTTTTGGCTTGAAAGCAGCGACGACAGATCCGGTTCATGACAATGAGCTTTGGGGCTTTCAAATTTGATTAGATCGTAGTAACGTGAAGGCATATCCCAAGGATATCTGAGTGCAGATTTCAGCTGCAGAGAACAAACTTCTTTGTTTTTTTCAGTATATTATTAGAATACTATTTTTAAAAGCTAGTACTGAAATTCTTTTCATTGTTCTCTATACCTCTTTGCCCAAGAACCAGCCCCCAAAGCCATATTTTTAAAAAATTTTTTATAATATGAAAGTTAGTATGGAAAGATGATGGTAGTTCGCCTTTGCAAGTATTATTGGGTGGTAATACATAAAATGTGGAATCTAAAGCTCTTATGATAACCTCCTGACTGATTCAGAGGACTATTTACGGGATCATTATTATTTGTGAATTGATTCCAGAAGGGGTATCCTCTTATAGTGAGGGTCAGAGTAAACAGTATGAAAACACAGATCCTTTTATAAATTGTAAAAGGTGATATATCAATATATGTGTATATTAAATATTAAGTGCCTGTGAAGTGCCAGACATACAGTGAGAGATGGTGCTTATTATTCCTCATCACAGAATCTCTGAAATGGAAAATATTACCACCCCCTTCATTTCAGACAGGAAAAAGAGGCTTAAAAGGGATAAATAATTTTCCCAGGTGACTCAGTTAATAAGTCATTTTCATCATGAAAATCATTTAAAAAATATCTGCACAGAACTCTTAGAGATGTTTTACCAACAGAATAACTACATGACGCACAGGTCATAGTAAACTTTTATAAAAGTAATTAGCGCTCCCAGCAAATCTGGGAGAAGAATGGAGTGTCGGGATCAGAAGTCATTCAAACATAATAAAGGTAGAAATTATTGTTTTTTCCCTTAAAACACAATGTGTCACAAGTAGCAAAGTTAGAAGTCCATCTGAAAGGATTTGGTCTCATAGGTGAAACCTCCCCAGTCTGCAGGGTCTTTTCATTCTGGTTGCTCTTCACACATGAAATTGCTTAATATGCAAAGCAGATATCTGCTTTATTATTATAACTGACACATTCAAGATTTTTAAGTGAGTAAGTGCTTAAAATCTTTTTAAAATTAAAAATGGTCCAAATTACAGGATAAATATTTCTGATGTAAATGTTTCTGATAATTTATTTTAAATGTCTGGAAGAATGGTGGAGGTAACTCAAACCCAGTAGGGGATATTTTCAACCAGTTTTCAAATTAGATTTCTAAAAATTATTAAAAAATTACCGTGTAAGGTAGCTTCACCAGCTTACCTGATTAAATTTCTCTTTTGGGTAATATGTCAACAGAGTATCAAATATCAAGAGAATTTTGCAGTGTCTATCAGTGTTGGAGGACAGAGGGAACGAAAAGTACCCACCAAACTGAGAAGGTATCTTGAGACAGAAAAATGAGGCAGGCTGCTCTATATAATCAGTGGATTGGTTTTTTTATAGGGTAACTTACTCACAGGGTAGGATCGGAGTCCAGCAGGCAACTATGCAGAATCAGAGCCACACTCTGCACCTCCAAGGGGCCACTGAGGCAATTTTGTTGTTAACCCAGGGTATGGAGTAGGTGCTTGTAAACAGGACGTGCATTCCTCAGTCAATATTCACAAATGGGTCACTTAGTCTCATGGGCGCCAGCAATACGTCAGTGAAGATTTCAATCATTGTTTGGGGACTAACAGAGCATAGAGGCCACCTGGTCCTAATGATTTTAAACAATACCTTTTAACCACAAAGCTCTTGACAACAGGGAAGTGATTTACTGTACAGCACAGTCCTGAGTAGGGTCAGCAGAAGGACAGGAGAAGCTGTAAGGACCCCAAGATGGTGTCAGTTATGCTAACAGCCATACTCTTAAGATTTTGGTGTCATGGAGTCAAGTGTCATAAGATCAAGGGTCAAACCCTTGATGATGAATGGCCAGTGGTAACCAAGAGAAGATTATTAAGTATTTCTAGGTATTGTGAAGGCCATATGTGTTACATAATAACTACCCTCTCCCCTTAAGGAAGATTATAATACAACTGAGATGAAACGCAAAAACCTGAAACAATTCAAGAGTAAGAGTTGATTTGTCTACTAGTGACCAAACTGGCAAATAGGAGATGAGAAATGGATGATAATTAGCAGATTGCTTTACCCAAATGAGCTAATGTGACACAGGCTTGAACCCTAGATAGCCATCCCACAGATGCTCTGAATGTTACCATAACTGGGATCCTTACCTCCAGAAAGGTTATACCTTAAGGAAGTGGTTCAAACTAGTTAACAGTGTTCTAAATTTTATGTCATAGACTCTATTTAAAATTTGACTGTTCATCTATTATCATTTGTGATCAAATCTAGAGGAGAAAGAGACTTTAATACTTAACACTGGTCCTCTACACTCACAACTCCAAACTTCACCTCCATTACAGTTAGGATGAAGACTCTGAAATGTCCTAGCTGTCTTGAGAAATGAGAATGCTAACAATAATAAGAGTTTGTATATTTTGTCTTATACCTATGAGAAAGTTATTATTTTTACATCCATTTTACAGTGGGAGAACTGAGGTACAGTGGGAGAACTGAAGCTTAAAAATGATTTGTCTAAAGAGCATTGGATCATTGAAAAAGCAAGAGAGTTCCATAGAAACATCTACTGCTTTATTGACTAAGCCAAAGCCTATGACTGTGTGGATCACAATAAACTGTGGAAAATTCTGAAAGAGTTGGGAATACCAGACCACCAGACATGCCTCCTGAGAAATCTGTATTCAAGTCAAGAAGCAACAGTTAGAACCAGACATGGAACAACAGACTGGTTGCAAATTGGGAATGAAGTACGTCAAGGCTGTATATTGTCACCCTCCTTATTTAACTTATATGCAGAGTACACCATGAGAAATGCTGGGCTGGAGGAAGCACAGGCTGGAATAAAGACTGCCAGGCATAATATCAATAAACTCAGATATGCAGATGACACCACCCTTATGGCAGAAAGTGAAAAAGAACTAAAGAGCCTCTTGATGAAAGTGAAAGAGGGGAGTAAAAAGGTTGACTTAAAGCTCAACATTCAGAAAACTAGATCATGGCATCTGGTCCCATCACTTCATGGCAAATAGATGGGGAAACAGTGGAAACAGTGGCTGACTTTATTTTTGGGGGCTCCAAAATCACTGCAGATGGTGATTGCAGCCATGAAATTAAAAGACACTTACTCCTTGGAAGGAAAGTTATGACCAACCTAGACAGCATACTAAAAAGCAGAGACATTACTTTGCTAACAAAGTTCCATCTAGTCAAGGCTATGGTTTTTCCAGTAGTCGTGTATGGATGTGAGAGTTGAAACATAAAGAAAGCTGAGCACCCAAGAATTGATGTTTTTAAACTATGGTGTTGGAGAAGACTCTTGAGAGTCCCTTGGGCTGCAGGGAGATCCAACCAGTCCATCCTAAAGGATATCAGTCCTGGGTGTTCATTGGAAGGACTGATTTTGAAGCTGAAACTGCAATACTTTGGCCTCCTGATGCGAAGAGCTGACTCATTGGAAAAGACCCTGATGCTGGAAAAGGTTGAAGGTGGGAGGAGAGGGGGATGACAGAGGATGAGATGGTTGGATGGCATCACCGACTTGATGGACATGAGTTTGAGTAAACTCTGGGAGTTGGTGATGGACAGGGAAACCTGGAGTGCTACAGTCCATGGAGTCACAAAGAGTTGGACACGACTTAGTGACTGAACTGAACTGAAAGAATGTTTATTAAGAATCTGGATTTGAATCCAGTTGTCTGGATCCATCCAGAGCTCAGCCTCATAATGTCTGTACTGTAATATACTACACTGTATGCTTTCCAGCTCCATAAGAGGGCTTTACTCTTCATGTCCCCTTTGCTGCTAAGTCACTTCAGTCGTGTCCGACTCTGTGTGACCCCATAGACAGCAGCCCACCAGGCTCCCCCGTCCCTGGGATTCTCCAGGCAAGAATACTGGAGTGGGTTGCCATTTCCTTCTCCAATGCATGAAAGTGAAAAATGAAAGTGCAGTCGCTCAGTCGTGTCCAACTCTTAGCGACCCCATGGACTGCAGCCTACCAGGCTCCTCCATCCATGGGATTTTCCAGGCAAGAGTACTGGAGTGGGGTGCCATCGCCTTCTCTGCATGTCCCCTTTGTCCTCCTGCTTATCTGGCCTCAGGTGACCTTTCCTCCAGTGTTCTGGCTCTGCTTTCAAGACTCTGAACCCTTGTCCCTCTCTCTGGCACACGCTGCTTTGACCCTTAACCAGTGCTGGGCTTTTATTGTTCTGTCTCTATTCAAATTCCTCATCTTCCTGACCAGATCCTCAGCTGCTCAAGCAGATGTTGTCTATCTCTTTATCAGCATCTAGCCCATAGTAGGTGTTGGCATGTCTTAGCTGTTCAATTATATTCATTCATTCGAAACACGGTATTGAATACCTAATATGTGCCAGTCCCTGAGCTTGACTCAGCGATCCACAACCGTCCTGCTGTTCCCAGTGTTTGAAGAGAGGCAGAAACACAGTTTTAATGAGGCAGTTAAAAGGCAGTGCCCAAAGGCAGGGAGGTCAGGGAAGTCTCCTGGAAGAAAGGATGCCCCAGCAAAAGTTACAAGGAAGTCTACAATTGGAGAGGTCTGGTTAGCTTTCCACAGCTGGACATATAGACAGGGTGGACGGAAGGACAGTGAAAGTACCCTGGGCCCTGAACGTTCAATCAGCAGCTGAAGGAAACAGCACTGGTGTCCTAGGAACTACCCGGCAGTATGCTCTTCAGCATCTTGATCACCTGGTCCTCTGGATGTGGCCCAGTGTGAACCTTTCTTATTCCAAATTCCACCCTCAATGAACATGTAGCTGCAGCATAGTCCTATTTCATAGTTCTTCAAGAAGGATGCATAGTAAGTTGGCTCATGTAAAGGCTTATAGTGTATTTTACCGGGCTAAAAAGAGTTAGAAATAATAGCGTCTCTTGTGTAACAATGTGGGCGTAGTATGGTAATGGTGAAATAATGCTACTTAATTCAGTTATCACTCTATAGACCAAGGAATATCTCAGAGCTAATGTTTATCCAAGCCTCACTGTAATTAAATTCACATTGCTAGCCTAGATATTGATTTGACTAAGCTGGTTTAATAAGAGTAAATGATTTGGATGGGAAGAGAGAGAAAGATGCGATTTTCAAGGGAAAAGAAAAAGAAAGACACAACAAACTGACCTGCAGAATTAAATTATAATTCTGGCTGCTTACTGGGCATTTGTGTGCATTTTTGCCTCAACTCTGCCTGGTTAAATACTTCTCCAAAGCTTTCATACTTGAATGAGTCTGTCTAGAAGTCTAGACTTCAAGAGCTATGCACAGGATTTTCTTTTCTTTTTTTGTTTTTTCCAACATATTCATTTTTCCAAAGAAAAGGATCTTGCCCGAGGTACAAACATAATGAAAGGTCTGTGATGTGACAGTCTGAAAGAAGTTGTTTATTTTTTTATGTGTTCTCAAATTTTTAATATTCATACTTAATTACAACCTTAGGGAAGCCTTGAGCTCTCAATCTGACCTACTTCAAATCAGTGGAGAAAACAGTTATATCTCCCCTAAGCAGCCATTTCTAATAACTTTGACTCTTTCCTAAAACCCAGAGGAAATGTCTGTCTTGATCCTGGACCAAGTTTGTCAGGAACTATTTGTGTTAATAAATCTTGTTCATGTAAGGATTCAATCGAAAAAATCATATCATTAATCATAATATATAATTTGAAGAAGGAACTTAAAAAGAACCTTAATTAGCTATTAGTGTGAAGTGATTTGAATGACAAATGTGTTACTGCATTTTTTTTTTTCTTGTTTAATTGGTCAGTGTTACACATCTTAGGTATTTGGCAGAGTTTTGGAAAATGAAATTATATGCAGCCCTGTAGAGGATCTGGGGTGTCCATAAGGAAGTCGGTTTAGGTATTGCTGTTTTCAGTTCAGTTCAGTCACTCAGTTGTGTCCAACTCTTTGCAACCCCATGAACCGCAGTACACCAGGCCTCCCTGTCCATCACCAACTCCCAGAGTTTACCCAAGCTCATTTCCATTGAGTTGGTGATGTCATCCAACCATCTCATCCTCTGTCTTCTCCTTTTCCTCCTGTCCTCAATCTTTCCCAGCATCAGGGTCTCTTCCAATGAGTCAGTTCTTCGCATCAAGTAGCCAAAGTATTGGAGTTTCAGCTTCAACATCAGTCCTTCCAATGAATATTCAGGACTGATGTCCTTTAGGATGGACTGGTTGGATCTCCTTGCTGTCCAAAGGACTCTCAAGAGTCTTCTCCAATACCACAGTTCAAAAGCATCGATTCTTCGGTGCTCAGCTTTCCTTATAGTCCAACTCTAACATCCATACATGACTATTGGAAAAACCATAGCCTTGACTAGATGGAACTTTGTTGACAAAGTTATGTCTCTGCTTTTTAATATGCTATCTAGTTGGTCATCACTTTCCTTCCAAGGAGTAAGCATCTTTTAATTTCATGGCTGCAATCACCATCTGCAGTGATTTTGGAGCCCCCAAAAATAAAGTCAGCCACTGTTTCCACTGTTTCCCTGTCAATTTGCCATTAAGTGATAGGACCAGATGCCATGATCTAGTTTTCTGAATGTTGAGCTTTAAGCCAACCTTTTCACTCTCCTATTTCACTTTCATCAAGAGGCTCTTTAGTTCTTCTCTACTTTCTGCCATAAGGGTGGTGTCATCTGCATATCTGAGTTTATTGATATTATGCCTGGCAGTCTTTATTCCAGCCTGTGCTTCCTCCAGCCCAGCATTTCTCATGATGTACTCTGCATATAAGTTAAATAAGGAGGGTGACAATATCCAACCTTGATGTACTTCGTTCCCAATTTGCAACCAGTCTGTTGTTCCATGTCTGGTTCTAACTGTTGCTTCCTGACCTGTATACAGATTTCTCAGGAGGCAGGTCAGGTGGTCTGGTATTCCCATCTCTTTCACAATTTTCCACAGTTTGTTGTGATCCACACAGTCATAGGCTTTGGCATAGTCAATAAAGCAGAAATAGAAAAAAAAAAAAAGCAGAAATAGATGTTTTTCTGGAACTCTCTTGTTTTTTCGATGATCCAGTGGATGTTGGCAATTTGATCTCTGGTTCCTCTGCCTTTTCTAAAACCAGCTTGAACATCTGGAAGTTCACCGTTCACGTATTGCTGAAGTCTGGCTTGGAGAATTTTGAGCATTATTTGGCTAATGTGTGAGATGAATGCAATTGTGCGGTAGTTTGAGCATTCTTTGGCATTGCCTTTCTTAGGAATTGGAATGAAAACTGACCTTTTCGTGCTCGCTTCGGCGGCACATATACTGGAATTGGAACGATACAGAGAAGATTAGCATGGCCCCTGTGCAAGGATGACAACGCAAGTTCGTGAAGCGTTCCATATAATAAAAAAAAAAGAAAAAAAAAAAAAAAGAAAACTGACCTTTTCCAGTCCTGTGGCCACTGCTGAGTTTTCCAAATTTGTTGGCATATTGAGTGCAGCACTTTCACACCATCCTCTTTTAGGATTTGAAATAGCTCATCTGGAATTCCGTCACCTCCACTAGCTTTGTTCATAGTGATGCTTCCTAAGGCCCACTTGACTTCACATTCCAAGATGTCTGGCTCTAGGTGAGTGATCACACCATCATGATTATCTGAGCCATGAAGATCTTTTTTGTACAGTTCTTCTGTGTATTCTTGCCACCTCTTCTTAATATCTTCTGCTTCTGTTAGGTCCATACCATTTCTGTCCTTTATCGAGCCTATCTTTGCAAGGAATGTTCCCTTGGTATCTCTAATTTTCTTGAGAGATCTCTAGTCTTTCCCATTCTATTGTTTTCTTCCTTTTCTTTGCATTGATCGCTGAAGAAGGCTTTCTTATCTCTTCTTGCTATTCTTTGGAACTCTGCATTCAAATGGGTATATCTTTCCTTTTCTTCTTTGCTTTTCTCTTCTCTTCTTTTCACAGCTATTTATAAGGCCTCCTCAGACAGCCATTTTGTTTTTCTGCATTTCTTTTTCTTGGGGATGGTCTTGTTCCCTGTCTCCTATACAATGTCACGAACCTCCGTCCATAGTTCATCAGGCACTCTGTCTATCAGATCTAGTCCCTTAAATCTATTTCTCACTTCCACTGTATAATCATAAGGGATTTGATTTAGGTTATACCTGAATGTTCTAGTTTCCCAGAAACCCACCTGACAGTCAGGAGACTCGAGAGACTAGAGTTTGATCCCTTGGTTGGGAAGAGCCCCTGGAGTAGGAAATGGCAACCCACTTTAGTATTGTTGCCTGGAAAATTCCACGGGCAGAGGAGCCTGGTGGGCTCCAGTTCATGGGGTCGAAAGGAGTCAGACATGACTGACTAAGTATTGCCTGCCTATCGTGTTGAGGTGGCTGACTAACTCCCCTGTTATCTGTCACTGAGAGTATTCTCTATTTCTGTTCAGTTTGCAGTACCACACACTTGGGGAGAAAGGAGAGGCATCTACCAGTGTCAAACATCCCATACATCTCTTGAATTTAGGGCCGTTGCCAGGATTCCTGCCAGGCAACGAAGCCTCTTCCCACAGAGTCCTAAAGATTTAGAGGAGATGGCGGCAGAGGCATTTATGGGAAATTTTTCCTGGCTATGTTTTCATCGCCTCTATTTATTTTTGGAGAATGCTTAGAACATGCGTTTTTATTTGCTACCAGACCACGTTAAAGATACTCTACTTTGGAAACTTGCCCTCCAGCCCCACCCCACTCTGTCTCTCTTAAAGGCATTCTTGACCCCTAGAAAGTGCCAGGTGTGGAGCACTTTACTATCTATGGGCATTTCCATGCAATGTGTTTATATTTGACCTAGAAATGCTTTCTGGGTTGTCGCATAAATGTGATTCTTCCCATAGTCTTTCTCATTTCAGTCAAAGGCAACCCCATCCTTCAAATTGCTCAGCCCCCAAACTTGGTGTCATGTTTGATTCCTCTTTGCTTTCAAATCATAAATCAGTGTTCCCCAACCTTTTTGGCACCAGAGACCAGTTTTGTGGAAGACAATTTTTCCATGGACCCCAAGTAAAGTGGCTCAGATAGTAAAGAATCTATCTGCAATGCAGGAGATTGGGGTTTGATCCCTGGATCAGGAAGATTCCCCTGGAGGAGGAAATGGCAACCCAATCCAGGATTCTTGTCTGGGAAATCTCATGGAGAGAGGAGTCTGGCAGGCTACAGTCCATGGGGTCACAAAGGGTTGAACACGACTGAGCAACTAACGCATGGGTGGGGGATGGGGGATGATATCAGGATGATTCGAGCACATTACATTTATTGTGACTTTATTTCTATTATTATCATATTATGATAATTTGGTAATGCCAGCGATGGGGAGTGGCTGTAAATGCAGATGAGGCTTTGCTTTCTTACTTCCTGTTGTGGGGCCTGGTTTCTAACTGGTTCTGGGGATTGGGGACTCCTACCCTATATTTATACCATCAGGGGGAAAATGCCCTTGGCTCCACCTTCAGAAACAGCTGGAGGAATCTGACCTCTTCTCATCACCTGCACCCCATCCTCACCCCAGCACCCTCACTGGATCATTATCGTACCCCACCCCCATCTCCCCACTCCCACCTTGTCTTCCTGCCTTGTCTGTTCTTAAAACTTCAGGCCACTGTGACCCTTCTGAATCATAAGCCAGCTCCTGTCCTTCCTCTGGACTCAGTGTAGCTCAAGCCCTGACTGCTGGAGGCACACGTGGGGACATGGAAAACGCTCTCAGGCCTGGGCTCCATCTATGGAGACTTGGATTTGCTTGGTTTTAAAAGTTCCACAGGTGACTGCAGAGCCATGGCTGAATCCTCAGGAAGATCTTCCAGCCTTCCCCGCCCTCTGCCAGCTCTCTGGCCTCATTTCCACGTCTCTCTCCCACCCTCACTCTGTGCACCCTCTCTTTGGCCTCTCTGCTCACCAAGAATGCTCCCACTTTGTGCTTGGAATTCTCTTCCCAAGTCCTGCCTGACTGGCTTTGTTTGCCTCCTTCAGATCTTCACTCAAATGTCACCTAAGCGAGGCCTCTGACCAGTTGATTTATTTATTTATTTATTTTCATTTATTTTTATTAGTTGGAGGCTAATTACTTTACAATATTGTAGTGGTTTTTGCCATACATTGACATGAATCAGCCATGGATTTACATGTGTTCCCCATCCCGATCCCCCCTCCCGCCTGACCAGTTGATTTAAAATCAGATCCCCTGGACTGCCCAAGCCCACCCTCCCTCTCCCTCTTTCCTGTTTTATTTTCCTGCCTTGCCTTCATCACCAGCTGACATCCCTTGTATTTTGATTGTTACTATGGAGTTCCACGAGGGCAGGAATTTTTAGCAGGTTTTTTTTTTTTTTTTGGAGTTGTGTTCCTGGTGCCAAGAATAGCAGAAATAAATATTTGCAAATAAATATTCAATGAATGAAGCACATGCAGGAAGGCGCTGTAAGGCTGCCCACCGCGGTGAGGAAAGGCCAGGCCAGGCAAACGGTGCTGACAACGACTGGCTTCCCTGAGGCACGCTTTCTACTTTGTCCCACAGTTTGTGACCTTCTTCTTCACCCCCAAAAGAGCACGAGAAAGGCTTGGCCATATTACATCTAAGTCCCATTTCAGACATTTTCCTTTTATTTAAGGCATCCTGTTTGGTGTTTACAGAACGATGTCCTGCTGGGCACAGGAGAAGCAGGAAGCAAGCCTGTCTCCTCTCAGCACCTGCTAACCGGGTGAGTGATGCCAATTAGTGGTGTGTCAAGGGCCTGAAAAGAATCAGACTGGGCTTAAAAGGGATCAGGCAGTAAGCCCGACACAGATTTAATAAGCTGTCTCCTACCTTTGGAGCAGGTTTTTAAAAAAATTTTTTTGAACCTACTTCCGTCAAGAGGCATCCCGACTACTTTAGTGGATACCCAGCAGAGATGCTATATTTACTCAGTGACTCCCGAGTGCAGTCAAAGATGACCTCTGGGGGGGTCATGTGGTCCAACAGGCCAATTAACTCTTCTCCTTGTCCATACGTGGAAACTTCCCGCAACTCCCATGGCAACGTATTTTCTGCATTAATTCCTGGTATGAAAAAAGTTACCTTACCACAGAGAACACCAGGCAAAAGGAGAAACCTGAAAGGCGTGGGGTGGGTAACACGAGGCTTGGTCACTCAGAAAACCCGCCTACTCCAAGGGACGGTCAACTGCGTGGTGGTGGATGGGAGGTGCTTGGTGAACTTGAAACACAAGATGGCCTTGATGATCAAAGATGGTGGCTGGGCCAGTGGCTGCCCAGGGTAGGTCGCCCCTGCGCAGTGGCCCCCTCCTCCATCAGTGTTTTCCAGAATCTCTCCTCCTTCCTTCTCTGCCTGGACTCTTATTTCTGCTCCATTGAGAGTTTGTGTAATGCTAAAACCAAGAGAGCAGAGGCCAGCGCACTGCTTTTGGGAGATGATTACTTCTCTTGCCATTTTATACTCTATATTGTTAAAGCACTTTTTTCAGGTCTGCGCCATGTCATCAACTTAATTTCTGGTTATTAATACTAACATTGAGGAATAAGCAATGATGATGTGAAATGAATAGCTAACATTTGGTGAGCACTCGCCAAAGCACAGCCTCTTTTTTAAGTGTTTTCCAGGTAATCCTCCTAACGACTTCTGAGTTAGGGATTACTTTGAAAGCCCCTGGCCTGCTCTCAGACTGAAGCACAGAAATTTAGAAACTTGCCGAAGGTCATCCAGCCGGTCAAGGGTAGAGCCAGCGCTCATACACATTTCATTTAATCTAGGCAACACCACACTGAAGTAAGCACTGTGAAGCCATCTTACCTAGGAGAAAATTGAAAGAAATGAATTACTCACCTAAGGCCATATGGCTATTAACTAAGAAGTTAAGATCCGAACCTGTTTGTCTCGCTTCAAAGCCCTTGGCTGTACTTTAATTGGTTTCTTGGGTAAAGCCAACCCTTTTTGATTCATTATTAGTATTCTGAATTTGGTATTACCATAAGTTTTGCAGCAAACAGGCATCCAGATATCCCTAGATATTAGGTAAAAAGTCTATCATTCTTAGCTTCATTTTAAAAACAGCCAGTCATCAAAGTCTGAGTAGCAGCACCTTTGAGTTGAAAAGAACAATGACTCTAGGCACCCGAGACTGGTCTGTGACTGGGCACAGTGCCAGGTTCTTGCTGATAGTGCAAAGAAGTGCACCTCCTCTGTGAGGCAGGCATCAAAAGACCCATTCTCAGATGGGAAAATTTGCCTGAGGCTACGTAACAGAGCTTGCGCATAGCTGAGAGGGGATATGATTTTATATCCCTCAACCAAAGCACATGGTCCTCTTTCCACCTGTGGTTTGTGCAAAAGCCATGTGCTGCAGGGTACCCCAGGTATCTTAGCCACATCGTTATTTTTTCTTTATAACAAAAGAACTAAGAATGCTTGTCATTGTATTCGGGCGCTTTTGAGTATGAATCCCTTTCTGGGCTTGTCTGAATCCTTCTGAACAGGCAGCAGGGTGTTCACTGGTCCCAGGTAGCCATCTCAGGAAACATGCTACTATTGGCCACTAGGAAGCCTCTTGAAAATTGAAGGTATTCATCATAAACCTAGCTTTTCTGTTGGGAAACAATTCTGACACAAACTAGGTCTAGGAACACCTGGATTCCTGTGCCAAAAAGCAGATATGGAATCCATTTGGCCCATAGGCCCTTCTTTATGCTCATGGATGGATGAAGTTTATTTATTCATTGTTTTAAATGTTCATATTCAATTCATTTTCTGGAAACTTCCAGAAAGTGTTTATTGACAGCTGGATAAAAATCAACTGAATGTGTCCAATAAACGTGTTTCTGAAAATATAAGCAGCATCTTTTTCTTCCCATGTCCCTCCCTCCCTCCCTCCCTTCCTTCCTTTTTCTCTCTTTTTCTTCTTTCTTTTTAAATTAAATCACTACATGTTTAATAATTTGGTTCTAGTCTAGAAAAGCTTTAGTACTACTCTCCTAGACTAATCTATTCTTTAGAATCTCATTTTTGGACTCTGCTAACATATGCCATTTATAGTCTGAAAACACATTGTGTTTTATCATTCAGCTCCATTTCTAATGTTAAATTCAACTCATTACTATCACTGGTCTTTCTTTTTTATAATTTGTTTTATTGAACTATAGTTGATATACAATGTTATTAGCCTCTGCTCTACAGCAAAGTGATTCAATTACACATACATGTGTATGTATATATTTTCATATTCTTTTCCCTTATGGTTTACTACAGGATATTTAATATAATTTCTTCTGTTATACAGCAGGACCTTGTTTATCCATTCTGTATATAATAGTTTGCATCCGCGTCTATCCTAAAGGAGATCAGTCCTGGGTGTTCTTTGGAAGGACTGATGTTGAAGCTGAGACGCCAAAACTTTGGCCACCTGATGCAAAGAGCTGACTCATTTAAAAAGAACCCTGATGCTGGAAAAGATTGAGGGCAGGAGGAGAAGGGGACAACAGAGGATGAGATGGTTGGATGGCATCACTGACTCAGTGGACATGAGTTTGGGTGAACTTGGGGAGTTGGTGATGGACAGGGAGGCCTGATGTGCTGCGGTTCATGGGGTCACAAAGAGTTGGACAGGACTGAGCGACTGAACTGAACTAAACTGAACTGAATTCTAAACTCCCAATCCATCTTTCCCCCACCACCCCCCGTCTCTCGGTAACCACAAGTCTGTTCTCTATGTCTGTGAGTCTGTTTCTGTTTCATGGGTAAGTTTACTTATGTCATATTTTAGATTCCACATTTAAGTGGTATCATATGGTATTTGTCTTTCCCTTTGTGACTTATTTCACTTTGTATGATAATCTCTAGGTCCATCTATGTTGCTGCAGATGGTATTATTTCATTCTTTTTTATGGCTGACCACCTGTCTTTCTTTAATGGTATCCAACCAGTAGAGATCTCCTTTCCTGTTTCCTAAAGTTGCTGCCTCGTCAGAGCGAGGCAGAACGTGCTGCCTCACTTTCACTCGACCTCCTTTTCACTAACTCAAATATTCCTTTAGATATCATAAAATATCCCACAATATTGTCACAATCCACATTCAAAATCATGATAGCTAATATTTGATATGTTCCTGAGAAACAGTTATTATGTAAACCTGGTTTACAAAATATGTAGATCATTAGCACACTATACTCGGGTTTTGTTTGTTTTCAGGAACAAGATGGATTTGTTGACTGACTGACATAACCCAGTGGAAGTCCTTCCATCATTGTAGGTCTGAAACTTTAATCCAGGCATTCCTATTCTCAGCTCATTGCTTTAAAAGCCTTTAAGAATAATAACAGCATCTGTAATAACTCAATCTTTCCCAGCCTCAAAGTAGTTTTAAAAATTAAAAATCACTGGCTTTAAAAATTAAAAATCACAGCCAGTCACAGATGATCTGTACCATTGAGGGGAAATGTTCCCTAATGCAAATGATTTATTTTTGTGGCACAAAAGGCATCCTTCCCTGAAGCCTCTGATAACCAAGGTTTGACATGATGGAACAACCTCTTAAACAGCATATTGGTTTCTCTGGAGACAAAATTTTTGTAACATTTTTTTTTCTTTTTAAATAATGACACATTCTCTCTAATATATCCTATTTTTATTGGTTAGATTCTTCTATAAGAATATGATTATCTTATAATGGTACTGATATACATTTAAAAATTAAGCACTCAAACAGGCACTGGCTTCTGGGTAAAGATGAAAGTAACTGATAGTTATCTTTTAAACAGTGTTTCCTAGGTCAGTCTATATCTCAGTAATTTTCATAGCAGAACATTAAAATTGCGGTTCTTAGAATTATTTTGAGCTGCTCCCTCAGTTTTCATGACTTCTCTTCTGGCAGAGAGTGAGGTGGCATTACTATGACCTTGAGGTTTCAGTCAGTCTTTTGAGATCAACCATATAAACTGTCACCTAAAAATAATATGAAAAACAGTTCCTTTCACTTCCCATTTAAGTTTCCTAAACTGTATTAGTCTGAAGAAGGGAAATTAGAGGCAGAACCTAATTTTGTCTTGCATAAAACACATTTAATGGTGCAACCCTTTAGGACTGTGCTCAAAATTCTCCTTAGTTTGCCTCCAGGCAATTTTTCCAGTGTTCATGCCCACAATTCTCTCTCAACAATGCATTCCAATATGGCCTAGTCAGGGTCCTTAAAGAGGCATCCAGAATATTCTCCCTGGTATTTTCCTCTGATTTATAGTCTATTAATCCTAAAATGACTTAGTAAAAATCTCACTTCTATGAAGCCATCTTTGACTTCATTCATTCATATGTGAAAGTAACATTTTCTGAACCAGTTCTGATTTAAGCCCTCCTTTAAAGATTCCTTTGAAGCAGAGAAGGCATATTAATTTAATCTGCATCTAGAGAAGATCTTTATGGGAATGATGCTGAGATGGATTGGGTGTGGAGAAGACGAGAATGGAAGTAGGGGGACCAAGAGAGGACATTGTAGTGGACCAATAGCAAAAGCAGGACAGGTTTTTTTTTTTTCAAGCTTTAAACTTTTTCTTTTGCTTTGGGGTATAGCTAATTAGGGGCTTCCCCAGGGGCTAAGTGGTAAAGAATCCGCCTGCAATGCAGGAGATACTGGTTTGATCCCTGGGTCAGGAAGATCCCCTAGGAGGAGGGCACAACAACCCACTCCAGTATTCTTGCCTGGAGAATCCCATGGACAGAGGAGCTTGGCGGGCTACAGTCCATAGGGTCGCAAACAGTTTGACATTACTGAAGCAATTCAGCATGCACATGGCCAATGAAAAATGTTGTGGTAGTTTCAAGTGAACAGTGAAGGGACTCAGCCATACATATACATGTAACCATCTTCCCCCATAGGACAGCGCTTTTTTAAAAAAATTATTTTTTAATTGATGCATAGTAAATAAACAAATTTTTAATCATGACTTGGTACATACACACACAACTGAAGTGCAAAAAAAGCATCATAGAATAATACCCTTAGCATTCGGCAGCCTAGTGTTTTGTATTATTTACTTTTCCACTTACTTGTTTTATAAAATCATCAACACTTTAATTTAGTTCATACTAAGTATGCATTCTCATTCTAAGTCAGTTGTGGTTCCACTACATGTTGTCTTCACCCAGGACCTAAGATGTTCTAGATTCTATCTAGAACATTCCCATTTCTTGTGGCACATGAAGAAACTATATACTGGTTTGTAAGACTTCTGCCCCAAATGAAACACATTCCACTCACATACAATGAAAGCAAGTTAGAATATATGGTTCAGCAGGACAGGTTTTTAGAGACATTAAAGAAGTGTAGTTTTCAGGACTTCATTGATTGAAATTAGACAAATCATTTCTAGCTCACATAAGGGTAATAATAAAGATATGCACAAAGTATGTTAGAATAACAAAGAAGAGTGGTCATACTGAGTCCAGAAAAGCTTTCCTAAGGAGGTAATACCCCATGACAATCCTTGGAGCATGGGTTTGTGAGATGGAGCATTGGTTTGTGAGGTGAAGTGGAATGGGAGGAAGGGGATTCCAGTTCAGTTGGAGGGAGTAGCACGGGTGAAAGCCAAGAGATTTGAGAGAATCTGATATTTCAGTACCAGGAGTTTGGTTTTGCCAGAACCATAATAGAGGATGGGTAGAGAGGTAGGAACTCTACAAAGGGGACTCTAGAAAGATAGGCAGAAGTCGGATCCTGAAGAGGCCCAAGTCATTTCAACATTATTCTGAAAGATATAAGATCAACCTGTGGATTTCAGCAGCTTGAGTGATAGGAACAGATGTGTACTGACAGGTAGCAGAATATGCCACTCCCAAAATGCCACTTTGGCATAAGGATTATTTTGTGCTAAAGGCAATTGAGAAGAGGCAGATACCAGAAAAGCTCTCTACTTTCCTCCTATTTATCTAAAACAGAACATAAATTCCTGAAGGTGTCCCCCTCCCCTTTACCAGGAAGGACAGAAGTTAAAATAACTGGAGACAACTCTAAACCCTTATTAGCCCAGAGACAGTATCAGAGGAATCTACATAACAAACTTTGTTAACTAGTCCTTATCTTCTATTAGTTCTCCCATAGTTCTCAAAGTCCTTTTCCTTTGTCTTGTGACTTCACTAAAAATTTATAGTTCTTCTGTTAAGAAGTGATATAAGCCCAAATTCTAACCAACCCCATGAGTTACTCATCACTGAGAATTCCCATGTATATGCATGATGTACACGTTGATACACTTCTGTTTGTTTTTTTCTTATTAATCTGCTTTTATTGGTCTAACTCGCAATATATGAACCTAAGAAATGTAAAGACAATTTTTCTTCCCCTGCATAATTTAGAAAGAGCTTTCTGACTGCAGTGAGGAAGGAGTAACTGATTCATTAGGGTACTATAAGAAAAACCCAAGGAAGAGATGATAAAGATTGAATTAAGATATGGTGATGGAGATGGAGAAGGGGCTATAGTTGGGAGACTTTAAGATGCTAGGATTGACAAGACTGATGCCTGATTAGATGAAGGAAGATTGAAGAGAGCATCAGACTTATTTCCTGATTTATAGTGTGGGTGGTATAGTAAAGGCTGGTGCCAATCTCCAAAATGGAGGATATATTTGAGGGAGAAGAAGATGAGTTTTGTTTTGGACATGTTGAATATGAGTAGCCCGTAGGGCATCACAGCAGAAATGTCTGGTGCAAAGATGAATGAAGATGCTTGGAGCTCCGAAGAAAGAACTGAGCCAGAGATTTAGATTTTGGTGATGAGTCCACATTTAGTTAGTAGTTCAAGCCGTGGGAGTAGAAGAAACAGATCAGAGAGCATCTAGCAAGAGAAGAGAACAATATCTGAGTAGCTGGAAGAACAAGAGCCAGAAAAGACAAGAGGCAAGAGCCAGAGCAGAGAAGGACGGTATCACTGACGCCAAGTGAGGAGAAGGAGATGGTTTCCAGCAGAGCCAAATACATCAGAGAGATCAAGGAAGAGAAAGCTCGTGAATGTTCACCGGATTTAGAAACAGGTGACCTTGGCAGAAGTAGCTAAGTGGAGGAGGAAGGCATATGGAAGTGGGCTGAGGAATACATAAGAGATAAGGAAGTGCAGACATCTCTTTCAAGAAGTTTGGATGCGAGGGAAGGAGAACAAAAGATAAAGCCTGAGCTATGCCGAGAGAATGCAGAACCAAGAGCCTTGAATCAAGAAATTCAAAAGATGTGGGTGTATTTAAATGCTGGAGTGGAAAAAACAGAAGAGGAGAGAATGAATACCTAGTTGAGACAGGGCATAAAAATAGCAAAGCAAAGGTATGAGACAGAAGGAAGGAAGGGAAGGAGGGAAGAAGGAAGGGAGGGAGGAAAGAAAGGAGGAGGGGGAAGGAGGGAGGGGGGAGGGACGCAGGCAGTGAATGCATGGAGCTGCATGGTGCGGATAGAGGGCTGTCTCTTCAAAGAAGAGAGGAAAGAAAGAAAAAAAACAACAACAAGATTTGGAGGACTGGGTAGGGAGTTGAGGAAATCTTTTCCTGAAGATCTCAATTTCTAAGTGAAATAGGAAAGTGACAGATTGGGGAAGAACTTAAAGAAAGTTGAGAAGATTTGAAATATTCATTGGGATTGTAAGGGAGGAAAAACTTCCTCTACCCTCTTAGGTTCATTCACTGATTCTTATGAATTAAACCGACAAAAGACCTAATAGCAAGAGAAAAGACAGATTTTTATTCACACACACAGAGAAGTTCACAGAAAAAAATATATGACTCAGAGAGGTGATTAGAATTTGGAGCTTATATACTATCTTATAGGGGAAGGGGAGACGGAGGAGGGGAGACTTTTGGGGACGATAAATGGGCCCTTTGGTGACTAGATGGCAGATATAATAGTTCTATGACAATGTCTGCTTAGGTGATCTCTTATCTTGGTACCGATTTCTCTTCTCTAGTGCTAGGAGTCAATCTTGTCTGAGGGAAAGGGATTTATGACAACTGAGTTCTTTTGGGAGGCTCTGCTTTTGGGCAGATAAGCAAGAGTTCAGAAAAATATCTCTTCCTGAATCTGTTGATTCTCAAATACCTTTAGCTCAAGATAATTTTTTTGAAAAGTGGCATATTCTGGACCCCTACATGGAAAATAAGATAAAGATATAACTAGGGAAATGTAGAGATTTTTCAAATTGAAGAAAACAGTATGTCTATACATTTATGTACTTTTTTTTCCCCAGCAAGACCCAGCAGGGTAGGTGTAGGAGCAGAGAAAGTGGACCCATGTTTAGTTTCTCCACATTGGTGGGATGGGAGGACCAGGGCTTAAGGGAGTTCAAGGTGCTCATTAGCCTGGGAGTGGATGACTATTCACTTAGCAACTATTGGTAATAAGATGGTATTGTGGTCTGAATGCTTGTGCTCCCTCCCCCCAAATTCATATGTTGAAGCCCTTAATGCCCATGAGGCTGTATTTGGAGACAGAATCTCTGAGGATGTGATTAAGATGTGATGAGGCCATAAGACGCTTCCTCCTTGGAAGACAAGCCATGACAAACCTAGACAGTGTATTAAAAAGCAGACATCACTTTTCCAACAAAAGTTCATTGTCAAAGCTATGGTTTTTTTCAGTAGTCATGTATGGATGTAAGAATTGGACCATAAAGAAGGCTGAGTGCTGAAGAATTAATGCTTTTGAACTATGGTGCTGGAGAAGACTTGAGAGTCCCTTGGACAGCAAGGAGATCAAACCAGTCCATCCTAGAGGAAATCAACCCTGAATATTCATTGGAAGGACTGATGCTGAAGCTGAAGCTCCAATACTCTGCCCACCTGATATGAAGAGCCGACTCACTGGAACAGACCCTGATGCTGGGAAAGATTGAGGGCAGGAAGAGAGGGGGATAATAGAGGATGAGCTGGTTGGATGGCATCATCAACTCATTGGACATGAGTTTGTTCAAACTCCAGAAGATAGTGAAGGACAGGGAAGCCTGGCATGCTGCAGTCCATGGGGTCGCAAAGAGTCGGACATCACTGAGCGACTGAATAGGCCATAAGATAATCCTTATCTGATAGGAGTAGTGTCCTTATAAAAAGAGACACCAGAGAGCTGTCTCTCAGGCACACACAACAAGGAAAGTCCTTGTCCTTTCATGTGAGGACAGATGAGAAGGCAGGCGTCCACAAGCCAGGAAGAGAGCTCTCTCCTGAAACTAAATCAGCCTACACCTCGATCATGGACTTCCAGCCTCCAGAACTGTGAGAAAATAAGTTTCTGTTGTTTAAGACACCTAGTCTCTGGCTTTTGTAATGACTGCCGTAGAAGACTAATTCCCACGGACAGGGAAAGAAGTGCAGACAGCTTAGGCAAAAGAGTGGAGAAACACTCTTAAGGGTGTTGAGGAACGAAGCAATGGCTGCCGTGTGAGGAGAGGAACCTGCAGGACGGAGTGTCTGTTAGAATTTGTTAATTGTTGAGGAATTGCGGCTCCAGGGGATGACAAGCTCTAGGATTGTAGCTAAATGGTAACAGAGGAAACGGGGTTGTGACAGCTAAGAACTGTGAGGCTAAGGCTTGGAGATCATCTATGCAGACTCAGAAGTCACCTAGGCTGATGACGGGACCTGAGATGAGAAGGATGTATGAGTCAGAAAGAGAAATGCTTGCTGCTGTAACAAGTATCCTCACATTTCTGTAACTTCCCCCAGTAAAAGTTTGTTTTTCTCTCATGTCACAGTCCAGTTTGGGTCAGGCAGCTCGCCTGACAGCTCTGCTCCAAGCAGAGACTCAGAGATGGGTATACCTGTGTGGTGGTCATTCATTTCCAACAAGTATAGTCTGATACAAAATGTTGATATAAAATGTAGAAAAGATAGCACACACGCTCACACACACACACATACACACACACACACACACAGAGAAACCAGCATCTCACTTATGAATACGGATGAAAACATTTAAATATAATGCCAGTGGTAATAAAAAAAAATGCAGAATGACCCAGCAGAGTTTATTTTAGGAATGAAAAAGAGAGGGTCTATCTACATGGGCCTGGCTGAACTGGATGGAATGGAAACATTTGCTTTGCTCAACCTTCTGTATCTCATCCAAACACTTGTATATCATAAAGTCAGAAATAGTGGCCCTCCACTTCAGCAACCAACAATGACGCAAATCCGTGAAGAGACTTCTCTCAATTGAAATGCACTCTAGGAGTAAGGAACTTCTGAGCACGCAGGACCCCAGGCTGGGTGTTGTTTAGGACAAGAAGTTTAAGACAAGGTTTCTCTTCTCCTAGAAAGCTAAGAAAAGATACAAACAACATCAAGTGTAAAGGCCCAGTAGCCAGACAGTCCATGTTTAGAGTTGAGAGGGAGAGAAGATAATTTCCAGGCCTTGTCTGTTGCAGAGAAACCAAATCATTGCATTTTCTCTCTGGGGCCCTGGGAGGCTGCCTTTCCCAGCCCCCACTGCTTCTAGGAGGAGTCAAATAACAGCTCTGGTCCCTGGAATAAGGGCAGGGGTGTTACATGCCACCATTAACCTTGGCCCTTAAGTGTTCTTCAGGGTCCCACTCTCTCTCCCCTATTTGTACAAAGAATAAACAAATGTCAGTCTTATAGACACACACCCACTCCAAAAGAAAAAAAAAAAGCCAAATAGTTTTCGAATCTCCTATTTTAAAAAAAATTATTTATTTATTTGGCTGTGTCCGGTCTTACTTGCGACACCCGTCTTTGATCTTCATTGCAGCATGCAGGATCTTTAGCATCAACATATGAACTCTCAGTTGTGATGTGTGGGCTCTAGTTCCCTGACCAGGGATCAAACCTGGGCCCCCTGCACTGGGAGAGCAGTCTTAGCCACTGGACCAGCAGGGAAGTCCCCCCCCCCACCTCCTATTTTCTTAATCTATTCATTCATTTAAACAGTGTTTGTTATCTGCCCATTATATGTCAGGAGCTGTACTCTCATGGAGCTTACATTCTAAGCTGACTGGCAAATTCTAGGGGTTTTTCCATTTTATTTTGTTATTCAGAAGTCCCTTATTGGATTTATTAATTCAGTTTTCTAATTACTTAATATCACTCTTCAGCCTCATTGTTCCCTCCTTGCCTTAAGATTGTTTTGTTGCTTTTTAAAAAATTCCATATCTTGGCTAATTTTTCATCTCTTGTTTAATAATAACAGTATTTAAGGGTACAAATGAAATCATTTCATGCACACATTTAAAGTTTGTTAAATTAACTGAATACCTGTGAATGAATATTCTTCAGTATTACCAATCCTATGACTTACACAGAGGATGTAGTCAAATCAGAAAACTGTCTGCAGGAGTTCCAAAACTCAGGCAGAGAACATGTGAATGATTTTAACATTTTCTCAACTATTGACAAAGGAATGAAAAGCACCCCAATGTTCATCGCAGCACTGTTTATAATAGCCAGGACATGAAAGCAACCTAGATGCCCATCAGCAGATGAATGGATAAGGAAGCTGTGGTACATATACACCATGGAATATTACTCAGCCATTAAAAAGAATTCATTTGAATCAGTTCTAATGAGATGGATGAAACTGGAGCCCATTATACAGAGTGAAGTAAGCCAGAAAGATAAAGACCATTATAGTATACTAACACATATATATGGAATTTAGAAAGATGGTAATGATAACCCTATATGCAAAACAGAAAACGAGACACAGATGTAGAGAACAAACTTTTGGACTCTGTGGGAGAAGGCGAGGGTGGGATGTTTCGAGAGAACAGCATCGAAACATGTATATTATCTATGGTGAAACATATCACCAGCCCAGGTGGGATGCATGAGACAAGTGCTCAGGCCTGGTGCACTGGGAAGACCCAGAGGGATCGGGTGGAGAGGGAGGTGGGAGGGGGGATCGGGATGGGGAATACATGTAAATCCATGGCTGATTCATGTCAATGTATGACAAAAACCACTACAATATTGTAAAGTAATTAGCCTCCAACTAATAAAAATAAATGAAAAAAAAAAGAAAAACAAAAAAAAATCAGTATGATCAATGTAATCCATGAGTGATTAAAGGTTTTATCAAGATTTGCTTCTTGCTTTCATTTTAGAGCCAAATTTCTATATTTACTTATAAGCAGTCCCTTATAGCTCAGTCGGTAAAGAATCTGCCTGCAATGCAGGAGACTTGGGTTCAATTCCTGGGTTGGGAAGATCCCCTGGAGAAGGAAATGGCAACCCATCCCAGTATTCTTGCCTGGAGAATCCCATGGACAGAGGAGCCTGGCAGACTACAGTCTCTGGGGTTGCAAAGATGTGGACACGACTGAGCGACTAACACGTTCACTTTCACTTCTTAATGCATTTTCATCCACTCAGACTGCTAATATAAAGTCCAGCAGGAATGCATCTCAATCAGTATGCTACAGAACACTCCTGGCCCACCTGTGCTTATATCACCCGAACCTCGTTCCCTCTCAACAACAGCAAAAAGTGTAGAAACGATAACCGGCTTGCTTTTGCTGAAGCTTAACTGGTAAGAATTTTCCACAGTTTATTGAGATCCACACAGTCATAGGCTTTGGCATAGTCAATAAAGCAGAAATAGATGCTTTTCTGGAACTCTCTTGCTTTTTCAATGATCCAGTGGATGTTGGCAAGTTGATCTCTGGTTCCTCTGCCTTTTCTAAAACCAGCTTGAACATCTGGAAGTTCACCATTCACATATTGCTGAAGCCTGGCTTGGAGAATTTTGAGCTTTACTAGCGTGTGAGATGAGTGCAATTGTGCAGTAGTTTGAGTATTCTTTGGCATTGCCTTTCTTTGGGGTTGGAATAAAAACGGACCTTTTCCAGTCCTGTGGCCACTGCTGAGTTCTCCAAAGATTGCTGGCATATTGAATGCAGCACTTTCACAGCATCATCTTTCAGGATTTGAAATAGCTCAACTGCAATTCTGCCGGGAGCCAACACACGAGACCCTACCCATGACAAGGCCATGAGGGAGAAAACCTGACGGGCAAGGCGGATCAGGTTTTCAGGGATTTCGAAAAGCTGCCCCCGGCTCTCACCTTAAAGATGATACCTGTCTTTCTGATGCCTGCCTCAATGGACTACTCCTTAGTTTCTGTAACACAGGCAGAAGGCCTTCTCCGATCTCTTCCCAAAGAAGAATCAATTTGGAACTTTAATCAATAAGTTTCCCAGGTGGTGGTATTTTATGAGATTATCCAGGGTGAAAAGGAGTGTTTTAATTTAAACTCCTTTGCTGGTAGTTTGTTAGCCAAATGCATTTATGCCCTTGGTACTAATATGCATGATTGCTTATAATATCCTAATCATAAAATAGCATAAAGAACCTGATTATATAAAAGCCCTAATAGACATAGAGCCTTTTTAAGGGGTAAAGGAGTCCTATTAGAAAACATAAGAAAAATTATTCTATAGGTGGTTATTGGGTTGACATTTGCTTGCTGTGTTTTGCTTGCTGTGTTTTTGCTTTTAATGTGCTGAGGTTGTGTTATAGAAACCATTGTTAATATTGTTAAAGATTTAGAGAAACAAGGACTTAGCCCTAGTGTGGTAACAATGAAATGGTTGTTAATTGTCAGCCAGGAGTGCTAGGCAGAGGCTGCCTCACCAAAGTCGCAGAGTCAGTATGGGGTAAACTTCTTAGATAAACACAACTGATAACTTTTGCAGAAGGATTAATTTTTGTATTAACAAGGATATAATTCTACTCTGTACTATTTCCCTATGAGACTGCTACCTTTCAGTTAAGGTCACCATGAAAACGGAAAATAGGTTTACATTCACCTGACCTGCATAAAATGTTAATAGCCCCAAGGCCAGAAGATCATGTGCTAAGAATTACTATAGAATTAGAAAGCAAAAAACATCCTGCTTTTCCTAAAAAACAAAATGATGTAATACTAATCCTGTGTAATCATGAGTAAGCATCTTGTACCTTGAAAACGTTCTGTGAAAGGGTATAAAACTGGTTGTCAAAAAGTAAAACACAGACTTGGCCCTATCAAGGCTGGTCTCACGTGTCTTCTCTCTCTCTCTCTCTCTCGCCGACGCCGTTCATCCTGAGGGTATCCCCTGGATCCTGCTGAGGCTGGACCCCGGCACAATTCCATCACCTCCACTAGCTTTGTTCATAGTGATGCTTCCTAAGGCCCACTTGACCTCACATTCCAGGATGTCTGGCTCTAGGTGAGTGATCACACCATCGTGATTATCTGAGTCGTGAAGATCTTTTTTGTACAGTTCTTCTGTGTATTCTTGCCACCTCTTCTTAACATCTTCTGCTTCTGTTACGTCCATACCATTTCTGTCCTTTATTGAGCCCATCTTTGCAAGGAATGTTCCCTTGGTATCTCTAATTTTCTTGAAGAGATCTCTAGTCTTTCCCATCCTGTTGTTTTCCTCTGTTTATTTGCACTGATCACTGAGGAAGGCTTTCTTATCTCTTCTTGCTATTCTTTGGAACTCTGCATTCAAATGGGAATATCTTTCCTTTTCTCCTTTGCTTTTCTCTTCTCTTCTTTTCACAGCTATTTTTAAGGCCTCCTCAGACAGCCATTTTCTTTTTTGCATTTCTTTTTCTTGGGGATGGTCTTGTTCCCTGTCTCCTATACAATGTCACAAACCTCCGTCCATAGTTCATCAAATCTAGTCCCTTAAATCTATTTCTCACGTCCACTGTATAGTCATAAGGGATTTTATTTAGGTCATACCTGAATGGTCTAGTGGTTTTCCCTAGTTTCTTCAATTTAAGTCTAAATTTGGCAATAAGGAGTTCATGATCCGAGCCACAGTCAGCTCCTGGTCTTGTTTTGGACTGTGAAGAAAGCTGAGCACTGAAGAATTGATGCTTTTGAACTGTGGTGTTGGAGAAGACTCTTGAGAGTCCCTTGGACTGCAAGGAGATCTAACCAGTTTATCCTAAAGGAGATCAGTCCTGGGTGCTCATTGGAAGGACTGATGCTGAAGCTGAAACTCCAGTACTTTGGCCACCT
Organism: Cervus canadensis; assembly: GCF_019320065.1. Classification (NCBI taxonomy): domain Eukaryota; kingdom Metazoa; phylum Chordata; class Mammalia; order Artiodactyla; family Cervidae; genus Cervus; species Cervus canadensis. The sequence goes on along the minus strand of NC_057410.1, from coordinate 22,931,861 downwards.
GATGTGAAGAGCTGACTCATTGGAAAAGACCCTGATGCTGGGAGGGATTGGGGGCAGGAGGAGAAGGGGACGACAGAGGATGAGATGGTTGGATGGCATCACCGACTCGATGGACATGAGTCTGAGTAAATTCCTGGAGTTGGTGATGGACAGGGAGGCCTAGCTTGTTGCGATTCATGGGGTCGCAAAGAGTCAGACACGACTGAGCGACTGAACTGAACTGAACTGGTAAGAGTCGAAGAGCTGAGGTCGCTGGTAGAGCTGGGCAGTGCACATAGTGAGTACTTAATACATTTTTGGTGAATTAACCAAACAATTGAATTCTGACTTCAAGTCACCTGCTCCTTCTACCTCATGCCCTCAAAGCTGTGAGGCTCAAATGAGAAACACATGAAAGAGCTTGGCAAACTGCCACGTTAGTTAATGTTCCTTGGCTTCCCTGGTGGCTCAGACGGTAAAGCGTCTGCCTGCAATGCGGGAGACCCGGGGTTGATCCCTGGGTCAGGAAGATTCCCTGGGGAAGGAAATGGCAACCCACTCCAGTACCCTTGCCTGGAAAATTCCATGGACAGAGAGGAGCCTTGTAGGCTATAGTCCATGGGGTCGCAAAGAGTCGGACACGACTTGGCGACTTCACTCACTCATTGTGGCCCTAAGGCGTAATGCTCGACAGCACCACCAGAGGGCGGCAGCCCCACTCTACTGCTGTGAAAAGCCTCAGTGAATACTTGTTACATGGGAAAGGAAGTACTCTTGTTCTATCTGCTGCTGCTGCTGCTGCTAAGTCGCTTCAGTCGTGTCCGACTCTGTGCGACCCCATAGACGGCAGCCTACCAGGTTCCTCCGTCCCTGGGATTCTCCAGGCAAGAACACTGGAGTGGGTTGCCATTTCCTTCTCCAATGCATGAAAATGAAAAGTGAAAGTGAAGTCACTCAGTCGTGTCCGACTCTTTGCGACCCCATGGACTACAGCCTCCCAGGCTCCTCCGTCCATGGGATTTTCCAGGCAAGAATACTGAAGTGGGTGGCCATTGCCTTCTCCCTTGTTCTATCTAAAGCTTATTAAAAGGATTTTCTTCTCGGTACTCTGTAAGATCCTCCAGATTTGACCTCATCTTTCAGTTCATTTCAGTTCAGCCTGTCATTCATGTCCGACTCTTTGTGACCCCATGGACTGCAGCATGCCGGGCTTCCCTGTCCATCATCAACTCCCAGATCTCGCTCAAACTCATGTTGTGGAGTCTGTGATGCTATCCAACCATCTCATCCTCTGTCTTCCCCTTCTCCTCCTGCCTTTAGTCTTTCCCAGCATCAGGGTCTTTTCCAATGAGTCAGTTCTTCGCATCAGGTGCTATAAAATGGCTTAGAAAGTGAGTCACATTAGGGCCTCACCCATCCCCTGCCCAACAGATAGGACTGCAGAAAACGTTTATTTCTTCCTTAGGTTAATCAGCTTTGGAGAAATAGATCAGTGGATCAGTGGTCTGTGATGGGAGAAACATTGATGTGTGCCTTTGTTTCCCTAAACATTTTAGGATAAATTATCTCCTGGAACATAATCTCATGAAAATAATTAACACTGGTTCGGCAATTGCTTTGTATCAAGCCCTGTTCTTATTGCTTCATGGGAGGGAGGTATGATAATTATCTCCATTTTATGCATGAGGAAACTAGCAAAAAGAGGTTAGGTATTTAAGGTAAGGTTGTCCAGCTAGGAAGGGGAAGAATAGTTTGGCTTCAGAATGTGCACTGTTAACCACTGAACTATGCTACCCTTCAAAAATGATGGCTTTTCCCCAAATCCCATAATTGGGGCTAGATTCCTGGGGCAGTTTTGCACCCAACTCTGTACATGGCTTCATACTGAAGGCATGGTTTATTTTCAAATTATCAGAAGGATTCCTAGTAATTCAGTTTGTAAGGAGCAAAGTCTGAAACGCAAGGCAGACACTCATCTTCGTGTGTGCATGCTCAGTTGCTAGGTCAGTGTCTGACTCTTTGCAACCCCATGGACTATAGCCCACCAGGCTTCTCTCTCTATGGGATTTCCCAGGCAAGAATGCTAGAGTGGTCACCACTTCCTCCTCCAGGGAATCTTCCCGACCCAGGGATCAAACCTGTGTCTCCTGCATTGGCAAGTGGATTCTTTACCACTGAGCCACCTAGGAAGCCCTAAGAACTCGGGGATGATATTAATTGGGGCATAACCTTCCATGAAGTTGAAATTATGTAGCTGAAATTTCTTCTAAGGGGAATCATGACAGCTTTCAGAGTAGATCGTTACAGACTTTAGAACTCTCTCAAGAATGTTAGGGACAATGTTCTGTGCCTCACTGACTTGTCTGAGTCTCGACTAGCAGAGCTAGAATTTGAATCCAAGGACCTAAAATTCCCAGTGTCAAGTGCAGAACTCTTTATAACAAAGCTTCCCCCTTCACAGTAAAATTCTCTTTCTTCCTGGCTGTCTTCCAGGGCCTTCAGCATTCACGAGAGAGAAGAAAATGGAGACATTTCCCTCAATGTGAACTTAGCAAAATAGATAAAAGAGCTTGCCCAGATCCCCATTCACTTTAATAGGGCTTTGTGCCTTTCCTTAGTTCCTTCTGTTAGTGATCAGATGAATGTTTCAGATTTGTGTCAAGCATGGCAGAAGCTCTGAGATTTTGCCTACTGGCAAGCTAACTAGTTCACCTGCTGAAGTTTAATGGATGCTGGTAGAAAACCCAAACCTCCTGAGGCAGAGACAAAGGACAGTTCATTATTCATAGCAAAACTGTAGTTGCCAGACTCTTAGCATTTTTTGCACCAGCTCCCTAAGCTCCAACTTCCAAAGGGTAATAGGAAAAGACCAGATGATACCTGTGAATCCAGCAGATTGTGTCCCAGGAGAAGAACTCTGACCCGAATCTTCTAGAATGGGCAGTAAACATAACAATTCTTTGCTCCAGAGAGAGAGCTTGTATTCATCATACTGGGCAGCAGATTTGCCTGTTCTTTGCTCCCATGAGAAACTCTGTCAGGGTTGTTCTCTGCACAAGTATCTTTGAATAGATTGTCTACCACAAAATTCAATCATTGCCTCTATTTGCAAGATATGCAGAGTGGTTGAGAGACCCTGGAGCTGACCTGAGGTCCATGGAGAATGGTTTCCTCGTCACATGAATATACGAAAACCAACCCTATTCAAGTTACTGAATGTTCTGCTATTTTCAAAATGCCTAAGTTAGATGAATTACTTGACAATTAGACATGAGTTTCATCTTGTTTCAATAAAGCCTTGCAACAAGGAAGCTGATTTTTGACCCACTTGTTCAGTACTAATGGGAGAATCCTGGTGATTTTTAAAATTATTTTTCTAAGTATTTCATTCTTCCAACGAAAGAAAAAAAAATTCCCTTTAACACACAAGGGCACGTGAAATATTTTCTTGTTTAGGAAACGTCATGGAGCAGGAAGCATCAGTGATAACCCGATTTCTTGGTACCCAACAGCAACACATATTTTCATGTTCAGTACAGCACTTGAGAGGTACTGTCACATTGATATGTGTAAATAACTCCCAAGTACAGTAATCATTTATGTTAATATAGTTCATCTTTATGATAAGAGAAAAGATACCATCATAAGTATTAAAAGATTAAAATCCTATGTAAATAGTTTTAATTGATGATTAGAATTTCGGCCATTTATGCAACAATTTCTTTTCTGTTTCTTTTGTTATTGTTCAGTTACTAAGTCATGTCTGACTCTTTGCGACCCCGTGGAATGCAGTATGCCAGGCTCTGTCTCCCAGTATCTCCTGGGGTTCAAATTCATGTCCATCGAGGTGGTCATGCTATCTAGCCATCTCACCCTCTGTGGCCCCCCTCTCTTCTTCTGCCTTCGATCTTTCCCAGCATCAGGATCTTTTCTGTGAGTCAGCTCCTCTCATCAGGTGGCCCAAGTAGTGGAGGTTCAGCTTCAGCATCAGTTGTTCAGTGAATATTCAGGGTTGATTCCCTTTGGGTTGACTGGTTTGACCTCCTTGCAGTCCAAGGGACTCTCAACAGCGTATTCCAGCACCTCAGTTCAAAAGCATCAATTCTTTGGCACTCAGCCTTCTTTATGGTCCAACTCTCACATCCGTATATGACTACTGGAAAAATCATAGCTTTGACTATACGAACATTTGTCAGCAAAGTAATGTCTCTGCTTTCTGTTTCCTAGTTTTGAATAACATCAGCTACTGTTTGTATGCATCTTATTATTCAGATAATTTGCATATTTAATCTTATTTGAATTTTAATGAACGTCTGTGAAGGAATGAGACACACCCAGATTCAGATCTACCTGCCTGGAAATTTGGTATATTTCTATTGCATTACTCTGCTTTATTGTTACCTGGCCCACCTCTTGGCCTGGGGTATGGATTTCCAAGAAGATCTGAAAGCATTTTCCTCCAGGTCGCTAAGTCAGTTGCCTGTCTCCTTCACTTGGGCACGCTGGCATTCTCATCCGTGTTCACTTCTCCACATCTCAGGAACATCATGGATCTCAGAGATGGAAGGGATCCCAGGAGTCTCCAATACCAGAGCATCCCCAGCGGATGCCCATCTGCTTTCTGCTTTGGTGTTTCTTTGATTGGAAGCGCTTGTAATTAGAAGTTTTAAAAATGTTGCTCTCTGCTGTCATTTTGCAACTTGCACACATTGTTCCATGTCTGCTCTTAATTTACTTCGTCTGCTCTTAATTTACTTCCTCTTCTAGAAGGACTTCTCATAAAATTCAAGAAAAATGTGTCCAAAGAAGTATGCTGAAAAAGGGCAATAATCCAGGAAGATTTTATGTTATATCTTTATGTATATTATTAAATATTAAAATATAACTGCTCACTTCTCAAGCACTGATTCAGGTTAAATCATGTCAAGAAATTACTCTAAATCATTTGCCACTGGAAGGATTGGGGGCCGACGTGAGAGAGATGCTGATTGGTGCTAACCTACTTTCTATGATGCATTGAACACAATTGTTCAAGTTTGTAGCTTCAGCAGAAACCCAATATTGAATAAATATCTGGTAAGCATTTTTAAATGCTTCAGGGTGACAGTGTCATTCTTACTTACATTTTTACTTTAAGCTATCCAGCAGATTTGGTGGGTGGTCCAGTAAATAATTGTCCTCCCAGAAGCCACCATCTATAGCTGTTAACATTCCTTTCTGTGACCTTTAGCCTCTGAGCCATCTACTTTCTCCAACTGAGTGCTTTTTTTTCCACCTCAGATACACTCAGATCCAGGACAAAGTACCAAGAAATTTGAAAGTATCATTTAGGAAAGTTGTTTTTTTTACCTTGTACTTTAGAATTACACTTTTTTTCTGGTATTTTAGGCAAGTGTAGTGGCCTGGATACTGTCCCCTAAAAATTCATGTTCATCCATAACCTCAGAATGTGACCTTTCGGGAAATTGGTAGATTAATTAAAGATCTGAAGATGAAGTCATCTTGGATTTAGGCTGGACCTTGAATCCTATGACTAGAATCCTTTTAAGAGGAGGAGAGGACACAGGGAGACCTGTAGAGAAGAGGGAGATGTAAAAATAGAGGTAGAGACGGGATAATTACCAGCAAAGGACCACCAAGGATTGCTGGCAGTCACTGGAAGTAGCAGAGAGGCATGGAATGATTTTTTCCTTAAAGGACCCAAGGAACCAACCCTACCGACACCTTGATTTCGGACTCCAGTCTCCAGAACGACAAGAGACTACATTTCTGTTATTTTCAACCCTTGAGTTTGTAGCAATTTGTTATGATGGCTGTCCTAGGAAATTAGTACAGTGCTATAACAACAAACAATTTAAAACTGATGACGCATAAGTGTTTATCAATAAATGGTGTCCTAATCAAACCAGATACTTTGAGAAAAGGAAGAAGGAATGGCTGGAGGGTGTTACTAAGTCTGCAGATGGGCTGCTGCCTTAATTAAAAAACATCATTCTTCATAAATAGAGCTGCCTGCTGTGTTCTCTCTGCTATTCTCCACAGCCTGACCACCTTGTACTGAGGTGATTTGTCTTCCTCAAGGGCCTTTTCTTATTCTCAGATGAGGCTCTGTGTCCTAGCAGAAGGGCTGGTGCATGAGTCACAGTAAGTAGTCAGTAGATAGAGGGACATGCATCCAGGTGCAGTCCTCATGGGCACCTATTTTCCTGGCATAATTATTAACAGTGTCTTCTTTCTGGATGTAGAGAATAGATTTGTGGTTATCAAGGGGGAGAGGAGTGAGGGAGGGAAGAATTGGAAATTTGAGGTTAGCAGATGCAAACTATTATTTTCATATATAGGATGGATAAACAACAAGTTCCTACTGTACACCACAGGGAACTGTATTCAATATCCTGTGATAAACCATAATGGAAAAGAATATGAAAAAGAATATATATATATATGTATAGCTGAATCACTTTTCTGTACAGTAGAAATTAGCACAACATTGTAACAACATTGTATTGTATACTTTATATACTTTATTATACTTTACTTATTGTAAAGTTAATAAAATTAACTTTAAAATATACTTTATGTACTTTATTATACTTTACTTATTGTAAAGTTAATAAAATTAACTTTAAAATATCAAATAGTGTTCTCTTTCATATTCAGAACTGTCCCATTTGGATGAAAAGCTATCTTATCAATTTATGCTTTTGCACATATAGAATAGATGATTTTGGAAATACTGTTATTAGTCTATTTGAAAAATGGCAGAGCCAAGATTTTCCCTATCTTTACTCATTTTTATTGTAAAATTCACACATGTAATTAATACACCCAGAATAATCCTATTAAAGTGAGTTAGAGCATGTCTTTTCACTGCCCCACATCCTTCCATTCCTTTTCATCTCACTCTGAATGACCACAACCACAATCCTTACAAGTCCCCACATGATCTGATCCATTTCCTCCCTGATCTCACCACCAGGGTCTTGTCCAATTGCCCTCCTTGCTGACACTCAAACATACATGTAGGCTACTGAGTCGGGGAATTTGCATTTGTTACTGATAAATACATCAAAATTTGTGGAATGTAGCCAAAGTGGTATTTGGGTATTAACAGACTAGCTAAAATAGAAATAAGAAAATAGAAAATCAATGGCTTAAAGTTAAAACTCAGTTATCTAGAAGAAAACCACAAATAATCCCAAAGACAGTAAAATAAAGGAAATAATGATGATAAATCTACAAGTTAATGAAATTAAAAGCCTATAGAGATGATCAACTATAGATCCAAAGTGGTTATTCTGACAATTTTCAGCAATAAAAAAGAGAAAGTATAAGTAAACAATACCAGATATGAAGAAGTGTAAGTTCTCAGGTCATGTTACATGCATGCTCAGTCATGTCCGACTCTTCGTGACCCGGGGATCAAACCTGTGTCTCCTGCATTGGCAGGAGGATTCTTTACCACTGAGACAACAGGGAAGCCCCGTGTAGGCTCTATGAGGGATTTTAAATCATAGGAAAATAAAACAAGCAAGTTATGACAATACTTTTGAAAATATAGATGAAACAAGCATTTTTAAGAAAAATATAAATAACCAACACATGACTCGAGAGAAATTTTTGAAATGCAAAAATACCAATATACATTAAAGAGATTGGTAATCAGACTTCAGTCAGTTCACTCAGTTGTGTCAACTCTTAGCATGGACTGCAGCACACCCAGCTTCCCTGTCCATCACCAACTCCCAGAGCTTACTCAAACTCATGTCCATTGAGTTGCTGATGCCATCCAACCATCTCATCCTCTGTTGTCCCCTTCTCCTCCTGCCTTCAATCTTTCCCGGCATCAGGGTCTTTTCCAATGAGTCAGTTCCTCACATCAAGTAGCCTAAGTATTGGAGTTTCAGCTTCAGCATCAGTCCTTCCAATGAATATTCAGGACTGATCTCCTGTAGGATGGACTGGTTGAATCTCCTTGCAGTCCAAGGGACTCTCAAGAGTCTTCTCCAATACCACAGCTCAAAAACATCAATTTTTCAGTGCTCAACTTTCTTTATGGTCCAACTCTCACATCTATACATGACTACTGGAAAAACCATAGCTTTGACTAAATGGACCTTTGTTGGCAAAGTAATGTCTCTGCTTTTTAGTATGCTGTCTAGGTTGGTCATAGCTTTTCTTCCAAGGAGTAAGCGTATTTTAATTTCATGGCTGCAATCACCATTTGCAGTGATTTTGGAACCCCCCAAAATAAAGTCTGTCACTGTTTCCATTGTTTCCCCATCTATTTGCCATGAAGTGATGGGACTGGATACCATGATCTTAGTTTTCTGAATTAAAGTTTTAAGCCAACTTTTTCACTTTCTTCTTTCACTTTCATCAAGAGGCTCTTTAGTTCTTGCTGTCTGCCATAAGGGTGCTGTCATCTGCACATCTGAGATTATTGATATTTTGCTTGGCAATCTTGATTCCAGCTTGTGTTTGATCCAGCCCGACATTTCACATGATGTACTCTGCATATAAGTTAAATAAGCAGGGTGGCAATATATTCCTCCTAAAAAAAAATCAGTAACAGAAGGTTTTATAAGCCAATTGTACCAATCCTTTGGGCTCCCCAGGTGGCACAATGGTAAAACATCTGCCTGTCAGTACAGGAGACATAAGAGATGCAGTTTCGATCTCTGGGTCAGGAAGATTCCCTGAAGTAGGAAATGGCAACCCAATCCAGGATTCTTGCATGGGAAGTTCCATGGACAGTGGAATCCTTTAAGGAACAGAGCATTTCTATTTTATATAAACTATTATAGAAAAATAGGGGAATTTATGTTATACATTTAGTATAATCTTGATAATAGCATAGTATATTTACCCAGATCTCCCACACTACAGGTGGATTATTTACCAGCTAAGCCACCAGGAAAACCTAAGAATACTGGAGTGGATAGCCTATCCCTTCTTCAGCAGATCTTCCCAATGCAGGAATCAAATTGGGGTCTCCTGCATTGCAGGCAGATTCTTTACCAGCTGAGCTACCAGGGAAGCCCTGATAATAACAAGAGTAATTAAAGATAAAACTTATAGGCCTGTCATACATATGAACATTATTTTTATAAACACATTTGTGAATCAAATCTAGCAACATACAAACCCAGAAGATATGAAATGTTCAACGTTAGAAACACATTAATATAATTTACAGTATTGACATTGTAAAGAGAAAAAATTGTATGATAATCCTAGCAGATGTAGGAGAAAAGAATTAGATGAAATTAAATACTCATTTTTTTTAGTTTTAAGAAATACCTAACCCTTCCTAACAAATATGAAAAGACAAATTCTACCAAATATTTATTAAATGAAATCACAACTTAACAAAAAACTCTTAGATTTCATAAAAAGGAGAATAGTCCCCAATTCATCTTGGTATAGAGCATAATCTTGATGCTAAAACTAGATGAGGACAGTGAAGGGAGGCAAAATATGCTAGCCCAAAACATGCCATTTTGACTTAAGGATTATTTTGAGCTGAAAACATTTGAAAAACAGCAGATAGAAGAAGGACATTCTAAAAAAAAAAAAACATGAGCTAAAAATTCCCATGTAAAAATTCCCTTCCTGTACCAAGAAGAATTATTCTTATCAATAGAGATGAGGAGTCAAGGTGAAGGGAAATCTGCACAGACCTTGTTAAAATCACTCTTATCTCCCTTTTAGTCTCTCCATATATTTTAGTTACTGTTCAACAATGATCCCTCTGTGTGCAATCTAGACTAGAACACTTAATAGCCACATCTTTGGGTCTTCATTTTCCTATGGGGGCTCCCATGTACACGTACAAATCTGTGTGCTTTTCTCCTATTTATCTGTCCTACATTTAATTTAATTCTCAAGTCCAGCCAGAGACCCTGCTTTCCCGACAACAATGCTAAATAGCAAATTTACAGTCTAACTTCATTCATACACATAGATATAAAAATTCTAAACAAAATCTTATAGAACTAAATTCCATAATCTATAAAAAAGTAAATAATTTGTGATTAGATTGAAATCATTCCAGGGAATACAAAGCTGATTTAATGTCGAAGGTAAAATTATGTTTATTTCATATGTAGTAAAGCATCTCCCGTGCTAGTAAGGTCATGCTTAAAATCTTGCATGCTAGGCTTCAGCATTATGCAAACCAAGAACTTCCAGATGTCCAAGCAGGGTTTAGAAAAAGAAAAGGAACTAGAGATCAAATTGACAACGTTCACTGGATTATAAAGAAAGCAAGGGAATTTCAGAAAAACGTCTATCTCTGTTTCATCAGCTATGCTAAAGCCTTTAGCTGTGTGGATCATGAAAAACTGTGGAAAGCTCTTAGAGAGATGAGAATACCAGACTATCTTACCTGTCTCCTGAGAAACCTGTATGTGGGTCAAGAAGCAACAGTTGGAACCCTGTATGGAACAACTGATTGGTTTAAGATTGAGAAAGGAGTGTGACAGGGCTGTCGGTGGTCACACTGTTTGTTTAACCTGTATGCTGAGCACATCATGGGGAATGCAAGGCTGGATGAGTTACAAGCTGGAATCAAGACAGGCAGGAAAAATATCAACAACCTCAGATATGTGGATGATGTCACTCTAACGGCAGAAAGTGAAGAGGAACTGAAGAGCCTCTTGATGAGGGTGAAGGAGAAGAGTGAAAGAGATGGCTTAAGACTAAATATTAAAAAAACTAAGATCATGGCATCCAGCCCCATTACTGCATGGCAAATAGAAGGGGGGAAGGTGGAAGTAGTGACAGATTTCCTCTTCCTGGGCTCCAAAATCACTGTGGATGGTGACTGCAGTCATGAAATCAGAAGGTAATTACTTCTTGGCAGGAAAGCGATGACAAACCTAGACAGTGTGTTGAAAAACATAGACATAACCCTGCCAACAAAGGTCTGTATAGTCAAGGCTATGGTCTTCCCAGTGATCATGTACGGTTGCAAGAGCTGGACCTTAAAGAAGGCAGAACACCAAAGAATTGATGCTTTTGGACTGTGGAGCTGGAGAAGACTGCTGAAAGTCTCTTGGACAGCAAGGATGTCAAACCAGTCAATCTTAATGGAAATCAATCCAAACACTCATTGGAAGAACTGTTGCTGAAGCTGAAGTTTCAGTATTTTGGTCATCTGATGTGAACAGATGACTCATTGGAAAAGTCCCTGATGCTGGGGAAGATTGAGGGCAGAAGGAGAAGAGGACGTCAGAGGATGAGACAGCTGGATGGCATCACTGATGCAATGAACATGAACTTGGGTAAACTCTGGGAGCTGGTGAGGGACAGGGAGGCCTGGCATGCTGCAGTCCATGGAGTCACAAAGAGTCGGACATGACTGGGCAACTGAATAACAACAACGATGAAGACTGTAAACTTGCCCCCAAAAAGGTCTGGCCTTTGTCCTTAGCTTCTGGGAGATAATCTCTAAGCATTTGGACTGTAGTGCTTGATAGGAATGTCTTTATTTGCCTGGGAGCTTTCACTAACTGAATAGTCTAACAAGGATGATTAAGGGTAGAGAGGGACTACATTGGAAAATGGGGATGAGAGACTGAAATTAATCACATGGGTGATCAGTCCTACTTATGTAATGGAGATCCCCAAACCTGGACACCAGGCTCAGTGAGCTTCCCCGGTTGACAGTATTTTGTGCACGTTGTCACACACTGAAACTGGGAAAGTCATGCATCCGTGACTCAATCGGAAAAGGACAACAGAAACTCTGTATTTGGTATATCCTGGACTCTACCCTATGTTCTTCTTGACTGATTTTAATCTACCCAAAAATTATCAAATCAATCAAATGATTTTAATTCTCCCCAAATTCCAACAACACAATAAGCTGCTTTCAAAACTTGCATGGAATAGCAAAGGACCAAGAATCACTAAGACACTGCTGAAGAAGATGGGGTCTTCTACAGTCTTATATCAAGACTTATCATACAACTGTGGAAGTTAAAACATACTGTCTGGCACAGGGATTGATCAATGGAACAGACTAGAGACAGAGAGGAATAATAGACCTTTATATATATATGAATTTTTAAGGAAATATTAAGGAAAGAAAACCCAAGAATGAAGAGGGAGAAAAGAAAGGAAAATGGTTGAAGAGAGAAATAGTGGTCTCTGTATACATTTGACCATGGTCAAAACTATCTTCCTTAATACGTAAGAAATGGGGGGACATTGAGTGTGGCCCAAGTCACAGTTCAGTTTTCACACCAAGAAAGAGGGTCAAAAGATAATTTGTGGGGCCTGCTACAAGATGAAACTGCAGTGCCTCTTGGTAAAAAATATTAATGATTTCAAGATAGTGACAGCAAATAATCCAACCTGATGCAAGACCCTTCTAAGTGTGGCAACCTGTGTGACCACTGCACATGTTACATGCCCATGAACCCAACTCTACCAGGAATGTTCTACAGATGGCTCTTCAGTGCAGACTTTGAGTAAGGGACTATTCAGAATCATATATGCATTGCTGTCAACTTTGTAGATGTCAACTCGTGTGAAAAAAGTGCAATCGTGTCTGCTTCACTTACAACTGTACACAGTATATTCCCTGGAACTAGGGTAAAGAATTTTCTACTTTTTCTCCAGTGATGTTAACTCAAACACATTGTAACTCAATACCTGATTTAAAGTTTCAACTCAAACAGTTGCAGAGCATAACCTAGTTCTGAGTACTTTAAATTTTCTTCCATTACTCCCATAAATTTTCTATTGTTTGGCATTTTCCTGTGGCATTCATTTTCAAAGTTGAAAGATTAATAGGACATTTCATCAAAGTAATACCAGGTTATTTTATTTTAGGTTGTTTTTATTGTCAAATGGAATAAATAAATCAGTGTCTAAAATTATAACAATTATAATATATGAATGTAAATAGTTTGTAATGACTAAAATTGATTTTCTATACTGGAATACAGTTGAAGCATACTCAAAATTAGTCTTTATAAATTAAAAAAAAAGCTAACATAGCTTAAAGAAGATATCTTGAAAAATATAAATGTATAGAAACTTCTAGTACATTATTTTGAATCTTCAAAAAACTGACTGATTGCATTCTTATTTATTATTATAATATGCAAAATGCTTCCACTTGACCTATAGAAAGTTCACCGTATAAAGTTATGTGTGTGTGTACTCTGTGGCTCAGTCTCATCCCACTCATTGTGACCCCACGGACTGTAGCCCGCTCCTCTGTAGTTCAGGCTCCTCTGTCCATGGAATTTTCCAGGCAAGAATATTGGAGTGGGTTGCCATTTCCTACTCCAGGGGATCTTCCCACCCAGGGATCGAACCTGCATCTCTTGTGTCTCCTGCATTGGCAGGGAGATTCTTTACCACTAAGTCACCTGGTTGAAGTTAAAATATTCACAAGTGTTTGGTAGTTTGTTATACCCAGGTTGTGCTACTGGGGCCATTCAAGGTAAAATCTATTGCAAAGTAAAAATTTCAAGTGGATTTTTTCACCTCCGCATGAACAATTCAGCTAACTTTCAGAGATGTATTAAATGAATGACAATAATTGCTTTCTTTTTACACCGTTACTCTTAAAATGCTGCAGAGGATTTCATCATTGATTTTAGGTCAAATATTTTTTCAAGTTTTTCTCACTGGAGATCTGCCTGACACCACAGCCAGAGTTTTTAGGAGTTAAGAGTGAATGAGGAAATCTGCATTTGCTATAGTTAAATGGCCTCTATTGTGAGTGATTTTATTTGACAGCATCATAACTGATTACCTGAAGATTTGAACGGATAGCTGTCCCTTCAAGAAAAATTCAATTTGCAGTTTAGATTTTCCACAGTTCTTTCTGCCAGCTAACACACCAACTGCAGCTCTTTGTTCAGCTCTGAAAGTTACTTCTAATGCGAAAAGAAACAGCCTTAAACCTTCTTCAGGATGATCATACTTAGTCACCAATAGAGAAGGACTGGGCTCTGTGACTGAGGGCAGAGTTGGTACATGGGAGTGGGGAAAGAATTAATGAAAACCCAAAGGCCCACAGAAAACTGATAAACTTTTCAATGACAGGGGCTGGTCCCAAGAATCATGGATTAAAATAGTGGAGCTTTATTGACTATCACCCAGGTTCACTTAGCCTAAGGTCTGGCACACCTGCGTCCTTCCTGCCAGTCTCTGCTTGTCAATCAGCCACAAGGCATCCACATTTCTGTCTTGTTTATCTTTTGTTTTGGTTTGTTTTTGATAGAAAAATTTATTGGCTGTCTGATAGCCTCTTGTGATTTGCTCTTATTCATTTTTCTATTGGATTGTATCATTTTTCTTATTAATTTGTAGATGTCATTTATAATTTGGGATAAGTTTTTAGCCATTGTTTGCATTGCAAATGTTTTATTGTCTTTGGGCTTCCCTGTTCATTCTTAAAGGTATCTTTTGGTGAACAGGAGCTTTTAATATCAGTGTAATAAAATATGTGATTTGTGCTTTTATGGTTGCTTTATAATTTGCAATTTTTATGTTATGCTGTTTTTAAAGTCCTTCTCTACTCTGAAATCATGACGATATCATGTTTTCTTGAAGTTCTTTCATTTTTTTCTTTCACATTTATAACTGAAAGAAATCTGGAGTTAATATATGTTTATGGTGTAAGGTAGAGGTCAGGGTTTTTTTTTTTTTTCTATGTGAATATTTAATTGTCCCAATATTATGTTGAAGAGATCTTCCTTTCTCCCACTGTTCTATAATACCACCTTTTTCATAAATAAGATGTTTCATTGGTCTATTTCTACCATTGTATATTGTTGTTCAGTCACTCAATCATGTCTGACTCTTTACGACCCCATGGACTGCAGCACACCAGGCTTCTCTGTCCTTCACCATTTCCTGAAGCTTGCTCAAACTCATGTCCATTGACTCAGTGATGCCTTCCAACCATCTCATCCTCGGTCATCCCCTTTTCCTCCTGCCTTCTGTCTTTCCCAGCATCAGGGTCTTTTCTAATGAGTAGGCTGTTCGCATCAGGTGGCCAAAGTGTTGGAGCTTCAGCTTCAGCTTCAGCATCAGTCCTTCTAACGAACTTTCAGGGTTGATTTCCTTTAGAATTGACTGGTTTGATCTTCTTGAAGTCTAAGGGACTCTTAACAGTCTTCTCCAATACTAGAGTTCAAAAACATCAATTCTTCAGTGCTCAGCCTTGTTTATGGTCCAGTTCTCATATCCATACAAGACTACTGGAAAAAATAGCCTTGACTAGACGGAACTTTGTTGGCAAAGTGATACCTTATACCATTTTCTTAATTTGTACAAATTTCCTAACAACTATAGCGTCCTAGTCTTGATAATCAGGAATCTGGCTTTGTTCATCTTAAAAAATTTCTTGACCATTCTTGGTTCTTGAATTTCTAACTAAATTTCAGCTTGTAAAGTTTAATAGTAACAATAATCAAAGGAGGTTTGCTTTAAATATATAGATCCACCTGATATTTTTCTTTTTTTTGTTTTAAGGATTTTTTTTTTAAATGTAGACCATTTTTACAGTCTTTATTTAATTTGTTACAACACTGCTTCTGTTTTATGCTTTGGGTTTTTGGCCTTGGGGCACTGGACCAACAGGGAAGTCCCTGATATTATTCTTTTTTTTTTTTCCTGATATTATTCTTTACAATTTTGATTCCTCTAATCCATGAATATATTGCCCCTCAATTATTTAGATATTATTTTATTTGTTTTAATAATGTTTTACAGGTTTTTTTGCTTTGAAGTCCTTTGTTAGATTTATTCTTTATATTTGATATTTTTGAAGTTATTATAAATGGTATCTTTTAATTTGATCTTTAAGTTACTAATATATAGAATTTAAATAGATTTTAAAATACTGTTTCTAGTGACTTTTCTAAACACATTTATTATTTTAATTTGGCTGTGGTTACTTTTCAGTTATCCCACTCACATAATTATATCATCTGTGAATAGTGATGTTTCATTTCTTCATTTCCAATAATGATGCAGTTTATTTTTCTTTCCACACTGCACTGGCTAGGACTTCAATGCTGTATGTTGAATAAAAGTGAATCTGTGTCTTGTTATAGATCTCAAAAGAAAACTTTCACCATTTTACCATTATTACATTCATTAAATTTGCTTAGTAAATATCTTTTATTAAATTTATTAAATTAAGAAAGTTTCCTTGTAGTGAAAGTTTGCTAGGAGTGTTTGCTTTTTTAAAAAAATTACTTAATTACTTAATTTGGCTGCACCAGGTCCTAGTTGTGGCATGTGAACTCTTAGTTGCAGCCTGTGGGGCTAACTTCCCAACCAGGACTCAAATCTGGGCCCCTTGCATTGGGAGTACAGTCTTAGCCACTGGACCACCATGGACGTCCCCCGGAATGTTTGCTTTTTAAAATCATTTACGGACATTAGATGTTTACCAAACGCTTTTCCTGCAACTATTGAAATGCTGTGTGCCTTTTCTTTCACTCTACAAATGCAGTGAATTACATTCATCTAGTTTTCAATGTAAGACCAAAATTCAAAATTGCATTTTTGGAAAAAATCCAATTTGGTGGCGCCAGTGGTAAAGAACCTGCCTGCCGGTGCAGGAGATTTAAGAGGCACAGGTTCGGTCCCTGGGTTGGAAAGATCCCCTGAAGAAGGAAATGGCAACCAACTCCAGTATTCTTGCCGGGGAAATCCCATGGACAGAGGAGGCTGGCAGGCTACAGTCCATAGGGTCACAAAGAATTGGACACAACTGAAGCAACTTCGCACACATGGCAGTACCGTCATGAAATACTACTTTTTGCATATTACTGGATTTTCTCTGCCGCACTAGAATATAAGTTTCAAGAAGGCAGAGGTTTTTGTTTGTTTTATCCACTGCTGTGTTTCCATGGAATATTTGTTGATGAATGAATGAATCCCTCAGAATTGTGTATTTTCTATTCTGCCTATGAATGGAGAGCCCTGAGCCTCTGGGTGGGGTGGGGTGGGACTATTTCTCTTGGCAGTGCAAGGGTCACTTCTCTGCAGGACTGGGCACTACATTCACTCCACTTTCTAGAGAGCATATATCCAAACAACTCCAGAGTTGTATGTCCTTCTTTCATGGTTTCTTCCCAAAGCCACTCTGCTTCCTTACCTATCTCCCTGTCCTTCCTATGTGTTGAGACCCCTTACATTCTATACCCAGGATTTAGCAGATCAATGAGTCACTTGTTCACTGACTTCCAACCCAGCTTACCCAATGGCATGAAACAAGGAGAACTAAGACCAAAGTGTGTTGTCAAAGAGCACACAGATATTTATTTTCCTCCATTATAAAGCATAAGAAATGTTTTAGAATGTTAAGCATTTCATTTCCAAACATTTTTAAGTTAGTGAGAAAAAAATCTCATTTAAAAATGATCAATGTACCATGAAGTTAACAAGCTCTTCTGGAACAAAAATGACATAAGCTATATTATGGTTTCTTTACTGCTGACAGTTTGTAATTATAATTACAATTCTAATTGTAACAAACTAAATCCATAAACAAAGCACTTGACCTTAAATTGGCTTTAGGTTATAGAGCTCTGCATGACTCTTCTGCCACTCCTGCATTTTTCTCCTTGAACTTTTGCCCCAGGGGTTTTGTAATTCATTCCAATTATCCAATAAACCAGGTTTTCCTGACAGTAGATGTACAGCCCCTCCCCTCCCCAACACACACGCACACATGCTCTCTCTTTGTCTCCTCCTGGAACAGTTTTTCCTTTCAGCAGCTTCTTTGGCCAACTTCAACCTTTCAGAGGCCTGAAGCATCACTTCCCACTTCCACTCTTAAAAACCATGCCCCTGTGCTATTTTATAGCCCCTTGAATTTTTCCTATCATATTACTCATTAAATGTCATTTATTTGCTTGTCTTCTCCAGAAGCTATGAACTCTTAGGCAAGTGTCTATACTATCTTTTTCACAGTTGAATCTCAAGGGCCTGCAGTACTACCTAGCACAAACCAAGGGTTCAGTAAGTATTTATTGAATGAATGAACGATTAAAATTTTAATCTGTAATATTCCTGAATTATTAGTGTTAACCATGCCCCTATCTAAGCTGATTTAGAGTTGGTTCCAGGGGTCTCAGAGCTCCCTGGTAGCTCAGCTGGTAAAGAATCCTCCTGCAATGCAGAAGACCTGGGTTTGATCCTTGCATTGGGAAGATCCCCTGGAAAAAGGAACGGCTACCCACTCCAGTATTCTGGCCTGGAGAATTCCATGCCAGATAAGAACAGTTGGGATTCATTGGTGGCTCAGATGGTAAGGAGTCCACCTGCAATGCAGGAGACCCGGGTTCTATCCTTGGGTAAGGAAGATCCCCTGGAGCAGGGAATGGCAACTCACTCCAGTATTCTTGCCTGGAGAATCCCATGAACAGAGGAGCCTGGCGGGTTGCCGTCCATGGGGTCGCAAGAGTTGGACATGACTGAGCGACTAACACTTTCACTTTCCAGGGGTCTCACGTTTGTAGCTTGAAGAACTGCGGAGAATATAATCTCCCTCTATATCAGGAGAGGTGACTTAGTGTCCGAAGGCTTATGAGTGGGAGGGACGGGGGAGGGGTGCCATGCCCCGAGGACTTACTGGGCTACAGTTTTGGGTTACTGAGGTGACTACCCAGAGTCCAGTGAGAGGCAGAACTGTCTGAGATGAATCCTCGCTCTACTCCTTATGAGTCCCATGACTTGGGCAGTTAACTCAATTTTTGTGTGCCTTAGCACCTCTCATAAAGTGGTTGTTAAAAGATTAAAGGAGTGTAACACAGTGGCTAAAGTGCAATGAATGCCTAAGGAAGGCCATTTTCCTCTTTGAGAGTAAGTTAGGGGATAATTGGGCTTCCCTGGTGGCTCAGACGGTAAAGCGTCTGCCTGCAGTGCGGGAGACCAGGGTTTGATCCCTGGGTTGGGAAGATCCCCTGGAGAAGGAAATGGCAACCCACTCCAGTACTCTTGCCTGGAAAATTCCATGGACTGAAGAGCCTGGTAGACTATACAGTCCATGGGGTCCCAAAGAGTCGGACACGACTTCACTTTCACTTTAGGGGATAATTAGACTTCCCTGGTGGCTCAGACGGTAAAGCGTCTGCCTACGAAGCGGGAAACTCGGATTCGATCCCTGGGTTGGGAAGATCCTCTGAAGAAGGAAATGGCAACCCACTCCAGTACTCTTGCCTGGAAAATCCCACGGATGGAGGAACGTTATAGACTACAGTCCATGGGGTCGCAAAGAGTCGGACACGACTGAGTGACTTCAATTTTTTAATTTTTAGGGGATAATTGTAGTGCTGGCATCCCTGGAAGCACTTTAACTATACAGGGAAACAATATCCTGTTTTTCTTGGGGGCAGTGGCAGTGGCTGATGGCTTGATGATTTCAATACCCTCTGTTTACTGATGACATTCTTCATCCACACTTCTTTGATGAAGAAGAGACCAAACGGGCTAGCGTGCTTCTTTTTGCCAGTTCTTCTTGCTCCTTCTCTCTGCCTAGAACATGGACAGATGTGATATTTTGAAGTGTAGCAGCTATTTTGCAATCATAAGGCAATGAGCATGAAGGCAAATGCCTCCAAGCTAAGGATGGTGGAAGGAAAGATGGAAACGCCGGATCCCTGATGGCGTCGTGGAGCTCCTGTACCAGCCCTGAACTGCCCACCTCTGCTCTTGTCTGAGAAAAATAAACTGTGGTGAGGGATGGTTGGGTTTTCTTGCTTTGAATGGACTCCTAAAGATGGGGACAGAGTAAAGGGACAAAATAGGTGATTAAATAGTTAATCCCATGAGGTAGTTATAAGCCAAAAAAAAAAAAAAGGAGATACCTGTAAGTTAATGATTATTCAAGAAAGCAGGTTTACTTAACTACAAAACCAATCAGGCTTGCTTAGCAATAAAACCAGGCAACAGAAGCACAAGACATGCCCCCGAACAATAAAACAATGGTGCCATGAGACTCACATCCTGCCCGTCTGAGCTCAGTAAGTTAATGATCCCTAGGGCACGCTCTCTGCACACATAAAAAACAATAATTTGTGCACCTAGCTTCACCATGTAGGGAGGAGAAAACTCCCTTGCCCAACCTGGAGGAGGAGAATGACATCTACTCAAGAAAGATAAAATAGGTTTTCTCCTCTCCCCACTTTTCCTTTGATTATAAAACGGTAGCCCAATAAGTTCTCAGGGGCTGGTACTCCCTCCCCTTGCCCTCCCACTTATAAGCCTCACAAGCATCCCATTCTAATAAGTCACTTCTTGTCTATCACTTTGTCTCTTACTGAATCCTTTTTGCACAGAGACATAAAGGACTAGGCCGAGCTCTTCAGAGCCCCCCAGACAACACCAAACAGTACTGACAAGTACATACAACCTGCAGCCTGAAGCTTTAGACCATATGAGCATCAACAGTATCTTACCATTACTAGAGTGTCTTATCATCACTTAATTTTCTTTCTTTTCTACTAGACCTGAATTCCTTGAGGGTAGGAACCTGGCTTCTTTCTTTCTTTCTTTGCAGCATGTACTATAGTAGATGCTCAGTAGGTATTTGATGAGTGAGTGAATCTATTTCAATGGATGCACTGTGATAAGTGAGCTTGCAAATCAGGAACTGGTGCTATGATCCAGCCAGGAGAAGGGTGATGCTTTGTTGAGAAACCAGGGGCACTTTGAGAAATGAAGGCTCACGAGCCATCAGCTGAACACTTGTGGTTTCACTTATTTCTGGATCTTTTATGACAAAACAAATAAAGCATACTAATAAACATAAAAAATCAGACATGTTACCAGATAATGAAAACATATGCTCATCTCAGACATAGAAATAACCTTAAGAGGAGGAGTGCTGGGAATAACAAAACACAGAAAAGGGCAAAATAATTTTTCTCTCCTTAGTCTTGTGGCAGCTCACTCGTGAAATAGAGCTTTATTTTGCCAGATAAATCTAGACATGTGTATTTTGAAGAATCTGGAACCATGGCTGATGAAGAAATGCCCAGTCATGACCTTACCTGCTTCACTCAGGCAACATTCACCCAGCTGCCTTTACAAAAGTTTACTTCTCGGGCACTGTTTCTCCTCTCCCGCCGTCCCCTTTGCCCGAGGACGATTCCGTTTTCTCCTGTATCATGAGGCTGCTGCTGAACCAATTTGCCCAGAACCTTTCTGTCATTTGCATTTCAGCTGCCCACTGCTCTGTCTAGTTTCTATTTTAAAATGCTTATGCAACAACTTTGGGCCCGCTGGGGTCTTTTGATCCTTGAAGATTTTAATCAGGCGGGCTTGAGTCCCTGCTTTCTGCCTTGTGGAAAATCTGGTGTCTTCTCCAAGATTCCTCCTCATTGCCAGGAGTCTCACTCGGGTCTCAGGGACACCCGTGCCTCCTACTTCCCACTGTGATAAGTTGCTGCTTTTCATTCTGCACTTGTGCTTATTCCTTATCTCTACTTCAACCTTATCTCAGCTGTGGAACTCTGGACCTTTGCTTACTTTGTATTTTCTGTTTTGAATGAGCTAACTAATTTACAGCACTATATGTGACTGCTTCCTTTTAAGTAACATGTGAAACTCTTGTGAATATGTATTAGTACCTCTTTTGTCCCTGGCACTGTCACGCCAGGGACATTTTAAAGACCCAGTAAACTAGGTAATGGGGAGGAACTGTGACCAAGGGAGCCACAGTCGCTGGCCCTTCAGGGAGGCGCGCAGACCAGAGGGGTGTCAGTAAGGGGAGGCAGAACTATGGGCTATGAGGGTCAGCAACTCTCTGTGTACTATACACGGGCTCATGATTTTTTGTAAAAAATTCTGTGTAGTATTGCTTCTTATGCTGATCAATGCAACGGAGTTGCTGCCTCACTCAAATTCACTATCTCTTGTAAAATGAATTCCTTTACTATAAAATTCCTGCTAAAAAGCTCCAATCATTGGGTCAACGTTGGAAAACAAACTACTTGTATTAGTACCTGAAAAAAATCACTCACATTGGAGACAAGTGGTTATTATCGTCTGTACCTGTTTGTTCCCAGAGAGAAAAATGCTGCTATGTTAGGGGAATAAAACTTCCTTCTGTTAAGCAATTAAGTAGACACAGGATATATATTATACTCTTGTATGAATTCCATTTTTCTGGTTTTTACTCATTAGCAAGATCATCCTGCCAGATCATACACAACCTACATGCACTGATCACTCCATTTGAAATGAGAAATTTCTGGATTTAAGGTGGGCTTTAGGGCCCTCTAGTGGCTTCTTGACCATGAAATAGTAAAATTTACTTTTAAGCTGAATGAGAGGAAAAAAATCTCTTTCAATTTGCTATATATACCAGCTCTCAGAAGCTTTAAAGACATATTGTAAAACTTGTGGTAGCTCATATATTTCTCTCCTTCCAAAATGAAATGTGTTACTGTTTTTGCATTCCCACAGTAGTTATGTATGAAAATAGCTCCTTGCTGAAGGGTATCTTATGGCAGAAATATAGAATATTTTCTTATTTAGAATTAACACACTCTACTAGTGCAACAACACTTTGTAAGATTTATCTTACTCTTTTAATTAGCACATTCAAATGTGGACACAGTTATGACTCATATGAGTTTTTGGATTTTTGAGGAATGATAGAATTTTGGCATCTTGTGGGTTTGTTATGAGATTTAACCTATCCTGACAACTAAGAGAATTTTCTGGCACCAACCTTTGTGCCTTTCTATGATATACAGTTTGAAAGAAGTCAGCCTAGAGCCAGCCTCACATTTAAGTGGTGTGGATGATTTAAAGGAACAGCTACAGATTTCACTCAATTCAAAATTCCTGAGCTGATAAAAGATGGCTCCCCAAATATCACCAATAGAAACTGTTGATAAGACAAGACTGCATTTATTACTTACCCCAAGAAGGGTGACCACCACCTCACAAAGCTCTACTATTTTCTTGGAGTGGGGGAAGACGAGGAAAGAACTGATTGAGAATTAAAAGGGTGATGTAAGGTAAGTCTTTCAAAATGGGGCTAAGGACCACAATGCAACCATTCAGGATTATTGGAAACATCAAGGCAAGGGGTTCAAAGATTCTTATGAGCAAACTTTCTGTTCATGTTATTCCCCGAAGAGGTGATAGGTCTTTGGGGAAGGTCCTGTAATGAACAATCAAGCAGAAGACTTCTGGAAAAATAATGCAATGCTGATGAAGAGAGAGGAGTAGCAAAATGATGCTACTAGACAGTGGGTGTGGTTTTTGTTCTTGATGTGCAGACCAAGTATCAGAGTAAACAGTTTCAGTTCTTGGTGGCCTTCCACAATTAAGGTGCCTTCATGGCATCTAAGCAATATTCCCTGTTAAAAATACAAATACTCAGAGGAACATCATATCAAATGACTATAAACATTTTACTTTTTAGAAAGACTGTGCTTCAGGATTGTTTCCCATTAGGAGATTTAAATGGAAATAGTTCTCTGAAGGAATAGATGTAGTTTTACTAAGTTCTGATCTTGGTAAAAGATAGAACTTTTTCAAGCACAAAAAGTTGGCATGTAGGTAGGATGTCAGAGTTTAAGATCACAAGGCACTTGTGCAGAACACAATGGCTTCCCCAAACCAAGCTCAGATGGTTAAGAATCTGCCTGCCATGTGGGAGACCCAGGTTTGATCCCTGGGTCAGGAAGATACTCTGGAGAAGGGAATGACAACTCATTCCAGTATTCTTGCCTGGAGAATTCCATGGACAGAGGAGCCTGGCGGGCTACAGTTCATGGGATCACAAAGAGTTGGACACTACTGAGCGACTAACAAAGAATGTTATGAAAGATGCAGTGAGTGGAAGACAAAATATTGTCTTCAGTTTTGCTGTGGGTAACCTTCATCCACTCTGTGATTCAGAGCTCAATGTCTGACCCGTAAGTGCCTGATAGGAGAACTAGCAGGACTCCTGCCTGATAGCTAGTGTGATGACTTCGTGTAGGTCTGACAGCCCCATCTCTGAAGTTAACATGCTTTATCCAGTCTCAAGTAAGTTGGATTTGAGAGAGGAAGGACACAAAGTCAAAGAGAAAAGTGCATCAGATACTTGTTAAAAATGGCAAGACAGAGTTTATTTGAGGTACTGCAGTAGAGAAGAGAGACTTCAATACAGAATTGAGCTCGACTGCAGAAACAGTAAGGGTTTCTGTGGAATTACAGCCAGGGGGCAAAGTGGATGGAAAAGTAATAAGAGAGACTTGGTGAGATACCGGAGGTGAGGGAAGAGAAACATGATTAGATATCAAAGATGGGGGATTATCTTCAAAATTTTTGTATTTCTGGCATCCTATAACAGGTGAACACTTATGATTGAGCTGACTTAGCAGGTCAAGGACAAGGCCCAGTCAGGAAGAATGCTCAGAAGACTCAAGTTGGTTAAGGAGATAGTCCTTGTCAAAGATGGGAATACTTGAAGATAATATTGGGATTGAGTGGATGAGTGTAGTGACTCCAGTAGTGGTGAGCCCAGCTCCATTTTCCTTTGCGAGAAGAAGGATAACCTCCAGCTTAAATGCTTCCACATCCTCAGAGCCTTGCTTGGTGTTAGCAGTTCACAAGGTTACAAGGCCAGCAGTAGAAGGGAGCAAGAAACCATTGGGTCTGTGGCAAATGAGGCTGTCAGCAGAGGCACTGTGTTTGCATGTACTTTAATGGCATTAATTTATCCACTGTAAACATTTGAAATACACTACAATTTTATAACATTCTTTTGTCTTTTTTCTTTTGTTAACATATCAGGGGCTTCAGTATATTGTGAGTAGTCTGCACCTCTCAGCCTCAGAGAGGCCCTTTGAGGATGGTTTCTAGAAGACTCTATGCATCAGTTCATATGGATTCCAAAAAACCCAAACATCTGAGAACTAGTCAGTTATCCACCTCTTACCACAATCCTCTCCCCAATCCATCCATGAAGAAACTAACCATGTGGTGCCCTGGAAAGGCTCTGACTTGAGGATTTCGAGACATCAGCATAATGATGGCATTTAAAGCCATACACCCAGATGAGATTGCTTGAGGAGTGTGCCCAGGTGCAGGGGGAAGTCCTAGGTGGAGAACCTGGGCAACCTCCACATCCAGAGCTCTGAGAAAGGAGAATCCAGCAGAGGAGGTGATGGGGGAGGGGAAGGGGAGGAGAATCGCCGATGGTCTAAAAAAAAAATAAGCCATTTCATTACTGGCTCTTCATGAATTCAGAGGCCACTCCTTTCACAGACACAGATCCCTCTTGTAACTATTGATTCCTCAGTTTCTGCCTCACATACTTTACACAGAGCATATATGTAAGTACCATACTCACAAACAGACCAACAGTAACCCTAACCTCAGTTTGGGGATCTATCTTCTGACCTAGCACAGTGGGGATAGGACAGAGTTAGGCACAGATATTGAATTATATTCATTTTCTGTTATAAATCAGGTTTTCCAAGTTACCATTTAGATATTACACCAGAGTTCAGCACATGACATAGGAATCACTTTCTTGAAATTGGCAATGTCGTGAGATCTAGAAAGCCACAAGGGAGGAAATGTGGGCTTTCCATCCCCTCCCTTTCTCTTCTCTTCACTCTGCTTTGCTTCACCCATCTTTACATCTCTCCCCATCCTTCAAAGCCCTGGCCAAATCCTCCTCTATTAAGACTTTCCTGCCTCAAATTCATGTTAGCGTCACTTTCCTATCATTTGTTAAAACCCCTCTTTTGTCTTAAATCAATCAATATCAGACATTTTTTCTTAAAAAAATTTATTTGCAACCAAAATATGTTTAATTTTAATATAAATGTTAACCTATTTTAAAAATAGTTCCAGGACTGGAGGGCATTTTGATTTCTGTCCAGGGAGAAACTTACGACATCTGAAGGGCTGGTATGATTCAGCCCTGAAAGGGAAATCTTTCAATGCGGCATTTGTCAGCTTCAAGTGCCCACAAAGGACAAAAGCTTCCACACTTCCACTCCTCAAAGGTGGGCTTCTTAAGCATCAGAGGAAATCCAAGGTAATAACAAGTGATTCTGTGTGCAGTTGTGGAGAGAATCTCTCAGTCTAGGGTAAAGACGCTTATGAAAAGGAATGTGGAGACCTCATATACTTGATACTGGTGTCCTTGCTATGCTCTCGTTTTAACTGGGAAGATTTTTAATCATTCCTTGGATCAGTTACCCAAAGCAAATGAAAGGGTCAGTGTCTGAGAACTAGACAGTTATTTGGCATTTAACAACTAGAAGAAGTGAGTTTTGTTATGACCTTTTTATAAAGATCATTATCCCAAAAGGAAATCAAACACATCATCTTTTGTCACTTTGACAAAAATACTACTTTTAAAAAAAGTGAATAAGCAAATGAGGGGTATCTTTTCTTTCTTATCCATTCTTTTAGAGACAACGAATAGACTTAGGCAATGGAAGTGCTGGTTGGTAAAAAAAAAAAAAGCTTGTGTTAATGAAAGGTTTTATGTTTGTTGGTTTGTTTCCCTGGTGGGTACCATCTTACATATTTTCTGTATTCTTTCTCATAAGATCTTGTCAACTATAAACTGGCACCTGCCGTGGGTGCTTGCCATCTATGTCTACAAGGATTAAATCATGTATTCCTGCAGCTGCTGACCTCCAACACCCCCTGAAGGAGTTCAGGGTGGAGAGCAGAAATAAGGCACTCTGTGTTCAGGAAAAAACTGGCAGAACAGGTCTTTAGATAGTTAGATATTCTCAGGGGCTGATTTTATGAGCCCAGTTTTTGTATCTCCTTCTATATAGAAAAGCACTAAAATCAGGGTGATGACAGTTTCTTATGACTAATAGAAGCTTCATGAGACCAGCAGAAACTTTCTACAAAAAATATGTGCTTGATTGCATGTACTCCTCCTTTGCCAAAATCACACCCCCCGCCCCCCCCCCCAACCCCACAACCCTATCTCTTTGGAGCAGTTTCTCAGAGCTATCTGAGGTGCTATCTCCCAGGCTGCAGTCCTCATATTGCCTCAAATAAAATTTAACCCCCAACTCCCACATTGTGCATTTTTTTCAGTAGAAAATTCAAATGATTCAAAGGGTAGAGACATACCCTTTCCATTGTCCAGTTTTCCCAAGTTTGGTGCATGTTCCCAGTTGTTTCAGTCATGTCTGACTCTTTGATACCCTATGGACTGTAGCCCACCAGACTCCTCTGTCCACGGGGATTCTCCAGGCAAGTATATTGGAGTGGGTTGCCATGCCCTCCTCCAGGGGATCTTCCAGACCCAGGGATCACACTTGCGTCTCTTCTGTCTCCTGCATTGGCAGGTGGATTCTTTACCACTAGTGCTACCTGGGAAACCAAGTCCTTATATCCTTTCCCTCACATTTTTGTCCTAACCCTGTGAAGAGAACTCATAGTAGGAATAGTCAACCACTTTGTAGCAACTTTAGCACAGCCCATCAGACACTATAGCAAAGAGCTGTGGCCAGTCTGGAGGAGGGGCTGCTGTGTTCCAGCTCACAAGAGCTCATGGTGTGCATATCTTCCAACTTCTTGTTTGGTGAACTCAAGTTGGCGTGAAATGGCTATGGTGGGAGCATTTACATCACAGAAATCGGCAAAGGCTGAATTAGGGATTCCCCTCCCCCTACAAATGAGGTGGTTCATTAATACACCACAGATAAAATATCGGAAATATTCAAAAAAAGATCTACTTTCAGGTGACTGAAAGGGAGAGAGAAAGGAGAAGTTTTGACTACTGAAGAAGTGAAATGTTTTTGAATTCCACATCTATTTGAAATGTGGGTTGAGCCATATGAGGACTTCCGTGGTGGCTCAGCGGTAAAGAGATCACCTGCAGTGCATGATGGAGGAGACACAGGTTCGATCCCTGGGTTGGGAAGATCCCTAGGAGGAGGAAATGGCAACCCACCTCAATATTCTTGCCTGGAGAATTCCTTGGACAAAGGAGCCTGGTAGGCTACAGTCCATGATGGGGTTGCAAAGAGTTGGACATGACTGAAGAGACTTAGCACAGCTAAGTCTTCCGATTTTCAATAATTTTTGACCTACAAAAATGGCAATTTTATTTTATGGCTACAGCATGTGGGATATTGGTTCCCCAATCAGGGATCAAACCTGTGCCCCCTGCATTGGGAGCACAGAGTCTTAACTTCCAGACAGACAGGGAAGTCCCCAAAATTGCAATTATTTTTCCACCGGTGGCTCAGACAGTAAAGAATTCGCCTGCAATGCAGGGGACCTGAGTTCCATTACGGGGTTGGGAAGATCCCCTGGAGAGGGCATGACAACCCACTCCAGTATTCTTGCCTGGAGAATCCCTAAGGACAGAGGAGCCTGGCAGGCTACAGTCCATGAAGTTGCAAAGAGTGGGACATGACTGAAGTAACAGAGGACACGCACTGGACTTGGGGAAACTGGACAATGGAAAGCAACTAAGCACAGCTTAGTATAAGAGGTTGCAGGGAACAGAAAATACAACAAACAGTGGCTTAAATAAATAAACGCTTGTGTCGTATAATGAGAGATGCAAAGCAGCCCAGGGATGAGATAACTGTTCAGTGATGCTGTCAGGGACCAAGGATCTTTCTACATTTCTTTCCTATCCTCCTAATAAAGTCACCTTTTGTTTTCATACTTGTCATCTCATGATCACACTTGTCTGCTGTGCCTCCGGGCACCATGCATCTGTCCCTGGCAGAAGGGTGAAGAAGGATAAAAGGCTATACCCATCAAGTTTCCTCATGTTACTCAGGAAGACAAAAATTTTCCCTGAGGCCCCACTCAGAAGAGCCCATTTGCATGTCCTTGGCCAAAACTTGTCACATTGACACTCCCAGCTGGAGGAGAATGAGATACTAAGACAGATTTAGACCAACCGTGATTCATCTCTGGCACTGGGGTGGGGACTCACTGTCTCTGAGAAGCAGAGATCTTAGCAGCCACCTGAGAATACTGGGGCTACACTGGCTGGGAAAAGTAGGGAAGGAGTAGATATTAGGGGGACAGCAAATGGTATCCGTCACAAGTCCCTTCTGGTTAGGAATCTAGACATTTTAGATTTTTAACAAACTAGGACAAGATCTTCCATTTCTTGGTTTAAATGTGTAAAGTACTCAGAGTGTATATACTCTTCTACACTGATTGCTTAGCATTGTGCCTAGTTAGCCGGCCGCTCAAAAAACCATGCAGTGGTTTGACTCATTTTTGCAAGATTTATATGATCGTGATATTACAATACATTCTTAAAGCTCAGTCCCCAGACTTTGGTCTCTGCTTCACAGTGGTCTCTTTACAGCTATGAATTGTGAGCTCGAATCTTTCTTTGATTAAGAGGAACCCTGACTAAGGTAGAATCAATGATTTGGCACATTGGTTTAATAGTTGAAAGAAGATAAAGACATAACAGATGTTACAAATCTTTCTGAAGAAAAAGCCCAATGCTGGTTATCTGGAATAAGCCAGAAAAAATGAAGTACACTATTCTGTTATGATTATATCCTTGAAAAAGTCTGACATGGCATTTATCTACCTTGGCATTTAAGAATCATGTTACTCCAGTGATTGGTAGTGTTGCTCTGCAATAATGGCTGGGTCTGTCATCAAGTAACCCCAAGGAATATACTAGTTAACAGTTAACTACTGTTTATGCTTCATTATGGGCTTTCCGGGTAGCTCAGCTGGTAAAGAATGCACCTGCAATGCAGGAGACCCTGGTTAGATTCCAAGGTCAGGAAGACCCCTTGGAGATGTGATAGGCTACCCACTTCAGTATTTTTTGGCTTCCATGGTGGCTCAGATGGTAAAGAATTCCCCTGCAATGCAGCAGACCTGGGTTTGATCCCTGGGATGGGAAGATCCCGTGGAGGAGGACATAGAGACCCACTCCAGTGTTCTTGCCTAGAGAATCCCCATGGACAGAGGAACCTGGCAGGCTATAGTCCATGGGGTCACAGAGTCAGACACCACTGAGCGACTAAGCGCAGCACAGCGCGTGTTTCACTATCCCGTTGGCTTGATTATGGCAACTAGGAGAATGATATCTGCATGATATCTGCACTTGGCTGGCCACTGTTGAGAAGCATGGACAGTGTAGGCTTTTATAACATGGTTCTCAAATGCACGGTCACATGTAGAAGCATAAGACCCAGAACCAGACACACATAGGTTCTACCCAGATGAGACCCTTTACTGGTAACGTGACTTGGAACAAATTACTTAATGACTCAGCCTTTTGTAAAATGACTGTTTTGTTGTTATGACTAAAGGAAGCAAAGGAAGAAAGTGCTCAGGACTTATTGTGTGTGTGTGTTCAGGGATCGAACCTGCATCACCTGCATTGGCAGGCAGATTCTTTATCACTGAGCTCCCTGGAAGCCCTAGTGTATATTAACAACTTAATAAAGGGGAGTTGCTGTTTTCCCATGTCTGATTCCAGAATTTTCTGAAACGATTATGTTTATAATAACTGTCTCTTTAATAATAATACATATGACTTTTATTATAATAAATGCTGTTTCAAGGACCAATATGCAATAACTACTTTTCACACTTCTAATATTATCTATATGTGCTTGGAGAATATGATTTTGCTTTCTTCTCCTTTTATCTTCAACAGCAAAATCCCTCATTCTTTCATAACTTACCTCTGGAAAAGTATGTAGCATGAAAAGAATCTCTTCTATCACTTTGCAATGGTTAGAAAACAAGGCATTTGGCATTTATAAAGCTACAAGATAAAACCCAGTATCATTATCTTTCATTATTTATTCACTACACATAAGGAATAATGCAATATATGGTTATAATTCAACAAAGGATCAATTAAAATGGTGGGCTTGACGCCACTCATATTGATCCCTATAGGTTTGGTCCTTAATAGATAGAAAATCACTTTAAGTCCAATCACCTAGAATGCCCGAATATTGTTTTATAAAAAATATTCAAACTATACATCTGTAGGGGGTTCCTTGGTGTCTCAGTTGGTAAAGAATTCATCTGCAATGCAGGAGATGCAGGTTCGATCCCTGGGAGGGGAATATCCCCTGGAGAAATGAGTGGCTACCCACTCCAGTATTCTTGCCTGGAGAATCCCATGGACAGAGGAACCTGGCAGGCTTCAGTCCATAGGGTCACAGAGTCTAACAGGACTGAAGTGACAGAGTACACACAAGTTTAGGGTCAAGTTTATTTTGTTTCATTCTGATTCTTGATATATTGCAGGTATAAATGCAGGTATGATTTGTCTATTATGATACAATAAGTTAACAAGCATGTTCACTTGCTCCAAAAGCTCCATTTCTTAATTGTGTTTGCTAATAGGAATTTACACATAACCTCCCATGCATTTTTGGATGATTCAACGTTTTGCCATTGGCTATTTTAATACAATAATCTTATCTCTCCAGTGGATCCTCTTAAATGTCATTTGAAGTGTTTTCTACCTCAACAAAACCCAGAAAATATCACAACACGAACCACTAGATGGCGCACGAGCAGCGGCGATACTCAGGCCCGTGAACGTGGAAGCGTTCGTTGCTCAATCGTGTGACTCTTTCGAACCCATGGACTGTAGCCCGCCAGGCTCCTTTGTCCGTGGGGATTCTCCAGGCAAGAATACTGCAGTGGGTTGCCATGTCCTCCTCCAGGGGATCTTCCCCACCCAGGTATCAAACAGAGGTCTTCAGCATTGCAGGCGGATTCTTTACCGTCTGAGCCACCGGGAAAAAAAAACAAACAATAGTTAGTTAGGCAAGGACAGCTAGCCAGTGGGGCACCTGTGATCATATTATTATGAATTTTATTTTGATTTGAGATAGTTGTAAATCAGACCTTGAGGAACAGTTACTTGATAAACAGTGCTGTTTAAATGCAAAAGTGTAGCTTCAGAAAAATGTTCTTTCATTATAAAATGAACCTGGTTTTCATTCAGGCACTTCTCCATAATTTAAAAAAAAGAATCAGTTGGATCACTAAGGACCCTTTTCATGGAGTTCTCACATCCCCTCCAATGCTCCCTTTCAATCAATGCGCTTCCCCGTGGTTACTTTTATAAACCTGCAGGCTGGGCCGCTGTGTTTCTTCGCTGGCTCCTCTGCTTTAATTGCTGCCTCTGCAATGTTTTGTTCTCCTTTATCTTGGCCCAGAGTATTAATTTCTAAAACCCATCAGCATCCAGTGGCTGTTAGGACCACTTCAGAGAACCTCAGAAGAATTATGCCTGCGTGATTTTTAGCCCATATATTTGGTGCCGTTAAAATGTCATTTTTCCCTAGACTTCTATGATGTTGTGTCAAACATGAAATTAATCTTAACTGTACAGTGTTCAAATTTTGACATCTCAATACCTTTATTGAGATGTTAAAATAGAATTTTCCTTTAAATATGTCAATATAAAAGACTTACTACTTTCCTACATGGTAGCTCCCACATCAACTTTCATTATCCAGAGAAATGCATCTTTCATTTTATAATAGAAGTCAGTGGCAAGAGGAAATTTATTGTATAGAAATTCATATTTACAGTCAACTTTCAACTTTTTGATGTTTTCTTTCATCCAATAATATAATGTATACCCATATAATCTACTATTGTAACTGCAATGTTCAAAAATGTTATTTTGTCTCCCCATGCTCAGATGGTAAAGAATCTGCCTGCAATATCTATCTATCTATCTATATATGCATTCTTTTAAAAATATTCTTCTCTGTTATGGTTTATCACAGGGTGTTGAATATAGTTCTTTGTGTATACAGTAGGACCTTGTCGTATGTACATCCTATATACAAAAGCTTACATCTGCTAACGCCAGCCGTCTACTCTGTCCTTTCCCCAGTTCCCTTCCCCTTGACAGCCACCAGTCTATTCTCTAAGTTCGTGATTCTGTTTCATAGATAGGTTCATTGGTGTCATATTTTAGATTCCATACATAAGTGACATCATATGGCGTTTGTCTCTTTCTGGCTTACTTCACTTAGCATGATAATCTCTAGCTGTAGTTGCCTAGCTAGTCTCACCCGCCTTGGGACCTCAGTGCCTAGGACTGCCAGGTAGACTGGCTCACTCTGCGGGCTATTGTTTAAGTCTCCTCTCTTCCCCTGCACTTTGCTTGGGCAAAGGTGGCAAAATCTCTCTCCACTGAGCAGAGCTCATGCTGAGAAGGCCCAACCAGCCCAGGCCCACATTTCCCAGCCCCACCATCCCTTGCATCCAGGTTGGGCCATGTCGCTAGTTCTTGCTCGCACAATATGAGTGGAGATGATGTGGGCCATTTCTTGACCAAGATGATTAAGAACCTTCTTGACACTTTCCCCTCTCCTTCCGCCAAGTAGATATTAACAAACAGGATGATGTTGGAAGCTGTGTAGAAGGTGGTGGAGATTCCATCAGCTTGGAGCTCTGAATGGTTGTACGGGGCAGAGTCTTCCTCCACTTCTATTTTTCCATTCCTGCCACCTAACCAGGAACATTTCTTTTGAATTTTATGTGAGTGAGAAATAAGCTTCTACTGTGCCAAGTCATTAAGATTTTTTACACAGCAAATAATCTTACCTTAATTTATTTGCAAAAGCGATTTTCTTAACTGGAATGCTTTTTTTCATTATGGAAGTGGGGGACAGAGACTATTTATTGATCATCTATTTTATGCTAAGGACATCATAATGGTAATAACTTCAGTGATTTATACATGGTATCATTATTAAAAATTTCCCCAGCTCCAGGAGCTTGTCATCATTATGTTATTGATACAGCTTTGATCGATACAGCCTATTGGGTAATTATGTTTAAATATAGACAATCTCTGACTTGCATTAGAAGGCTCACCTGGGAACTTAATTCACTACTGGATACCAGGTTGAGTAAGCCAAAGACTGATGGGGGAAATATGGGAGATGGCCACATGGCATTCTGAAATATTTAAGTCTGGGTCTAGTGCAGACACAGGCTTTGGGCTACATATTGAGATAATAGAGAAAGATGAAATTGATAGAGTAGGCTCAAGATGAAGAATGATGGAATGGGAAGCTAAGAAATTTGGACTTTGGTCTATAAGGAATTGGTAGGGGGAGGGTAGTCAAGTCACATGAACCAAACTCTGCTTTAAGAAGATATATTTGGCAATAGTATTAAATATAGCCAACTTACAAACTAACTTTTTTAGAGAAGGTATATATACCTTTTCTATATATGGCTGTGCTGCTTGTGGGATCTTAATTCCGCAACCAGGGATGGAACCCAGGCCTTAGCCGTGGAAGCTCAGAGTCCTAACCACTGGATCTCCAGGGAATTCCCTAGAGACCGTGTTCTGTTGTGACGGCATTGATTGTCCTGTGCACTGTAGGATGGTAAACAGCATCCTCGGTCTTTACCAAGTGAATAACAGTAGGAACTCCCATGCTCTTCACTTGGGACAACCACCAGACACTGGACGTTGCCAAGTATCCTACAGCAATGCCCCTATCCCCCACCCCTTGCTTTCCTCAGAAGGTCCAGGTGGATGAGGTTGCATTCCTCCCACGATGCAACTGACCTTGGGACCACAAGGATATGGCCACCCATGGCCCATGCCCTCCCTTCTGCCGTATTCTAGGTACTCAGGACCCTGGAAGTCTTTGCCCAAGTAGCTCCATTTGCCAAGTGGTGGTGATTGGGAGCCGGTGTGGACTGAGTTTGGCCTGGAAGCTCGGGCATCCGTGTCCCTGTGCCTCTGGGTCCTCATGGTACTGGATGGAACCAGTGCGGGAGGAGAAGGGGTGACTCCTGAAAATTCCCACTTGGGGCTCCAGGAATGTGAGAATTCTAAATTTGAGTCCAACCTCCAACCATGGGCCCTACTGAGAAACTTAGAAGTGTGATGCTGGAGGTGGTGAGCAGAGCAGGGGTACCTTGTCACCAGAATTTTGGGCTAGCTGGCTGAGGTGGGATGAGGAGAAACCTGAGCCGTGTGGGACAGAACTTCTGTGCCTCTTGCCACAGACTTGCAGTTTGCATTTCACATTCCAGTTAGGGTAACTTGGGAGGAAGAAGTTGGGACTCTGAAATCACATGCATCTCTAGATCCAGCCTGATCCTGCCTGTTGCATCTGTGTGGCAGGTGAGTGAGGCCAGAAAAATTAGGGTACCTTGGCCAGGCAGAGAAAGAGGAAGGACATCCAAAGAATGTGTGGAAAGGCACAGATGTGTGCAGAATGCTTGAGTGTTTGGGAGCTGTTTAGGAACTAGGAAGATGAAGGTGTGGATGGAGGACAGCATGCTGGGGAAAGAGCCAAGGAGTCTGCAAGGACCCCACACACGGGTCCTCAAAGGAGCCGAGACTTTCTATAGCAGCCACACAGAGCCTGGGGGTGGCTACGCAGAGCGGGCTCCGTGGCTCAGCTCTGGATGGAAGTGGAGAGAAAGCAAAGACTGGGAGAACAGAGAGTTGTTTTTAAAATTCTGATGAGATGCTGGGCTGAACAAAGACACTGAGGAGGAAAAGGAGGAGTGGAGAGATTCTGTGAAGTCTGAATTGCTCTTAGAATGACAGCTACTGATAAAACCCCGAGCATCTTGAAATATTGACACATGCTTTTGGCTTTTAAGGTTTTGACATAGAAGATTTTGGTTCTCACATGGGGACACACCAAATAAAATTTTCAAGCAGGATTTAAAATTTTTATGTTCTTTTTCCTTTTCAGGGTGACTTTGTAGACCTTTTAACTTCCATGTCTTTTTGAAAGTTTACACTTCACTTATGTATGTGTGTATGTGTATACTTTTTTAAAGCAGTATATGAAACAGATTTTTTTTCCCTAAAACATATGATATTAAAGGCAGTGTTCAGACTGAATGAAAACCAGAAAAGGTTCTAGTTGAAAGCAATAGGGATTCTGATGCCCCTGAAATCACTCAGCCTTCGTGTCTCCAGAAATGCCAACACAGACAACTCTCCATGTCACTGTCCCACAAGGCACTGATCTGTCATGCACAGAAATAATATATGGAAATGAGAGTCAAAAAGGGTATAATATTCCAATTTAAGTTAAGAGAGCAAATTCTTTGGGGCTTCATTTTTGGGTAGAAAGATCATCCAAATTAAATATTAATTTGTATCTCTATACATCTGTCTTCAGCTGTCTTCAAGAAAGGTAACTATTCTATATTTGGAAAATCTTGACAGGCAGTTGCATTCACATTAACCTTGTGTTGGGACATCAGCAGGGGTGAGGTGTCTGTGAATTATTAGCATTCTTCTCTACAACTGGAAATTTCCATCTCTTCCAACAAGTTTTCAGGCTGTTTCCTTAGGGTCCAATAACTATGAAATGCCAATTAGATAACAGCAAACAATGGACTCACAAGGCCTGGAGGAATTCCAAATCATCTCGTGGGCTTGTCAGGCCTTCTTCTGGACAATGAGGGAAGTGTGGGTAATGCAGCAGCCTTGCTGAAGGGCACATTGTTTGGCACTGAGAGGCCTCTGTACCATATGTTTTGATACACTTTAAAGTTCATAGAATCAGGGCATCTCAATTCAGAAGGGGTCTGAGAAGGTCATTCAAATCTGTCTTTCCTCTTCCCATTTTATCTCTATACAGACAAACACATTTAAGTCAACAAGTCTTTTTTTTCCCAACAAGTCTTTTTAAACAGTTACCCTGTCTAGAATGCTGGGACAAGAATAAGTGAAAGGAGCCATGACCTAAGCTTTTGCCTGGAGTGGGCAGCAAAGCCTTTTCAGAAAAGGTAGGAGGTAAAGTGGAAAATATTGTTTAGACTGCATCTGGGCAACTGTGTCAGGAGAGCATGTGAGGCAGAGGAAATTAGATGCAAGAATGTGCAGAGGCAGGAAGAACAAAGCCGGTCAGTGAGACATCACATCGGTGTGCAAGCTGGATCTGATAGAAAGTTCACAGAAAGAGGAGGCGCTAAGGTAAGGCAGGTCTTTTCCACTGAGAACTGATGAGTCTTTGGACTATTGTGAAAGCAACGGTGACTATCAAAGCTTTTTGAGCACGGGGATGAACAATAAACCCATCCAACAATCAAGGAATTTGCTCATGGAAAAAGCAAAAGAAAATTTACTCAAGGAAAAAGATTGATTCTGATTTAAGAGAACCTATAGATCTGGTATTCCCATTAAGGCAGTCTGTAATGATGCCTTTAGTTTAGGCTTGATGAATTTACAAACTCATTTCTAGGAAACACACCCCTTGCCTGCCACTTGGCCCTATCACTGTCCCTTGTCAGAAATAAGGGGACGAAGCAGGCCTGGAGAATGGGCACCGAATATATCCTTTCAAGATGGTGCCAAAAAAGGGGTGTAGGCTAGGTGGGGGCGGGTGTGTTTGTCTGCTCTGGAAGACTAATATAAGGCCCTAGACTGTTAGGCTTCAACAAGAAAAATTTATTTCTTACAGTTCTGGAGGTTGGGGAGTCCAAGATTAAGGTGTTAGCCCATTTAGTTTCTGGTGAGAGTTGTTGATGGCTCTTTCTTGATGTGTTCTCACATGTCAGAGAGAGAGAGGGGGGACTTTTCTTTCTGTTTTTATAAGGCAAAAGTCCTGTTCTATCAGGGTCCCACCAATATGACTTCATTTAACATTAATTACCTCCTGAAGATCTTATCTCCAGATACAGTCACTTGGGGGTTAAGACTTCAATATGTAAATTTGGAGGGCACAGTTCAGTCCATGACTGTGGGTTATGTGCAGCACTGAATCAATTGCACATTGGAGACTTTTCACTTATCTAGGATTTTAGAAACTTGATGGAAGTTGCAAAATCATTACTGTGGCAGGTAAGAAGGTTATACTTTCTACCACATTCTCTCACTATTTTGTCAAACTTTCCCATAATCCTAAAACTGACCAAGACTACTCTTTGGATATATCAAAATCAAGCAAATCATGACACATGATTAATGAGTTATTTTCAGATAAATGTATTATAACTATATGGAATAAAGTGGGCTGCTCAATCTTTGTGCATACTCAGTCATTCAGTCCTATCTGACTCTTTGCTGTCCCATGGACTTTATCCCACCACGCACCTCTGTTCATGGAATTTTCCAGGTAAGAATACTGGAGTGGGTTGCCATTTCCCACGCCAGGGGATCTTCCTGACTTGGGGATGGAACCCATGTCTCCTGCATTTCCTACATTGACAGGCAGGTTCTTTACCGCTGAACCATCTGGAAAGCCCTTCTGCTCAATCTACCTTTTGCTGATGATAGTCTTGACTTAATTGATCATTGGCCATGTGATGTGCTGGGGTTTTGCCTCTCATTAATCTCCATAATAACAGCATGACATAAAGATCTCCATTCCACAGATGAGAAAATTGAAACATAGAGAATTTAGGTAACTTAGGTAATTTAAGACAGATTTAAAATTCAGGCTTGGATGATTCCCAAGTCCAGAAATTCCCCTGTACCATCTTACCATTCTTGATATTATATTGTCTTTTACTGCATTGATGAAATAACAGATCAAAATGATATTTTCAAAAATGAAGAACTTGAAAGGATGGGGTTAAAAACCATCAGAGTCACCTGGAGAGTTTTTTTTTTTTTAATCCTGATGTAGTTCTTATCTTCCACCTTAAAACACAAGTGTTTGAAGGAGACACAGACATAGAAAACAGACTTATGGACACAGGGGGAGGGAAGGAGAGGGTGGGGAGAATGGAGAAAGTAGCGTGGAAACATATGCACTACCACGAGTGAAATAGATAGCCAGTGGGAATTTGCTCCTTGACTCAGGGAACTCAAACTGGGGCTCTGTGACAACCTAGAGTGGGATGGGAGGATGGGGGGTGGAAGAGAGGTTCAAGAGGGGGGTACATATTTATAACTATGACTGATTCATGTTGCTGTATGGCAGAAACCAACACAATATTGTAAAGCAATTATGCTTCAATTAAAAACAAATAAATAGAAAAAGCACAAATGTGCAAACCAGTGAGGTCCTTGGTTCAGAGTCTCTAATGATGGGGTTAGAAATCTGTATTTTATAAAGTCACTGAAGTAATCTAGCCAGTTTTGGGAGTGTGATGTCCCTCAAAAGATGTGTCCATGTCCTATTCTCTGGAAACTGAATGTGATCTTATTTGGAAGGAATCTTTGCCACGTAATGAAGCATCTCTAGATGAGATCATCCTAGATTATGTAGGTAGGCCCTAAATCCAATGACTAGTGTCCTTATATGGAGAAGGCAATCACAACCCACTCGAATACTCTTGCCTGGAAAATCCCATGGATGGAGGAGCCTGGTAGGCTGCAGTCCATGGGGTCGCTAAGAGTCAGACACAACTGAGTGACTTCACTTTCACTTTCATGCATTGGAGAAGGAAATGGCAACCCACTCCAGTGTTCTTGCCTGCAGAATCCCAGGGACGGGGGAGCCTCGTGGACTGCTGTCTATGGGGTCGCACAGAGTTGGACACGACTGAAGTGACTTAGCAGCAGCAGCAGTGTCCTTATAAGACACAGAGAGAAGAGAAGGCTGTGTAAAGATAGAGGCAGAGATTAGAATGATGCAGCCACAAATCAAATAATGCCAGGAGCCACTGGAAGACACAGGAAGGATTCTCCTTCAGAGAGAGTACTAACCTGCTAATACCTTGATTTCTGACTTCTGGCTTGTAGGATTGTGAGAGAATAGAATTCTTTTGTTTGAGCCACCCAAGTTTGTGGTCATTTGTTCTAGCATTCCTAAGAAAATAATACAAGGATCTGACTTAGGTAAGAGAAAACAGCAAAGTAATTAAGGCAGCATTGAATGTGGGAGTGAGAGAAAATAATTGAAAATAATATAGCGCATCTTTTTGTCATTTAGAAATGCTCACAATTTAACAGGCTATTTTGATTTTGATCTCTCACTGTTGGAAGCTCCATATATATGTATTATTAACAATCTTAAAAGTATTAAGTAAACTCTTGTAAATCGTATTTACATTAACTAGGAATGGTCATTCAAGTCTATGTAATTAAGCCCATTGTGCATGTGGGATTTACGAGTCCTTTCAGGAAAAGATTATATGCCTTCCTAGGTGGGTAGTGAAGGGGTTAATATAAGATAAACAAAAAATAAAAAATTACCTAGAGAATATGTATCCACTAAGAAGATGTGAGATAAAGGGAGTGGAAACAGTGAAAGTTACCTCTTTCAATTTGTGCCTCTGGAGGTGCAAATTCCCCTTTCCTCTATGCTTTAGCAAGCAGGGCTC
The DNA here is from genome assembly GCF_019320065.1 of Cervus canadensis. Classification (NCBI taxonomy): domain Eukaryota; kingdom Metazoa; phylum Chordata; class Mammalia; order Artiodactyla; family Cervidae; genus Cervus; species Cervus canadensis. The sequence continues at coordinate 22,891,658 of NC_057410.1, read as the reverse complement.
CCGGTGATAAAGGCTTTCCCACTCTTTGGGAGATAGTCAGTGCGAGACATACAGGAACACTTCTGTAGTTAACATGAATAAAAACAAGTAGAAGACAATTGACTGTTCTTGGGCATCAATATAAATTGGTGCAGCCACTATGGAGAACAGTATGGAAATTCCCCATAAAACTAAAGTTAGAATTTCCATATGATCAGGCAGTGCCACTCCTGGGTGTATAGCTGGACAAAACTCTAATTCAAAAAGATACCTGCACCCCTATATTCATAGTAGCACTATTCACAATAACCAAGACATAGAAACAAGCTAAACGTCCATATGTCCATTGACAGATGAATGAATAAAGAAGATGTGAGATTATCTATCTAACTACACAGTGGAGTATTACTCAACCAGAAAAAAGAATGGAGCCATGCTATTTTCAGTTACATGGATGGACCTATAGATTATTATACTAAGTCAGAAAGAGAAAGACAAATGGGTATGATATCACTTATGTGTGGAATCTAAAATATGACACAAATAAACTTATCTATGAAACAGAGACACTCTGAAAGACATAGAGAATAGACTTGTGGTTACCCAGGGGGTGGTGGGAGAGTGATGGATTCGGAGTCTGAGGCTAGCAGATGCAAACTATTATATATAAAGTGGATAAACAACAAGGTCCTACTATATAGCACTGTACTGTATAGGGAATGTATATACTGTATATACAGGACTGTATAGGGAGTGATATTCAATATCCTATAATAAACTATCATGGAAAACAATATGAAAAATAATAAATATATAAATGAATAACTTTGCTGTATGCCAGAAACCAACACAACATTGTAAATCAACTATCCTTCAAGAAAAAATATTATGTCATCTTTTGAAGGACTCAGAGCTGTATGGCAATTATTTTTAATTGCATGTCAACTCAAAATAAACAAAAATACTATGTATTAAGTCCTAGATTATTGACAATTAGAAAAATAGCCGACATCATGTTGGACCAATTCAACATGATATTGCCTCTGTGTTACTTGTATTTTTGGCTATGAAAAGACCTCTCGAGATTACACTGGGATGTTGTTTTAGTAATGTATTAATTTGATTTCCGCAAATATATTCTAGCCCTGACATTTTCTCTAAACTCCAGATTGAGCACTTCTAAACTCATTTGACATCTCCATTTGGACAAGTAACCAAAAAATAACCTACTTCTTCCCCAAAACTTGCTCCTTCCTCAATGTTCCCCAACTCAGTTAGTGGCGCCACCATTCACCCAATCACTCAAGTCAGAAACAGCAGAGTCATTCTCCCGTCTTCTTCTTCTGGCAACCCCCTTACCTTCATCTAGATCAGGTAATATTTACTCAGTCTTCCAGAAACATTCTGAATCATATCTGTCCCCCATATCTCTCTCCCCATCAGGCGCTCCATCATCTGTTAACTTGGTTACTGCAATAAACTCTTTACTAGTCTCTGCTTCTACTCTGCCCCCCACAGTTGATTTCTCCACCTAGCAACCAAAGTTTTAAAATATAAACCAAAATATGTTTAATAATGTTCTCAGTCATGTCTGACTTTTGTGACACCATGGCCTGTAGCCCACCAAGCTCCTCTGTCCATGGGATTTCCCAGGCAAGAATACTGGAGTGTGTTGCCATTTCCTCCTCCAGGAGATCTTCCCAACCAAGGGATCAAACCTTATCTCTTGTGTCTCCTGCATTGGCAGGTGGGTTCTTAACCACTGTGCTGCCTGGGTTATATCCTTCCTTAAAATCATCTAATAACTTCGAATTATGTAACATATAGGCAACTATTTAAATTGAGACCCTAAGTAACTACAGCTTCAGCAAGATAAAAAGGCTGTTAATGATGTCTCCACAGGTCAGGAACCCAGGCTACTTATATCTTATTGCTCTACTATGCATAGTTTGTAATCTTGATCCTCATTCAAGGTGGCTTAAGATCAACTCATCTGCTTCTAGGCCAGTAGGAACTGGAAAAGGGAAGGAGGTGCAGGTTTCCATCCCACTCACATTCTATTGGCCAGAAATCAGTTGTTACTGCACTTAACTGCAAGGGAGGCTTAGAAATATAATTTTAATTCCATGTAGTCATACACTGTGTTGGAAATTAAGGGTTCTATTACGATAGCAAAAAGTGAGAATGGATATTCAAGAACAATATGGTAGACTAGGTTGTGGTAATACATAGACCTAACTATGTTGGTGGAGAAGGAAATGGCACGCCACTCCAGTATTTTTGCCTGGAGAATCCTGTGGACCGGGGAGCCTGGTGGGCTGCCGTCTATGGGGTCGCACAGAGTCGGACACAACTGAAGCGACTTAGCAGTAGCAGCAGCAACTATGTTGGTACTGAACAAGATGGAAGTTAGTTTTGTCTCACATAAGAGTTTTGGGTAATTGAATATCAATTGATGTAAGTTTTCTGGATGTGCTTATTAGGTTTCCAGGTGGTAGAGGCTCTGTCATCCTAAACATGTGGCTTTGAAGGTTGCCATCAACATTTCTATTCCAGAGAGCAAGAAAGGAAAAATGGCACAGAGATGCACGGGTGGATCATTTTTATTGACCAGCCCAGAAGTAGTTCACGTCACTTCTACTCACGTTCTATTGGCTAGTTCTCATTCGTATGACCATTACTAAGTGAATTGCTGTAAAATTTGGTCTGGCTATGTGCCCAGCAGGAAGAGGAGAATAGAGATTTGGATAAACACCTAGTAAACTTCCCATCTCACACAATAAAATCCAAAGTCCTAACCAGACGTAACTGGCCCACACTTAACAAAGTGGCCCACAACTAACTTTCTCCAATCTTCCTTCCGCTGATTAGCTCCAGCTTCCCCAGTCCTCTTTCTGTTCCTTGACCTTATCAAGTCTGTTTTCACTCCAGGGTGTTTGCAACTGCTGTTTATCTGTGTGGAACCTTTCCCCCAGATTTCCACATGTCTCACTCCCTCACTTCATTGAGTTCTCAACTTAAAATCTATCTTCTAGAGAAACTATCTATAGCCACTACTTGTATACCTTCCACATCCTTGACTATTTCCCATCAAAGCCAAGTACGTTATCATGCTTCATTTTTATTCATATAACTTGTTCATCTGTTTATCTATGGCTGGTGTCTACCCATAACCCATATTCATTTTGACTGTATTATCTGTTTTATTCAGTTATATCCCTAACTGCCCAGAAAATTGCCATAGTAAGCACACAATAAATTTTTGATGATTTTAAGTAATTAATTAACTAAGATAGAAACCCTCTTGGTTACACATAAGATTTAATTCACCATAACATTTTATGAGCCAATACCTTTCCACTCTTATGAATTTTCTTTCTCCAAGAGCATTCTCCAGAGTGTTAATGTTTGCATCTCTTATTTGTAGAGTGGAGGTAATCACATACCTATTTCCTAGAGTGATCATCAAGATTACACAAGGTAATGTATGTAAAATGCTGATCAGTATGTGGCATTTGATCACACATGCAGTGTGCATTCAACAAGTGTTAGCTCTGATTACTGCTGCAGCTATAGCCACCTCTCGATTCCTATAAGGAAAGCTTTCAAAGTACAGAAAAGGGGGAGAAATCTATTAATCATTAACATATTTCTAAAATATTTCCTAAATTTATGGGGAGAATTAACGGATCTAAAATATAGCTATTTGTTATCCTATGTTAAAGGGAAAAATGAGCAAGTTCTGAATTGCCTTTCATCTGTTCAAACTATCTAGATTCTAAGTCTTTCCAGCCCCTGTTTGACTGCAATAATATAACATTTTAGAATATTACAGCCATTCTTTCAACATGACCTACTGAAGAAAAAGCAAAACAAAATCCTATGGGAAGGGTCTGTACTGTGTCTAATGCATTATTGATCACGACAGGGATTTCCATTTGGTTTTTACTTTCAAATTAAGAATACATTCAGTCATAGAACTGACGAGTTGCATGTGCCATATTCCAGTTCACAGAACCACTAAAGGAGACACAGTTATGCAAGCTAATCCAGTCTCTTGGATAATTCTTGTGAAAAACTATGATCAAAACAACCCATGTGAATAAGGGTCACCAGGAAATGGCTTTTGAAGATTAAGAGGCTGAGAATATTTAGCTAGTGAAAACATTGAAGTAATTGTTTTAACATAATCATCCCATTTGAATTTTGTAGCAATCATTTAAAAAATAAGCTCTTTCTTGACTCTTTGGTATAAATCTTTTCCCTGATGTTACTAAATAATTTCATAGGCCTTGGTAATGGGTTACCAATAGATAGGGCGGGTGAGTGGGTCTAAGTCTCCTTTACTGCTCGTTCTGAGCCTGACAGTCTCTCCTTCCCAGATCTACCCAAAGAAGGTCAAAGGTTTTGTATATGATACCTTATGGGCATAGCATACAACTGCTGGGAGGAGTTGGGATGCCTGACAGTGATTGAAATGCAATTCCTATGAAAGTGCAGCACATGAAAAACGGCACCCTTTCCCCTCCCCACCAGCACTCACCACACACAGTTTTCAGTACAATTCCCATTCCAGCTTGTACTTGAAATTTATTACACGGTTACCCAACCTCCTCTGCTTCAGGCTGAGTAGCACACTGGGAAATGTAGCCTCTAAATGGATACAGAAATAGAATTGCTGAGGGAGAAAGAGAGAGGTTATGACTTTGGCTGGCTCAGATGGTAACTCTCCTTTTCTGGACAGTGGATTCCCTCGTCCTGAAGTTAAGGGCCGGCAACGGGGCAGAGTCAAAGTCTTCCTCGTGCTTTGCAGTTGCTCTTGCTGTTTTGGTTCAAAGGGTAGTATCTGTGCCCCCCAAGAAATTGGTTCTCAACCCCTTCCCATGAATGATGTCATTGGTGGAAAGTTGGCAAGGCTCCCTGAATGTTGACACATCTCTGTGGTTTGCTATGCTGGTGCCACATTTTCATCTCTCTGTATGATTTCATGGGTAGTTTAATAAGACATTGAGAAGGTATCTGTTAGGTATTGCTAAGTTGCTGCCATGCTAACCTGAAAGTTTTTCTACTTTATTTGATTTTGTTTTTTATTCAGAAAGATAAATGGAGCAGAATAATTGAATCTCAGGCTGAATAGGATCATAATGACCCTCTAAGGATTGATCTCAAACATTCAGTCTCTTTGACTGTTGGAGACGGTAAGCAAATTGGACACCATCTACTCCAAACCCAGCACTTTATCTTAGGGACTTGAAGGTCCAACAGAATCAGTGACTTGCCTGAGGACACAGCTCGCTAGAAATAGAGAACTGAGCAGGTAATCTATCAATTGGCTAATATTATTCTGTGTCACTTATCTGAATAGAAGCAAGGAAAGAGAAATAATGAATATTTATTATGGGTCAGGTCTGTGCCAGGTTTTTTATATATATTCTCTATTTTTATCTTCATAAAAGTACATATTGTTATCCACATAATGTCAGTAAAGAATTTTATTTTTATAAAAAACGAGAGACTTTTAAAGTTTCTGCAGAGCAACTATTCAAATTGCTAAACACATTTATCAAAGAAAGTAAAAAAAAAATAGTGAGATGTCTTTATTTCTAATGACCATACTGTGTTTCCATCCAGGGTCCCCACTATTACTATTGAGGTAGCTAGGAAGATGAGTTAGTAAGTAGGAAGTCACATTTCAAAAATTATAGTTAGTGGAAAAGACTATGAATAAACTAGGAGGTATATTTCACTAGGAGATGAGACTCTCTGAACTACCCCTACCACCAAAGCACACACTATTAAATAATTATATCTGCATTCAGTCAAATTCTTCATAGGATGTACCTCAACATATGTTATCACCTATGACTCCTTAGTTTCCCTTTTCTGTGCTTCACACTGGCCACTCCCTTTTGTTCTCATGGTCTTTATCCAGACAGGGAAGAGTAAAATTGAGTAGAGTTTCCCTTAGATTATAGTCCTGCCTCCCTGAGATTATACCATGCTCTTGACTGGAATTCTGGTTGCTGTCAAAACTCTTCAAATAGACATTTAAAGTCTCTGGGTTTACCACCATGATGACATCTCTTTTATTATGTGTAGGTTAGACCACTTTTTCTCTCTCCTAGAGGATGATCTTATTTTCAAAATATTAGCAAATGCTTTTATTACCTCAAACATGTATTTATCACTTAGATAATTGTGACAATGTAATTGAATTGTGAGATGAATTGAAGTCACTTCCTCTGTATTAATCATGGAACTCCACCTCTGGAAGGAACCTTAGGAAACCATCTCACCCAAGCCTCTTTGTCTACATGAGGGAATGTCTTATCAGGCACACCATGAGGCTTCTTCTCTTAACTAAATCCAGAAATGACACAGAACAATTTATCTCAAAATTCACTTCAGCTGACACTTAAAAAATAGTGATTATTCCTTATGGTTAAACACAATCATTCTAGTTTTGTTGAACTTTATTTCTTCTTCATTAGCTTTTTTTTTTTTTTTCCCCTAGAAAAGATGGGTAGAGAAAGGGAAGTATTCCAGAACTGTGGAATGACTATACAGGCAGAAGTCAGGCGAAAAAACAGGAGGTGACTCCACAGTGGTTTGGTTGAATGAATCTTGATCAAAAATAAAAATGATTAAATAAACTCTGGGGAATGACCTTGACATTCAAAGAGGTTTGGGCCTGAATTTCCTACATATGTTATATGAATTTTCCATCTCACCAGAAAGAATAGGAAAACAGTTGGTTGTTAAACTAGGGGAGAACCAGAAGAAGTGAGAGGGTAGAATTCAGATTGGAGCTCATTGAAAAAGGAAGTTGCTTGGAGACCTGCTAGGTTGCCTTTATTGCTGCAAAAGCAACAGTCACACCCCTCACAACCTCTTGGGTGTCCCAGAAGAATCTCTCATCCACAGGTAGAGCTTATGATGGGGAAAGTAGATGGGGAAATGCTCTGGGCACCAGGAGACCCCAGGGCTCCCTTGGTGACTAAGGCTATTTTTATAATCCAACTGTGGACAGTATGACTTCAAAGACCCTATAGAAATCTGAGAGGTAATTTTTAATTTTTACTGTATCTTATTAACCTTAAAGTGGCTGGGTGCTTTTTTAGCAGGGATGAAATGCTTTTTTAATACCAAACCAAAAAGTTGACAGTCTTTTGAGGTAATAAAGGGAAACAAGAAAAGTGAGTGTTATTAGATGTGAAGAAATTTCCATTTTCCATCTCACTTTGGCCTCTTGACAGCAGGCACACAGACAAAGGTTGGTTTGCAGTCAGTAGCTTATCAAACCAGGGTACACAGCATGTTCCCTGGGACATCCAGTTCACCGACAGCGGTGGGAACTTACTTCTGTCTGCTCCCTGTTTATTCAAGTGTCACATGTATAGCCTCACTGATAAATGTGCTTTCATTTCAAATAGATTCTCCAAAACTTGGCTTTAAATTGATTCTACAAGCACAGGGGCACAAGGAACAAGAGACTAACTTTGTACTTAGCTTGAGGTTTCCTTTGTTGTTGTTCCGTTGCGAAGTCGTGACCAGTTCTTTGCGATCTCATGGACTGCAGCATGCCAGGCTCCTCTGTCCTCCACTGTCTCCCAGAGTTTGCTCAAATTCATGTCCATTGAGGCAGTGATGCTATCTAACTATCTCATCCTCTGCTCCCCCCTTCTCCTTTTGCCTTCAGTCTTTCCCAGTGAGTCAGCTCTTGGCATCAGGTAGCTAAAGTATTTGAGCTTCAGATTTATTGTCAGTCCTTCCAATGAATATTCAGGACTGATTTCCTTTGGGTTGACTGATTGGTTCTCCTTGCAGTCCAAGGGACTCTCAAAAGTCTTCTCCAGCAACACAATTCAAAAGCATCAATCCTCCATGCTCAGCCTTCTTTTTGGTCTAAGTCTCACATCCATATGTGACTATGGGAAAAATAATAGCTTTGACGATACGGACCTTTGTCAGCAAAGTGATGTCTCTGCTTTTAAATATGCTCTCTGGGTTTGTCATAGCTTTCCTTTCAAGGAGCAAGCATCTTTAGGGATTGTGTTAATCAGGGGCTTTCAGAATCTCTATCCAAGAACACTTCTTTCTCACCCAAAAATGTCAAATCTAAACTGCATTGAGTTTAATTTTTAAGTTGAAGAAAATTTTGTGGTAGAAAACAATTATTTTTAAAGGTGAACAGATGAACTATGATGAAAATTACACTTGATACACAACATATATGATATATTATATATATCATATATGTAATATATAATATGAAACATCTTTTACTGATGCATTTTTGAGGGAGGATGATGTCTCTTCAGGGAGAAGGCAATGGCACCCCACTCCAGTACTCTTGCCTGGAAGATCCCATGGATGGAGGAGCCTGGTAGGCTGCAGTCCATGGGGTCACGAAGAGTCAGACATGACTGAGCGACTTCGCTTTCACTTTTCACTTTTATGCATTGGAGAAGGAAACGGCAACCCACTCCAGTGTGCTTGCCTGGAGAATCCCAGGGATGGGGTCGCACAGAGTCAGACACGACTGAAGTGACTTAGCAGCAGATGTCTCTTCAAATAGAGATATACTCAAGTTTGTATATAGCACTTAATGCTTCTGGGCTTAAGATAGTTCTAAAAATAATTTTATTTCTGAGTATCTGAATAGCAAACACTCACTGTAAAAAATATGTAAAATACAGAAACCGTATAAAAGAAAATGGAATCCTCTAGCAAACCTTTAATTAGTGATAACCACTGTTAATTTTCTGATATATCTTTCCAGTTTTTTTTGATGCATTTTAAAAACATGATGAAGACTAGACAATGTGCAGTGTAATTTGGGGATAGCATTTTACAAGTATTAAGCCAATGCCTTTGAAAAACATATTTATTTATTTGGCTGTGCTACGTCTTAGTTGCAGCATGTGGGATCTTTAGTTTCAGCATGTGAGATCTAGTTCCCCAACCGCATATCTAACCCTGGCCCCCTGCACTGGGAGCCTGAAGTCTTAGCCACTGGCCCACCAGGGAAGTTCCAAGCCAAAGCCTTTTTATTTCTCCTTTTTATTTCCTCGTACCTTTTCCAAGTGCAAGGTTGTATTTATGAGCTTCTTGCCCCAGGAAGCGAGGGCGTTGGTAGAGCCTGGAATCTCTTTCAGCTCATTGGCCCCTTCTCAGCAGTTTGTACGATCATCCAACCATGTGCTGTGACCAGAATCCTTGGGGTCAGGCTTGGCTCTTTTCTCTTCATACCCCACATCCATTTGATTAATACATTCTATTGGCTCAACCTTCAAAATATGCTTTAGCTGCCCTTACAAACTTTGTATGCTGTACTCTCATTTTCATAGAACTAAAAAAGACTTTCTAATTCCTCTTGATTTTTTATTTGACCAACGGGTTATTTAAAAGTATGTTATTTAGTTTCTGGATATTTGAAGATTTCCTAGATATATTTCTGCTGCATATTTCTGGTTTAATTCCTTTATGAACAGAGAACATGTGATTTGAATGATTTGAAAACTGTTGATGTTTGTTTCATGGTCCAGAATATCGTTTATCTTGGTAAATGATTTATATGCACCTGAAAGATTGTCTATTTTGCTGATTAAGGGTGCAGTGTTATACAAATGTCAACTAGGTCAGGTTGGTTGATAATGTTGTTTAAATCTTTGACTGTGATTGTGGATTTCTCTGCCTCTCTCTGATATTCTATAATTTGTGTGTGTGTCATGTAGTTTGAAGTTCTATTATTAGTCATGTTATTAGTCTGTTATATGGTCATGATTGTTATTTCCTCTTAGTGAATTAACTCCTTTATCATTATGAAATCATCTTCTTTACCCCAGATAATAATCTTTGTTCAAAAATTTACTTTTCCTGGTGTTAATATAGCCACTCCAACTTATTTTTTGACCTGTGTTAACCTGGCATATCTTTTCCCATCCTTTTACTGTTAACCTACTTGTATCTCTATATCTAAAGCATGTTTCTTTTAGGCAGCACGTAATTAGGTTTTGCTTTTGTTATCCAGTCTGACAACCTCTGCCTTTTATTTGGGATGTGTATGCCATTTAAATTTAATGTGGTTGTTTGTGTCAAAATCAATTGTCTTGCTTTCACTCCTTGCCCCATCTGTTCTTTATTTCCATTTCTCCTAATTTTCTGTCTTCTTTTGGATTAAATTTTTATTTTTTTAAATTTTAAATTTTATTATTAAAATATTTATTTACTTATTCATTTATCTGACTGCACTGGGACTCAGTTGTGGCACATGGGATCCTTAGTGACAGCATGTGAACTCTTAGTTGTGGCGTGTGGTATCTCTTTCCCTGACCCAGGATTGAATTCCAGCCCCCTGCATTAGGAATACAGAGTCTTAACCACTGGACCACCAGGGAAGTTTCTGGATTAACTTTTTATTGATGATTCCATTTTATCCCTTTCTTAAATCATTTGGTATAACTCATTATTATGTTTTCACTTGTTGTGTTAGGATTTTAATAGAACACTTGAATTTATCCCGGTTTATCATTTTGTTGATGTATAAGAGCAATACAATGTATACTTCTATTTCTCCCCTCCCTATCTTTATGCTATTTTTTCATATATTTTATTTCTACTTATTTTATAACCCCACAGTGTATTATCATTTTTATTTAAATAATCACTTCTTTTTTCAGAGAAACTTAATTAATAATAGAGAAGCTATTATGATCCACCTATTTATTGTTTCCAAAACTTCTCATTCTCTTGTGTAGATTCAGCCTTCCATTTGATATAAATTTTCCTTTGCCTGAAGAACTTTTAACATTTCTTGCAGTGCAATGTCTTGGTGGTAAATTATTTCAGCTTAGGTATGTTTGAAAATGTATTTTGCTTCCATTTTTGAAAGATACTTTCCCTAGGTATAGAAATCTATTCAGTTGACATGTTTTTCCCCCCAGTGTTTTGAAGATGGCTGCTTGTTTACATTGTTTCTGACCAACAATTTGCTATCTTTCTTTTCTCTGTCAGTAGTGCTTTCCTTTCCTCCCTGTTACTGGCTTCAAGGTTTTCCCTTTATCTTTGCTTTATTGAAAATTTTGATTATGATGTGCCTTTGTGTAGTTTTCTTTATGCTTCTTGTCTTGTGCTTTGCTGAATGTCTTGAATCTGTGTGTTTATAGTTTTCATCAAATTAGGAAAAAATATGCCTTTATTTCTTCAAATATTTCTATGTCTCCCTTTCTCCTTCAGGGATGCTAGTTACAACTAGATTAGGACATGGAGGTTGCTCACATCTCACAGATGCTTCTTCTTCCATGCTACCCACATCCAGGCCACCCACACACTATTGCATATAACTTGTTACATTTGTTTAAGGTAGGGTTAGAGAGTCAGCTTTGTGAGACAGAAATGATGTGTGTCCTATCCACAACTTCAACTCCAGCATCTAATTCTGTACCCTCCCATAGAAGGAATCCAAAAAATATTCATTTGTGGACTAATTTGCATATAATATTTTGTGGCTTCACTGTCTTCTTGCTTAACACTTATGATTTATTAAAGGTATTAGTTTGCTAGTAAGTACAATTTGTATTAAATTGTGGATGTTGAAGACAAATAGAAAAGAGTGGTCCCCATGGTGCTTGGCAGTGGAGTTTTAGACTGAAATTCTCTACAGGCTGTTCAACTGCAGTGGGAACAGTGGAATATTAAATCCATGACTTCATCCCAGATGTTTCTTTTCTTGACTCACTTTCAACACTTCAAATCAACAAGTTAGATGAATACTAAGTTGCAAACTGACCAAAGTAAACTTTTCCTTAGTTATTTCAGATTACTAGCATTCCAGGGAAATTATGAATCAGTTATATTCTAATAAATATTCTTCTTGCTTTTGTCTTATTTATCTTCTTCGAACTTTATGCCATTATTTTAACAAACTTTTTTTCTGGTTAGCTTAAACTTGACCATCTGGAAGTAATATTGGTTTTATTTAAAATAATGCATAGTATTCTGAAATGGGAATTTTATTTTAACAATAGGCAGTAATGGTCTTTTGTAGGTGCCTGAGATGAGATGATTGAAATACAGGAAAACATGAGTAACTAGTCAATATCAAAGGAGTGGGAGGGAAAAAAATACAAATATTATTTTTTTTCTGTCTTTACATGTGCATTGCAATAATATATTTAATTTAAAAACATAATTCTTAAAGAATCTGAATCTGAATTTTTCTTGAACAAGTATTTATAATTTATCAATATTTCAGTCACAACAGAGAGGAAATGGAAATACATCTAGCAAAATACTTCTGTCTTTATAAGAGCTAAGAGAAAAGTGTGTTGTGGCACCACACACAGTAATACCACATTACTTTCTCTCCTAGCCATTCGTTCTTCCCTCAGTACCTCACATGTCCTTATGACCTCTAGCCTCCAAGGGCCAACCTTTCCTTTAATACCAGTTAACTTAATCCAAACTCCTGACCTGCACAACTGCATGAAGTCTAGGTTATATAACTGCCCTCATCAAGTATATCTGAGAGTCCTCACGGATGCTTATAGTTCCTCAAAAATGTTCCCCTACATTTGTCCCTTTAGTCAACCACTGTTCTGCAAACTTATGCTCCCCTCTCATACAATAGCTTGTCCACCCTGCAGTGGCTTCTCCCTTACCGCACCCCATGCATGGGTCTGGACACCTTCATTTCTCTGAAACATTAGTAAATAAGTTTGAGTTTTTAAGGAAACTTCATTGAAGACTTGGAGGCCACTAAATGGACTGTAGTAATATCACCAAATATCCAGCTATCACTATGCTTAATTCCATTATCTGTACCCTTCCATGTGTCATCTTCTATGTTTTCTTTCTCCTTGATCCTCAGAATGCTGCCTTCTTCGAGGATCATTGCCTGCATCCTCCCACCTGAAATCCAGCTCAATTACTCATGACCTCAAGATCGCCGGATCTCCCAGACCTTTTCCTTTCCTGCTCTTAGGTTAGTTGGCAGGAGGAGTTCCTATTTGCTTAGGAGCACATCTACTTTCCATTGTTGGAGAAGGAAATGGCTCTCCAGTATTCCTGTCTGGGAAATCCTATGGAGAGAGGAGCCTGACAGGCTGTAGCCCATGGGTTCGCAGGAGTCGGGCACAGCTGAGAGACTAGACCACCACCACCACCCTCCACTGCAGCATGTGATTGCCCCATCCACCTCCCTCATCCATTGCTTAGACAAGACACTCTCAGCAGCTGACTCTACATCTCCCAAGGTCTTAACAGCACATCAGCAGAACAAAACCAAGCAATCCGGCACTTCTGAACCAACCTCATTTACTTCTTTGTGGTCTGCTCTCTGGTAAAAGATGAAGATCCAATCAGATCCCGAGGCTCTTCTTGGCACTGCCTAGGGGTATTGCAATGTCTCTCAGGAACCCTCTCCTTTATGGTGCGCCTGTGAAAATTAGAAAAAAGTGCCATTTTTCCCAGAAGACTAGCACCTCATGGACTGGGGAGCAGAGTGTTGCCTGAGTTCTCTCCTCTTAGACAAGTGTCCTGGAGTAGGATCCAATTTACCTGCAGCTCCATGGTGGCTCTGATTCTGCAAAGGCTTAGACCTGGCAAAGATCCATCCTAAGGTAGGTCATAAGAAAAGAGCTGAAATTGTGCTAAAACATCTGCATTAGTACTAATATTAGTATCACCTTGTTAGTTTAGGGCTTTCTGTGGCACTCCCCCGATTCCCGCCCCCGCCCCTGCCAAGGGGAGAGTTTATAGGTTATAAATCTATAACCAAACTGGCTCACAGAAATGGTTTATTCTAGACCAAAAGGAACCTCTGCTCCAGAGCTCCCCTTCTTGAACAGAAGGGGAACAGAGCTCCCCTCCTTGAACACAAGAAATACAGTTACCTTAAACCTTAAACCTTCAGAGTACAGGTCCCAACTTCCTCAAGAAAACCTTTTTATTGAGAGAAAAATTTTTGTTTACCTTCTTGAAAACTGCTTATAATTTTAAAAGGTTGGAAAAAAACAGAAGAGGCAAAGCCTATGAGGCCACCCTGTTTCCCTGATTCTTATTACATTACAGTGGAACTTTCTGGATGAGAGGTTTTTAGGATGAAAATCTCATTTTTCTATTGAGAGGAAGCAAAAATCAAGAATGCTTAAAGAAAAGCAAAAAGCTTTTACATGTCTATATTTATTATCTGATTTAAGGGGGAACACACCAATAACTGCTGCCCAATCAGGTTTAGGCACAGCACATACCCCTCCTCCTTCCATCCCAGTCAGGCAAATGGGGGTGGAGGAGGTCTTCCTGGGGCAGGCAAGGTCTCAACTAAGCCCCGAGGGACTTGGAGAATCCCCAGGCCAGACCCTCATCCCTTGTAACCTCTGGCAGTTGCATGCATAAGTCTAGTTTACAGAGCAGACCATGAGGCCTAGAGCTTTCAGGCCTCCCTCTGCTTCCTTGATTCCCTTCTGCAAGCTCACTGATCATTGTTTGTTAGAGTATATTGTGTACTCTGGGCTGCAAATTGCAAAATTTCAAGTAAAGAGGGGAGCCACCTATCTTCTCTGTGTCACAGACATGATGACAGCTTTGAGATCATGCAGAACAGAACGTTATGTCTGGTCAGGGCATCCAGGAAGGTTCCCTGGAGGAGAAGGCTGAGGCCTTGAAGGCAAGGAGATACCAGCCAGGCATTTTCCAGGCTCTGCTTCCAGACTGGGGCCAGGACAAGAGGCTGGGATCCAGGGTAGTTGGGAGAGCTCTGAATTGTGGCATGGAGGCAGGAGTAATGGTAGGATAGGGGAGGTGGGAGGGTGAGGATAGGGTGAGAACCTGAGCGGGCTAAGTCCAAATGCTGACAGGGTCTCCATGGCCCAGTTTGGAGGCACTGCTCCCTCCTTGATGATCTCAGGGTCTTCCCCTCACCTTGGGAGGGAGGCAGGATGGCCCATCTCAATACAAAGTCCTTATTCTTTTTCTCTGTCTTGATTCTTGCTTCAATCCTCAAATACTGTGTATATAGGTTGAAGTTTATGCTACTAGAAAGAATAAATAAATAAAAAGTCACAAAAAAGAGCTCTTTGCTAACACTTTAGTGTTTGTTCATATTCTTATTTTCTTGTTTTGAAAACTAAAACATTTCTAAAAGCATTTTTTTTTAAAAACCAGGAAATACGGTGCTTGTAATTGCAATCTCATGTACATTCTCTTTTTTCTCTGGGAATGTCTTCTACACTCAAGTGAAATCTCCCTGGTTATATGCGGGCAAGTTTCCAAAGAAACCCCAATAGCATGAGGAATTACCCCTGCTTCACTGTGTTGGCCAAATTTTAGTTTCAGGCAAAGACTCTTACAAAAACAATCTGTGAAACAAGAATGTATTTGTCTAAAGTAAGAAATAAGCTCTCAAGTATCCCCAGTGGGGATATAATTTTATCAGCTATTATTTAGCAATCTTAGATATGGTCTTAGAGATGAAGTTCTGTGTTCTTTTGAAAGAAAACTACAATAGCCTCATACATCAAGTGCCTGGCTACTGAAGGTGTTGGAGATACCATTTATATGAGGCCATCTATTTGACTCAAGTTTATTTTGTTACTGTCTTTTTAAAAAATAAAGCTATTAAATGGAATATTAACTAATAGGGTCCTTAGATATTCATGTAAGTAGACCAAAGGGTTATAAAAACACAGAAATATGAACACGTTTCTATCATGTGGATCCTATCATGTGGATTAAAATACTTGCTCCCATCCAGTGATGCATGTGACAGAATAAAGGATCCACCTCCTCTCTCCCTGATTCCCCAATACCCTCTGGAGAGTGGGTTCACACAAGGGTAAACTTTGGGGTATAAATCTGGGATGAGATGGTCTTCCAGAGAATAAATGTGTGTTTGTGTGTTTGTGTGTGTGTGTGTGTGTGTGTGAGAGAGAGAGAGAGAGAGAGAGAGAGAGAACCTTGGTTATCCTAGGGTTGCTGAAGACCTTTGAAACGTGAAAGATTATATCAGCTGCTTACTCCTCTCCACAACCACCATTGTATTCTTTTGTATTCATGCCCTAAGAAAGCTGAACACTCAGACATTTTGTGTTTGAGAATCTAAAAATAGGAGCTACTAGCCTGCAAGGGGGAAAACACTGGTTCTGTGAGTGGTAGATGCTGAGAACACGTTGAATCTGAAAAGTAAGTGTGTCTATGAATGGAGGCAGGGGACAAGGTTGTAATGAGAGACGTCAGGTCAGTGTGTGGAGCAGGGGTGAACACAGGACCTGACCTGTTGCCACAGACTAGCCACCACTGCACCTCTATGCTCATCCTGTTATCACAATAGGAAGAGTTGTCACGTGACTTAGGGATTGCAGGTCCCTAAGACCTTAGAACACCCTGAGCTGGGCTCAGGGGGAACATTGCAAATCATTTCAAGTGACTCCAGTTCATGACGAGTGAGCCATGGGGGAGTGGTGTATCACAGGATCTCTTAGATCAAGAATGATCATCATTAGTAAATATGTATGTGAGGTTTGAAGTAGGGAAAGGAAAAACACAGACATACAGGTAAGTCCTTATCACAGGACCTTGCCTTAACAATAGGCAGAAAAGCGAGAGCAACATAGTTCTGTTACGTTTATATGTTTATATGTTATGGGAAATCAATGTGCAGGCTGAAGTTATGATTTCAGCTGAGTCTTGGGGTCCTCTTCCAAGCTCATTGGTTATTGCAGAACTCAGTTCTGTATGGTTGTAGGACTGAGATCCTAAATTCTTAGAGGCCCAGTTTCCCACCACATGGTCCTCCTCACAACATGGCAGTTTACTCCTTCCAATTCAAGAGGAGAGTGTCACTTCTGCTATGAAGCCTCTCAGGAAAGAACTGAACTGTGTAATAAAGAATTCACTTGATTAGGTCAGGCCCACCCGGGATGACATTCCCTCCACACTGCCACCCTTTTACCCATTTTTAAGTGTATAGTTCAGTGGCATTGAGTATACACATTGTCGTGCAACTATCACCACTATCCATCTCTAGAAGTTTTTCAACATCCTATACTGAAACTGTACCCATGAAATAAAAACTTTCTACCTTTCCCACCTCCCAGCTTTAGTAATCACTGTTGTATCTTTCAGTGAATCTGACTATACCAGTTACCTCATGTAGGTGGAATTATACAGTATTTCCCTGCCATTTGTCTTCAAATTTCATCCGTGTTGTAACATATATTAGAATTTCACTGGACTGAGAATATTCCATTGAATGTATATACCACATTTTGTCTATCCACGCACCCATCGATCAACATTTAGTTTGTTTCTATCTTTAGGCTCATATGAACAAATATGAGTTTACTTTCAATTCTTTTGTGAATTTACCAAAAGTGAAATTTCTGCGTGGAATGGTAATTCAGTGTTTACTTTATTAAAGTACTATCATACTGTTTCTACACTGTTTTATATCTCAACCAACTGTGCACAGATAGACTAACACTGGGTGTTTTCCACTTTTTTGATAACAGCATTACTACTGGATATGAAGTGATATCTCTCTGTGGCTTTGATTTGCATATCTTATGGCAGAAAGTGAAGAGGAACTAAAAAGCCTCTTGATGAAAGTGAAAGAGGAGAGTGAAAAAGTTGGCTTAAAGCTCAACATTCAGAAAACTAAGATCATGGCAACTGGTCCCATCACCTCCTGGGAAATAGATGGGGAGACAGTGGACACAGTGTCAGACTTTATTTTTGGGAGCTCCAAAATCACTTCAGATGGTGATTGCAGCCATGAAATTAAAAGACGCCTACTCCTTGGAAGGAAAGTTATGACCAACCTAGATAGCATATTAAAAAGCAGAGACATTACTTTGCCAACAAAGGTCCGTCTGGTCAAGGCTATGGTCTTTCCAGTGGTCATGTATGGATGTGAGAGTTGGACTGTGAAGAAAGCTGAGTGCTGAAGAATTGACGCTTTTGAACTGTGGTGTTGGAGAAGACTCTTGAGAGTCCCTTGGACTGCAAGGAGATCCAACCATTCCATCCTGAAGGAGATCAGTCCTGGGTGTTCATTGGAAGGACTGATGCTGAAGCTGAAACTCCAATACTTTGGCCACCTGATGCGAAGAGTTGACTCATTGGAAAAGACCCTGATGCTGGGAGGGATTGGGGGCAGGAAGAGAAGGGGATGACAGAGGATGAGATGGCTGGATGGCATCACTGACTCAATGGGCATGAGTTTGAGTAAACTCCAGGAGTTTGTGATGGACAGGGAGGCCTGGCGTGCTGCTATTCATGGGGTCGCAAGGAGTCAGTCACGACTGAACAACTGAACTGAACTGAACTGAACTAAATGATTAGTAATTTTGAGCAAATTTTCATGTGTTTATTGGCTGTTTTAAATGTTTTTAGAAAATGTCTATACAAGTCCTTTGTTCGTTTTTTAATTGAGTTTTTGGTTTTTACACTTTCAATTAATTCAAAGTCAGCTGATTAAAGACCTTTATTATATCTGTGCAGTCCTTTTACTTTTGCACCTCATGTAACTTAATCATAGAAATGGAATATCATCATATTCATAAGACCCAAACACGTGAAAGGTGAAGAGATTATACAGGAGATTATTCTAGGAGTCTGGAATCTTACAGGCCATCTGAGAAGAAAGCCTCACACAATTTGATATAAAGCCAACTCAAAATAATGAATTCTCCCTGGATTCTGTGAAGCTTCATTTCAATCTAATTTCCTCAATTCTAAACAACTGTAAACTCTGCTAGGAGGAGAGTATTGAAGAAATTAGTATTTTTCAAGCTCAGTAAAGCTCATAAACCTTACACAAGATATAACTTTGAAAAATTCCTGTCCACGATAAATGAAAGAACAGCATTATTATTTACAAAGCAGGTTAGACATTTCCTAAGAAAACTGAACTTCCTTTTCATCTCTTCCTTAAAAAGTAAAAGGTTAATCTCTCTACAAGTCACTGGGTCAGGGCTCTCTGGTTTCTCCCTTTTCATTAACTATGTAAAGAATGTTCAAGAACCTTCATTCTCTGGTCAGAGTCTCAGACACCTGTTTTAGAGAGAATCTGGTCACTAGGAGAAGACCATAGAGAATGACGGGGGCTTCCCTGCTGGCTCAGATGGTGAAAGAATCTGCCTGCAATGCAGAAGACCTGGATTCGATCCCTGGGTAGGGAAGATCCCCTGGAGAAAGGAATGGTAATTCACTCCAGTGTTCTTACTTAAAGAATTCCCTGGACAGAGGAGCCTGGCAGTCCATGGGGTTGCAAAGAGTTGGACATCACTGAGCAACTGCACTTTCACTTTCATAGAGAATGAAGAGAGGATTCAGAGAAATTAATGTAAAATTCAGGGAATGATTCTGTAAGAACAGTTGTTTCTCTTTCTAGAACTCCCCCTACTTTTTTTTTTTGGATGGAGAAGAAATGACCAAGAAGATAATTGCTGTTCAGTCACTAAATCATGTCTGACTCTTTATGACCCCATGGACTGCAGCACATTAGGCTTCCCTGTCCTTCACTATCTCCTGGAGTTTGCTCAAATTCATGTCCATTGAGTAGGTGATGTCATCCAACAGTCTCATTGTCTGTTGTCCCCTTCTCCTCCTGCCCTCATTCTTTCCCCCATCAGGGTCTTTTCCAATGAGTTGGCTATTCCCATCAGGTGGCTAAAGTATTGGAACTTCAGCATCAATCCTTCTAATGAATATTCAGGGTTGATTTCCTTTAGGATTGATTGGTTTGATCTCCTTGCTGTCCAACGGATTTTCAAGAGTCTTCTCTAGCACTACAATTCAAAAGCATCAATTCTTTGGTGCTCAGCCTTCTTTATGGTCCACCTCTCATATCCATACACAACTACTAGAAAAAAAAATCTTTGACTATATGAACCTTTGTCAGCAAAGTGATGTCTTTGCTTTTTAATATGCTGTCTAGGTTGGTCATAGCTTTTCTCCCAAGGAGCAAGCACCTTTTAATTTAATGGCTGTAGTCACCATCTGCAGCTATTTTGGAGCCCAAGAAAATAAAATCTGCCACTGTTTTCACTTTTCCCCATCTATTTGCATGAAGTGATGGGACCAGATGCCATGATCTTAGTTTTCTGAATGTTGAGCTTTAAGCCAGCTTTTTCACCCTTCTCTTTCACCCTCATAGAGCTGCTGCTCTATTTTTAATTTTTTGAGGAACCTCCATACTGTTTTCCATAGTGGTTGTGCCAATTTACATTCTTACCAATAGTACACAAGGGTTCCTTTTTCTCTATATCCTCATCATCACTTGTTATTTCTTGTTCTTTTTGATGATAGCTATTCTGACAGGTGCAAGGGGATATTGCATTGTGGGTTTGATTTGCATTTTCCTGATGATTAGTGATGTTGGGTATTTTTTTCTTATGTCTGTTGGCCATCTGTATGCCTTCTTTGAAAAAATATGTATTCAGGGTCTCTGCAAATTTTTCAGTTGGGTTGTTTGGTTTTTTGATGTTGAAGTTGTATGTTTAAGCTGGATTTAGAAAAGGCAGAGGAACCAGAGATCAAATTGCCAACATCTGCTGGGTCATCCAAAAAGCAAGAGTTCCAGAAAAGCATCTACTTTTGCTTAAGTGACTACACCAAAGCCTTTGACTGTGTGGATCACAACAAACTGTGGAAAATTCTTCAAGAGATAGGAATACCATACCACCTGACCTGCCTCCTGAGAAATCTGTATTCAGGTCAAGAAGCAACAGTTAGAATTGGACCTGGAACAACAGACTGGTTCCAAATAGGTAAAGGAGTATGTCAAGGCTGTATATTGTCACCCTGCTTATTTAACTTCTATGTGGAGTACATCATGCAAAATGCCAGGCTGGATGAAGCACAAGCTGGAATCAAGATTGCTGGGAGAAATATCAATAACCTCAGATATGCAGATGACACCACCCTTATGGCAGAAAGTGAAGAACTAAAGAGCCTCTTGATAAAAGTGAAAGAGGAGAGTGAAAAAGTTGGCTTAAAACTTAATATTCAGAAAACTAAGATCATGGCATCCAGTCCCATCACTTAATAGGAAATAGATGGGGAAACAATGGAAACAGTGAGACTTTATTTTTGGGGGCTCCAAAATCACTTCAGATGGTGACTGCAGCCATGAAATTAAAAGACGCTTGCTCCTTGGAAAAAGAGGTATGACCAACCTAGACAGCATATTAAAAAGCAGAGACATTACTTTGCCAACTAAGATTCATCTAGTCAAAGCTGTGGTTTTTCCAGTAGTCTTGTATGGATATAAGAGTTGGACTGTAAAGAAAGTTGAGTGCTAAAGAATTGATGCTTTTGAACTATGGTGTTGGAGAAGACTCTTGAGAGTCCCTCGGACTGCAAGGAGATCCAACCAGTTCATCCTAAAGGAAATCAGTCCTGAATATTCATTCGAAGGACTGATGCTGAAGCTGAAACTCCAATACTTTGGCCACCTGATGCAAAGAACCAACACACTGGAAAAGACCCTGATGCTGAGAAAGAATGAAGGCGGAAGGAAAAGGGGATGACAGAAGATGAGATGCTTGGATGGTATCACTGACTTGATGGACATGAGTTTGAGTAGGCTCCAAGAGTTGGTGATGGACAGGGAAGCCTGGTGTGGTGCAGTTCATGGGTCGCAAAGAGACAGACACGACTGAGCAACTGAACTGAACTGTATGAGTTCTTTGTATATTATGGGTTTATCATTTGCATGTATTTTATCCCATTTACTAGGCTACCTTTTCATTTCATTGAGTTTCCTTCTTTGTGCAGAGCCTTTTTAGTTTGATGGACTGCCATTTGTATTTTTGATTTTGTTCCCCTTGCCTGAGGAGATATCTCCAAAAAATATTGCTAAGATCAATGTCAGAGAGTGTATTGTCTATGTTTTCTTCTAGGAATTTTATGGTTTGGGTTTGTACAGTTAGGTCTTTAATCCATTTTGAGTTTATTTTTATATATGGTGTGAGAAAGTAGTCCAGTTTGATTCATTCGCATGTAGCTTTCCTGTTTTCCCAACATCATCTAAGAGGATGTCTTTTCCTCAATGCATATTCTTGACAGTTTTATTTTTTCCTTTGCAATTTATAATCTTTTAGATTCTTTTTCTCTGATTTCTGCATCTAGAACTACCAATACTATGCTGAATAAAAGTGATGAGAGTGTACATCCTTGTATTAGTCCTGATCCTAGATATAATGCTTTTAGTTGTGGAGTAACCATGGACAGAGGAGCCTGGTGGGTTACAGTCCATAGGGTTGCAAAGAGCTGGACATGACTGAAGTGACTTGGTTAAAAAATGAAAAAAAATTATATTAGCTATGGGTTTATCATGGTGATGGTGAAGTCGCTCAGTTGTGTCCGACTCTTCTCGACCCCATGGATTGCAGCCTAGCAGGCTCCTCTGTCCATGGGATTTTCCAGGCAAGAGTACTGGAGTGGGTTGCCATTTCCTTCTCCAGGGTTTATCATATATGGTCCTTATTATGTTGAGGTATGCTTCCTCTATGCCCACTTTGTTGTGTGTTTTTGTCATTGATGGATGTTGGATTTTATCAAAAGTTTTTCCTATGTCTATTGAGATAACCATGTAATTTTTGTCCTTGACTTGGTTAAGGTCGTATGTCACATTGATTGATTTGTGAATATTAAGCTGTCCTTGCATCTCTGGGATAAATGTCACTTAATTAGTATTTAAGCATATCTTTTAATGTATTGTTGAATTTGGTTTTCTCATGTATTGTGGAGGTGGAAAGTATTAATGTTTTGGGAAAATGAACAGGATACAAAATTTGTTAAAAAATAGAGAGGCACTGTTTTGTATATAGCATACTATCTCAATTAATGTATTTATGCATATGGGGAAATCTACCTAAATGTATCAAAATATTATTATTGTCACTGAATGATTGAATTATGAGTGGTTCCTTTTGTAAACATTTTTGCGTTTTCCAGTTACTGTAAAAGCGCATGTTATTTTTATAACTATAAAATATAAGAATGCTGATTTTTAGAAAGAAATAGTAAATGAAGGGTGAAATAAGCATTTTAAATTATTCTTCATTCAATCTAGTGACTCAGTTGTAAGAAACTCAGTCTGACTATTTATGTTTTTAGGAAAGGAATGTGTAAGTCATATTGGCTCTTTCTTGTCTACGTTTATAAACAGCTTAGTTTACAAACAATTTATAAACTTTTAGAGGTACCATTCACTTTCTGTTATGATCTTTGGGAATAATAACCATTGCACTATCTAGATTAATCTATATTCTGTTGCACTTTTCTGTTTACTTAGTTCCATCCCTTTCAAGACTGTGAAGTCCTTGAGGACAGAACCAGTGTTCTTAGCACTTAGCTTAATGCTTGGCAAACTGGCTAAAGAAATCTTTCAGCAATGCTCCTATGAGATGTAACATGTCACATAGCTTACTTTCCTACTAACTCCTCCAGGAAAAATTAGTTGCAAAATATTTGCTTAAAAACCAAAGGAAATAAACCATTGTATACCTGATATAAAAACAACTATGGATTGGAGAACCTCTCTCACAAAATGACAATTGGGGTTTAGAGTAGTTGCCCATGATTCATTCATCATTAGCTAGGTAGCAAAAGCACCATGGGGCTGAAAGCATTTTTAGCTTGAGACAATAACCAGTAAAGCTCATCTTCCGATTTTCTATAGTTGGGAACTGCTTCTACTAAGAGAAACTGAATTTCAGAGAAGTTAACTCAATTGCCCTAAGGCACATAGTTAACGCGAGCAGAGTCAGGGGCTTAAAACCAGGTCTCTGGACTCCAATGACGAAGCTTCTTCAGTGGGCCATATGGCACAGGCCTGCTGAGTGACTTCTGCATTGGGTGAAAGTGACAGTTGCTCAGTCCGACTCTTTGCAACCCCATGGACTATACAGTCCATGGAATTCTCCAGGCCAAAACACTGGAGTGGGTAGCCGTTCTCTTCTCCAGGGGATCTTCCCAACCCAGGGATTGAACTCAGCTCTCCCGCATTGCAGGCGGATCCTTTACCAGCTGAGCTGCGTTGGGCGGGCTTTGACAAACCATAAAACACAAATGCTAGTCTCCACTCAACTCTGAAGAAAAAAATTATCAAATTCATCTGCTGAGCCAGGTCATTCTGAACCAAGAAAAGCCCCCAGATCAAGAGTCAGATGACAAGAATTCCCGGCAATAACCAAAAAGTCCCCCTCAACTTTGTACGTTGTTCCAAGAGAGAAAAATAAGTGGTTTAAATTCTGCCATCGGGAAAAGCCTCAAAAGTCTACCCTGCCAGCTGCCCTTGGCTGTGGGGCAGCCTGAGCTGCTGGAATTTCTTGGCGGCTGGGTTGGTGCTGTAACATTTGCTAGCACTCCCTCCACGCACATCTCCCGCCCTGAATTGCCACACTGGACACTTGACCCGGGCTGTGTGTCCTCACTCAAAGCAGAAAGTGCTAAATCAGGAGACTCCCCGTGGCTGCACCAGTGGGAGCTCTGCAAAGATCCTCTGAATGACTTTTGAGGCTTTCCAGGTTTGACTGCCAAGGCTTATCCTGAATAGCTTCAATGGCTTACAATCAGGAGAAGCCAAGCCGTCCCAAGAGTAAAGGCCAACCTAGACAGCTCTCTGATTTGTCCTTCACAGATTCTGAGAAATGCTTCAGTTATTTACAAAACCAGCGGTACCTCATTTGGACCAGACATGACACGACTTGAGTATGGGATATTTGAAGGTGAAAACACCACATACTAAAAGCCAAAGCCCCAAATCAAACCTGATCCAGAGGTTGTCAAAACAACTCAATGCAACCTTAAACCCAGATCACAAGGTGACAGTGGGGACGCTCCTTCTTGAAACTCTCCTCTGAGTTCTTCAGCTGAGAACTTTTATAGAACCAAGTGGCAAACTTTAAAAGCCGCCAGTCTTGTTATGCGCAGGTTGAGTTATTTGACGTTCTTTCCATGTCTTTGAGAACTCTCTGAACTCCAGGATGCCTAGCATTTCCTTCTTTGTGCTCTCTAGCTAGCGTCTGATTCATATTCGCCTTATTGCACATATAGTCCGTATTGCCTGAGAGTTACACACGGGTGTGGCCATTGCTTGGGGTTCACCCTCCATCCTCTGAAGATCAGGATCCTTGTATTGTTCTTCTCTGTTGACCTTCAACTAAAACAGTGCTTGGCACTCAGTAAGTATTAGCTAAATGAACATTGTTACTTAAGCAGAAAAACTTTACATACAAAACTTCTCCATCTATCACTCCCGCTCATGTGAATCTGATTACTTTCGGAGAAAAGGGAGAGGTTCAAAGGTAATTTTCACCTGATTACTTAAGAGTATTACTTGGCATAAAGAATCTTTTTTCTCCCACTAAAACAAAAATTATGGATTCTATTCTAGAACAGTCTAAAATAAGACAGTGAAACTTGAATAAAGGTAGGGTTGGCGCTTTTCTTCTCTGGAAGTAAATCCAGGTTGATGATGAATGTAACCTAGGATGAGACCAGGTCAGTTGGCCTTGCTTATCCTGACACTTCCTGGGAGCCTGGGTGAGTTTTCGGGTTATTTTGAGATTTGGTTTCCTCACCAAGGCAAGCCAGGGGTCAACTAAGGAATCCTGTCCTAAATATAGCATTCTTATTAAGTCCTCTGTGCAACTCTGAACTGAAGCTCCCTAATCTAGCCAAATAGGCTGCCTTTTACATACTAATACCAATAGAATTCCTGGAATGTTGGATTGAGAAAGCTCTATGGCTGCTTTTAGCTGTAGCCTCATGGCAGATGAATGGCAGCCACCACGAATGCAGATGGGGAATTAGGCACTGGTTTAATCACTTCAGGCACAATTTAATCACTTCCCAGAACAAAGTTGCTACATAGGAGCCTTAATCATTTCAACCTTGAGGAATGCAGAAATGATAAATTCACAACAAATACCCTGAATTCAGAATTTCTTATTAAAAACAACCCTTGAAAAATTTACAGAGAAATGCCTGGGAGTTAAGAACAATAAAATGTCCCAGTACAGAGCCTTCTCCGTATGCCCTGGCAGGTCTGGCTGAGCATAATCCCCATAGGAGCCTGTGCTGTGGGCTTGGAGTCACATCCTAAAAGCCAGTTGCTGCCTATTTGATTTGTGGATTGCACAGCCCTGACCTGCACATGGCAATGGCAAAGTTGCTCCTTGGTATCATGGGGAATAATAAGAGGAGAACCTGCCAGTACAAGGAACCTGGCAGAACTTGTTGAAGCCCTTTCTATTTCCAGAATTTAGGATTCACAAGGACCTCAAAAGCACCAGAGAGTCACTCTAACTTATCCTTAGTGCCCTTAAGAGGAATTATTTGCAGTTTTTGACCCCACATGACCTACCCCAGGTACTACATAGAAGCATATTTAATTGTTTTACTTCCTCGATGGAGAGTTCATCTCCCCATCCACTGCTCTCCACCACCCCCCACAACCATGGTTCATTTAGATGGGCATATAGGGAAAGAAAAAGTTGGAATCCTCAAAAAAGAAGCAGGATATTGACAAGGTCATCTTCACCATTTAAGTGAATGACATAAATATTAGGTCACATGAGTGGAAGTGACACTAATATACTTTTTAAGCTGCTGCACATAAGCCATAATTTTAAAATACCCATATGTAGGCTTAAATGTGCTTTGTTTTCTTTCATCACATTATAGAACCTTTTACTCTGAATATATGTGAACAGTTCTCCCCAGATATTTCTGCCTGATACCAAATCCTATCTCTAACCAGTTGCTAGTAAGACACATAGAAGAGAGAACAGGGAACAAGGATGAAAGTTTTTTTGTGCTAACTGCTCAATAGTATGGAGGCAACATATCTTATCAATTTAGGATGCATCAAAAGAAGGAATACTGAAAACAAGTCAAATGCACAAAGTGGAAATTTTTAAAATCCGTGACAATTTGATGCAAGAATTTTTGTAAAGTCTATTAGTAAACATAAAGCAGGCCCTTGAAACACAATCACTGAATTGAACTAGCAATTGTTCCAATTTCTTAAACTCTCTCTGAACTCCTTGGACTGAACTAGGATTGTGGGCTATTTCTTTCCCTTTTATCCTCTACCTTCCCAACCAGAAGTAGTTCACAGGCCTCAACAGATGAACCCAATGCAATTTTTGAGGATAAATCCTAGCAGACACCATGAATTCTGTATATGGGAATGAGTCTACAGGGGGAACCAAAGACTCTGCTCCACATTTGTCCCCAAGTCCAAGGAAGTGACATACCATTTATAGGAGAAGCTTTTCTTTCTGGAGATCTGGTTTGGTTCATCCAAGGACCAGTTTCAACAAAAGGCAAATACACACACTTCTAGATTTCATATAAGTGATAGTCTGATATTTTCTTTTCCTTTTTTCCTCTTATCTTCTTATATCCTGAAGATAAATGATGTCAACCTCTCCAGACATGACAACATTAAATGAATGTTTTATCTATAAAATATATCACAAAGAGTATAGTGATTGCCTTTGATGTTACTGGAATATAGCTAATTTTAATTATTTACATGTTTTAGCTTTGTTTACTTTCCAGATGATTTGGTGAGAACAAAGCTTTTCATAGAGAATGAGTAAAGCTAGGAAAGTTGATAAAGGAAATTAGTAGAAAGCCCTCTAGTTTCTCTAGATTGTGGGAAGCTGCCACATAGTCAATAAGGAAGTCAGCTCTACCTGTACAATGGCCATGGTGTCTCCTCTCTTCTTCTCACTGCCACCAAATAAATCCTCATCACTTCTTGCTGGGCTGTTGCAATAGTCAATACCCGGTTTTCCTGTCTTCTTTCTCTCCCCTCTTCAAGCCATCTTAGATCAATCAAATAGCCAAGAAATATATAACAAGCATCTACTGCATGCTTGGCATATTTTTAAACAGCCATTTCAAACACCATCACAGAGATTTTTGGTGAGAAACGGCTTTGAAAATACCGTTGAATTGATTTTTAAAGAGAAAGACCTGAAGGAATGGTCTGTGTACCAAATTCATCCACAGAGGATTTATGAGTAGGAGTGTGTGTATGTGTGTGCGCGTGTGTGTGTACACCCCTCTAGATGAAAATCTGACATTAGTTTTCTTCTCTGAAGAAGATAAAAATATTTTCAATCATTTAGAAGACTGCTCCAATAAGAGCCTGTGATACACACAGAAAAGCTCTGCTCCTAGCTCATGTCCTTAGGTATGAGGAGTGTCTGGGTGTCACTGTGATACAATTACTATCATATTTTTCCAGTCATTTAGGCTCAGTATGATTTCAAAGAATCTAGCCACCTCCTTCCTCCCAGGATTTTTGGTCATTTTCAAACTGTATTTCATTAATATTCTTATCACCTCTAGTTCCAAAAGCAGCTTTGATAATGTTTTCAAAAACTTGCATGCATTATTTTCAAAATTTCTTAAATTATTCTAGGATGGATTTTATTTTCCTATTTAAATGTGTAAATCTGAAAGTTTTTTTTTTAACACTATGTGAATAATAGTTGGAGATTTTAAGAAAAAATTTGATCCTAAGAAGTCTCATCAATTAAGATATCTTTAAGCCTTAGGAGAAAGACTATCTATATTCCTAGATTGTACATTGCCTTGTTTCTGTCTGTTGAGAAATGAATGCTTCCTGCTTGGGACTTGTTAAATGAAACCGTGGAAAGGGCTTGGGGTCTGGGGAAGACTTGAATTAAAGCTCAACCTCTATCCCTTGCTGTGTTCTCCTGGGAGAGGTACTTCAGATCTCGGTGCCTCAGTTTTATACTGAAAAATGTCACGGTTGGTGCTGAGGTATGAAATCATTCTATGAACCTTGAATTACTCTGTTAGCTGTGCACTGGTTATGAGGAGGGTGCCTTGACGCAGTGAGGTCTCTCCCTGACAGTAAAGGAATGGAGGAAAATCCCCTCCACTCTTGCTTCTTCCTGCAGAGCAGAGATGGGTGCTCCTCTTGAACTTTAAAATCATTGATTATGATAAGTATCTGATACATACTAAAGCATGAAAAAGTATTAAGAAGCATTAACATCACCCATAGGCCAATTAATTATTGAAGTTAATCAGTAAATCTGAAGTCTTTGGCATAAACATTGAAACTTTTTAATGCAATATTGGTAACAAATATTCCACTTTTATGTGGGTCACTTTTCCAAGAATTGGTATAAACTATCTTCTTCTACCTCCTGCACTTTTTTGGCTAGGTACTAACTAGGAGAATACACAGTAGGTACCACCAACTCAATGGGCATGAATCTGAGCAAACTCCTGGAGATACTGAAGGACAGGGAAGCCTGGCGTACTGCATTCCATGGGGTCATAAAGAGTTGGACACAACTTAGTGTCTGAACACACACACACACACACACAGGTGTCCAGACATTGGCCTCAGGGATGCATGATTACATATATTCAGTTCTGTAAAAAATAATCAGTAGTATTAAACAAAATTGACTCCTTTTAATTTCTTAAAAATACAATATTCTGATCTCTAAGCCAAATGGATATTAAATAGATGAAAGATTATTAACAATGATTACACATGAATTATGATTAAATCTACTAGCTAAATCGAAATCTTGACAGAAAAGAGAAAAATTTATTTTTCTGGCTTTAGAATAGAAACCATACACTGGTCCAAACTGCAGACTCTCCCAAAAGCCTGTGGTTTGTTATTGAAAAATTAAATCCCAGTAATGGAGAGAACTTTTGAGGACAGTTATACTACTCTAGCTTCCAGGTTTAACAGTCATTGAATTAAATGGTACTGAGGCATCCCTATTTGCAGGGCAGGAATAGAGATGCAGACATAGGTAATGGACTTGTGGATATAGCTGGGAAGGAAGGGTGGGATGAGCTGAGAGAGTAGCACTGAAATACACACATTGCCATTTGTAAAATAGATAGCTAGTGGGAAGCTGCTATATAGCACAAGGAGCTCAGCTCCATGCTCTGTGATGACCTAGAGGTGTCGGATGGTGGGAAGGGTGGGACGAACGCTCAAGAGGGAAGGGATATACGTATATTAATACTTACGACTGATTCGCATTGTTGTATGGAGGAAGCTAACACAATATTGCAAGGCAATTATCCTCCAATTAAAAAAATGAGTCATTGAATTAATCCTTCTATTTATGAATTTTTATGTATGCAATGTCCACATTTCAGACAGACTCTTTACTGTCTGAGTCACTAGGGAAAAATCCACAATAAACATAATCAACATAATCTTTTAAAATATAATATTGAAAAAAAATTTAAATCCACTGGCACATTTTTCTGCTCAATTTTTGTCTTCATTTCCTAGCTGAGATTAGTGCTACCTGGAGACATTTTGGTCACCATCAATTCTCTTTCTTGATTAATCACCCTGTCCACTTGCTTGAATTTCATGAGCAGCTGACTCAGACCACTACTCATCTTCCTTGAGATATAGACATTGCCAACAAACCCAGGGTAGCTATTTTTACAAGCCATACCCACTAGTTGTTGGAAGTGATCAGCCCATCCAGTCCCAGAAACAAACAGGTCACTGCAGGGCTGCAGGTAGTAGAAAGGGGAAGAGGGTCATGCCAGGCTGAGCTATGGCCAGGCTGCTAAACTATGACTTCCAAAACACTTTAAAATTGTTGATCCTTCAATCACTCTTTTGAGGAAAAAGTAGAAAAAGATTCTGATTCCTGAATACTTATTTTGGCATACATTTTGTAAGAGAAAATAGAGGGACTATAGTTTGCAGTCTCAACATCCCTTTCATCTCTTTGTCTCTAATTATTCACGCCAATCACTTTGCAAGAGGTGATGGAGGGTTGACTGGAGGGCAGCTGAGGGTGGTGGAAATAGAAATGAATTCCAGTCCCAGAAGGCAGATTACCAGTGCTCTTAGGGCAGTGTCCCCAGTTATCCCATCTCTTTTATGGGTCCCTGTTCTGTGAAATACTTGAAACTCCTCTGTATAGCCCACAATGCTGGCCACATGGTGACACATATGAGTTCCGCTCTTAACCATCTACTTCATTTCTCCGATTATGAAGTGAGTTTGCATAGATTTAGCTTGTTTCTGAGACACTAGGCTTTGAAGTGTCACAAAGTAACATTACTTGAATTCAGTAGATTTTATATTTTTTGAATATTCCCCATCCTCCCTCTCAATCAATCACTTAAGTAGTCAAGGACAATCTATTATAAACATACAGTCCCTTCAGCAGCTAAAAGGACAACCAGTAATGCTTGATGGATCAAGAGAGACGTTGAAATTTTAAAATCAGAGAGTTTGATCCACTAGATGACATGCACATCTAGGCCTCTTTGTTTTAAAAGCTGCTTTTACTTAAATAAACATATTTCTTCTTTTAGCCTTGTGTATTATTAAGGCAATGTTAACACTAATTACCAAGAGGCATGGGATTTATGTTGACTTCACATTTGAAAGTTTGACACTAATCTGAACATTTAATATTTTGAAATATTTTCTGGTCACATACAGAAAGCTAAATTTGGGTGATAAATCTAATGAAACATAGAATTCACAAAGGTCCTTGTCACAATTTTTTCTTGAGAGAAAATGCACTGTCTAGTTGAATTTCTTAGCTCTAAAGATGAATTTGGTGTGACACCTATGGAAAAGGGTTAGCCCGGAAAGCCTGAGGGTTAAGTGAGAAATCTTGAGGTGGATGAGTTCTCCGAAATAAAGCCTTATATAAAAGAACAAGAGTCTACTTATTATCCATGCACACAAAACTTCCAGGAAAAAGTGTTACAGTCATTCATTCCTATTCATTCACAGAGTGGTGGGTTGTCCATTGGGTTGACTGGTTGCTTTTCCCTCTCTCTCTGATTTAGATATGGCTACATCCCTTCTTCAATCATAGAGTGGGGTCATTATCCACTGGTGGAGTCAGACACTCCAAGGCCTTACTGGAGGAGGCATGACTGTCAAATGGAGTCTATGACGGACTCTCCGAGGAAAGGAACATGGCAGTGATGGCATCTCTCCTGAATCTGGTTGAAAGGCAGTGAGGAGGCACATGGAGGAGACAGTGGCATTGTCAGGAGAGTGCTGGCTGGCTGCCCTCACAAGGCCCACATGGCGAAACTGTCCAGGTAATGAATTCACCACTTGCCAGGGAATGACCTCAGACTTGTGGGCTCTGAAACTCATCAGAAACTCAGAGTTCCTTGAACTTAGAGTTATACCTTATGCTGACAAAACTAAAAAGATCCTGAAGTAGAAACACAGAATGCTAATCTATTAGATTTTAAAGGGAAATGTAACTATCAAGGAGACCTCACATTCAAGTCAGTGTGATCAACACAAAATACATGAAGAAATTTACTTTGGGGAAAATAAAACAGAACAAGGGGAATTAGTTGTATGAATAGGATATAACAGGAAGCATAAACTCTGACAGCCATCATATCCATCTCTATAATATGAATACACTAGCCATGTAGACTGGATAAATCCACTTCTTGCCATTGCTTGGGCTTCCACAACTCAGATTTGCCCATGATTTTCATAGGACTTTCTAAATCTCTCTATTCTAACTGCAGTTCAGTCACTCAGTCGTGTCCGACTCTTTGTGACCCCATGAACCGCAGCACGCCAGGCCTCCCTGTCCATCACAAACTCCTGGAGTTTACCCAAACTCATGTCCATTGAGTTGGTCATGCCATCCAGCCATCTCATCCTCTGTCGTCCCCTTCTCCTCCCACCTTTAATCTTACACAGCATCAGGGTCTTTTCCAATGAGTCCGCTCTTCGCATCAGGTGGCCAAAGTATTGGAGTTTCAGCTTCAGCATCAGTCCTTCCAATGAACGCCCAGGACTCATCTCCTTTAGGATGGAATGGTTGGATCTCCTTGCAGTCCAAGGGACTCTCAAGAGTCTTCTCCAACACCACAGTTTCAAAAGCATCAATTCTTCAGCGCTCAGCTTTCTTTACAGTCCAACTCTCACATCCATACATGACTACCGGAAAGACCATAGCCTTGACTAGATGGACCTTTGTTGGCAAAGTAATGTCTCTGCTTTTTAATATGCTATCTAGGTTGGTTATAACTTTCCTTCCAAGGAGTAAGCGTCTTTTAATTTCATGGCTGCAATCACCATTTGCAGTGATTTTGGAATCCCCCAAAATAAAGTCAGCCACTGTTCCCACTATTTCCCCATCTATTTGCCATAAAGTGATGGGACTGGATGCCATGATCTTAGTTTTCTGAATGTTGAGTTTTAAGCCAACTTTTTCACTCTCCTCTTTCACTTTCATCAAGAGACTCTTTAGTTCTTTTTCACTTTCTGCCATAAGGGTGGTATCTTCATATCTGAGGTTATCGATATTTCTCCTGGCAGTCTTGATTCTAGCTTGTGCTTCATCCAGCCCAGCGTTTCCCATGATGTACTCTTCATGTAAGTTAAATAAGCAGGGTGACAATATACAGCCTTGATGTACTCCTTTTCCTATTTGGAACCAGTCTGTTGTTCCATGTCCAGTTCTAACTGTTCCTTCCTGACCTGCATACAAGTTTCTCAAGAGGCAGGTCAGGTGGTCTGGTATTCTCATCTCTTGAAGAATTTTCCACAATTTGTTGTGATCCACACAGCAAAGGCTTTGGTATAGTCAATAAAGCAGAAATAGATGTTTTTCTGGAACTCTCTTGCTTTTTTGATGATCCAGCAGATGTTGTCAATTTGATTTCTGGTTCCTCTGCCTTTCCTAAAACCAGCTTGAACATCTGGAAATTCACAGTTCACATATTGCTGAAGCCTGGCTTGAAGAATTTTGAGCATTACTTTATTAGTGTGTGAGATGAGTGCAATTGTGTGGTAGTTTGAACATTCTTTGGCATTGCCTTCCTTTGGGATTGGAAGGAAAACTGACCTTTTCCATTTGTGTGGCCGCTGCTGAGTTTTCCACATTTGCTGACATTTTGAATGCAGCACTTTCACACCATCCTCTTTTAGGATTTGAAATAGCTCAACTGGAATTCCATCACCTTCACTAGCTTTGTTCGTAGTGATGCTTCCTAAGGCCCATTTGACTTCATATTCCATGATGTCTGGCTCTAGGTGAGGGATCACACCATCATGATTATCTGGGTTGTGAAGATCTTTTTTGTACAGTTGTTCTGTGTATTGCCACCTCTTCTTAATATCTTCTGCTTCTGTTAGGTCCATACCATTTCTGTGCTTTATTGACAGAATAAACTGACAGATTAACAGGAGAAATTTTGTAAGTTTTATGTGACTCAGGAGCTTTCACAGGTAAACAAAGATCTGAGACCAGAGTATTTGTATAAACAAATACTGTATAACAAACAGGCCAGAGTATTTCTCTGCTGGGTCTGATGAAGAGTGTACAGGTGTGGAGAGCTCTGGTAGGTGAAAGCATAGGCGGTAAATGTAGTAAACTGAGGGGACTTAGCAAGCCCTGTGTGCCAGGATTCTTCTTGGCATCCCTTTGTCTTGGATATAAGGAGGCTCTTTTCTTCCAGCTTCCAGGAGGTCACCTCTCATGTAAGGATTTTATGACCTGTTTTAGGGGAGGATGGCACAGAGGATGACCTTCCTGCTTCTGATATTTTCTCGACTCCTACAACTTAATATATTCAGTTTGCCAAGTTGCCATATTATGGGGTAGCATATCCTGAACCCCATCAAAAGGGGTTCAGGGGCTTTGAGATGCCTGCAATTTCATAAATTCTAATAGACATTTTAAGTTGTAGGACTACAGGAACTTAAAGAACAGATGTAGTTGGAATAATGAAGAAGAAGTAGGAAAGAGTAGGACTAAGGAAAGGCTGGAAGGTTAAGAATTTTGTCTGAGCATGAGATATTAGAATTTAAGATTCAACATTGGTGTAGTTACTGACCATAAGGCCAAGAGTATTACAGGCTACAGGGGGGTGAAAAAACCCCCAAAAACAGAAACCATTGAA
This sequence comes from Cervus canadensis, assembly GCF_019320065.1. NCBI lineage: Eukaryota > Metazoa > Chordata > Mammalia > Artiodactyla > Cervidae > Cervus > Cervus canadensis. Next base: position 22,856,720 of record NC_057410.1, on the reverse strand, counting down.
GTTGGAGTCAAGGAATGTTGTGGCTAGGATTCAGTGGGTCACCACACCAATATTGAAATCTCTCAGGATAATGAGAAAGATTGTGGTGAAGATAAAGCTTATGAGCTACAAGTCAAAAACTTTAGTAGTACACGTACCATGTAATCAAGAGACAGTAGATTACAGTGGTCAGGTTTACCTACATTAGTGCTGGACAGATTTTGGTTCAAATCACACCTAAATCTCTGACTACTTCTCATCCTTGGGCACCTTGCTCACCATGTCAAATCATACTCTACTCAACTGTAAAGTGAAGGAAATAATAATGTCTATCTTATAGAGCCTTTCTGTGTAGCAGATACCAATAACAGCCTACCCAACAGCCATTCACATCTTCTTCACTAACAGAACACAGTCCTCTATGAATACTGTGATCAGGTTGGCCCTAAACTTAGACCCACTGGGTAGACCTTGATTCATTGTAACCAGAGCGATTTCTTCATCTCTTCCAAGAACTGACTTAGGAAGGATCCAATACCAGACAATGAGATGTAGGATAATTCGGCTAGGATCACTTCTGGGAAATATTATCTTTCTCTTCTCTGTTGTTTGTGAAGATATGATGTCAAAAGTTTCTGCAACCGTCTTGCTACCGTGAGGAAAATTAGCAGATAAACTGAGAGCGTCAGTGCAGAAAGACAGAAAGAACTCCTAATTATTTGGCAAAAGCAGTATTTGGAAAACTAACTGCAGAAATTCCAAAACTCAGTTGTGAACTTGAGAATTTAGATTGAAATATAATCTACAGCATCCATTCATGATAAAAAATGCTCATCAAAGTTAATATAGAGGGAACATATCTCAACACAGTAAACGCCATTTATAACAAACCCACAGCTGACATCATACTTAATGGTGAAAAGCTCAAAGCTTTTCCTCTAAAATCAGGAACAACAAGCATACCTGCTCTCACCACTTTTATTTAACATAGTTTTGGAAGTCCTAGACACAGATAAGAAAAATAAATAAAAGGCACCCAGACTGGAAGGGAATAAACAAAATTGTCCACTATTTGCAGATGACATGGTACTATATATAGAAACTCTGAAGTCTCCACATAAAAACTATTAGAAATGATAAATCAATTTAGTAAAGTTTCAGGATTAATATACAAAAATATGTTGCTTTAATATACGCTAATAGTGAACTATCAGAAAGAGAAATTAATAAAATAACCCCATTTACAATCACATCAAAAATAATAAAATACCTAAGAATAAACTTAACCAAGGAGATAAAAGACCTATACTCTGAAAACTATAAAACATTGATGAAGGTATTTTAAAACAATCCAAAGAAATGGAAAGATATCTTATATTTTTGGATTGGAAGAATTAATATTATTAAGATGCCCATATTACCCAAAGCATTCTACGGATTTAAAACAATCCCTATTAAAGTACCCAGGGCATTTCTCAAAGAACTAGAATAATCTTATAACTTATTTGGAACAATAAAAGACCCCAAATTGCCAAAACAATCAGAAAAAACAAAGCTGAAAATCAGAAAAAACAAAATCAGAAAACAAACAAATCAGAAAAAACAAAACAAAACAAAACAAAACCCCCCAAAAAACCAAAGCTGGACATGGTAAGCTACAGTAATCAAAATAACATTGTACTGGCACAGAAGCACACACATAGGTCAAAGGAACAGAACAGAGCCCAGAAATAAAACCGCATATTTGACTCAGATGGTAAAGAATCTGTTTACAATACAGGAGACCCAGGTTCGATCCCTGGGTCAGGAAGATCCCTGGAGAAGGGACTGGCTACCCACTACAATATTCTTGCCTGGAGAATTCCATAGACTGAGGGGCCTGATGGGCTATAGTCCATGGAATTGCAAAGAGTCGGATGCAACTGAGCAACTAACACTTTCACTTTTCACTTTGAACCGATGACAAAGGAGACAACAATATACAGTGGAGAAAAGGCAATCTCTTCAATAAGTGGTGCTGGGAAAACAGGATAGCTACATGTAAAAAGATGAGATTAGAACATTTTCTCATACTATATACAAAAATAAACTCAAAATGGATTAAAGATCTTAATGTAAGACCTAAAATGATAGAATTCCTAGAAGATAACATAAACAGGGCACTATTTTTTAATTAAAGTATAATTGATGTACAATATCATTTAAGTTAGAGGTGTACAATACAGTGAATCATAATTTTTAAAGGTTATACTCCATGTATAATTATTATAAAATATTGGCCATATTTTCTGTGTTGCACAATATATCCTTATAACTGATTTATTTTATACATAGTGATTTGTACCTCTTAATAACCTTTTCCTATCTTTCTCTTCCCCTACTCACTAGTAAGCACTAGTTTGTTTTCTACATGTGTGAGTCTTACTCTTTTTTTGCTATATCCAGTAGTTTTTTGTGGGTTTTTTTAGATTCCACATATAAGTGATGTCATAGGCTTCACTGGTAGCTCAGCTGGTAAAGAATCTGCCTGCAATGCAGGAGACCCTGATTTGGTTCCTGGGTGGGGAAGATCCCCTAGAGAAAGGATAGGCTACCCACTCCAGTATTCTTGGGCTTCCCTGGTGACTCAGGCAGTAAAGAATCCATCTGCAACGTGGGAGCCCTGGGTTCGATCCCTGGGTTGGGAAGATCCCCTGGAGAAGGGCATGGCAACCCACTCCAGTGTCCTTGCCTGGAGAATCCCCATGGACAGAGGAGTCTGACGGGCTACAGTCCTGACGGGTTGCAAAGAGTCAGACATGACTGAGAGACTAAGCACACATAAATGATATCATACAGTGTTTGTCTTTCTCTGTTTGATTTATTTCACTTAGCATAATATTCTCCAAGTCCATCAGTGTTGCAAATGGCAACATTTTATTATGTTTTATGTTATGGCTAGGTATATATATACATATACATCTTTATCCATTCATGTGTTCATGGATCCTTAGGTTGCTTCCATTTCTTGGCAATTGTAAATAATCCTGCTTTGAAGACTGGGGGACATGTATCCTTTTTGAATTAGTCTTTCATTTTTTTTTTTCCTGATATATACCCAGGAGTAGAAATACTGGGTCATACGGTAGCTCTATTTTCAGCATTTGGAGAAATCACCATATTGTTTTCCACAGTGGCTGCAGCAATTTACATTCCCACCAACAGTGTGTGAGTCTTCCCTTTAGGCAGAACACTCTGACATAAATTGTAGGAATATAATCTGTCTTTGATCTTTGGATTTATCTTCTAAGGCAAGGGAAATAAAAGTAAAATAAACAAATGAGATCGAATTAAACTGAAATCTTTTATACAGCAAAGGAAATGATTGACAAAATGAGAAATTTGCAAATGATATATTAAGACGTTAATATTCAAAGTACATAAGCTGCTAATACAAGTCAACAGCCAAAAAAGAAAAAGAATCCAAAGAACACATTTAAAAAGTGGGCAGAAGACCTGAATAGATACTTTTCCAAAGAAGGTATACAGATGGCCAACTACACATGAAAAATGCTCAATATCACTAATCATCAGAGAAAAGCGAATCAAAACCACAATGAGATATCATCTTAAACATGTCAAAATGGCTATCATCAAGAAATCTACAAGTAATAAATGTTGGTGAGGATTTGGAGAAAAGGAACTCTAGTACACTGTTGGCAGGAATGTGAATTGATACAGCCATTATAGAAAACAGTATGGAGGTTTCTAAAAAAATAAAAAAAGAAATGAACTATCATACAATCCCATAATTCCACTTCTGGATATTTTCCCCAAAGAAAACAAAAACACTAATTCAAGAAGATATATTCACCCCTATGCTTATTGCAGCATTATTTACAATAGCCAAGATATAAAACAACATCAGTGGCTATGAATAAGTGAATGGAGATCCCCTGGAAGAGGGCATGGTAACCCACTCCAGTGTTCTTACCTGGAAAATCCCACGGACAGAGGAGCTACATTCCATGGGGTCGCAAAGAGTCGGACACGACGGTGACTAAAGCATACAGACATATATATTTATACATAGTAGAGTTGGGGTATGAGATTAAGAGACACAAATTCCTATGTATAAAATATGTACAGTGCAGGGAAATGCAGCCATTATTTTATAATAACTTTAAATGGAATATAATCTATAAAATATGGTATTACTATGTTGTACAGCTGAAACTAATATAATACTGTAAATCAACTACACTTCAACTAACAATATACATAATCTAAAAATTGTTCCTTCTTAGTCTTGTAGAAATTGCATTTAACATTAAAAGGAAGGTGAAGAGGGTGACCTTTGAATGAGAAGCTAACAGTTCTGTCTTTTAAAATCAGCAATGACTGGAACCTTATGAATAAATTATTAGACGCTCTATACTTCTTTCCCCGAAGTTGTCAGATATCTTAAGAGGTAAATTAATGTTGGTTTAGGAAGTATAAAGTGAGTCATAGGAAGAGAATCTGGTTCAATAATCTCGAAGTGTATTAAATGTCAAAGATGATAATTTAAACTCTTTTTTTTTCTACTTTTTTAGGGCAGTGACCCATTATCTAAATACTTTTAAGAGGCAAAGCTGACTTTTGACATAGAGTGACTCAACAGCATGAGGCTGCTCACAGAACTTACAGCTATCAATATATGGAGAGCATTCCAGAATGTCTTCCACTCCTCAGACAGACAAGGTTTTTTGACTCATTTGTGAAAGTCTGATACAACAAATACCTTAAATAATTTACCAACTTTGAGTTTACACTTCAAACTTAAACTGAGCCAAACAACCTGTACACACAATAAATGGGACTGTTGTACACAATATTTGGATGCACATAGGATGTGTATATGTCCAAAATATTTAATAACCATTCTGGAATGAAAACTGATGATCAGAACGAATGCCAGCCATGGGCTGAGCAGGGTCCTGAGAGGCCTGTATTGTTCCAGGCTAATGCTAAAAACCTTTCCGATTTTACATCCCTGGGAGAGAGGAAGATTCCAGGGGTGGATCTGGAAGTGGTTGCAGAAAGGAAACTGTTTACCAACTATTGTGAGACTATTTCAGTAATTTAAAAAGCAGTGTGGCCACCCTAGAGCATATAAAGTAAATATCAGCCCTGAATATGGAAACTTATCTAAGTTAACTTTTGACTGTCAAGGAAACGGACTCAGGGTTTAATTGACTTTTCCAAACTCATACCCACTCAGCTGCATCACCTGAGCTACATCCCAGGTCTCTTGACTCCCAATCTTCTGCTCTTTTCATCAAACTAAACATTCCAGAGGGAATATGAAAACAAACAAAACTGAAGAACAGAATTTTAATTCATTTACATTTATGTCTAAATAGTCCCATAAGTTTACTGGCTACATTTTAGACACTGCAGGGATACAGAGAGTTAGAGATGGATGTGAAGAGGAGCTAAAGATAGCACGAGTTGCTGAGAAAAGACTGGAGAGAATCTTTCTTAAGGTAACCCATATACACAAAACCATTCCTTTTAAGCTTGTTTCAGCTTTGGGAATGTACACAATATATTAACAATGATTTTATTTACCAAGAAGTCTAACTTTTCACTCATTTCTTTGGAAATTAGTGTTAGACATTTTCAACTGTGCTAGACATTTTTTATTTTGTTTAGCATAAGAAATATTTTAAATGCGTGTAGCTTCAGTGTTATGCCCATTCTTTATTTGCAACGACAGATCTCTTGCTATACTGGCCTGTGCATATTTGCACTAGTTTTCATGTCTTTGAGAAGCCCTCAAGGCAACTTTGCTGATATGCAGTGAATCAAAATCCAACTCTCCTACCAGCATCGTATTGCACACCAAGGAAAATATCTTCTAGAAATTCTTAAAAGTTTAACAGATATGCCTCAAAGGGTTAGATAACACTGGTGTTTAGTAAGTAGGAGTAGTGAGAACTACTGACAGTTCATGGACAGTACACAATCTTTCATTTTGATTCTAAGACATACCTTGAACTAAAAACAAAAACAAAGCAAAAACATTGATTACCTTAACATTCCTTTCTCCCCAGCCTTTCCTTCTATTCTTAGGAAGATACTAAACCTTCTGATCTAACCCAATAATAATAATAATAATAGACAGAAACAATGGATATTCAAAATATATTATCAGGTTTTGGGAAAAACACTCCTAGAAAATGGGAAGAAAAGGTTTATTTACTTTTAAATTTGACTGAGGAAATAGCCACTAATTAATTAATAACTTTAAAGTGATATAGAAACATGAATTCAGGAAGTCTGTTCATGCTTATTTCTCATTAAAATGCATTTCAAAACACATCCTATTGTTTTTGGGGTGCTAATGAGTTCATATTTAAGACATGCACACAAAAGCCTCTCCCAGGCTTCTGAGACAATATAAAAATGCACAAGTTGACGGTTTGCCTAAATGGAGCACGGTTATCACCAAGTTGCACAGGCTTTTTATCTGTACTGTCACTGCAGGAAATCTCACTGTGTATGTGACCTGAATACATACAACCCAGTGGAAAATTCCATAAATGCAGAGTAGTCTAAGAGCATCCAACAGCTGCCTTGCTTTTTCTTTTTTTTTAAAGTCAAACACAAGGGATTGCTGGAGATTGCTATTCTCCCTAAACCACTGGGCCGTTTTAGAATTCTCTGTCATTTTCATCTATCTATACTAATTCTTAAACAGTATCCACTCAAATTGCTATGCTTTAACCCTGAGGAATGTAAATACTGAAGTAATTATGAGCCTTATTTTCCAGGGGCACACATTTAAATGATTATCTGAAAGTCAAATGCTAATGTCACAAAATAAAGTAAAACATAGTTAATGTATGTTGCCTATAGTTAATAGGCTAAAATAGAGTAAGTATCTTAACATTGCCAGGAAATCTGAATGTGGAAACTAGAAGTGGTTTTTCATTATTCAAGTATTACAGTGCAGTAGATATATTTTATTTTCATTAACCTCTTGGCCAGACCAGAGAGACAAATGGTATGAGGCAAAAGGATTAGGAGAAAATGTGTGGATTATTGGATAAAGTGTGCGTGTGTCCCATCGGGCAGGGGTGTGGGGTGAGAGCGACTCAGAGCACAGTCCTCATCCCATGTCTATCAGGAGTTCAAGGGCAGTGAGAAAATCCTTTGTATGTAGAACTTAACCGTGCCCTTGCTCTCTGGGTCCCTTCCTTCTCCGGGTGTCATTCCTACAGATGCCTCTCATCCTCTCTTCTACACTCCACCCATCCTTTAAGTGGATTTGAACAAATAACAGCTGCGAAGTTTGTACTGTCCTTAACTGCATCCCAATTTATACTTCTCATCCATTTTCCCTGGTGACTCAGATAGTAAAGAATCTATCTGCAATGTGGGAGCCCTGGGTTTGGAAGATCCCTTGGAGAAGGGAATGGCTACTCACTGCAGTATTCTTGCCTGGAGAATTCCAAGGGCAGAGGAGCCCAGGAGGCTACAGGCCATGGGGTTGCAGAGACTCAGACGCGACTGAGTGACTAACAAAAACATGAACCTATACTCTCAGGAATTTTCTATAATCTGGCAATTCTATAAAGTTGAGTTGTTATAGATTGAACTGTGTCCCCCAATAATATCTGATGAAGCTCTAACCCCCAGTACCTCAAATGTGACCTGATTTGGATAAGGCAGTTATAACTGTAATAAGTCAAGATGAGGTCATGCTGGAGTAGCATAAACCCCTGATCCAAGGTGACTTGTGTCTTTATACGAAGATGATGGCCATGTGAAGACACAGAAATCTACAGGGAGACTGCTGCATGAAGATGGAAGCAGAGATTGAAATGATGCATCTACATGCCAAAGAATGCCAAGACTATGACCAGAAAGTAGGAGAGAGACATGGAATAGATGATCCCTCAGAAAAAAACAACCTGGCCAACATTTCGATTTTAGATTTCTAGCCTCTGACACTGTGAATCAACCATTTTCTGAGGTTTCAAGCCACCCAATTTATGATAGTTTTTAAATATATGTATATATATATTTAATTTTTTTTAAAAATTTTTTAAATTAGAGGATAATTCCAATATTGTGATGGTTTCTGCCATACATCAGCATGAATCAGCCACAGGTATACATATGTCCCCTCCCTCTTGAACCCCCCTCCCACTCCTCTAACTTGTCACAGAGCACTGGCTTTGGGTTCCTTGTGTCGTACGTCAAACTCCCTAGGAAGCTAAGACATGAATCTTTGGAAGAAGTTAAGACTTTCTCCTTCTAGCTCAGTGGTTCCCAACCTTTCTGGCACAAAGGACTAATTTCACAGAAAACAATTTTTCCTTGACCCAATATCGGAGGATGCTTTCAGAATGATTCAAGCACATTACATTTATTGTGTACTTTGATTCTATTGTTATTCCATCAGTTCCACCTCAGATCATCAGTCATTAGATCCTGGAGGTTGGGGACCCTTGCCCTAGAGGATGATTACATCCATAATTCAAAACAAGAATGACTGCCAACATTTACTACTTGCTATAATAGATGCCAGACACCATCAAGTTTTCCTCCCCAGTGCCTGACCCATCGCCCCTACAGAAACCAGGATGCCCTACACCCTTGACTTTAGCATCCAGGGATCCTGCTGTTGGTAATAAATGGTCCACTCAGTAGTCACAGTTCTGAGTCTCTAGTAGTGTCTGACTCAGTCGTGTCTGACTTTTTGTAATCCAATGGATTGTAGCCCACCAGGCTCCTATCTCCATGGGATACTCCAGGCAAGAACACTGTAGTGGGCTGGCATTCCCTTCTCCAGGGAATCTTCCTGACCTGGAGATTGAACCCCAGCCTCACACACTGCAGGCAGATTCTTTACCATCTGAGCTGCCAGGGAAGCCTTGGTCCATTCAGTAGCCATAGCTAGTCTCCAGCTTGCAGTTCTCAATATCCCTGAGAATTTCCTTGTGGATTTCAGTTCATGTATACATTTCCTCCTTAAAAAGAGACCTACTGGGAAGTTAAATAGTCAAGTGAACATTGGGTTGGGGAGGATGAACTCAGAGTCAGATGAGTTAGAGAAGTGAGATACTTAACGGCACTAGATACACTTCACAATGAGGATAACCTTTTGGGCTGGAGTGTGGCCATCTTCTCCTCTGGTCTGAAGAGCAGGAGCTGAGATGTTGGCGCCCTTTGCAGAGCTCCCTAAGCTGACCAACCTCTTTCTGAGAGTAACATATTTTCCCTTACTTATATTAATATACTAATTCATCAAGTTACAGTGGGATTTATGTTAGTCCAGGAAGCAGATGTCAAGATGGGGTTAAACAAGCATGGGTTTTACTGGGGGAAGGGGTCAGGGGAGATTGGAAGGGCCACTGGACCATGGGGCAAGTCTGACCCTGAATGAAGGAGAAAGGGAGAGAAGAGAGGTGGGTGTGTCCTAGATTACCACACAGGCTGAGGAAGTTCCTCCAGGCTCCTGGGGGCAGGGGTGGGGTGGGAGGAGGTGGCTAGAGGCAAATGGGCAGAAGAAGGGATCTCCCACCTCCCAGGATTGGATCGGCCTCCTGGCTTGCTACAGTCTATGGGATGGCAAAGAGTCTCACAGGACTTAGCGACTAAACAACAACAAATAGCATTCTTGCTGTGCTCAGTGATGGGCCGGAGCAGCCCAGGGGAGACTGGGCCTCAGTGGTGACTTGCTGGAGGATTTCAGAACCGGAAAGTGAGTCTTTCATCAGTTAATACACCGGGAAGTTGGAGGTCTTCCATGGCCCACACCCCGCAGTCTGGCAGTCACTCTTCTTGTTTAAGAGAATTGACAGCACATCTTGGTAATGTATTGATTTAAAATTTAACTGCCAGAAGCAACTTTACTTTTCATTTCTTGGAAGAAACCTCATTGTGGTAAGACTTCCAAGCATTCATAATACCAATCTTGTTTTAGTCCATGTAACTATTATACATGTTAACACACACATATATACATATGTTTAAGATATACTACCAGATTTAAAAAAGAGAGAGAAGGCCATTGAGTTAAACACTTCCTGAGAAATGTAACTTTCCCAAACCCATAGTGAAACAGCTCTTAAACGGAAGGATGCCTGTTTTAGAGCACTGTATTGTATCCACTAGACTTAAACAAATGCATTCATAACATCTCAGGGTGAATAAATAACACACCTTATACCTTGCAGCACAGATCACATTTATTGAAACACCTACTTGGCTCTTAAGAACACTTGACTTCCCTTTAATTAAAACAGCTGTTGTCTGTGGAAATAGTAATGTCCACAATGGTAAGTGCTGAGAATAGGTAAAACAAACAACAATGCACATAATTTTTACGACGTCATCCAAATGGTATTTGAGGAATATGCTGAGCACAGCCCCCTCTGCCTGGTGGGTGAGCCATGTAGAGAAGATGTGTGAAGGCTCAGGTGCACATGCGGATTCAGCCAGACCAGGATGAGCGTCCATCTGGACCCTCCAGGGGTGGATTGCTCTTAAAATGATGTGAAATTCAGGGTAACCAAGAGGCAAGGAAAGCAGTGAAAAATGCCATTCACAGTACAAGAATTTTCCATTGTTGTCTTGTATATGGTTGAACTTTAGATAAATTAAGTAACTTCTTGTTGACCCACTTCACCTTTGTTTGGGCTGCTTTTTTTCTTTTCTTTAAATCCATAGTAGTTTATGTAGCACAGTTTAATCCACACAAAACCACTTTGGCCTAATGACTCTTTTTATGAAATAATTGTGAAAATGCCATTTCAATAGTCAAACTTCCTCTGCGTTTTTCCAGCTTTTTATCCACTCATAAACTTGCTTGGAATATTTTTCAATGATCTGATGTAATGCAAAGAAATTTCACCTGAGAACAAGCAAAAACATTTTGAGTCTCTCTTTAGAAATTAGTCATTTAGTTCCAAAAAAACACTTGTGTTTCAGGTTTACCTCAAGTTCATGGACAGAGAAGTCAGGTTAGAATAATAATAATCCAAATAACTGGAACCTTCAAATAATCAAATATTCATTTTTTCACAGCCAGCACTTTAATTTTATGGAAAAATGACAAGCAAACAATCATAACTTCTAATGTGATTTTAATATCCTTGGACATCTTCAGTTGCTTACAGTTGAAAATTGTTATTGAAACATAACATACTTTGAGCATATATTCAAAACATTCTATTTGCTCATCAGTCAGTCAGTCAGTCGTTCAGTTGTGTCCAACTCTTTGTGACCCGAGGAACTGTAGCCCACCAGGCTCCTGTCCATGAAATTTTCCATATGAGTACACTGGAGAGGTTTACTATTTCTTACTCTGGGGGATCTTCCCGACGCAAGGATCAAACCCAGATCTCCTGCATCTCCTTCGTTGGCAGGCAGATTCTTTATTGCTAGTGTCACCTGGGAAGCCCATTCTATTTTCTAAGGCAGAAATAAAATAATATATTTCATCAATAATTTTCACAAAAAAGACACTAAAAAGATTTTGGCATTTAGGCAGTTAAGTCTTGGCAAAGGGGAAAGTAGAATAACCCGAGTGTCTCATTTAGTTATCCTAGACTTCGCTCTGTTTCAACACACATGGAACATCCTTGGCCTCTGACACATATATGCAGCTTTACAGCTCAAGTCCATGAGCTCTGAGTGGTTCCTAGGAGGCCACATAGCACCAGCTGCCTCCTTTCTTCCTATGCCCACCTTTCGCCCCCATGGTTATCCTGAGTATGATGAATCAGAGAAATTATTTTAGGCCCCATAGTTTAATTGAGGGGGGAGAGGATGGAGAAAGAAAGCTGACAAGGAAAAAGGACTGCAGTGTTCCCACAGCTCCCAAAGTAAAGAGATCCAGAAAGAAAGGAAAGATAAATACTGGGGTCACCTCTCCCCCCATTAAACACATGCACACACATGCACACACACGCGTGCATGCACACACACACACACACACCTCTACACTGAATGCTGTGCCTTTGTCACTTCTTTTCTTATTGCTGCCTTTATGTTCATTCAAACTGGACTAGGTACACAGAGTGCTTATGAGCTAAAGAGGACACATACCGAATGAATGGTCTTGAGTCACCTTTTTGTCTAGAAAATCATCTTTGGGCCTCATGATTTGTTAAGGAGGTGCTCAATAAATGTTTGTTGAATAAATGTATGTATCTGCCACCTATAGTCATGAGGCTTAATTCTGATTGTTAGATGAGTTACTCTGCTTTGCTTCTGAATCATTTCCTCTGCTTAGTTCAGGCATCCTAAGCTGCTAGGAATTGCTGTTAGGAATTAAATAAGGCCATCTTAAACTCTAAAACGTCTGGAAAACATCTAGAGAAGCTTGGGTTTTTCCATCCTCTGTCTTGGGCTTATTCCAATTTTGGAAATGACTTTCAGCTATTCTCCTAATAGTCCATCTGTAAGCTTAAATTTTATTGGTGCCTTTAAGTGAAATTCTTTTACAGGCAAACATGCAATGTGTGTACCAAAATCCATCAGAAACTGAAGTACTATGGTGACAAAGTAAATTACTAGGAAGTTGGTATGGGTTTTTTTCTGTTTAGACAAAAATTGTGCCTGTCATTTAATTTAATGCTCTGCATATCAATGATTGGCTTAAAGTGTAGTAAGTTTTACAGGTATTCCAGATTTTTATTTACATGCTTAGCATTCACGTGACTTGACTTGGATTCGGACCTTTTGTGTTCTGTTCCTCACATGCCAAGAATGGGGTAGGACAGGAGACACTCACTAATGCCTATGGTTGGAGACTCTAATGACCCTTCCCCGCTGTGCTTCGTTCACACTTCCTCCATCACTTTGATTGCAGGTTCAAGTGCTGTTATGGGTTGGGCTGTGCAGAAATGGGTTTTATGGGTTGTAGTGCCAATGCAACTTACACAGATTCGTTAAACACTGATGAGTAAGGTTCTGTCAGTAGGAACATATTTTGCAAAATATGAATCTACTTAGATTTCTTTAATAAGAGTAAATCTGTTTGATAACCAGGTTTATGCAGGTGCTTTATAAATCAAAACCTTCTGAACAACCTACATGTACACTTCTTTCAAATCCCAGAGTTTCTGATAATACTTTGCACACTTCTCAGTGCATAAGGGCTGAAATTATGTCTATTTGTGCCTCTCACAAGAGCAGTGGTGACTTTTGGGGGAAGTCTTTAAAAATATATAATGACTACTCATTCATTGGAAAATGAATACAAGTTAAGAAATAGGACAAAATTTAAATTCTCCACCATCCAAAAATTAACCATTATTGGCGTTTTGCCTGAAAGCTTTTCAGACTTTTTCTGTGCATATATATATATATTTTTTTTCCAAGATGGGTGCATATTGTACATACTCTATACAGATACCTTAAACCTAATTCTTGCATTTAACAGCTTATCAAGATATTTTCCTATGTCAACAAACATTTGTCAATAAACATTCCTATGTCAACATTGCTTCTAATGGTGGCATAGAATCCCTTCAGATAGAGATATCATGAACATTTGAGCATTATTCTATATTCCACAATTAGACTGTTTTCAAAAACTCACTCTTTCAAATGACACTGCCATAAACGTCTTCAGCTAAGTATTCATTTCCTTAGGATTAATGATTTCCTTATGATAAATTACCAGATGTAAAAGCACTGGTTCAAAGGCTATATACATATTTTTAAGGACTTAGAGTGGCAGTAATTTTTGAAAGAATCCCTTGCCATTGATGCCATTTGACCTGGGCTTTTTTTTTTTTAATTGAAGGATAACAGCTTTGCAGAATTTTGTTGTTTTTTGTCAAACCTCAACATGAATCAGGTATACATAGGTATACATATGTCCCCTCCATTTTGGACCTCCCTCCCATTTCCCTCCCATCCCACCCCTCTAGATTGATACAAAACCCCTGTTTGAGTTTCCTGAGACATAAAGCAAATTCCCATTGGCTATCTATTTTACACATGGTAATGCAAGTTTCCATGTTACTCTTTCCATACATCTCACCCTCTCCTCCCCCCTCCCCATATCCATAAGTCTATTCTCTATGTCTGTTTCTCCATTGTTGCCCTGTAAATAAATTTTCAGTACCATTTTTCTAGATTCTTTATATGTGCGTTAGAATACGATATTTATCTTTCTCTTTCTGACTCACTTCACTCTGTATAATAGGTTCCAAGTTCATCCACCTCATCAGAACTGACTCAAATGCACCCCTTTTTATAGCTGAGTAATATTCCATTGTGTATATGTACCACAGCTTCTTTATCCATTCATCTGTCGATGGACATCTAGGTTGCTTCCATGTTCTAGCTATTGCAAACAGTGCTGCAATGAAAAATGGGATATATGTGTCTTTTTCAATTTTGGTGTCCTCAGGGTATATGCCTAGGAATGGGATTGCTGGGTCATATGGTGGTTTTATTCCTAGTTTTTTTTAAGGAATCTCCATACCTTCTTTCATAGTGGCTGTATCAATTTACATTCCCACCAACAGTGCAAGAGCGTTCCCTTTTCTCCATACCCTCTCCACCATTTATTGTTTGTATGCTTTTTGATGATGGCCATTCTGACTGGTGTGAGGTGATATCTCATTGTGGTTTTGATTTGCATTTCTTTAATAATGAGTGATGCTGAACATCTTTTCATGTGTTTGTTAGTCATCTGTATGTCTTCTTTGGAGAAATGCTTGTTTAGGTCTTTTCCCCACTTTTTGATTGGGTTGCTTGTTCTTCTGGCATTGAGTTGTATGAGCTGCTTGTGTATTTTGGAAACTAATCCTTTGTCAGTTGTTTCATTTGCTATTATTTTCTCCCATTCTGAGGGTTGTCTTTTCACCTTGCTTATAGTTTCCTTTGCTGGGCAAAAGCTTTACAGTTTAATCAAGCCCCACTTGTTTACTTTGGTTTTTATTTCTGTTACTCTAAGAGATGGGTCATAGAGGATCTTGCTTTGAGCTATGACATCGAGTGTTCTGCCTATATTTCCCTCTAAGAGTTTTATAGTTTCTGGTCTTACATTTAGGTCCTTAATCCATTTTGAGGTTATCTTTGTGTATGGTGTTAGAAAGTGTTCTAATTTCATTCTCTTTTACATGTAGCTGTCCAGTTTTCCCAGCACCATTTATTGAAGAGGCTGTCTTTGCCCCATTGTATTTTCTTGCCTCCTTTGTCAAAAATAAGGTACCCATAGGTGCACATGGGTTTATTTCTGGGCTTTCTATCTTGTTCCATTGGTCTATATTTCTGTTTTTGTGCCAGTACCATACTGTCTTGATGGCTATAGCTTTGTAATATAATCTGAAGTCAGGAAGGTTGATTCCTTCAGCTTCATTCTTCTTTCTCTAGACTGCTTTGGCTGTTCAGGGTCTTTTGTGTTCCCATATGAATTGTGAAATTTTTTGTTCTGGTTCTGTGAAAAATGCCATTGGTAATTTTATAAGAATCACATTGAGTCTGTAGATTGCATTTGGTAGTATAGTCATTTTCACAATGTTGATTCTTCCTACCCAGGAACATGAAATATCTTTCCATCTATTTATGTCATCTTTGATTTCTTTCATTAGTGTCTTATAATTTTCTGTGTACAGTT
The DNA here is from genome assembly GCF_019320065.1 of Cervus canadensis. Lineage (NCBI taxonomy): Eukaryota > Metazoa > Chordata > Mammalia > Artiodactyla > Cervidae > Cervus > Cervus canadensis. The sequence goes on along the minus strand of NC_057410.1, from coordinate 22,841,128 downwards.
CTTTTGTCTCCTTAGGAAGTTTATTCCCAGATACTTATTTCTTTTTGTTGCAATGGCGAATGGGATTGATTCCTTAATTTCTCTTTCTGATTTTCATTGTTAGTATATAGAAATGCAAGTGACTTCTGGGTATTGATTCTGTATCCTGAAAGTTTGCTAAATTCACTGATTAGCTCTAGCAATTTTCTGATACTATCTTTAGGGTTTTCTATGTACAGTATCATGTCATCTGCAAACAGTGAGAGCTCTACTTCTCCCTCTTATCTGGATTCCTTTTATTTCTTTTTCTTCTCTGATTGCTGTAGCTAGGACTTCCAGAACTATGTTGAATAATAGTGGTGAAAGTGGACACCCTTGTATTGTTCCTGATTTTAGGGGGAATGCTTTCAGTTTTTCACCATTGAGAATAACTTTTGTTGTAGACTTATCATATATGGCCTTTAACCCCCTAGGGTTAATTATCTGGTAGTCTAGGGCCTTGGAGTCAGTGCTCCCACTCTAAAGGCTCAGGGCTTGATCTCTGGTCAGGAACAAAGTTTCTACAAGTGGTTTGTTTTGGCATTAAGTGAGATTAAAACAAATATCCTAAATGAGAAACTAAAGATGAACCCAAGACAGATGGCAGTTACAAAATCAGGCAAATAATAATTAAAATAATGACATATACACCTATACATATACACTCATGAGCAAAGTCAAAACAATCCAACAAAAATAAAGTACAATAGATTGACCTGGAGAACAAAAGAAATCAAAAATTGTATTTACCGGTTAAGAACAGAACTAACTAAATCATTAACTGGAAAGCAAATCTAAAGCAAGGTGCCAATTGGGGAATAAAGCAGTGAAAACAAAACTAACAAATATGTTGAGAGGAAAGGAAAGAAAGAAAAGAAAGAAACAAGAGATATGCAAAGTTAAACAGAGATAGATTAAAAAGATTGATATTCATTAAAGATTAACTGCAAGGGGAAAAGAGCAGTAGGAAAGGCAAGCAAAGGAATAAATGTATAAAAATATAATAGGCTAAAAAAATTAAACATTAAAATTATAAAAAAGAGAAAAGAAAGAAGAAATGGAAGAAAAAAGAAAAAAGGAAAAGAAAAGGAAAACTCCATAGAACTGTAAAGGCCCAACATAGAGGCAGAGGTTTATAACAACAATAAAAAGTGTGACTGAATATACACATATACATATACAGCCATAAGCAAAATCAAAGCAGTCCAACAAAAGTAAAGTACAATAGATTGACCTGCAAACAGAGAAAATAAAAAATTATGTCTACCAGAACAAAAACCAACTCATGCACAAACTGGAAAACAAAACTAAAGCAAGGTACCAATTGGGAAATAAAGCAATGAAAATAAAACTAACAAATATGTTGAGAGGAAAGGAGAGAAAGAAAAGAAAGAAAGACTAGATATGAAAATTTAAATAGAAGTAGATAAAGAAGATTTATATATATTAGAGATTAACTGCAAGGGGGAAGAACAGTAGGAAAAGCAAACAAAGGACTAAATGTAGAAAAATAATAGGTCTAAAAAATTAAAAATTAAAATTATAAAAAAGAGGAAAAAAAAAAACCGGAAGAAGAAAGAAAAAAGGAAAAGAATAGGAACACTCCCCAGAACTGCAAAAGCCCAATGTAGAGGCAGACGTTTATAATAACAATAAAAAATGTGACTGAGAAAAAAAGAAAAAAGAAAAAAAGCTCAAGAACTTAAATAGATATCATAGTGCCAATGAAATCTACAACTACAACAGAGGGGGGAGGAAAGGGAAAAAAAAAGAAAATAATCCAAATGAATCTACAGAAGAAGTCAAAACATAAGAATAATAAATGTTTTTCTTGAGTCACTGCTGTCAGGGTCCTTTCCCTCACTGGGAGTCACAGTCCACCTCATCTCCCTTGGACGCCCTCTAACAATGTGCTGATCTCTGGATCTGCTGTGGGGGCAGCTCAGATTCTAATCTTGTCCTTCTCCTCCGTGTTCTTGCCTCCAATGTCCACAGCTATCAGAACTAGTGTGTTTTCTTTTGTAGGAACTCCCTATGACCTTCTTATATTCCATAGACACAGAATCTGCCTAGTTGATCATGTGGATTTAATGTGTAGCTGGTGGGAGGGCTTTGGGGCTGCTTCCTTAGTCACACTGCCCTTGGGTTTCAATTTTGGTTTTATTTCCACTTCTGCATGTGGGTCGTCCACTGGGGTTTGCTCCTGAGGCTGCCCTGGAGGACCTGGGTATGGAGGTGGTGCAGCTGCTTGGGTTGCAGGGGTTCTGGCCGCACCAGGTACTCAGGGGAGTTGGCGGCTAGGGCAGCAGGAAATACAGTGCTCTAGAAGGACATGGCAACCAGTGTTGGCCAATACACTCCAGTATTCTTGCCTGGAGAACCCCCTGACAGAGAAGCCTGGCAGGCCACAGTCTACAGGGTTGCAAAGAGTCAGACACTACCGAAGCGACTCTGTATGCATAGGTGCAAGACTTTTTTGCCTGTGGCAGCTCTGCCCCAGCGAGAGCTGAGCGTGAAGGTGATGCAGCTGCTTGGCTTTCGGGGACCCTGGCGGCGCCAAGTGTGCAGGGACACGGACTGCCTCTGCCGCAGGAGCTATGGCCCTATCAGAGTCTTTTTTCAAGCCTCTTGTAGCTGGTGATCAGAAGGCCTCTTTGGCCAGTCTTTCTTGGTAGCTCCTCCTGTTCAGGCACTTGCAGGGCTTCCTTGCCTGGGGTCCTTCTGTGTTGTTCAGCGATCAGTCACTTAAAGGAGCGCCCTGGGTGGGGTTCCTCTCTGTAGTCCAGTGTCCGCCCTTTGATGGGCCAGCCTCTCTATTGTTCAGCTGCCAGTGCTGGCGTGTGAGGGGAGAGAGGCTATGGTGATGGCTTCACTCCCTACACGTGACTCAGCAGTATCGCCTTGCTTCCATGGCCGCCCAGCTTTCCTCCATAGGCATTTCCCACCACAATCACCTCCTTCGCATCCCCTGGACCCATCTCTCCGCATCAACAGCAGCCCTTGCCTGGGGATTGCTCCACAGTCTCTAAACTCCAGCTCCCAGCTGCTGCGCCATCTGGGGTATGTACGGCTGTGGCAAGGACTGTCTGATTCTCATTCCATTTAGGCTGCCACAGATCAGCTGTTTCACTCTCAGCCTTAAATGTTTCTCCTCTGACTCAGACAATTGCCCCGATGTGGGGATCAGACCCCTGCTTCAGTTTCCCCACTTTCCGAGGGCAGGTCCAGTCCTACTAACACTCCTGTTTTTCCCCCCGTCCCTTCGTCCTACCATATTTCGCGTGGGTCTATAAATTCTTTTCCAAAGGTCAGGTACTCCTATCTGTTCTCAGCAGATGGTGTTCTGCATGCACTTCTGTGTCTGAAGGTGTATTCCTGATGTGTCCGTGGGAGAGAGATGTACTCCACGTCTACCTCCGCCATCTTGTTTTCCTGACTTGGGCTTTTAAAACAGACAATTTGAGGGGGAAATTTGACTACAAAAATGTTGCAAGTCATCTCATTTTGGATAATGAAATAGTGGGAACTCTTGGTTTCTAAATGAATACTTTGTTTCCGGTTGAGTATACTTATAGAAGATATGTTTTAAAACTTAAAAAAATATTAGGGCCCATCAATACCTGAAAAAATATTGGTACACTAGAATGCAGAGGGCACTTTAGTGCAGTGGATTGTGCTGGACTTTTTCTGAGCCACCTAGGACATTAGGAGTCCCACCATAGGCAGTAGGGGTCACTGACAGTGAGAGGCAACAGTAACATGAAACCTCCTTCCCAGTTAATTTTATCTCTTCTTTATCTCCTTTGAAGGGCATGAAGCTGACAAATGCCAAGTACTGAATTAAGCGTCAACAAACCACCATCAGCTGGGATCTTTTACTACGCAATTAATTGGAATCTTTCACCATTTGCATTAGATCAAATGGAGGGCTCAGAAAAGATAAGGTAGGGCAGTGGCCTGGGCAGAGAAGCTGAAAACTATATCCCTTTCTAATGGTGACAAATATCATAGGTGACAAAGAAGGGCTAATAACTGGGGGAAGGGAGAAGCGTGCACATACATGTTTTTCCAAATTTCTCTTAGAATTAGCTAATATGTACTTCCTCATACTTCTTGAAGAAGGAAATGGCAGCGCACTCCAGTATTCTTGCCTGGAGAATTTCATGGACAGAGGAGCCTGGTGGGCTAGTCCATGGGGTTGCAGAGTTGGACACGACAGAGCGATCACACACACACACACACACACTTCATTGAAGAGGAAAGTGCCAAATTTAAGATGCCTCGGGAAACGTAGGTGCACATCCTTGGTCCGGGGTGAACATTAGGTGAGTGAACATGATTCACAGAAGCAGCGGGTATGGGAGAAGGAGACAGTGCTGGGGGTTCACATGTTTTCAGTCTAACATCAGTTGGCGTCATTCCTCTTCCCTCCCTGCAACCCTCACCAGGAAAGAGACCACTGCTGCAGGCCAATCAATTGCATGTGCTCCTTCTGTACACCGCCCTCTTGTGATTTCTCTTCATAATGAGGCCTAGAGGGGACCTCGCTTAGAATCCTGGGGGCTGGGGCTGCAGGTTGAGAAACAGGAACAGGAGATGGAGGACTGGGAAATGAGCTTAAGTGAGAAGAACATAGGAGAACAAAAGAGACTGAAGTTCTATAGGAAAGCAAAAACAAAAGACAAAACAGAAATGAGACAATGGTAGTTTCATAACATTTTCTTTTTTTTGGATACATGTGCCTCAAAGTTCATAGCAGTGTTATTTATAATAACCAAGACATGGAAGCAACCTAACTGTCCTCTGACAGATGAATGGATAAAGAAGATGTGGTACAGATAGACATGAAATATTACTTAGTCATATGAAGAAGGAAATAATGCTATTTGCAGCAACATTAATAGATCTAGAGATTATCATACTAAGTGAAGTAAGTCAAAGACAAATATCATAATATGTCACTTATTAATATACATAGAATCTAAAAAATGATACAAGTGAACTTACTTGCAAAGCAGAAACAGACCCATAGATAGAGAAAACAAACTTATGGTTACGAAAAAGGAGGGGAGAGGGATAAATTAGAAGTTTGGGGGGAAAAAAAGTTTGGAATTAACAGGTACAAACGATTAATACATTTTATAAAATAGATAAATGACAAGGTCCTACTGTATAGCATGGGGAACTATATTCAATATTTTGTAATAACCTATATATATATATATATATATGAATATATTTATCAGGCTTCCCTGGTGGCTCAGATGATAAAGAATCTGCCTGCAGTGTGAGGCCTGGGTGTGATCTCTGTTTCAGGACGATCCTCTGGAAAAGGAAATGGCTACCCACTTTAGTATTCTTGCCTGGAGAATTTCCATGGACAAAGGAGCTTGACGGGCTATAGTCCATGGAGTCACAAAGAGTCAGACACAACGGAATGAATAACATCAGTTCAGTTTAGTCGCTCAGTTGTGTCTGACTCTTTGCGACCCCAAGAATCGCAGCATGCCAGGCCTCCCTGTCCATCACCAACTCCCGGAGTTTACTCAAACTCATGTCCATCGAGTCAGTGATGCCTTTCAGCCATCTCATCCTCTGTCATCCCCTTCTCCTCCTGCCCCCAATTTCTCCCAGCATCAGGGTCTTTTCCAATAAGTCAGCTCGTCTCATCAGATGATCAAAATATTGGAGTTTCCGCTTCAGCATCAGTCCTTCCAATGAACACCCAGGACTCATCTCCTTCAGGATGGACTGGTTGGGTCTCCTTGCAGTCCAAGGGACTCTTAAGAGTCTTCTCCAACACCTCAGTTCAAAAGCATCAATTTTTTCCATTCAGCTTTCTTCACAGTCCAACTCTCACATCCATACATGACCACTGGAAAAACTATAGCCTTGACTAGATGGACTTTTTTTTGACAAAGTAATGTCTCTGCCTTTCAATATGCTATCTAGGTTGGTCATAATTTTCCTTCCAAGGAGTAAGCATCTTTTAATTTCATGGCTGCAATCACCATCCGCGGTGATCTTGGAGCCCCAAAAACCAAAGTCTGACAATGTTTCCACTGTTTCCCCACCCATTTCCCATGAAGTGATGGGACCAGATGCCATGATCTTAGTTTTCTGAATGTTAAGCTTTAAGCCAAATTTTTCACTCTCCTCTTTCACTTTCATCAAGAGGATTTTTGGTTCCTTTTCACTGTCTGCCATAAGGGTGGTGTCATCTGCAGAGGTTATTGATATTTCTCCCAGCAATCTTGATTCCAGCTTCTGCTTCATCCAGACCAGTGTTTCTCAAGATGTACTCTGCATGTAAGTTAAATAAGCAGGGTGACAATATACAGCCTTGACGTACTCCTTTTCCTATTTGGAACCAGTCTGTTGTTCCATGTCCAGTTCTAACTGTTGCTTCCTGACCTGCATACAGATTTCTCAAAAGGGAGGTCAGGTGGTCTGGCATTTCCATCTCTTTCAAAATTTTCCACAGTTTATTGTGATCCACACAGTCAAAGGCTTTGGCATAGTCGATAAAGCAGAAATAGATGTTTTTTTTGGAACGCTCTTCCTTTTTCGATGATCAAGCAGATGTTGGCAATTTGATCTCTGGTTCCTCTGCCTTTTCTAAAACCAGCTTGAATATCTGGAAGTTCATGGTTCACATATTGCTGAAGCCTGGCTTGGAGAATTTTGAGCATTAATTACTAGCGTGTGAGATGAGTACATATATACATATAAATATACACACATACTTGTATGCACAGCAAAGTGATTCGACCATAGACTCATAAAATATATACAGATCTGCATGTGAATTGCTTTGCTGTACATGAAATTAACACAACATTGTAGATTAGCTACACCTCACTAACAATAATAGTAAAAGATTGGAGGGACTCATCAGGGGCTATTGAGCCCAGCAACGGAACACATAGGTGGAAGATTTGAAGTAGGATACAGGGTTTAAAAAAATTTTTTTGTTGTTGTTGACAAAGCAAAGTTGTGTTAAAAGTATCCTAAAAATAAGGGAAACACTAATATTCTCTAAACAAGGAAATTCCCAATCAGATCTTTTCTAACCCAACACTTCTTAATTTATAACACCTCAATAGGAAAGACAAAGCAATGACTTAGGATGTTTCTCTTATAATAAGATAGGATATGACCAGTACCTTGTTTAATAATGAAAAAGTGAAAGTGAAAGTCACTCAGTCATGTCCAATTCTTTGTGCCGCATGGACTATATATATAGTCCATAGAATTCTCTAGGCCAGAATACTGGAGCGGGTAGCCTTTCCCTTCTCTAGGGGATCTTCCCAACTCAGGGATCGAACCAGGGTCTCCTGCATTGCAGGCAGATTCTTTACCAGCTGAGACACAAGGGAAGCCCAAGAAAACTGGAGTGGGTAGCGTATCCCTTCTCCAGGGGATCTTCCTGACCCAGGAATTGAACCAGGGTCTCCTGCATTGCAGGCAGATTCTTTGCCAACTGAGCTGTGAGAGAAGCCCACATTTGATAATAGTGATAGATTATATTAACTGAGAACTTGTAAAGTGCCAGGAACAGCATTAAATATTTTTACTTATTATCCCATTCTACAGGTGAGGAAACTAAGTCAGAGTGTGAAGTAATAGTGCATGATGTGTCGACCTTTGAACGCAGGCACTCTAAGACCAGGGTCCGTGCTCCTAATTGTGTTTCACTGTTCACCACATGGAACACCACCACAGTGGGAGTGAAAACAGCTCATCAGCTTGCTAGGCCCACCTCCTCTGTCCTGTTTGTTCAATGAACACACAGTGGTCTCCTATGGAACAGATTTTTAAAAGTATTTTTGTATATTGTGGATTTCCCCAAAGTGCCAACCAAATGAGAGCAGCTGTTCAGAATGCTTTGATTACATCTGTATGAATAAAAAGGGAAATATTTTTATGATTTTATCCCAAATGTCTTCCATGAAGGATGGTGGCTACTACCAGCAATCTTTCTTAAAATGCATCCCATTTTTAAAAAAATCGAAGTACAGTTGAATTTCAATGCTGTGTTAGTTTCACATGTACAACAAAGTGATAGTTCTATATATATGTCTCTTCTCAGATTTTTTTTTCTTTGTAGATTTTTACAAGCTATCCAATGTAGTTCCCTGTTCTATGGAGCAAATTCGTGTTTAAAAATGAATCCCATCTTAAATACTTAAATAACCTAGAGCAAAAAAAGAAAAAAAAAATATGATAGTTAAGTTGGCTTGAATACAAATCTGACAGAGGGCAAAAAGCTAGAGGATTTCTCTGTGTTCTCCACATGGGGGCATAGCTAGTCCTTCATGGACTAAGGAACAGGCCTGTGATTCTGAGGCAGTGTGTGTCTACCAGATGAGGGAAGTACAAGAGCAAGGGATGAGGATCAGGGAGCAAGGCCAGAGGATACTGCCGTCAGCTGTGATGGGGCTGGTGGTTAATGATATTCCCTCATGGCTCCCGAGTCCTCTAGTCCATCCTTGAGGGCCTGTTCGACCTTCCCCTGGTTGGTAACAATGGAGACCAGACTTCAGATAGCAACGTGGCCATTCTCTATTTTTGCAGAAGCCCTTGTGTAACAACCATTACAACACACTGCAGCCACAGCAAGGACAAGTACCTGCTTCTCTTCACCTAGAACACTGTCCATTCTGGGTCTCTTCTCTCCAGTCTGGGGAACAGCTCTTTATGAGATACACAAGAGCCTGGGAAGTGATGGAGTGTGAGCCCTCATGGGATGCACACCTTTTAAAATAGCCTGGTGACTTAATTCCATAGCTAATTCCTGGGTTGGGGTGGAAAATATTTCCAGAAGAAGATAAAAATAACGAATGAAAGGGAGAGAGCTGCTTTAGCATACAGCAAAGCCCGGGGCAGGAGAAAGACCAAGGTGAGGGAAGCTTTCTATTTTTCCTTCCTCTCTCCCTCCTCTAAGAATCAAACCCAGTTATATAAGTTTTCTTTAGAACACCAGAGACAGAAGCATGACCAGAAAACAAAGAGTGAGGTTTGTTAAAGAGGCCAGAGCCTGAGGAAGACTCCTGGGTGAGAATTAAGAACACCTCTTGACATTCGTTTTATCTTCTGCCTCTGGAATCTTCAGCATGTTTATCTCAAGTAGAGCTGAGGGGTCCCCTGGCTCCCTCTTTCAGTATAACGGAGTTTTGGGTGACTCTCCTTCAGTCACTCCTATTGTGTGTTAGTTGCTCAGTCGTGTCTGACTCTTTGCGACCCCATGGACTGTAGCCCCCCAGGCTCCTCTGTCCATGGAATTCTCCAGGCAAGAATACTAGAGTGGGCAGCCATTCTGTTCTCTGGGGGATCTTCCCCACCCAGGGATCGAACCCCCATCTCCTGCATTGCAGGCAGATTCTTTGCCATCTGAGCCACCAGGGAAGCCCAGTCATTCCTGCACCTGCCCCTACTGCTACCCACTGCCCAGCTCATTACAGTGGGTGGCTTGTGTAAAGCAGTTCATACTCAAGTTCTGACAGTAGATGTCAGGACTAACCTTGCTCATTTCATTTCCACATCTGCTTTAACAGAAGCAGAATTCAGGTTATTTGTTCAAAGGCAGCATCTAAAGGACAGGAAATATCTGAAATGGTACTTTTAAAGAAAATAGATCATTTAGACACTTACCTTAAACAAAAAATCTGAATTTCTTCTTGGGAGGGAAGAGGTTGGAGAATTTGCTCACAAACATGGAGGAACTTTCAGACAGTTTATCTGAAAGGAGGAACTTTCAGATAGTGCAAAGTGCAAAGGAGGAACTTTCAGATAGTTTTTCTTCCTCATCAAACTCCCAGACACATTTATTTACTAGGAGGTGCCCGAGGAAAGGGAAAGTTAAGGCTTGGAGTTAAAAGGAGAAAACTTTTGTTTCATTACATAAAATATTATATCTCAGGGTCTGACAGAGTTAGCTTTAATTATTTTTTTTAATAGACTTTATTTTTTTAGAGCAGTTTTAGATAAACAGAAAAATTGATCAGCAGACATTGAGATACCCCGACATCAGAGGTTCCCAACCTTTTTGGCCCCAGGGACCAGTTTCATGGAAGACAATTTTTTCATGGACCAGAAGCGAGGGAATGGCTTTAGGATGATTCAAATGAATTACATTTATTGTGAGTTTTATTTCTATTATTATTACATCAGCTCCACCTCAGCCCATCAGGGATTAGATCCTGGAGGCTGTGGACCCCTGCCCCACATCACTTCTGCCCCTCTCCCATGCAACAGCCTCCCTTGCTAATAATTATCCTGCCCTAAGCTGGTACACTTGTCAAATGGATGAAATTACCATTACTCAAAGTCACAGAGTTCACTCCTGATGTTGTACATTCCATGAGTTTTAACAGGCATACAATGACATATATCCCCCATTACAGGAGTATACAGGCAGTTTCACTGCCCTAAACATCCCTGGGCTCTGACTATTCATTTCTCCCTCCCTCCAACCCCTGGCAACCATTAATTTTTTTTTTACTGTCTCCATAGTTTTGCTTTTTCCAGATTGTCATATAGTTGGAAGTCATACAGTATGTAGCCTTTTCAGATTGGCTTCTTTCACTTGGTAATATGCATTTAAAATTTCTCCTTGTCTTTTCATGGTTTGATAAGACTTTTTTTTTTTTTAGCACTTAATAATATTCCATTGTCTAGATGTCCCATAGTTTATTTATCTATTCACCTACTAAAAGCCATCTTGATTACTTCCAAGTTTTGGCAATTATGACTAAAACTGCTATAAACATCTGTGTGCAGGTTTGTGTGTGAATGTAAGTTTTCAGCTCATTTGGGTATTTGGAGTACAGTTGCTGGATCATACAGTAAGAATGAGATGGGAATACCTGACAAGCTCACCTGTCTCCTGAGGAACCTGTATGATGGTCAAGAAGAAACAGTTAGAACCCAGTGTGAAACAGTGGAGTAGTTCAGGATTGAGAAAGGAGTACAACTGTTTATTGTCATCCTGTTTATTTAACTTATACGCAGAGCACATCATGAGAAATGCCAGGCTGGATAAGTTATAAGCTGGAATCAAGATTGCTGGGAGAAATATCAACAACTTCAGATATGCAGATGAAAGCCTTTCTTTTTTATGACAGAAAGCGAAGAGGAACTAAAGAGCCTCTTGATGAAGGTGAAAGAGGAGATTGAAAAAGTTGGCTTAGAACTCAGTATTAAAATGCGAAGATCATGGCATCCAGTCCCATCACTTTGTGGCAAATAGATGGGGAAAAAGTGGAAGCAATGACAACTTTCCTCTTCTTGGGCTCTAAAATCACTACAGATGGTGACTGCAGCCATCAAATTAGAATACGATTGCTTCTTGGCAAGAAAGCTGTGACAAACTTACATAGTGTGTTAAAAAGCAAAGACATTACTTTGCCTACAAAGGTCCATATAGTCAAAGCTATGGTCTTTCCGGTAGTCATGTACAGACAGATGTGAGAGCTGGACAGTAAAGAAGGCAGAGTGCTGAAGAATTGATGCTTTCCAACTGTGATGCTGGAGAAGACTCTTAAGAGTCCCTTGGAAAGCAAGGAGATCAAACCAGTCAATCTTAAAGGAAATCAACCCTGAGTATTCATTGGAAGGACTGATACTAAAGCTAAAGTTCCAATACTTTGGCCACCTGATGTGAACAACTGACTCATTGGAAAAGAACCTGATGCTGGGTGAGATTGAGGGCAGTAGGAGAAGAGGATGACAGACGATGAGACGGTTGGATGGCATCACCGTTTCAATGGACGTGAACTTGGGCAAACTTTGGGATGGTGAAGGACAGGGAAGCCTGGTGTGCTGCAGTCCATGGGATCGCAAAGAGTTGGACATGACTTGGTGACTGAAAAACAACAGCAGTAAGAATATGCTTAGTTCTGTGAAAAGTTTTCCCACAAGTTTAGTTTTCCAAGGTGTCTTCTAAAGTGGCTCTACCACTGTACCAGCAACAAATGAGATTGTTGATCCACATCCTTCCCAGTGTTTGCTGTTGCCAGTGTTTTGGATTTGGTTATTCTAATACATTTGCTCCAATACATTGGCCACCTGGTGCAAAGAGGTGGCTCATTGGGAAAGACGCTGATGCTGGGAAAGATTGAAGGCAGGAGAAGGGTATAACAGAGGAGGAGATGGTTGGATGGCATCACTGACTCAATGGACATGAGTTTGAGCAAGCTCCGGGAGATGGTGAAGGACAGGGAAGCCTGGCGTGCTACAGTCCATGGGGTTGCAAAGGGTCAGACATGACTGAACATGTTTGCAATGATATCTCTTTGTTTTAATTTGCCATTCCTTAATGGCATATGATATTAAGCATCTTTTCATATGCTTATTTGTGATCTACTCAGTGTCTTAAATCAGTATAGCTACTTCTTTCTTTTGGTTAATGTTATCATGGTATATTTTTCCTTTTACTTTTACTCTATATGTGCCCTTTTATTTAAAATGGGTTTCTTCTTCTATTCTGTGGAAATGTAAATTAGTGCTGTCACTATGGAGAACAGTATATAACAGTCACTATAAAAGTTCCCTAAAAAAATTAAAAATAGAGTTACCAAATGATCCAGTGATTCCGCTCCTGGGCATATCCAGAGAAAACACTAATTCAAAAAGATACATGTATCCCAATATTCATGGCAGCACTAATTGCAATAGCTAAGGCATGGAAGCAACATAAATGTCCATCAAATGTTCATTTAGATGATTGGATAAAGAAGATATGGTACAAATATGCAATGGAGTATTACTCAGTCATAAAAAGGATGAAATAGTGCCATTTGCAGCAACATGATAGACCTAGAGATTATCATACTAAGTGAAGTAAGTCAGACATAGGAAGATGAACTTCATTTGATGTCACTTATATGTGGAATCAAAAAAATATGATACAAATGAACTTATTTACAAAGCAGAAATAGACTCACATTCATAGAAAACAAATTATGGTTCAGTTCAGTTCAGTTCATTCGCTCAATTGTGTCCGACTCTTTGCCACCCCATGAATTGCAGCACGCCAGGCCTCCCTGTCTATCACAAACTCCCGGAGTCTACCCAAACCCATGCCCATCGAGTCGGTGATGCCATCCAGCCATCTCATCCTCTATCGTCCCCTTCTCCTCCTGCCCCCAATCCCTCCCAGCACCAGGGTCTTTTCCAATGAGTCAACTCTTCACATCAGGTGGCCAAAGTACTGGAGTTTCAGCTTCAACATCAGTCCTTCCAATGAACACCCAGGACTCATCTCCTTTAGGATGGACTGGTTGGATCTCCTTGCAGTCCAAGGGACTCTCAAGAGTCTTCTCCAACACCATAGTTCAAAAGCATCAATTCTTCGGCGCTCAGCCTTCTTCACAGTCCAACTCTCACATCCATACATGACCACTGGAAAGACCATAGCCTTGACCAGAAGGACCTTTGTTGGCAAAGTAATGTCTCTGCTTTTTAATATGCTATCTAGGTTGGTCATAACTTTCCTTCCAAGGAGTAGGTGTCTTTTAATTTCATGGCTGCAGTCACCATCTGCAGTGATTTTGGAGCCCAAAAAATAAAGTCTGACACTGTTTCCACTGTCTCCCCATCTATTTGCCATGAAGTGATGGGACTGGATGCCATGATCTTAGTTTTCTGAATGTTGAGCTTTAAGTCAACTTTTTCACTCTCCTCTTTCACTTTCATCAAGAGGCTTTTTATTTCCTCTTCACATTCTGCCGTAAGGGTGGTGTCATCTGCATATCTGAGGTTATTGATATTTCTCCTGGCAATCTTGATTCCAGCTTGTGCATCTTCCAGCCCAGCGTTTCTCATGATGTACTCTGCATAGAAGTTAAATAAGCAGGGTGACAATATACAGCCTTGATGTACTCCTTTTCCTATTTGGAACCAGTCTGTTGTTCCATGCCCAGTTCTAACTGTTGCTTCCTGACCTGCATACAGGTTTCTCAAGAGGGAGGTCAGGTGGTCTGATATTCCCATCTCTTTCAGAATTTTCCACAGTTTATTATGATCCACACAGTTGAAGACTTTGGCGTAGTCAATAAAGCAGAAATAGACTAAAGAAGAAATGTGGGGAGGGATAAATTAGAAGTTCTGGGTTAACAGATACTCATTACTATATGTAAAAGGGATAACCAATAAGGACCTACTGTATAGCACAAGGAGCTATAGTCAATATTTTGTAATAATCAATAATGGAAAAGAATATGAAAAAGAATATATATATGTATAACTGAATCACTTTGCTTTATACCTGAAGCTTAAGCAACATTGTAAATAACTCTATTTCAATAAAAATTAAAATAATAAAACAAAATAAAATATAATTGGTTTCTTGTAGACGAAATGTCTTATTTTTTGACCTATTCTGATAATCTCTGTCTTTTAATTGGTGTATTTAGACTACTGATATTTAAAGTGACTGTTGATGTAGTAGGATTAATATTTTACCGTATTTATTATTGTTTTCTAGTCATTGCCCTTGTTCTTTGTTATTTATCGTTCATTGTTTTTCTGCTGTTTGTAGTTTTAATTGAATATTTTTATAGAATTTCATTTTCTCTTCTATTTTAGCATTCCAATCATGCTTTAAAAATTCTTTTTTCACTTTTTAAGTGGTTGTCTTAGAGTTTTCAATATACATTTACAATTAACCAAGTCCACTTTCAAATAACACTATACCATTTCATGGTAGTGCAATACCTTATAATAAGAAAATAATCCTAATTCCTCCCTTCCATCTCTTATATACTGGTTGTCATTCATTTCTCTTATACAGAAACATACATAAGACTACATGATCAAATACAATGTTGATATTATTTTGAACTGTTATCAAATCAACTAAGAATAAGAATCTTGGAATTTCCTTGTCATTCAGTGGTTAAGACTCCCTGCATCCAATGCAAGGGGTGTGGGTTTGATCCCTGGTGAAGGAACGAAGATCCCAAGTGCCCCATAGCAAAAATGAATACGTATTTATTTCTCCTTCAGCTTTGCAGGATAATTTTGTAAGACTCAGAAATCTAAGCTGGTGTTTCTTTAATTCCAGCACTTTAAGTATTTCACTCCACTCTTCTTGCTTGCATGGTTTTTGAAGAGAAATTGGATATAATTCTTATCTATGCTTCTCCATTGGGGCTTCCCAGGCATTAGTGGTAAAGAACCTGCCTGCCAATGCCAATGGAGGAGAGGTAAGAGACAAGGTTAGATCCCTGGGTCTGGAATATCCCCTAGAAAAGGAAATGGCAACCCACTCCAGTATCCTTGCCTGGAAAATCCCATGGACAGAGGAACTTGGCAGGCTACAGTCCATGGGGTCACAAAGAGTTGGACACAACTGAAGTGACTTAGTGCACATTCTTCTCTATAGGTAAGATTTTTTTTTTTTTGCCTTCTTTCAAGATTTTTTTCTTTATTTTTTATTTATGTAATTTGATTTATATATATATATGTATATATATGTGTATATGTATATATATCAGTATAGTGTTTTAGGCATTTTTTCTTCTCTGAGTTTCCTGGACCTGTCATTTGATATCTGACATTAATTGGGGGAAAATTCTCAATTTTTATTGCTTCAAATATTTCTGTCCCCCTCTCTCCTTTTTCTCTTGATATTTTCATTGTAAGTTCATTACACCTTTTGTAGTTGGCCCACAGTTCTTGGATGTTCTGGTTTTTTTTCCAGTCTTTTTTCTTTTTACCTCCTCACTTAGGAAGTTTCTATTCACAGATATCTTAGAATTTTCATCCCCCTGCTTAAACTGTCCATCTGTTCTTACATGTTATTCACTTTATCCATTGGAGGCCTTAGCATATTAATCATAGTTGTTTTAAATTCTTGGTCTAAGTCTGACATCCCTGCCATATCTGAGCCTGGTTCTCATGCTTGGCCTGTCTCTTCAAACTGTGTTTTTACCTTTTAATATTCTTTGTGATTGTTGAAAAACAGACATGACGTTCTGCTCTTCAGTGCTGTGGTGGTAAAATGTGGGGGAAGGGGAGCAATCTTTAATGAGCCTGTACCCCTGAACTGTGAACTTCACAAGTCTGTGTCCATTTCCCACCATCTCTTAGGTGGAATAGGATGGCTAGAGTGGACTGTAATTGGTTATTTCCTTTCTCCCACATGCAAGACTAGAGTTGAATATTTCTCTTTCCTCAGGTCGGTTAGGCTCTGCTAAAACGCCAATAATGTAAACTCTGGTAAAAATCATTTCTTTTGCTCATAGACCTTGTTAAGTGTGAAGTTGCTCAGTTGTGTCCGACTATTTGCAACCCCATGGACTGTAGCCTACCAGGCTTCTCCGTCCATGGGATTCTTCAGGCAAGAATACTGGAGTGGGTTGCCATTTCCTTCTCCAAGGGATCTTCCCAACCCAGGGATCGAACCCAGGTCTCCCGCATTGCAAGCAGACGCTTTATCTGAGCCAAAGACTTTGTTAAGAAGAAGACAAATACTGAACATTTGCTATGTGATAGGCAGGATTTTGGGCTCCAAGAGACCAAAAGCAGAACAAAGATGTCTGCTCTCAAGGAGTCTATCTTCATTCCCAGAGAAATGACAGTTTTACAGTTCTTTCTCTAATCTATTCTTGTCCTCTCCCATTGGTAATTCTTATGCTATGGAAACTTGTTACAATTATACTTCATCATGGGCTTCCCCAGTGGTTCAGCAGTAAAGAATCCACCTGCAATGCAGGAGTTGCAGGTTCGATTCCTGGGTTGGAAAGATCTCCTGGAGGAGGGCATGACAACCCATTCCAGTATTCTTTCCTGGAGAATCCTGTGGACAGAGGAGCCTGATGGGCTACAGTCCATGGGGTCACAAAGAGTCAGACACGACTGAAGTAACTTAGCACGTACGCATGCACGTACTTCATTATAATGAGCTTTTATTACCATAAATTACCATGTGTTAAATCCAATGGGTCCTCTTATAACATAAGAGTTTTTCCCCAGTCACCAGCTCTGAGTTGGAAGTGAAACTGTTATAAATTTTTCTTGGCATTCAGAGAGGGAAACTAAGCAATATTCTTATCCCTGGTAAGGATCAATCTAATTTGCTTGAATTTGTCCAAAGATTTTAGTCATGGAGAATGTAAAGGCTCCTTTCTAATTGCAGACAATTTTAATTTCTCTTTGCCATTATAAAATAGCTACGTAATGCTTTACAAAAACTGAGATGAACTCTCTGGGAATGATCCCAGAAGACATACTGTAACATTATAAAGCAGTATAACAAAATTATCTAAACAGTCACACTGAAAGCATTTTAATAAAATGTACACACAAAAGACCACTTCCATCAAAGTCTGTTTCTAGATGTACTCCAAATTCTTTATTTGAAGATTGTTTTATTTACTTTCTTGACCGGCTTAAATGTGAAAGTTTTTTGGAATGGATCTGAATCACATTAGGTAAAAATTTATCTCAAAAATATCTTGTCTTTCGATAATGAAGAGCCAGGGTAACGCTGTCCAATGGAATTCCATGTGATGATAAGAAAATATTCTAAATCTGTGCCACTAGTTGACTGTAGCTAATGAACACTTTAAAAATGCTGAGTTTTTAATGCTATTTAGTTTTAACTAATTTATAATTAAGTAACCACCTGCATCTAGTGGTTATTTGGAAACTAAAGATCCAGGGTTGCTAGATCCTAAGAGCCATGCATTCTAATTCTCCCCAAGAAAAATTAGAAATCCAGATCACTACCACAGCCCTCATTACCTATGGAGAAAAGCAGAACCTTCAAAAGACAGAAAGGAATCTTTCTCTTCTCCTTGCACAGGGCAGATGTTGGGAAGTGAGACAGAAATTTTGTGTTTGTCTTTAGCTTTATGGGGGTTAAAAGAAAAAAAAAGTAAATATCCATAAACTATCACTTTCCAATGAATCTATGAACTATAACTTTGTTTAATATGAAGAATTAAAAGAAAGTCCTTTTCTTTCTGACATGACATAGACTCAAACAATTTCTAATTTTGTTCAGATGGAAGAATTTCTCCTAAATCTTTTTCTCTTCCTGCAAGTTAGAGTTTTATTCATTCCTTCAATAGATATCAATTAAGCATATTTACTGTGCTTCTATATAGTTAATAAAGTTTTTTAAGTGTTGCAATCATCTATGCAAAGCTGTTTATTAAGTTAGCCAGTGGGGCACAAAGAGAAATTTTCCTTATTGTTTTCCCCCAAGGACCCTTCAAACCTCCTCTTGCAGGTTCTTTCCTGCCCCTGGAGGAAATACCAAGTATACTCCACAGCTTTTCTAGTCTCCGGGAATCATAAGAGTAATTTCATACTGTAGATTGAAAAAGCATCTTCTGATCTAACCTTGGAATGTCCATCATTTATCCCCTTTAAAGCCTCTGCCTCTCTCATCAAGGCTGGGAAATCTGCAGGGTTAAGAGACGGAGGTGGATCTCTTTCTTGCTTCTTCTAGTCCCAACTCCTCACCCCTCACTAGCTGCCATTTTGGGCCCCTTCACTTGTTGGAACAAATGGAAAAGGAGAGAAATTATAGTGATAGTCCATTCTAACTGTACTAGTATGGTCATAATCTTGGATTAGTTCCCTTCTATGGCAGATGCACAATTGCTGACTCTTGTGGGATGATCAACACCCCTAACATCATTCCAAGAGGGCACTCACAGCTCATTGACACAGCGTAGGTTGGCCGACATCAGTTCCCATCCTCATCCTTCTGTTTCCCGGGCAGTGCACACCTATCAGGTCCCCTTTTTGGCAACGTTTAGGCCCTTCAGACCATCCTCTTTTTGTTCATCCTGGTTTTGATTCAACATGTGTATCGGTAAAGTACTTTTGGCTGTGAACAGTGATGTACAGGAAAATGTTCAACAAGCAGGTTTCCAGTGAGGGGTGGTGGTGGTGGGAATCCCTAATTCAGAGCATTTGCCAATTTCTGAGTTTTAAATAGTTCCATGATGGTCAGTTTTAACCTAACAAGATGACGTCGCTGAATACAGAGTTGGGAAAAGATGTGCCCACTCAGTTCTAGAGAGCTAGCTCCAGGATTTACTGAAGTAACAGTAAGTGACAAACCAAACTGTCTTACACTATAAAGGAATAGATTGGTTTAATAGGAAATTTGGAGGTGGGGTGAATTAAGGCTTGCTTATCTGTTAGGTCTTGGATTTCATAAAAGATGCAAGCTCTTTCTGGCTCCAGCAACAATGTTGTCTTGATCCTGAGTCACTGCTTTTGAATTTGAGCAGAGTCAGCTCCTTCTGAATCTTTTCTTTGAGCTTTGGAACTTTCAAGTAACTTGGTATCAAAGACCTTATAGGTAGATTTTTCTTTGGAATTTAATTTCTCTCTTCCTTTCTTAGTATAATTTTCAGGTGAAAAAAAGTTGTACCAGATGATGTGTGAAGTCCTGTCAGCTTTCAGAGTTGTGACCTGGTCTGACAACTTGTTTCCACATATCCTTGTTTCTATGTACTCTTTTCCATGATGATCTCATCCTCTCACATGGTTTCAATTATTGTCTCTGTGTATTGTAGATAATTGGCAAATGTGTAACTCTAGCTCTGAAATCTCTTCATTACTCCAGTACTTACATTTCCTAATGCCCAATTAATATTTTTTACATAGGCATCCCAGTGGCTTCAAATTCAACCTCTCTAATTCAAATAAATCACTCTTTCCTTGTCCTTTCCAAACAAATAAACAAACAAGAGTTAAATTTCTCCTGAAAGTATCAGACACTGTTAAGGGCACCACTACTACCCAAGGAACACAAATTGACTCATCCTTTGGTAATCAAGGATGATGCTGAGGTCACATTCTGATTTAATAAACTAGATGACAGATAGTTTAATTCACTGAGATAGGAAAGCATGGAGAACAAAGTGGTTTGTGATGACAAGGTTTGGAGGAGAAGGCGTAGAGCAGAGGGGAGGAGTTTGGTCTTGGACATAGTAAATTTAAAGTATGATGATGATGTCCAAGAGAGGGTGTCTAGAGACAATGACATTCATAGTCTGGAATTCAGGAGAAAGGGCTGGGCTGAAGAGAAAGATGCAGTTGATGATATTGATGTGGAAGGGCACATAGAAGAAGCAGAGTGAGAAGAGGAAAAAAAGCTAGGTTGGAGCCCTGAATGTGACATTGAAGGGAAGAAAAGGAGGGAAAGATGAGAAGAAAGCCAAGAAAATGAAGTGTTATTGAAATCAAGAGACGAGAATGTTGGAGGGAAAGTTTCGGTCTAGAGAGTCAAGTGCTGTTGAAACCTGATGCAGGGTAAAGTCCTGTAAAGTAGTCTCTGGATCAACAATAAAGAGCTTGTGGGAGACCTTCCAAATGCGTTTTCAGGGGTGTGTTGGGTGCAGCAGCCAGAATGTGGTGACTGGGAGGTGAGGACACAGATGACTGTTCAACAAATGGTGTTAGGAAAAGTGATAACCTTTTGGGAGGAAGGATCAACACACGTGGCCAGAATGTGAAGAAAACAAACAAGAAATCAGCTCAAGCGCTTGTCCTCCAAGCAAATGTAAGAGAGAGCTTCATTTGAAAGGCAGCCAAAAGGTCACTGGCATTTTCAGGGGTAGACATGTGAAGAAAATATTTTCAATACCAGAAAGGGCAAGAGCAGAGGGTAACAACAGCAGAGGAGGATGTGTGCTGAGGACCTGCAGAGTTTGAGAAAAATTAGCTAAAATGAAATAACCAAGATGGAGGAAAGAGAGGGAAGCCTGGAATATGAACACTGGCTAGGAAGCTCTCTGCAACTATTCTCTTCACGGATGTTTCAACATCTTCAAAGCTATGCTGTTTGAAAAGCATCACCACTCCAACAGCACCACCATAAGAACTTCTTCCTGTGATCTCTGCATTTCCCCCTAGCTCTAGCCATAGTCTCTGCTGTTCATAACCAAACTTTTTGAAGGCTTTCTATCCATGCATGCTGATCTCTTTACAGTTTTCTGAGTCAGTTTCAGAGTCCTATTTCATTTATCCCAACTCATTCTAAATTTTATCTTCAGGTTCTTTTCCAAGGAGGAAGAGGAAGGGAAGGGCACGTGGATTGCTGACTGGTGCAGTCACAATACATGCACAAGGCGGGCCTCTCTGTTTCCGGGAGGCAGAGCCATTCTCTCGGCTGCCCTTGGCTGCTGTCCCCACCCTCTGTACTCTTCCTCCCTCTGTTTTAGGTGTCTTTGAGCTTCTATCCTCTCAATCTTCCAGATTCTTTCTCCCCAAGGTTAAACTTTTAATTTTTATTTTTAATTGGAGGATAATTGCTTTATAATGTTATGTTGGTTTCTGCCATAGAACAACTTGAATTAGCCATAAGTATACATATATCCCCTCCCCCTGGTTTTAGTTTTTATGTTGAAGTATAGTTGATTTACAATGTTATATTAGTTTCAGGTATACTAGAATGTGATTCAGTTATACATATACATATCTATTCTTTTTCATATTCTTTCTCATTATAGATTATTATCAGATATTGAGTTTAGTATGCAGGTCAGGAAGCAACAGGTAGAACTGGACATGGAACAGCAGACTGGTTCCATATAGGGAAAGGAGCACGTCAAGGCTGTATATTGTCACCCTGCTTATTTAACTTATATGCAGAGCACATCAGGAGAAGCACTGGGCTGGATGAAACACCAGCTGGAGTCAAGATTGCCGGGAGAAATATCAATAACCTCAGATATGCAAATGATACCACATTTACAGTAGAAAGCAAAGAAGAACTAAAGAGTCTCTTGGTAAAAGTGAAAGAGGAGAATGAAAAAGTTGGCTTAAAATTCAACATTTAGAAAACTAAGATCATGGCATCTGGTTCCATCACTTCATGGCAAATAGGTGGGGAAACACTGGAAACAGTGACATACTTTATTTTTGGGGCTCCAAAATCACTGCAGATGGTGACTGCAGCCATGAAATTAAAAGACGCTTCCTTCTTGGAAGAAAAGTTATGACCATCCTAAACAGCATGTTATAAAGCAGAGATGCTACTTTGCCAACGAAGGTCTATCTAGCCAAAGCTATGGTTTTTCCAGAGGTCATGTATGAATGTGAGAGTTGGACTATAAAGAAAGCTGAGTGCCAAAGAATTGATGCCTTTGAACTGTGGTGTTGGAGGACTCTTGAGAATCCTTTGGACTGCAAGGAGATCAAACCAGTCAATCCTAAAGGAAATCAACTTTGAATATTCATTGCAAAGACTGATGCTGAAGTAGAATCTCCAGTTATTTGGCCATCTGATGTGAAGAACTGACTCATTTGACAAGACCCTGATGCTGGGAAAGATTGAAGATGGGAGGAGAAGGGGATAACAGAGGATGAGATGGTTGGATGGCATCACCGACTCAATGGACATGAGTTTGGGTAAACTCCGGAAGTTGGTGATGGACAGGGAGGCCGGGCGTGCTGCAGTCCATGGAGTCACAAAGAGTCAAACATGACTGAGCGAATGAACTGAACTGATTTGAGTTTAGTTCCTTGTACTATTCAGTAGGTCTTTGTTGTTTGTTTATTTTATGTATAGTAGTGTATATGTGTTTATCTCCATCCCCTTCCCTCTCTCCTTTGGTAACCATAAGTTTATTTTCTATATGTGTCTATTTCTGTTTTGTAAATAAATTCATTTGTATCATTTTTTTTTAGATTTCATATACAAGTGATATCATGTGATATTTGTCTTTGTCTGCCTTACTTCACTTAGTATAATACCCTCTAGGTCCATCCATATTGCTGCAAATGGCATTATTTCATTATTTTTTATGGTTTAGTAGTATTTCATTGTGTGTGTGTGTATACTACATATTCTTTATTCATTCATCTGTTGATGGACATTTAGGTTGCCTCTGTGTCTTGGCTTTGTACACAGTGCTTCCAGATACTTTTTCAAATCTTTGTTCAATGCTGATTTACTTCCTGTTCTCTTGGCTATTACAAGTTTCCCCTTTACTACAGGATCTTGGGAGGGCTCAATTTTGTTCTTGAAAATAGTCTAAAAGAATAGGGGAATTAAATTTTTTTCCTTGCCAGAATTTTATTAGCATATCTTAAAATGAATTTATATCCAAGAACAAAATTTTTTTTTCTTTAAGTTATGGGCTATAGCATGATAAATGTTCTCTTCCTAGGCCTTTGCCTCTAGCCAAATGCTCTGACCTTCCCTGGCCTTTTCCTTCCTTTTTATTCAAGACCCTGCTCATATGTCACTTCCTCAGAGAGCCCTTCCTTAATGATTCCTGCCCAGTCACTCTTCCATCGCCTGTATTTGTTATCTTCAAAGCAGTTATCACTGGATAAAATGATCCTTGCAAGCATCTTGCCTCTCTTGTTCACAATGGAATCTCAGGAGACTTGAATAGTGCCTGACCCACACTAAATATGCAATAAATATTATCTATATAATTTATTGATCCAATAAAGTAAATTCACAATGTTAGTAGCTTTTATTCTTGAAATGCACAATGTCTTTTCCCTCCTTTCTCAAAAAATAGCAGAAAATGTAGCATAAATTGTGACTTTTAGGTCCTATTTGTGGAATTCAAATCTTTGAAAGCTTCCATAATCATGCCACACTTTGACTCAAGGAGCATTTACTAAATACATACTAAGGGCAGGTGGCATGTGGTAGAAGACACAGAGATAGAAGAGACAGTTGCTGAGTTCTGCTGAACCATCTCACATGCTTCCCTGACCCTCATGACATAGGGGTAAATATTCTAACCTGGCCTTGAAGAGCTTTCACTCTTCCTTTCTATAATTTGACCATATAGAACTCTTCTTAATCAAGTTCATAAATTATTTCTATGCTTCTATTGATTCCATTAGACAATATTTCTTTTCTACACAATCAAATCTTGGCCATCCTTTCTCCCACCCTCCAGTATCCAAGGTCTTTATCACCAAGATGACAGAATCTTTGGAATGATGAAACTGACAAGGTGGAGGAAGGGTAAGGAGGAAAGGTGATGGTTTGTATATTTTTTCACTTAGAGAATTGTGGAGGTGCATTAACTCATCTGCTCTGCCTAACTTCTGAAAAAGATTTCAGTGAGAAAATAAATGAGATTGCAACACCTCTTGTCTTTCAAAAGTCAAGAACTGAATTATATGTGGGTCTGTGTGTTTTCTGCCCAAATTTGCAGTGGAAAAGAAAGGATTCCAAAGTTGTTGGTGTCATGATGCCAAAATATCCAGATGAAGAATTCGATCAATTGTGCAGATGTTCCAAATGCATCATGCCAAATATCCCAATCTGTGGAAACATCCAGTGACCATCTTTTTCATTTTGTTCTTGATATTTTGGCAGGGTACAGTTGCAGACTGATTTGCTGAGCTTAAGAGCCAAAATCACAACATTTTCTATCCAAAATTATCTGGTTGATACCCTCGAATGGGCTTTTGATATTTTAAAGATTTATACTTTCTTCTCTTAGGGGACTCTTCAAGAAGGAATTATTTTTCTGACTTCTATTATTTATCTTCATCAGAAGAGGAAAAGGTAGACAAGATAGATAAGTCCTCAGAAATTGCTGCAGAAATGAATAAACATTGTATTCTTAAAAGAAAATGGTATACAGCAGGACATTTTAAAGAGATTTAAATGGAAAAATGTATAGGATATGCATTAAGTGTTCTCATATTAACATATTAACCAGTATAACACAATCTCTTTAAACTCTGGTCTGCTTCAGGAATGTTCTGATTTGGTCCCACTATCCAGGTCTTCAAATATCTGACATTGATTCCACAGTCTACATTCATTGGTACCAGAAGAACTGTACACCAGAGTTCCTTTTTGAATTTTGTGTCCAGTTAATCCCACCCAACTTCACATTCCACATTGCTGAGTCACTCCCCAGACTACAGGCCCTCGTGGTCCTCTATCTTCTTCCTTATTTCATCCTAAACCACTCTTGGCTTTTTTCTCTTCTCGCATAATCTACAGTCTCCTCTTATCTGATCCTTGATTATGGGGGTGGGAGGAAGGCAAAGACCAAAATTTCTTAGTCCACACTTTGGAAAAAGTAAAGGTTCTTTTTAACCGTGTCATGGTCTGTGTTTGTTCTTTTAAAATATTTTACTGTCACTGTGATTAAAGAGACAACCAATTGTTGTTTCTAAGACACTCATGACTATCTTAACCAAGTGTCTGAATTTCTTCTGACAAGTTTTTTCATTTTTGCCTTCCAAAATAGAATCCTAAGTATAGAAAAAATAAAAATTCTCAAACTATCTTTCATACCTAAAACTATATGAGATTTCCCAGGGGGTCTCTGAAAATTGCAAATATTATTTTTTTTCAATCTTCAGAAAGGTGCTGGAAATAACTAGGTTTGTTTGATGAGTTGCATTACTTGTCAAATCAGAAGAGACAGTCATTCCCAGGTTAACTTTGTAGAGGTAAAATTTTATTAATATAACTGGATCAGAAATTGTGTGCTTTATGGGAAATCCTTGGTAAATTGTCAGTATCATCACGGTCCACAATATAGTTTAACCTTCAGGGATAACACTGATCAAAACTCTAGGATATAGCTGTGTCAGATGGTCCTGTTTAATCGGCGTCCTGGTACTGCTTGAGGCTTCCCTGGTGGCTCAAATGGTAAAGAATCTGCTGGCAACTCAGGAGATCCCAGCTGGGCCCCTGGGTTGAGAAGATCCCTTGGAGAAGGTCATGGCAACCCACTCCAGTCTTCTTGCCTGGAGAATTCCATGGACAGAGGAGCCTGGCGGACTACAGTCCTTGGGGTTGCAAAGAATCAGACACGATCGGGTGACTAACACTGGTACTGCTTTGCCTGGTGACCAGATCGTCCTCATTCCTACTCTCGTCTTCTGGGATTTACTTTAACTCTTTCAATCCCCATCTACATGCTAATACTCCTCCAATTT
Source organism: Cervus canadensis (assembly GCF_019320065.1). Classification (NCBI taxonomy): domain Eukaryota; kingdom Metazoa; phylum Chordata; class Mammalia; order Artiodactyla; family Cervidae; genus Cervus; species Cervus canadensis. The sequence continues at coordinate 22,815,202 of NC_057410.1, read as the reverse complement.
CTATCTTTCTCATGTTTAAACATTATGCTCATGTATCTCAATTTAAACCAAAGTAATTGTTAAAATGTTACTCACCATGTTTACAGGTCAGAGATTTTAATAGTCTGCACTTTCCATGACATTTATAAATCTTGGCTTATTTTAAAATCTATTTTATGTTACTATTAATTTTATTAGTTCAGTTCAGTTCAGTCACTCAGTTGTGTCCGACTCTTTGCGACCCCATGAATCGCAGCACGCCAGGCCTCCCTGTCCATCACCAACTCCCGAAGTCCACTCAAACTCATGTCCATCGAGTCAGTGATGCCATCCAGCCATCTCATCCTTGTCGTCCCCTTCTCCTCCTGCCCCCAATCCCTCCCAGCATCAGGGTCTTTTCCAGTAAGTCAACTCTTCGCATGAGGTGGCCAAAGTATTGGAGTTTCAGCTTCAGCATCAGTCCTTCCAATGAACACCCAGGACTGATCTCCTTTAGGATGGACTGGTTGGATCTCCTTGCAGTCCAAGGGACTCTCAAGAGTCTTCTCCAACACCATAGTTCAAAAGCATCAATTTTTCGGTGCTCAGCTTTCTTCACAGTCCAACTCTCACATCCATACATGACCACTGGAAAGATTCACAAAGTTTCAATCTATGTTAGCTCAGGGACTGATGAATGGACGCTTATGAAAGCTGTAGCACAAGTCCAAGGAGATCTTCAAGATACTCGTGAAACATTATGTTTTATAAGTGGCAGTCAGGAACACCCTAATGGGAAGGATAGATAAGTGACATTTCTATAGGAAATATTCTATTGCTGAGAGACTTTGTATCATTCTCAATATGATATGGCAGGTGTTACCTATCATTAGTCAAAAAGCCCAAAATAAAAGGTATATTGCAGCAATATTCCTATCATCAGCTTTATCATTATAACCACAAAATATGCAACTAGAATATCTAAAGAAATTTTCTTCTGTTTTGAGAGAGGAGATAGATGAGGGGAAAAGGAGGAACAGGTAAAAATAGTAACAAAGAAGCAGGGAGAACAGTAAAAATGCCAAACAGAACATTTGGAAGGTACCAAGAAGTGAGGAAGATACACACAGAGAGACAGAGAGAAATAAAGAAAGTGGGAGACACACTCGGAAAGAGGATCAGAGCAAACTTTCCCGGCAAAGCCTCTTACAGAATTTTACAGGACAGGAATCTGACAGAATTATGACCTCCAGGAATCATAATTCCACCAGGCCAACAAAGTCTTATCATAATGAGCAAGTATAAAACAAACTGGAAGGAAAATCTATCTTCTTGGTTCACATTAAGTGTAATTTTTTTGTCACCACATTTCCCCCAACATATTGAAAAAATCAAATTAACGAAATATTTATTAAACAGTTCAGATGCTAAAAACTTAATATTTGTGTCACATAAAATTATATAAAGCAAATAATAACAGACTAGACATCTGTACAGTGCCATTTGCAAAGCCAAAATATGTTTTGGAGCTTAAGGCCACCTTAATCAATGGAAGCTTTTCTAAACTCTACCATGTATAAGTCTCCCTGAACTTGTCTGTGATTTTGAAAATATGCTTTTAGAACTAATGTGAACTCCTGCATCAGAAACATGGGAAATGAATTATTATGTACACAAAAAGACTAAATTATTGAGTGACATTTTTAAGAAATATTGTATTTTTCTACTAAAACTTGTTCTGGAATTGCTTTGCTTTTCTCCTTAAAAGTATACACCAGTCACTAAATTTGTCAATATTGACATTTTTACCACAGAATAACAGCAATAATTTAGTCATCATTTACTGAGCACTTACTATGTGGCTGGCATTATTCTAACATTTCACATGTACTGGCTCATTTAATTCTCACAAAAGCCAATGTGTTTGGTATTATCATCCCCATTCTACAGATGTGGAAATCAAGAGACAAGCTAAATAATTTGCCTCAAGTGAGACAGCTTCCGGTGAATGCTGAGCTTTCGCTCCTGCTATTACCTATGCCTTTGTTGCTGTTCAGCCGCTCAGTTGTGTCTGACTCTTTGCGACCCCATGGACTGCAGCATGCCAGGCTTCCCTGTCCTTCACCATCTCCCAGAGCTTGCTCAAACTCATGTCCATGGGTTGGTGATGCCATCCAACCATCTCATCCTCTGTCGTCCCCTTTTCCTCCTGCCTTCAACCTTTCCCAGCATCAGGGTCTTTTCTATTGAGTCGGCTCTTCACATCAGGTGGCCAAAGTATTGGAACTTCAGCTTCAGTATCAGTCCTTCCAGTGAATATTCAGGATTGATTTCCTTTAGGATTGACCTATGCCGACAATCACTGTGTTAGCATTTCTGCCTATCACTTTCCCACTTATTCTCAAGGTCTAGGTCAAAAACTGCTGTCCTCAATTAAGCTTTTCCTAGGCTTCCACTCTTATTCTTACCCACAGGAGAATGAATGATCCCCCCTTCACCCATCCTCCAGCACTTTGATATTCTTCAGCCCAACTTTGTCATTACACCTTTGGTTTCCTCTAAAACAACACGGACTATAGCACAGACCAGATGCTTCACCAGCTGCATAAAATTATTTAATAAACTCTGTACAAACTTCCTCCAACTACACATAATATATTTTTCCTCAAACCAGCACGTTTAGCACTTTTCTTCCATGTATGTTATCATTCTGCCCTTTTTGTTTTAGATAAGAACCATTCTATGAGGGTCTAAGGATGTAAGAGTTTTGAAGTCTATTAATAAAGTAGTGAACAGAGGCCACCTGAAAGAGGAAATGCAGGAGCCTCAGAAAGTAAGAAGTAGGAACCTGGCCTGAGAAGCTCACTTTTCTTTTTTTTTTTTAATAATTTATCTTTTATTTTCATACAATTTTAAAAGTTACTTTCTATTTACATTATTAAAAAATATTGACTATATTCCCTGTGTTGTACAATACAGCTTTGCAGCCTGTCTTACAGCCAACAGTTTGTACCTCCCACTACTCCTCCTCTGTGCTGTCCCTCCCCTGACACTGGTAAACAGTAGGTTTTTCTCTATACCTGTGAGTCTGCTTTTTTGTTGTTGTTGTTATATTGACTACTTTTGTTGTATCTTTTAGAGTCCACACATAGACACAGTATTTGCCTCTCACTCTCTGACGTATTTCACGTAACACAGTGCCCACATTTAGCACTTTTCTTTCATGTATGTTATCATTCTGCCCTTTCCATTTTAGATAAGAGCCATGCTATGAGATTCTAAGGACGTAAGAGTTTGACGTCTGTTAATAAAGTGGTGAATAGAGGCCAATTAAAAATGATTTAGGTATTTTAATACAAATATTAATAGTGTATATATGGCAATCCCAATCTCCAGGTCATCCTATCTCTCCTTCCCCCTTGGTATCCATGTTTGTTCTTTATGTCTCTGTCTCTGCTTTGCAAAGAAAATCATCTATACTATTTTTCTAAAGTCTATGTGCCTGTCTTAATATAGCACAGGGAACTCTACTCACTGCCCTATGGAAACCTAAATGGAAAGGAAATCCAAAAAGGAGGGGATATGTGTATACATATACCTGATTCACTTTTGCTGTACGGTGGAAACTAACAGAACACTATAAAGCAACTACACTCCAATAAAATTAATTTAAAAAGTGATTTAGATCACTGTGCTATGTCTCTCAACTTCTTTTTCCTTTTATGCAAAAGTAAGTAAAATACTTGCCCTAGGATTGTCGTGAAGTTTATGTTTTAAATGTTTGGGGGATAGTAAGCAATACACATGTTATTGTTTAGTCCATAAGTTGTGTCCGACTCTGCAACCTCATGGACTGTAGCCCATCAGGCTCCTCTGTCCATGGGATTTTCCAGGCCAGAATACTGGAGTGGGCTGCCATTTCCTACTCCATCACTCTTCTTTCAGTAAGAGGTTGATAAGTACATAAGACTAAGAGTGTAGGAAGTCCTGAGAACGACAAGATAGAACCCCAGTGAAGGCAAGTAGATAAGGGTCTTCAAAAAGCGTGTCATCCAGGGGATTAAAGAAAGGCACTGGGAATTACTCCCCTCCTAGTTCAATAGCTATGGAAAAACCCACTATTGCAAGCCAGCCAAGGCAGAATGGACCCGGTATCTTTAAATTCTAGAGCTATGGGAACTGGCCAACAGGGTTTGACAGAGCCAGATAAATGTATTAACTCCCACAAACACCAGACTTTTTGTCTTCTGCTCTGATTAACTGGATAGGGCTTGTACCATAGAATTACACATGTTGTTATTAATAGCAGAGTGGACCATTTGCTTGGTCCATATGCTGGGATTTAGACAGGATGGAACACGACTATTGATCTAAGGTGGTTTCAAAGATTTGGTCCAAAGGAAAAAATTCTATTGCCTCTTGGATTGTGGCCTTACAAGGGGTTGGGACGAGCCTCTGTCCTGATGCCTTGGGTATCTTTGACATGCAGACCCCAGAACATCTCTGTTGATTCTCCAGTGCTGCCCCAGGATATGCTCACTCTGTGTTAATTACCTTTACACGTGGCAGATCCAGTTTTGAGATTAGCACTGCAACATTGTCCTTCTTTTGTTGTGGGGAGAGGGTGGGACCTCCTTCCAAGATAAATTGGCTGTGTATGTGGAATCTTTTCCTGGTCATAAAACATACTGGGAGTGTCAGTATTGGGAGAGTTCTTATTTCTCATGCAACATCTTTCTTGCAAGTTGGAACTACTGTCTTTGGATGGTGAAAGAGACAAGAGACAACTCCATTGTGTGTGAAAGTCACTCAGTTGTGTCCGACCCTTTGCGACCCCATGGACTATACAGTCCATGGAATTCTCTAGGCCAGAATACTGGAGTGGGTAGCCTTTCCCTTCTCCAGGTTACCTTCCCAACCCAGGGATCAAACCCAGGTCTCCCACATTGCAGGCAGATTCTTTATCAGCTGAGCCACAAGGGAGGCCGAAGAATCCTGGAGTGGGTAGCCTATCCCTTCTCCAGGAGATCTTCCTGACCCAGGAATTGAACTGGGGTCTCCTGCATTGCAGGAAGATTCTTTACCAACTGAGCCATCAGGGAAGCCCTTGGATGGTGAAGAAGTCTGTAAATGGTCTCTATATCTTGTAGTTAAGGAGTTTTTCCAAGATAATTTAAAATTAAAACAGACAATTGCAGTTTGATTTTCGGTGTGATGGTGGTCTTCAAAGAAAAGAGTATGTCTTTTCTATCTGCTCTAAAATTTCTGACAGTCTGTGCTTATACCTCATAGTTCAGTTCAGTTCAGTCGCTCAGTCGTGTGTGACTCTTTGTAACCCCATGGAGTGCAGCACGCTAGGCTTCCCTGTCCATCACCAACTCTCAGAGCTTACTCAAACTAATGTCCATTGAGTCAGTGATGCCATCCAACTGTCTCATCCTCTGTCATCCCCTTCTCCTCCTGACTTCAATCTTTCCCCAAATCAGAGTCTTTTCCAATGAGTCAGTCCTTCGCATCAGGTGGCCAAAGTTTTGGAGTTTCAGCTTCAGCATCAGTCCTTCCAATGAATATTCAGGACTGATTTCCTTTAGGATGGATGGCTGGATCTCCTTGAAGTCCAAGGGACTCTCAAGAGTTTCCTCCAATACCACAGTTCAAAAGCGTCAATTCTTTGGCACTAAGCTTTCTTTATAGTTCAACTCTCACATCTGTACATGACTACTAGAAAAACCATAGCCTTGACTAGATGGACCTTTGTTGGCCGAGTAATGTCTCTGCTTTTTAATGGTCATAACTTTCCTTCCAAGAAGCAAGTGTCTTTTAATTTCATGGCTGCAGTCACCATCTGTGGTGATTTTGGGGCCCCCCCAAAATAAATTCTGTCACTGTTTCCATTGTTTCTGCATCTATTTGTCATGAAGTGATGGGACTGGATGTCATGATCTTAGTTTTTTGAATGTTGAGCTTTAAGCCAATTTTTTCACTCTCCTCTTTCACTTTCATCAAGAGGCTCTTTAGTTCTTCTTTGCTTTCTGCCATAAGCGTGGTGTCATATGCATGTCTGAGGTTATTGATATTTCTCCCAGCAATCTTGATTCCAGCTGTGCTTCATCCAGCCCAGCATTTCTCACAGTGTACTCTGCATATAAGTTAAATAGGCAGGGTGACAGTATACAGCCTTGATGTACTCCTTTCCTGATTTGGAACCAGTCTGTTGTTCCATGTCCAGTTCTAGCTGTTGCTTCTTGACCTCATAGTGCTATAAATTTTTTCAGTACTATAATTAAAAATGAATTTAAAATAATTTATCTAAGTTAATACTTTCCAGACATCTCAGTGGTCAAGAATCTGCCTGCCAATGTAGGAGACGCAAGTTCGATCCCTGAATTGGGAAGATCCCCTGGGAAAGGAAATGGCAACCCATTCCAATATTCTTGCCTGGGAAATCCCATGAACGAGGAGCCTGGTAGGCTACAGTCCATGGGGTCGGAAAAAGTCAGACACCACTTAGTGACTAAATAGCAACAATAACAACAGCAATCTAATTACATGCACATGGTTTAAAAACAACAGTGAGTATTTTGGTTAAAAATTACAGGTTGGTTAACCCATCTCTCCTTATCATTCCCCCCACAACACACACATGCACAAAAAATTTTCAATTTCTTTAACTGTTGTCTGGGTTTTACCATCACATTTTAAAATTGTAATATCTCCATCTTGATTTATTTCAACTTTTGCTGATATTTATTGTTGAGATTATTTAACTCTTACAAGTCCTGCTCCCCCTTAGACAGTTCTCTTTGCCCCTTCTTCTGTTTCTTCCAGCTGTATCACAATTTCTCAAATTAAATGTTTAGTTCACAATTGCATTACTATAGCTATATGAACGCCACTGAGTCAAACTTTATACTTTGATATATTTTCTTTTTTGTATAATAATACTTAATTTTCCTTCTCTATTTTTTTTTGTAGTTTCTTGTGTATCTATTCAACTGCTTCATGAAACCTGTAAAATAGTATTAAATTATCCAAATACCTACCTCAGATATTTATCGATGTCATATCTGCTCCCTGAAACTCACACACAAACCTCCATTCCTGACTCTTCATTTCTTCTGTTCCAGATTTCATAAATTATTTTCTAGTCTTGAGTGAAGCTTTCATCTGGATTCTTCCCTTTGCTGTTTTCCTATGCTGGGTCCCTAGTTTCCTGGGTCATACAACTTCCTTCTGTAGGTTTATATCATCATTTCCTAAAGCATATTCTCCAGTACATTTGTAAGAAAGGGTGCAGGGTGGTTATTTTCCTCAGCCCTAGTACATCTGAAAATATCTTTTGCTATCATACTTCCTTTGTAGTTAGGCTGAGTATAGAACTTTGGGCCTAAAATTTTTTTTTCTCAGATTTTTAAGATATTGATTAGTTATCATTTAATGTTACAAATGAAAAGTGTGATGCCATGCCATTGATTTTATGTATATCTCCACACATATACACATCAGCTCAGTTCAGTCACTCAGTTCAGAGTCATGTCTGACTCTTTGTGACCCCATGGATTGCAGCATGCCAGGCTTTCCTGTCCATCACCAACTCAAACTTATGTCCATTGAGTCAGACACATATACACATATATGTTCATATTTTTATATATGTTCATATATGTGTACACATGTATGTTCTGGCTATTTAAGTATTAAGAATCTTATATTTATGTTTTTGGTCTTCTTTAATTTAAAAACGTCTTGAAATAAATTAAGAAAAAAAACCTTGTTACTCAAGAGTGTTCTGTGGAGTTCTCAGTTTGGAAGCTCATGTCCTTTAGCCATAGAAAGTTTTCTTGCTATTTCTATTTTACTTTCCTCTACTCCATATTCTTTGCTCTTTTTTCCTAGAAACCATATTACTGAAATTTCTTGTTGATCTTCCAATTTTATCTTATCTCTACTGGATTACAACTCTTTGTCTTTTTGTTTCATTTTTCTGGGATTGTTCCTTTGATTTAGCTGTAATTGCATTTTTATTTTATTTTTATTTACTCACAGGAACTTGATCTGTTATGAAAATGTTGAGATGGATATTTTCTTATCCATCTCTCTAAGGATAGTAATATGTTTAATTTGAACTTTTCTTCTATTTCTTATATTCTGTTTTCCCCTGAAAGTTTATTTGTGTGATTTGTTTTCATTACTGTCTTTAATGTTGTAGGCTTTATACAGATGTTTGGTAGTCTGTGGCTTGCCATACACATTTTTCTAATGGCTTTACTGATATATACTGCACATACCATAGCATTCACCCATTTCAAGTGCACATGTCAATGTTTTGTAGTGTACTCACAGAGTTGTGCAGCCATCACCACACTAAGGCTTAGCAATTTCCATTACCCCCAAAAGAAACCTTGTACTATTAGTAGTCACTCTCTGTTTACCCTCAGTCAATTTCTCCCCTCCCTGCTCCTGACCCAGCTCTAAGAAGCCACTAGTTTACCTTCTATATCTATGTATTTGTCTATTTAGGGCATTTCATAAAAGTTGAATAATAAAATAGTTTTTTGTGACTGTCTTCTTTTATTTATGAAGTTATCAAGATTCATTCAGTGTTGCTGCATGTATTAGAAATTCATTCCTTTTATTGATGAATAATATTCCATTGTAAGAATATACCATACTTTGTTTATTCCATGTCAGTTTATGGGCATTTGAGTGGTTTCCACTTTTTGATTACTATGAAGAAGGCTGATTTGAACCTTCCTGTGTAAGTTTTTATGTGGGCATGCCTTCATTTCTGTTGAGTTTGTATTTAGTAGTAGCATTGCTGGATCATATGATATTTCTCATACTGTTCATGGGGTTGTCAAGACAAGAATGCCGAAGTGGTTTGCTATTTCCTTCTCCAGTGACCACGTTTTGTCAGAATTCTCCACCATGACTCATCTGTCTTGGGTGGCCTTACATGGCATGGCTCATAGTTTCATTGATTTGGGAATTTGGAAAACTCAGAAGTGGCCACAGGACTGGAAAAGGTCAGTTTTCATTCCAATACCAAAGAATGGCAATGCCAAAGAATGTTCAAACTACTGCACAATTCCACTCATTTCACATGCTAGCAAAGTAATGCTCAAAATTCTCCAACCTAGGCTTCAACAGTATATGAAGTGAGAATTCCCAGATGTTCAAGTGAGATTTAGAAAAGGCAGAGGAATCAGAGATCAAATTGCCAACCTTTGCTGGGTCATAGAAAAAGGAAGGTAATTCCAGAAAGACATCTACTTCTGCTTCATTGACTATGCTAAAGCCTTTGACTGTGTGGATCACAACAAACTGGAAAATTCTTAAAGATGTAGGAATACCAGACCACCTGACCTGCCTCCTGCAAAACCTATATGTAGGTCAAGAAGCAACAGTTAGAACTGGACATGGAACAACAGATTGATTCCAAATTGGAAAAAGAGTACATCAAAGCTGTATATTGTCACCCTGATCATTTAACTTCTATGCAGAGTACATCATGATCATGTGAAAAGGCCGGCTGGATGAAGCACAAGCTGGAATAAAGACTGTCAGGAAAAATATCAATAACCTCAGACATGCAGATGACACCACCCTTATGGCAGAAAGCAAAGAGGAACGAACTAAAGAGACTCTTGATGAAGTTGAAAGAGCAAAGTGAAAAAGCTGGCTTAAAACTCAACATTCAGAAAACTAATATCATGGCATCTGGTCCCATCACTTCATGGCAAATAGGTGGGGAAACAGTGATAGACTTTATTTTTGCCGGGTTCCAGAATCACTGCAGATGGTGACTGCAGTCATGAAATTAAAAGAGACTTGCTCCTCAGGAGAAAAGCTATGACAAACCTAGGCAACATATTAAAAAGCAGAGACATTACTTTGCCAACAAAGGTCCATATAGTCAAAGCTGTGGTTTTCCCAGTAGTCATGTATGGATGTGAGAATTGTATCATAAAGAAGGCTGAGTGCCAAAGGATTGATGCTTTTGAACTGTGGTGTTGGAGAAGACTCTTGAGAGTCCCTTGGACTGCAAGAAGATCAAACCAGTCAATCCTAAGGGAAATCAACCCCAAATATTCATTGGAAGGACTGATGCTGAAGCAGAATCTCCAGTTACTTGGCCACCTGGTACAAAGAGCCAACTCATTTGAAAAGACCCTAATGCTGGGAAAGATTGAAGGCAGGAGGAGAGGTGGACAACAGAAGACAAGATGGTTGGATAGTATTAGTGATTCAACGGACATGAGTTTGAGCAAGCCCTGGGAGATGGTGATGGACAGGGAAGCCTGGTGTGCTGCAGTCCATGGGGGTCATAAATAGGCAGAAACGACTGAGCAAGTGAACGATGATATTTCTATGTTTAATTTTTTAAGGAATTCCCAGAAAAGATTTCCTAAGTGCTGTGCCAGTTTACATTCCTACCAGTGATATATAAGGGCTTCAATTTCTTTATATATCTGTTGTCAGTTGTTATTATTTGTTCTTTTAATTAGAGCCATCTTAGAGGGTATGAAGTGGTAGTTTATGGTTTTGATTTGCATTTCTCTAAAGGTTAATGATACTTTCATGTGCTTCGTGAATAAGTATATATCTTCTTTGGAGAAGTATCTCCAGATCCTCTGGTCATTTTTAATTATATTATTTACCTTTTTATTGTTGAGTCATAGAAGTTTTTTAATGTATTCTGAATATTTTTTTATTGGAATATAATTGCTTTACAATGTTGTGATAGCTTCTTCTGCTCAATGAAGTGAACCAGCTGTATGTATGCATATCTCTCCTCCTTCTTGGATGGATATAGGTCTCTTATCAGACACATGATTTGCAAGTTTATTCTTGCATTCTGTGTGTTGGCTTTTCAGTTTTTTTGATGGTTTCTTCTGAAGCATAAAAGTTTAAAATTTTAATGATGTCAAATTTATCTGTTTTTGTTTCTTTTATTGCTTGTGTTTTGTCTAATCCATGGTCATAAAGTTTTAATCCTATCTTTTCATCTATAACTTTTAATAGTTTTCAGTTCAGTTCAGTTGTTCAGTCATTTCTGACTTTTTGCAGCCCCATGGACTGCAGCACACCAGGCTTCCCTGTCCATTCACCAACACTTGGAGCTTGCTCAAATTCATGTCCATTGAGTTGGTGATGCCATCCAAACATCTCACCCTCTGTCGTCCCCTTTTCCTCCTACCTTCAATCTTTCCCAGCATCAGGGTCTTTTCCAGTAAGTCAGTTTTTCGCATTAGGTGGCCAAAGTATTAGAGCTTCAGCTTCAACATTATTCATTCCAATGAATATTCAGGACTAATTTCCTTTAGAATTGACTGGTTTGATCTCCTTGCAGTCCAAGGGACTCTCAAGAGTTCTTACATTTAAGTCCATGATTCATTTTTAGTGGGTTTTTTTTTTTTTTGGTATGAAAAAGCAGTACAACTTCATTTTTCACATGTGGATATCCAATCAACTCAGTATCATATCCTGAAAAGACTTGTTCATTCATATCAAAAAGTGAAATACTAAAAGACTAATTGGAAGTGCTACGTGCGTGAGAGGGGTTAATCAACAGATAGGCTTTACTCTGAAGTTTTGGGGCAGTGAATTGGCCTCTTTCCTGAGTTTGCTAGATAAGTAATATGGAACGATATGTTGCTCTGTCCTCAACACCACATCTCAATGCTTTCAAGTCCAGAACATCTCTTGTTTAATTCCTCCAGTTTGTGGTCACTTAGAGAAAGGTGATGAGTGGGCGGTTAGGAAAAGGTTGTCACTTGTCTGATGTGGGAAGGAGGAAGTTATGTGGGACATTCAACCACTTCCAATGCAGACTTCCAGCTTATCCCCCTGGCTTTAATCTTTGCTATATCTACACTTTGGTGACTCCAAGTTCTGAGACTATGAGTTTCAATGCAGCAAATTGGCTCATTCCTCACCAGTGTTCCTTTCAGCAGACACTGCGGCGTTATCTTCTTACTAAGTCACTTACCAGCTATTTTTCACTTTATCGTCTGAAAGTATTGAAATCCTCTGTCTGTTGATGACTCATCTCCCTCTCTTGCTTTATTCATTCATCATTTTAATGGTGTTCAGGAACAAAAGAGATAACCGTGTGATAAGCATACCATGTTTAGCAGGAAAAGTCTCTTCAGTTCTTACTGTGCATGGCTTTCAAAACAGTTTCATTTTAAATCAGAATATAGCTAATTTCAGTAGGATAATCTAATTTAGTAAATGTAAATTCACATTTAGACAGTAACAGAGAGTAATTTTTCTAAACAGTCCATATTAGATGCCATCCCATTGGCAAGTGTAACATCCCTCAATGGCAGTGTTATGCTTCCTCGTTTCACCGTTGAGTTCCCAGAGTTTAGCACAATGGCTAATGCATAGGGAGTCTCAATAAATGCTTTGTAAATGGATAGGCAGATTAATGAGCAACCACATGACACTGATCGAAAGTTTTCAACTACCATGAGTAGCTTACTCTAAGACAATAATTTTTTTTTAGCACTTACAGCACTGATTTTGATTGACTTTTACATCTTGACCTGGGGGAGTAGATGAAGTGTGTTAATTTCTTAACTTTAGCTCCAAAGTTGAACTGTATTTTGCTCATATGCAAGTCAGCACTGACTGATGAGTTATAAGAATTTACTTCCAGTTCAAAGAAATCTGACTTCAAAACAGGTTAACACTTACTCTTAAGTAAATTTCCCCACATTCTTCCTCCCACTAATTCCAGAAGACAGTGTCATTGTTTGCCAACATGACTTAAATAGAATTAATAAATCCAGTTCACTTTGATGATTGGAAAAGATAATTAAATTTCTAACAGGATTCTAGTGTATATTACCATGCTGTTTAAAAATTATCTTTTTAAGCCTAAGAGATGAAATGAATAATCTTTTTCAGTGAGCTTTGGTTTCATTTCATTATGAAAATTCTAAAGAGATACATAACACCTAGAGACATTTGTTCTGAGTCTATTATTTTTCTCATATAAAGTCATTAAGACATGATAGCTGAATAAAATACATTATTTGAAGTTGAAGGAGCAAGAGTAAAATAGACAGAGAATATTATAATATGGTTATAATTTGATAGGGTTTTACTCATCATTTTTACTATACCTAAATATAATCTATTAGTAAACTCTGGAAATGAAAAATGCAAATAGGAGTTTTTAGTGGTTTAGCTTCTCAAACTGTTTAGCTTGCTGAGGAAGTTGCAGATAACTTTTAGATACAGCCCATCTAAATTGTTCAGTTGGTCTCAAACCATTGCTTGTTATCTTGGATTTCTGCCTAGCAATTTCTTTAGGATTGCTGGAAGATGTTGCTTGTCTTTTCAAGAATAGTTGAGACAATTAAGAAAAGAGCATGTTTCCATTATTCTGAAAAAATACAGAAGCAAAGTGGGAAAAACTTGTTTGATATCAATCCAGCTGTGATTGATAATTAAACCTGTTTTGTTTTTGTTTGGGGGCTTAAATATCTTAATAACTGCTAGAACTTATTGCTTTTCTTCATTATCATTAATTAGGTATTTAAAAATTATATGCACATAACTTTTTTGAATCTCAAATAATAACAATTTGAAAAGTCATTTACTTATATTATGATTAGATAAATATTTTTCTGGTAGAAACAAATGCTGGAGATACAGAGAAGTAAAAATAAATATTATTGTTATTATATTTTTCTAAAGAGAACATTTCACAAATCACAGCCTGATGAGTTCACTTTTAACTTTGTTCTAGAGTGTTTTATTTCTGCATCAGACTCAATTGTTGATGTTCCTTGAATTTCACATTTTACTGTGTTTTAGAATAATTTGGCTATAGACTGAATGTTTGTATGCCCCTCAAATTCATATGCTGAAATTTAATCCACAGTATGATGGCACTTGGAAGTGGGAAATTTGGGAGGTGATAAGTTGATGAAGGTAGAGCCCTCATGAATGGGATTAGTGTACTTATAAAAGGGACCCCAGAGAGCTCCCTCGCCCCTTCTGCCACATGAGGATGCAGGAAGAAGCGGCTAGATAAGAACCAGGAAGTGGATTCATCAGTCACTGAATCTGCTGGCACCTTGGTCTTAGACTTGGCCTCCAGAACTGTGAGAAAGAAATGTCTGTTATTTGTAAACAATCCAATCAATGGAATTCTGTTATAGCAGCCAACTAAGGCACATTTTATATTTGATTGGTTTGCCTGTCTAAATAGCAATGGATGCTAGACTTTCTGAATTCTTGCATGTCCAAAATTGTCTTAATTTTCCGTGACCATTTGATCAATATTTGACTGGGTACAAAATCCTAAATCCAAGCTTTACAACTTATAAACCATTATTGTCTTGCTGGAAATGAAATGTCTGATATTAGCTAGTTATTTTTCTCTTTATCCCAGAGTGCTAAAATTTCTTGAATATGTGTCAAGATATATTTTTTAAAGTCATTATTATTGTCACTTAATAAGGTATTTCAAATCTTTCTTCAGCTCAGTACATTTCTGCTCTTGTTTCTCAATTATATCTTTCCTTTTATTCATCCTGTTTGTTTCTTTTGGAACTCAAATTAGGTGGCTATTGGATTTCCTAAATATATCTTCCACATCTCTCAACTTATCTACTACTTTTAAAATAGACAGTGGAGAATAATAGTTAAGAACAAGGTCTTGGAGTCAAATTCCCTGGATTAGAATTTCAGTTCTATCACCTCATTAGCTGTGTGACTTTGGATATGCTACTTGACTTCTCTCCCTATATAATAATGCTACTTAATAATGCTACTTAACTTCTCTCTGTATATAATAAAAACTCTGAACTCTCAGTTCAGAGAGTTGTTATGAAAATTAACTATGTTGTTATAACTAAAGCACTTACAGCAGTCTGGCACATTAAGTGCTCCTATTTCCTCATTGACTTTTTGCTTGAATATTCTAAAGAGCTCCTTGAATTTACCTTCCTTACCATCAACTTTCCTAGATGTCTAATTCATTTTTCAGACCTTTTTTTTAAAAAAATTTGGGCAATGGTAATTTTAATTGCAATAAAATCTCTCCTGTTTCTGGTTGCTCTATTTTCATAGCAGCCTGTTCTCATATTTGGCTGCAAAATCTTCTAAATTTTAATATTATATTTAAATGTAACTTCTTTTTTTAAAAAAAATTATTGAAATATAGTTAATTTGCAATGTAGTGTTAGTTTCAGGTATACAGCAAAGTGATTCAGTTATACACACACACATGTGCATATGTGCATATTTTCTTTTTTAGATTCTTTCCCATTATATATTGTTATCAAGGGATTAGATCTAATAGACAGAGTGTCTGAAGAACTATGGACAGAGGCTTGTGACCTTGTACAGGAGGCAGGGATCAAGACCATCCCCAACAAAAAGAAATGCTAAAAGGTAAAATGGTTGTCTGAGGAGGCCTTACACATAGTTATGAAAAGAAGAGAAGTGAAAGGCAAAGGAGAAAAGGAAAGATATATCCATTTGAATGCAGAGTTCCAAAGAATACAAGGAGAGATAGGAAAGCCTTCCTCAGTGATCAGTGCAAAGAAATAGAGAGAAACAATAGAATGGGAAAGACTAGAGATCACTTCGAGAAAATTAGAGATACCAAGGGAACATTTTATGCAAAGATGGGCACAATAAAGGACAGAAATGGCATGGACCTGACAGAAGCAGAAGATATTAAGAGGTGTCAAGAATACACAGAAGAACTGTACAAAAAAGATCTTCATGACTCAGATAATCACGCTGGTGTGATCACTCACCTAGAGCCAGACATCCTGGAATGTGAGGTCAAGTGGGCCTTAGGAAGTCCAGTTGAGCTATTTCAAATCCTGAAAGATGATGCTGTGAAAGTGCTGCACTCAATGTGCCAGCAAATTTGGGAAACTCAGCAGTGGCCACAGGACTGGAAAAGATCAGTTTTCATTCCAGTGCCAAAGAATGTTCAAACTACTGCACAATTGCACTCATCTCACACGCTAGCAAAGTAATGCTAAGAATTCTCCAAGCCAGGCTTCAACAGTACTTGAACCGTGAACTTACAGATGTTCAGGCTGGGTTTAGAAAAGGCAGGGGAACCAGAGATCAAATTGCCAACATCTGCTGGATCACCGAAAAAGCAAGACAGTTCCAGAAAAACATCTATTTCTGCTTTATTGACCATGCCAAAGCCTTTGACTGTGTGGATCACAATAAACTGTGTGGAAAATTCTGAAAGAGATAGGAATACCAGACCACCTGACCTGCCGTGAGAAATCTGTATGCAGGTCAAGAAGCAACAGTTAGAACAGGACATGAAACAACAGACTGGTTCCAAATAGGGAAAGGAGTACATCAAGGCTATATGTTGTCACCTTGTTTATTTAACTTATATGCAGAGTACATCATGAGAAATGCTGGGCTTGATGAAGCGCAAACTGGAATCAAGATTGCCGGGAGAAATATCAATAACCTCAGATATGCAGATGATACCACCCTTATGGGCAGAAAGGGAAGAAGAACTAAAGAGCCTGTTGATAAAAGTGAAAGAGGAGAGTGAAAAAGTTGGCTTAAAGCTCAACGTTCAGAAGACTAAGAGAGCATCTGGTTCCATCACTTCATAGATGGGGAAACAGTGGAAACAGTGAGAGACTCCTGTATCCAGGGGCTCCAGAATCACTGCAGATGGTGATTACAGCCATGAAATTAAAATACGCTTGCTCCTTGGAAGGAAAGCTATGACTAACATAGAAAGCATATTAAAAAGCAGAGACATTACTTTGCCACAAAGATCAATCTAGTAAAAGCTATGAGTTTTCCAGTAGTCATGTATGAGTAGTCTAGTAGTCATACTCACATGTATGGATGTGAGAGTTGGACTATAAAGAAAGCTGAGTGCCGAAGAATTGATGCTTCTGAACTGTGGTGTTGGAGGAGACTCTTAAGAGTCTCTTGGACTGTAAGGAGATCCAACCAGTTCATTCTAAAGCAAATCAGTCCTGAATACTCATTGTAAGGACTAATGCTGAAGCTGAAACTTCAATATTTTGGCCACCTGATGCAAAGAACGGACTCATTGGAAAAGACCCTGATGCTGGGAAAGGTTGAAGGCAGGAGAAGAAGGGGCCAACAGAGGATGAGATGGTTGGATAGCATCACCGACTCAATGGACATGAGTTTGAATAAACTCTGGGAGATGGTGATGGACAGGGAGGCCTGGTGTGCTGCAGTCCATGGGGTCGAAAAGAGTTGGACATGACTGAGTGACTGAACCGAACTGAACTGATATGTTATTACAAGGTATTAAGCCTAGTTTCTTGTGTTATGCGGTAGGTCATTGTTGGTTATCTATTTTATACGTATTTTAATCCCCAATCAAGTCTAGGTTCTTGTTTGTTTACCAGGTTATATCCTTTTCCCTAGAGTTAGTATTTATTTTGTTTATTGTATCTTTCTCTTCCATGTTATTGATTTTCCTTAAATGCTTAGTAACCCTTGATTTCCTTTTTATGTTTTTGAATATTGATCAGTACACATACTGAGTTTGGTTTTCTTTGTAGCTGTGTTCCGTCTGGCTTTATATCAGTCAGAGTACAAATAGGAAAACAGAAACCACACTAGGTGCTTCAAACATTAATACAAATCAAAATTTTAAAACAGAGATTCTACAATATTGTTGGAAATTGTGAAGATGCAAAAGATGGCAAATCAAGTTACTCAAAGACAAATAAATATGGGAGGCTGCTACCATCTCTGTGCTGAAGAGGAAAAACTACCTAAAGGCCAGATCAGCTCTTGTAATTGAAGCCCATATGCCTGAGTAGGAACCCAGTAATTTGATATAAGCAGTTGGGACTGGGGTATACAGATTTAAATGACTTCAGGAAAATGTCAAGTTCCCTACAAAAGATGAAGCAGATGGGACAGTGGGTATGAAATAGCAAGGGTGGTACTGTGACCAGCTGGACAGTGCACACCTGGCCAAAAAAATTTTGCATATAACTTTTACAAAATATTTTGCTATCTAACATGAGTTTGCTATTATTTCTGGAGTTGAATGTTAGTAAATTATATCCTACTTTATCATTTTATTATAATCATATATATATATATAAAATCACATATCACAGTATGTTTTGGGTGATACTGTTCTAAACAGTTGTTTTTTATTCAGTGCTTTTATCATAGGAAAATGATTCTGCTTCTTTAAATACTTTATAGACTGTTTTTTGTAGCTGTGACAAACATGAGCTGAAGTATCATGATTTGGATGCCTTCCAGACATGAATATCACTTTTCAGACCATAAAAGGAGTGATAGGATCCTTGGCAAATGGACTAGAACGGACTGAGCATTGGAAGAACTGGCTTTATGCTGACTGACGCAGAGAGAGAAGGAAACAACGGACAGCAAAGCGGACCTGTTGTAGGGTTGCCTGAGTCTTCCCACATACTATTATGTTTATGGGGGAAAAACTCATACCAAGACCAAGCAATTATCTTCAATACTAGGAGAAAAGGACTAAGAAGTTTTCATGTCAAATGCATGCCAGTCGCTGTGCATGTGTCATTTTGTTTTCCTCAAATCAACCTCATAAGGCAGGCATGTTAGCCCATGTTGTTCAGTAGCTCAGTTCAGTTGTGTCTGACTCTTTGTAAACCCATGGACTGCAGCACACCAGGCTTCTCTGTCCTTCACTATCTCCCAGAGCTTGCTCAAACTCATGTCCATTGAGTCGGTGATGCCATCCAACCATCTCATCCTCTGTCGTCCCCTTCTCCTCCTGCCTTCTGCCTTTCCCAGCGTCAGGGTCTTTTCCAGCGAGCTGGCTCTCTGATGACACATGGCAATCTGAGGCTTAGAGAATTTAAGTCCCTTGACCAGTCAAATTATACAAAGTATGAAGTGACAGTTCTGCTATTCAAACATAAATCTGTTTGATTTCAATACTCAGGTTCTTTCATCTATACCATATCATCTCTTTCTGAAGTCAGAATTTGGTGAGACATTTCAGAAGACCTTGGGGAAAGTTCTCAACAAAGGAGTATTTTTGAGAGCTTTCAATTCCCCCCCCCGACAATATGTTGAAAAAAGTGTTGCAAGTTTTAGATATTTTACTGGTTAGTTTGCACACAGCACAATAAATGGGTAGAATTATTCCAACTTCACCTCCACTTAGATATCTATTGAGCCATCAGGCATTGAAGATCGCTGGAAGTGTTTGCTCCGTCCCACAAATAGAGCAGTGATGACCCAAGCACACAGAATTGGAATTAAGCCCGGTTGCTCACACATGCACCCTGAGCTGTGGTCCCCAGTGACTTACCGTGTTTCTGAATGTTGACAATGAGCCACGTCTAAAATCCCAGCTAGGAATAGAAGGGGACTGAGAAACCAGATACCACTCACTACTTCCAGAAACCTCACAGCAGCACAATGGAAAAACCAGGGTAGGCCTTCAACAGGCAGCTGAAAGATTAAATTCTGGGTTGGCAAAGTGAACCTACGTGAAATGTAATTGATCAAGGGGCAATTGATCCTGTGGCTTGCAGTAAATGAGAGGCCCCTGGAAGCCTGGCAGTTTTGAATGGTGTCTGGCTGTATTCATTCCTGTTTAAGAGCAACATGTTAATATGTTTATGAGCATATAATGGGCACTGCCTAATACCACTAATTGCCACTTAATGTTAATCTTCAGTTTTAGTCTTTCTGTGTGCTCTATGATACCTTAATTGGTTAATTAGGCCAGCACTAGCTGTGGAGGAGGTTAAGAGTACTACTGCCTGCATCTACTCATAAAAGACTCAGAGTCAATGACCACTGCCCTAGGAGGACCACAGCTTGATTTTTTCCTTTGCCACATCTTGTCTTGAAATAGTTGTACCAGGAAAGCCCTTCATAGTTGTTGCCTGAGTGCTAAGTTGCTTCAGTCGTGTCTGACTTTTTGCAAATCTATGGACTGTAGCCTGCCAGGTTCCTCTGTCCCTGGGATTCTCCAGACAAGAATACTGGAGTGGGTTGCCATGCCCTTCTCCAGGGGACCTTCCGAATCCAGGGATTAAACCCTGGTCTCTTATGTCTCCTGCATTGGCAGGCTTGTTCTTTTCCACTAGTGGTACCTGGGAATCCCAATCACAGTTGCTAATATTTGCTAAAAAGATCCTAAATGGCTTCCCAACAACCTCTCTAATCCTGTAGTCCCCAAACTTTGGCCTGCATCAGAACCAATAGATTGTGGAGTTTCCTGTTCATTAAATCTAGGGTGAAGCCCCCAAATGTGCATTACTAGTAAGTCCCTAGATAATGCTGATACTACTGTACACTTTGAGCACTCCTGTTCTTACTGGATATGCCAAAGCAACCATAAAACACATATCTTGGGCAATACTCAAACACCTGGCCTTTCAGAAGCCCAGCACAGAGTCAAGTCTTTGTGAAAAGAATCACGGAGGAAAAAGCCAAATTCTGGTTTTTACCTTAAGTGGGGGAAGGCCACAGTGACTCTCTAATTTGGTGGTTCTCAAAGTGAGGTTCCCCAACCAGAACTATCAACATCACGTGGGAGCTCGTTATGAAAGCAGAATCTCAGGCCCCACCCGGACAGACTGGATGTGACATTCTGCAGGTGGAGTCCAGCAATCTGTGTACTTTTTTACTGAGTTCAAGCTCACTCTGCTCACTGCATGACACACCAGTGAACCTGAGAGATGAGATGTTGAAGCAAGGAATACAACTTTATTTGAAAAACTGGCTGACCAAGACAATGCAGACTAATGTCTCAGAGTAACCATCTTGTTGGGGTCTGGATGCCAGTTTCATTTATAGAGTCAGAGAGAGAGAGAGAGAGAGAGAAGAAATGAGGAACTAAATTCAAAAGGCAGAATAGAGAGGGAGAGGTAGTGAGGAAGTAAAGTGAAAGGGTCTTCAGTCTTGCAAAACATCTGTCTTTAGGAATGGCCAGACTTTGGAAGGGGTGTGTTAATTTCTTCTTTTTGTTGTAGCTCTTTGTAAGTGGGCAGGGCCAGATTCTCTGTCTATGAGATATTTAAAGGCACTTTAGTTTACAGTCAGGCAGAGGGGTAGGGTCCTCTGAGGCAGGCTATTATGTATGACTATAATAACAAAAGCAATGGAAAGCAAGTCAAAGAAACAGTTTCCAACATGAAGTCAGAATTGGCTTTTTCTCTGCAACACTTTCAGGTATTTACCATCATGGGCAAGTTCCAGCACCACAAAGATTCTTCAGTTTGTCCTTTTATAAACATACCCACCTCCCTCCCACACAGCCCCCACCTTCCCTCCCTAACCCTTGGCCATCACTAATCTGTTTTCCATTTCTAAAACTTTGTCATTTCAAAAATGTTACATCAATGGAGTTATGCTGTGTGTAACCTTTTGGGATTCACTTTTTCCACTCAACATAATTCCCTGGAGATTCATCCAAATCGTGTGTATCAACAGCTTGTTCCTTTTTATTGCTGAATAATTTCTATGGTTGTGTACCACAGTTCATTCCTAGTGAAGTTCATCTTGATTGATTTCAGTTTTTGACTATTACAAAAAAAGTGGCTGTTGAATATTCATGTACTGGCTTTTGTGTTAAGCATATGTTTTAATTTCTCTGGGGATAAATATCCAAGAATACAATTATCAGGTGGTATGTAGTTTCATTACTTTATTGACAAAGGTCTGTATTGTCAAAGCTATGGTTTCTCCAGTAGTCATACCAGGCCACCTGACTTGCCTCCTGAGAAATCTGTACTGAAGCAATAGTCAGAACTGGATATGGTACAACAGACTGGTTCCAAATCAGGAAAGAAGTACGTCAAGAATTGGTCACCTTGCTTATTTAACTTATATGCAGAGTACATCATGTGAAATGCTGTGCCTAATGAAGCACAAGCTGGAATCAAGATTGCCGGGAGAAATATCAATAACCTCAGATATGCAGATGATGCTACCCTTATGGCAGAAAGTGAAGAAGAACTAAAGAGCCTCTTGATGAAAGTGAAAGAGAGTGAAAAAGTTGGCTTAAAACTTAACATCCAAAAAACTAAAATCATGGCATCTGGTCCCATCAATTCATGGCAAATAGATGGGGAAACAATGGAAATAGTGACAGACTTTATTCTTTTGGGCTCCAAAATCACTGCAGATGGTGACTGCAACCATGAAATTAAAAGACACTTGCTCCTTGGAAGAAAAGTTATGACCAACCTAGACAGCATATTGAAATGCAGAGACATTACTTTACCAACAAAGGTCTGTTTAGTCAAAGCTATGGTTTTTCCAGTAGTTATGTAAAGATGTGAGTGTTGGACTATAAAGAAGGTTGAGTGTCAAAGAATTGATGCTTTTGAATGTGGTGTTAGAGGAGACTCTTGAGAGTCACTTGGACTGCAAGGAGATACAACCAGTCAATCCTAAAGGAAACCAGTCATGAACATTCATTGGAAGGACTGATACTGAAGGTGAAACTCCAATATTTTGGCTACCTGATGTGAAGAACTGACTCATTGGAAAAGACCCTGATGCTGGAAAAGATTGAAGGCGGGAGGAAAAGGGAACAATAAAGAATGAGATGGTTGGATGGCATCACCGATTTGATGGACATGAGTTTGAGTAAACTCCAGGAGTTGGTGATGGACAGGGAAGCCTGGTGTGCTGCAGTCCATGGGATTGCAAAGAGTTGGATGTGACTGAGTGACTGAACTGAACTGATATGTGGATGAGCAAGTTGGACCATAAAGAAAGCTGAATGACGAAGAATTTATGCTTTTGAACTGTGGTGTTGGAGAAGACTCTCAAGAGTCGCTTGGACAGCAAGGACATGGAACTAGTGAATCCTAAAGGAAATCAGTCCTGAATATTCATTGAAAGGACTGATGCTGAAGCTGAAACACTAATACTTTAGCCACTTGATATGAACTGACTCACTGGAATAGACCCAGATTGTGGGAAAGATTGAAGGCATGAGGAGAAGGGGATGACGGAGGATGAGATGGTTGGATGGCATCACCAACCCAATGGACATGAGCTTGAGCAAGCTCCAGGAGTTGGTGATGGACAGGTAGGCCTGGAGTGCTGCAGTCCATGGAGTTGCAAAGAGTTGACATGACTGAACAACTGAACTGATATAGTTTCATGTTTAATTTTAAAAGAAACTCAAGCTATATTCCAAACTGGCTGAGCCATTTAGATATAGCACTATGGAAATCTACAGAAAAGTATGAATAATCCTGTTCTCTGCATCCTTGCCAGCATTTGGTGTTGGTACAGTTTTTTCCTTTTTTTAGGCGTTTTGGTAGTGTTGCAGAACACTATCAAGTATGTGTTCGAGAAGAACACATTCTGACTCCATGTTGGAACTGTTTCTTTGGACTTGCTTTTTGTTGCTGTTGTTATTATAATCAGACATAACAGTCTGCCTCAGAGGACCCTGCCCCTCTGCCTGATGGTTAAACTGAAGTGTCTTTGTTCAGCTCAGAGAGAGATAATCTGGGCCTCCCTGACCTTTGAATGTCTGCAAGAAAGAAGAGATTAATATATCCCTTTCCTGATGCTGGTCATTCCTGGAGACATTTTGCAAGGCTGATGGCCCTTACTACTTTACCTCCTTACTGCCTCTCCCTCTCTATTCTGCCTTTTGACTAGTTCCTCCTCACCTCTCTCTGGATCTATAAAAGAATGAGGCATCTACAGCACCACAAGATGGTTGTTTTCAGTCATTAGTCTGCCATCTTCTCAGTCAGAATGCAGTTATGTTCCTCACCTCAGTACCTTGTCTCTTAGATTCATTGACCTGTCATGTGGTGAGCAAAGTGAGCCTGTACTTTCTAACAATCAGTTCAGTTCAGTTGCTCAGTCATGTCTGACTCTTTGAGTTCCCACGGACTGCAGCATGCCAGGTCTCCCTGTCCATCACCAACTCATAACAACTCATTCCTTCATAACAGTAGGTGTGTAGTAATATCTCACTGGGATTTTAATTCACATTTTTCTCAAGACTAATGATATTGAACACCTTTTCATGTACTTATTTTCTATCTGTATATCCTCCTCAGTGAAATGACAGCTCATGAGATTTTTTTCCATTTTCTAATTGCATTATTTTGGTGTTGTTGAAGTCTTACTGCTAAGTTTTGAAAATGCTTTCTATATTCTAGATATTAATCCTTTCTTGGACATGGGGTTTGCAAACATTTTCTCCCAGTCTGTATCTTCTCTCTTCATCTCCTTCACATGGACTCTCATAGATCAAATGTTTCTGATTTGATGAGATCCATTTTTTCTTTTATTAAAGAGATGATGCATAGTGACCACTTTTTATTTGATTTTTCTTGTTTCTTGAGATAGACTTGTATCACTATAAATTTCCCTCTTAGAACTGCATTTGCTGTGTCTCAAAGATTTTGGAAAGTTGTATTAATAGTAGCCATTTAAAAATGTATATATACATATAGAGTGGTAAAATATACATAACATAGTGACTATTTTAGAGTTCTAGTGACTGTGGTTTTTTGTTTCATTTTTTTTTTTTTAGCATAGTGACTTTTTAGAACACAAATTTGATTATGTTGCTTTCCTGTTTAAAACCTTTGACTGCCCATTTCCCTTAGGATAAAGTTTAAAGTTCTTAATATGGATGAAAGCTCTCCACTATTCTGCCAGGAAGTCATTCTTCTCTGCACTTTAGCCAAACAGGAACTACTTTTAGTTCCTCTAAGATATTTGGTGTTCTTGCTCTTCACTCCTGGGACCTTCTTCTTCTCTACTTTCTTCTGTTTCACAGCACAAACAGCACAAAGTGTTCTTGAAGTAGAGTGGTAAGTGCCCATTTCCTTGCCTCCCCTCCATCATCTAAGCTCCTTGAAGGCAAGAACTATTTATTCATCACTGTCTTTCCATTGCCTGTCAGAATGCCCATTACATAGGACACTAGACCTAAGTCACTAAGCCCTGGGACTGCAGCCCTCCCCACAGGACCACCCTGCAAGAAAAAAAACAAATCTAAACTATAGCCTCAAAATGAACATCACTCTCATAATCTCTGATGAGCTTTCAAAACATTCTGAAATTACAAAGCAGCCTTTATTTTTGAGCACTTGCGTGGCATGGTATTTTGGCAAAGTGCTTTATAATGAGCTTGTTGATTGCTTCTCAGAACCCTTAAGGAGAAATGTTCACCCTCTCTCAGAGATTAGAGACTGAGCCCAGATCAGAAAATCACATCTAAAGTCATATGGCAAATCATTAGCCCTCACCACAAAGTATCTTTGTCTCCTTGGCTTTGACCTTGATGTGTCAAGGTCACATATAATGTGTCCTCATTATACTGGGGAAACCCACAAAACCCTTGGGACACTTAGAGGAGGTTATTCAGTACAACTTTCCTTTTTGGGTCATTAACAGAAATTGAATGACAATTCTTTTATTTTTCATTTTTACTTTTTAAATTAATTTTTATTGGACTAGTTACTTTGCAATGTTGTGTTAGTACCTACTGTATAAAAAGGTGAATCAGCTATACATGCACATATAGCCCCTCTTTTTTGATTTCCTTCCCATTTAGATCACCACAGAGCACTGAGTAGACAGAGTTCCCTGTGCTATACAGTAGGTTCTCATTAATTATCTATTTTATACATAGTATCAATAGTGTATATATGTCAATCCCAATCTCCCAGTTCAAGTCATTGCCTCTTTCCCCCTTGGTATCCATACATTTGTTCTCTATATCTGTATCTCTATTACTGCTTTGTAAGTAAGATCATCTATACCATTATTGTAAACATCTGTTTGAATGTATGAATTGAACAAATACATTCTTAAATTTAGATACGAAACTAATATTTCTGTTTAAACAGGTAGTCTCATTATGAGTCCTGCTCAACATTAGCTTACTGAACATTTTCTGGCTTATGGAGTCGACTCCATACATTAGTATAATCATTCCTCCAGCTTCTATAATATTGGAAACAGAGAAAAATATTCACAAATGGCATTAGTCCACTCTCTTTACTTTGCACAGTTTCATCTGCATTTTTTCTCTAGTGGTTGAATGGAGTTAAAGACAATCCATTGCAAACCACCCCCATTATCAGATCAATTTGAGCTTTCAACACAGTCCCTTACACAAGGAAGAAAGGCCAGCTCAAAGGGAATCATACACTATAAAGAAAATTCAGGAAGAAGACTTACCATCCCATCCCCCACATAGTTCTAAGGTAGTGTATCCTGAGGGCCTACATTGTCTCCTTTGGGGCAGCTGGAGTTGGCACAAATGAAGTACTAGGGCTTCTTGGATGAAGGCTTGATTGCTACTTCATCTACATTCTTGCATTCTTGTGCAGAGGGAGAAGACATAGGGAACAGGTCAGTTTCAAAGCACCACCTAAACCAGTGAGCGAGATACAAGAGCAGCCCCAGCCTGCCCCGGGCTCAGGTCTCACCCCATATCCATCCATCAGGGTAGGACCTGCCCATCTCTTGTTGATCCACCCCAGGACTACTGAATCAGGAACAGAAATTTACTTCTCATAGACTTATTTTCTCCTACACTCACTCAGGTATATTAACTCTATGCTCAATGGTATTATCTTGCTTATGAAGGTAACACTTAACTAAGATTTAAAACACTTGTGTAGTCTGTTTTTGGTGGCCAGTATAAAACTGTCATTCATTTATTTCTTCAATGTGTACTTATTGACTACTTCCTCTGTGCTAGACACTATGTTTGGCACTGAGGATTGAGTGGTAGACAACATGAGCAGGGCCTCTACATTCAAAGCTTACAGTCTAGCAGGGGAAGAGCCTAATATCAAACAGTCCTGCCAGTACACACATACTTCCTTTAAAGGCAGTCTTTGTATGCAGCATTGATTTTTCACAACACCATTTATTTTGAGGCAGTTTTCTTAACACACACACACAAGACACACACATAGCACATTATATATAAAATACTTTAGTTCACTGTGGATGCCTGTGTTTCCCCCATGCTTAGTGAAAGCAAGTTCAACCATTGGAGCGTGATGCGCCACACTACAAAGACCCACAGCCAGCATGTGATGGTCAGGACAGCAACACTGCATTGCCTATATCCACATGGAGCTGTATTCTGCCAAAAACTTGAATGAGTTTGAAAGTGACTAGACCCTACAGACGGAGATGGCAATGCCAACCCACTCCAGTACTCTTGCCTGGAAAATCCCATGGATGGAGGAGCCTGGTAGGCTGCAGTCCATGGGGTCGCAAAGAGTCAGACATGACTGAGCAACTTCACTTTCACTTTTCACTTTCATGCGTTGGAGAAGGAAATGGCAACCCACTCCAGTGTTCTTGCCTGGAGAATCCCAGGGACGGGGGAGCCTGGTGGGCTGCCGTCTATGGGGTCGCACAGAGTCACACACAACTAAAGCGACTTAGCATCAGCAGCAGCAGCAGCAGACCCTACAGAAAGGAATGCGGCTTTGCCCATACTTTTGACTTTGTCAAAAATCATCATATCAGAAAGCCAGCCAAGCCTATTGGATTGCTATGGAGCTGTGAAATGATAATTAATGATGTTTAAAATGCTGAGCTTTGATAATTTGTTACAGCAGCAAAAGAAAACTAATACAGGACTAAGGGAATAAACACTAATCAAAAAATTATTGCAAAATTCTAGCAAGAGATGTTGGTGGCGTGGTATAGACAACAGTGTGGAAGTGATGAAAAGTGGTGAGAATCTGTATATGTTTTTAAGGTAGAGCCTAGATGATTTGCTCAGCTGGTGTATGACTGACAGAAGCCAAGGGTCCCTCCAAGATTTTGGTCTGAGCATTTGGAAAAATGCTGTTTCCATTGAAATAGAGTAAACTATGGGAAGAGCAGTTTGCAAAAGTACATCTAGTGAAGCAAGTGGGAAACAAATTATACAGTGCTTTCTAAGAATTTTTGAATATTACCTTAAAAATAAAGGGATACTATTAAATACTTTCAATTAGACAAAGTTTAGAATCAGTTTGTATCTTAATAAGAGCACTCAGGAACCCTCATGGTCAAACAGATGTAGTGAGGTGTGATCACCCAATATAAATAGGTAACTTAAACCTTTAGGAAGACCAGCAAAGCCAGGGTCCCCCAAAGTGAGACCAAGCACAGTTTCCGAGCTTATTGGAACAGAATTTCTCAAATTAATAAAATGAGAGACTATTTCAAAGGAAAAAAAATACACATGGGCTACCAGGACTTATTAAATCTATTTTAATTCCAGGCAAGAATACTGGAGTGGGTTGCCATGCCCTCCTCCAGGACATCTTTTCAACCCAGAGATTGAACTCAGGTCTTTGTGACTCCTACATTATAGGAGGGTTCTTTGGCACTGAGCACCAGGGAAGCCTCTGTTTTCATTATAACATTATTTAACTATGCAATAAAACTAAAGTTCTTATGGCTATAAAACTCAATAAATGCACAAATTAAACATTAGGAAAAATAGAATTCAAATTTAGAACACTAATACACTGTTATAAAAGATGTTATAAAGCATCTTTTTTTCCCCCAGAAGTTAAATTGCCAAAGCTTGACTTAGTAGTTGAAAGATGCAGTTTCTTTTTTTTCTAACATCAACAATATAAATGTCAATGTCTGCTCTCAAATGTGTTGTGAAAAGTCATGTTACTAACATCAAAGCTCTGCTTGCTAGTTCAAGATAATCAGATATCATGTCAGTCAAAATTTTACCAATTTGCCAGTATTCAAATGGCATTTTTAATAAGGCACAGTTTGATAGCTCTGTAAAGTGTACTTACAAGCATCAAAATGATATAGCATTGCAACATCTTAGAAATCATTATTAAAGTTACATTTAATAGGTTTATTGGACAGTCTGTATTATTATATACTCACCTCCACACCAAAGATCTATAGCAAATGGATACATATAAAGATGGGATTTGTGTGGTATATATTTACAACACAGTGCAGTTCCTTTTGAATTTAGCATACCTATATGCAAAGAAGACAAGGAGAGGAAAATAAAATTACATGGATTAAAAATAAAGAAACAAAACTGAAATTACTTGCAAATGATATGATCTTGCATATAAACACTCCAAAACACATTCTAGAAAATTAGTAGAAATAGCAAGAGAATTTAGCAAAGTTGCTGGAAATAAAATCAAATAAATGTTGATAATGCATTTCACATTCCAGCAGCAGTTTACAAATAAAATTAAAGAGATATTATTTAAAATAACATTAAAGAGGTACTTAATAATGAATATAACAAGAGATAGGCAAAACTCTCCTGGATAAATATATAAAACTTTTCTGAATGACGTTTGTTGTTGTTTAGTTGCTAAGTTGTGTCCAACTCTTTGTGACCTCAAGGACTGTAGTTTGCCAGGCTCCTCTGTCCATCGGATTTCCCAGACAACAATACTGAATTGAGTTGCCAGTTCCTTTTCCAGGGCATCTTCCCAATCCAGGGATCAAACCTGCGTCTCCTGTGTCTCCTACATTGGTAGGCAGATTCTTTACTGCTGAGGCACCAGGGAAGCCCGAATGATGTTTAAAGAAACCTAATTAAGTGGAAAGATAGACCATGTTCACTGATTAGAGAATGAAATATTTTTAAAAGTTTGTCTTTCCAAATAAATTTAATAAAATACAACCATATACCTGAGATTTATTTTTCTTTTTTGAAAATTGATAAGCTAATTGAAAATTTTATATATGCAAAGAGCCAAGCATAACTGAGACATTTTTGAAGAAAAGACAGGTGGGGTCACACCCAAGTTGTCCTCCTTTCCATAAGACATTATCAAGTTAAACTGATTAAGACTATAAGGTATTGGTACAAGCATAGAGAAATAAACAAATAGAAACAAATTAGAGACTCCTCAAATAAACCCATAATATATGGGCTGTTGAAATAAGGCAAGAATAGAACTGCATATCAATAAGAAAATAATTTTTTTTCACTAAGCAATTCTGTGCATTATTTATACTTTCAGAAAAAATAAAGCCTTTCTCACATCATAAATAAAAACAGCCACAGATTAAAAACTAAATGAGAAAGTCAAAATTATTAAACCTTAAAAATGTAAAATAGAATACTTTGTGACTTCGGGTAGGGAAGAATGTTGTAAATATGATATAAAAGTATAAACTATGAAAGACTGATGAATTTAATTACATTTTAGAACTCATGTTAATCAAAAGACACCACAAAGGAAATGGCAGTCCACAAACTGGGAGATAGTATTGAAACACATCCATAAAATGGGTAAATCTAGAGATTCTTCTTAAGATATTATAAGAAGGACCTACATAAAAGGGAAGGTTTATGTATAGGTGATTCATTCTACTACACAACAGACACTAAGACATCATTTAAAGTAACTATACTCCAATAAAAACTAATTTTTAAAAAAGAGAAGGTAAAGGGTGGAGATGGGATAATTAGAAGATTGAGGTCTTTGAGGCAGGAAAAGATACAGAACAATAAAAGAGACACTTGCTGTTGATAACTGTGGGAATATTAGTAGTAGAAAGGATGAAAATAAGAGTGGAACAGATTCAAGAATAGTTTTAGACTTGTTGGAGCAAAAGAGGTGGCAGGGGGGCTCATGAGGGGTGATTTCTATTTTCTTTATAAGTTATGAGGTAGTATTAAGATAGCTTGTAAATTTGATGGTTGCAACCCCATGGACTGTAGCCTACCAGGCTCCTCTGTCCATGGGATTCTCCAGACAAGAATACTGGAATGGGTTGCCATTTCCTTCTCCAGGAATCTTCCCAACCCAGAAATTGAACTTGGGTCTCCTGCAGGCAGATTCTTTACCAACTGAGCTATGAGGGAAGTTTAGGGAGATCAGATGCAAGGTTGGGGATGAGGGGAGAGCAAGTGAAATGCTTGTAAAAGGAAGAACAAATTTACAGCCAGCAGTACTGAGGGCCAAGTTGAGTTTAATGATCAAGAGTATCTATAGCTGTTATTTTTCACAATGACATGAAAAAATTTCTGGTAATGCTCAGTCTTTGAACACATGTTCAGAGAATGCCAGTGATTGGGTTTATCCAGAGTTGTGTTTTTCCAAGAAGGCATGATGGAATAATACTTATTTAGTACTATTTAAATTACTCACCAAGAGCCAGACATCCTGGAGTATAAAGTCAAGTGGGCCTTAGGAAACATTACGATGAACGAAGCTAGTAGACGTGATGGAATTCCAGCTGAGCTACTTCAAATCTTAAAAGGTGACGTTGTGACAGTGCTGCACTCAATGTATCAGTAAATATGAAAAACACATCTGTGGCTACAGAACTCAAAAATGTCAGTTTTCATTCCAATCCCAAAGAAAGTCAAGGCCAAAGAATGTTCAAACTACCATACAAGTGTGCTCATTTCACATGTTAGCAAGGTAATGCTCAAAATCCATCAAGTGAGGCTTCAACAGTATGTGAACCAAGATCTTCTAGTTGTACAAGCTGGATTTAGAAAAGGCAGAGGAACCAGAGATCAAATTGCCAATGTCGCTTGGATCATAGACTGAGCAAGAGAATTCCAGAAGAACACCTACTTTTGCTTCACTGACTACACTAAAGCCTTTGCCTGTGTGGATCACAACAAAGTGTGGGAAATTCTTCAAGAGATGGAACTACCAGACCACTTTACCTGTCTCCTGAGAAACCTGTAGGCAGGTCAAGAAGCAACAGTTAAAACTGGACATGAAACAGTGGACTGGTTCAAAATTGGGAAAGGACTGTATCAAGGCTTTGTGTTGTCATTCTGTTTGTTTAACTTGTATGCAGAGTACATCATGCAAAATGCCAGGCTGGATAAATCCCAAGCTGGAATCAAGACTGCCAAGAGAAATATCAATAACCTCAGATATGTAGATGATACCACTCTAATGGCAGGAAGCGAAGAGGAACTAAAGAGCCTCTTGATGAGGGTGAAAGAGAAGGGTCAAAAAGTTGGCTTAAAATTCAACATTCAAAAAACAAATATCATGGCATCCAGTCTGATCACTTCATGCAAATAGATGAGGATAAAGTAGACATGATAGCAATTTTCTTTAGGCTCCAAAATCACTGCAGATAGTGACTGCAGTCACAAAATTAAAAGACACTTGCTCCTTGGAAGAAAAGTTATGACCAACCTAGACAGCATATTAAAAAGCAGAGACATCACTTTGACTACGAAGGTCTGTATCATCAAAGCTATGGTTTTACCATTAGTTATGTACAGATGTGAGAGTTGTGTCATAAAGAAGGCTGAGTATCAAAGAATTGATGCTTTTGAATTATTGTGCTGTAGAAGACTCTTGAGAGTTCCTTGGACAGCAAAGAGATCAAACCAATTAACCCAAAGGAGATCAATTCTGAATATTCATTGAAAGGACTGATGTTAAAGCTGAAGCTCCAATACTTTGGCCACCTGATTTGAAGACTGACTCATTAGGAAAGATCCTGATGCTGGGAAAGCTTTAGGGCAAAAGGAGAAGGGGACAACAGAGGATGAGATGGTTGGATGGCATCTCCGACTCAATGGACTTGAGTTTGAGCAAACTCTTGGAGATAGTGAAGGACAGGGAAGCCTGGCGTGCTGCAGTCCATGGGGTCACAAGGAGTTGGACATGACCGAGCGACTGAAAAACAGCAACAACAGTGACGATTCTCTATTTTTTTAAGGAAGCTCCATATTGTTCATCATAGTGGCTATAAGATTCCCACCAACAGTGTAGGAGGGTTCCCTTTTCTCCACACCCTCTTTAGCATTTATTATTTGCAGACTTTTGATGATAGACATTCTGTCTATTGTGAGGTGATACTTCATTGTGGTTTTGATTTGCATTTCTCTAATAATTAGTCCGATATAATGGATATGAACTTGAGCAAACTCTAGGAGATGGTGAGGGACAGGGAGGCCTGGCATGCTGCAGTCCATGGGGTCATAAGAGTCAAATATGACTTGGCAACTGAAAAACAATAATTAGTCATGTTGAGCATCTTTTCACGTACCTATTGGCCATCTATATGTCTTCTTTAGAGAAACGTCTATTTAGGCATATGTTCAGTTCAGTTCAATCACTCAGTCACATCTGACTCTTTGTGACCCCATGGACTGCAGCACTCCAGGCTTCCCTGTCCATCACCAGCTCCCAGAGCTTACTCAAACTCATGTCCATCAAATCGATGATACCATCCAACCATATCATCCTCTGTCATCCCCTTCTCCTCCTGCCTTCAGTCTTTTCCAGCATCAGGATCTTTTTCGATGAGTCAGTTCTTTGCATCAGGTGACCAAAGTATTGGAGTTTCACCTTCAGCATCAGTCTTTCCAATGAATGTTCCCAACTGATTTCATTTCGGATTGACTGGTTGGATCTTCTTGCAGTCCAAGGGACTCTCAAGAGTCTTCACCAACACCACAGTTCAGAAGCATCAATTCTTTGGCACTCAGCTTTCTTTATAGTCCAACTCTCACATCCATACATGACTAGTGGAAAACCATAGCTTTGACTAGGTGGATCTTTGTTGGCAAAATAATGTCTCTGCTTTTCAATATGCTCTCTAGGTTGGTCATGATTTTTCTTCCAAAGAGCAAGTGTCTTTTAATTTCATGGCTGCAATCACCATCTGCAGTGATTTTCAGTTCAGTTCAGTTCAGTTCAGTCGCTCAGTCGTGTCCGACTCTCTGCAACCCCATGATCGCAGCACGCCAGGCCTTCCTGTCCATCACCAATTCCCAGAGTTCACTCAAATTCATGTCCATCGAGTCGGTGATGCCATCCAGCCATCTCATCCTCTGTTGTCCCCTTATGCTCCTGCCTCCAATCCCTCCCAGCATCAGGGTCTTTTCCAATGAGTCAGCTCTTCGCATGAGGTGGCCAAAGTATTGGAATTTCAGCTTCAGCATCAGTCCTTCCAATGAACACCCAGGACTCATCTCCTTTTAGAGCTCCCCAAAATAAAGTCTGCCACTGTTTCCATTATTTTCCCATCTATTTGCCATGAAGTGATGGGACTGGATGCCATGATCTTAGTTTTCTGAATGTTGAATTTAAGCCAACTTTTTCACTCTCCACTTTCACTTTCATCAAGAGGATGTTTAGTTTTTCCCTTTCTGCCATAAGGGTGGTGCCTTCTGCATATCTGAGGTTATTGATATCTCTTCTGGCAATCTTGATCCCAGTTTGTGCTTCATCCAGCCTGGCATTAGGCATATGACTGTCTGTTAAATGGAGCATAACACTTTGAAGAGGCTATGGATATAACCAGACACATATAGTAGTCATTATATTAACAAGAGTTTTTAGTTGTAAGCAACCAGGCAAAATGATTTAGATGAAAAGAAATTCATGAAAAGGAGCATGAATATCTCAGAGACCCACACAGAGGAGGGACAAAGCCGCCATAAGCTGGCAGAGTCCCATTCTATCAGGAGGGGGCACCTTTTTATTTTTCACACAAAGACCTCAACAGGCCCGGGGTGGAAAATTTGATATAGGGTGACAGATCCAAACAAAGCTCCCCTGCTCCATAAGGCTGGTCTAGGGACTCCTTACTGCCACCTCCCTGAGTACCATACCCTGTCGTGTGACAGACCAAGCATGGGCTCAGCCCATACCACTGGCTCTCTTGTGCTGCTGGCAGAGACAGTGGCTCTAGGGTGGAGTGTGTTGGCAATATCTGAGTTACTTTTGGCTCTTGCTTCAAAGAAGACAGGAAAAGCAATTCTCTGACATACTCTGGTGTGATAACAGCAATGTCTGTTGCTTGAGTGGCTTGAGCCACTCGCCAAGACCCAAGAGATGGAGAATTTCCCAAACACAAGTAGGGGCTCTGCTGGGCAGCTGAGAATGCCAACACTAACTTGTTGTTGTTTCCTGTCCTTGTTTTGTTTCTTTTACCATCTATTTTGACTTTACTTGGCATTCTAAAACACAAATGAGATGGTGCCTACATGCAATAACAGGTTACAGGAAGTCAGCACAAAGTTGAAAAGGGGGTCAGTCCATGGATAGTGGGGACTTTAACTTAAAGAAGAAAGGACATTTCCAATAACAATAGTGTCCTTCAGGCTACTTATAAGCATTACATCACATGGATCACTGTATGGTATGAAGAGATGTGGAAACTGAGCTGTTGGTCTAAAAAATGAATGCACTAGATATGATTAAGTTTAACTCAAATTTTTATTTATTAAAGTTTGACCCTGGAATGTTATTTCTTCACACAGTCACACACACAAAATGATGGAGATTACTATCTGTATAAGTCTGTGTGTGTGTGTATATATTATTGATTCAACTTGATTCCATAGCAACATGTATTTCAACCATCAGCCACATATCCTTAATCCTGGCTTAACTTAATTCAAATCAATAAATATTTATTATTTGCTGTTATGTGCAACATATACAGATGTTATTAAAAATTCAGAAATACATCTTTTTTTTCCCTCTCTGTCTCTCTCTCTACAGCTTATAGCAGATCAAGCTGCCCCAGATAGATATTCTATAAAAGCAAATGAGATGACTAGAAGGATATGGGCAAGATATACACAAAACGAGTGAATCCATTGCCCATAAAATACCAGTAAAATACTTCTCTTTGTCACAACTTCTTTTTTTGTTGTCATCGTTCTTTAATATCTGAAAACATGCCAACTTTAACATACCACTCATCAAAATTTAAATACATTTAGTAATTCACTATGTGAAGATAAAATCTGTAGATAAATTAAATAAAGGCCTCCTTCATACAACAGAAAAACATTATGTATTTTTAACTCTCTTTTCCAGAATTCAGCAAATATATTCTCATAAAATAGTGAATGATATTAAGAAATGTGCATTTAACATTCTAAAAGTTTTAATGCACTTATAATTTACAAGAATTTAAGATGTTGTTGTTTCAATATGGTAGATACAACTGGAGTCAATATAATTTACAAGAATTTAAGATGTTTCAATATGATAGATACAACTGGAGTCAATTTATTAGTGACACGCTTTGAAGATTTTTTGAATGCTTCTTGTTTGTCTTTATTTTAAAAATTCAAGCTTTGGTTCTTTCACTTAAAAAACTATTTACTTAGATATCAGAAGAAATGTTTTCAAATTCCTTAATACACTCTACAAATTTTCTCAGTTTCAATATCTATCTAAGATAATCTTTCTTTTAATAGAAGATTTCTCTTTCACATCCATAGCCTCATTAGATAACTGGATACACTTTGAAGCTTAATCAGGACTATGATGCCTATGCCCTAGGAATGTGGTGTTCTAAGCTTGCTAAAACCCAGTGGAGGAGAGCTGGCCCACCCACCAAGACTAAAGAAGTGAGGAATTACAGGCAACACTTATGGGTATTGGGTTAAACTCTAATTAAGGACAGAATAAGGACACAGTTTTGCTTTTTTAATCTATCTTTTTAAAATCTATCTTGTCACTTAACAGTCCTGAAGACATAGATGAGCCATTACCAGTACGCTTACTGTGAACTGAACACATTTTGTAAAAGAGATTGTTGTTGATGATGTTGTTAAAGAAAGCAATGACAACCAGGTTTTGAAAGAAAAGAGATTTGCTTTTTTAAAGCAATATGTGGCACACATGGGCAGTTGAAAATCAAGTTCTGAGACTTGAATTTGGAGACATTCAAGCAAAAATTATGCATAGCTCTGCTTTTCTGTACCTTCCTGGTCTGTTTGTTTCCCCTTTCCCTACAACTCCTCTTCCTAACTTTCCTCATTTCTTTCAAGCTCTCTGATCAATTCCATCTCCTTTGCGAACAAATAACCTTGCCTCCTACCTTCCAAAAGTTTTCAGGGTCAATCTCTCCCACAGTCCCAACTTTTGTACAGATGCAAATAGGCATCTGATTACTGGTATCTGTCCCACTAGATAGAAAATCGTTAGATCAGGGATGGAGCCTGTTCATCAGTGTCCCCCGCTCCCAGCACATGGTCTAGTTAGTAGGGGCTCAGTAGGACTGTTACCCAAATGAATGAACACACTTCCTTTCTCTCATATGTAACATTTCATTTTAAAAACAAAAGTTTTGCTTTTAACATGTTATTGTTGTTTTTTAAAAAAACAGAATAGTACATTAAATAATGTATTATTACATCATTTGTCATGTATTATTACATTATTATGCCAAAATACCATAATAATGGTAAAATCCCTGGTAAATTCCACTGGCTCCCGTCCTCACCTCCTCTCCAGCCTCAGGAGTTAACCTTCCCTCTCTGCCCCAGATTCCATCCTCTTGTTGTGATCTCCTCTAGGAAGCACTTCTCCTCCACGTGGACAAATCAGGGAGGAGGGCTTGGCAGGGCATTTACTCCTAGCGGCCAAGAGTTGCAACAGCTGAGGGTGAGGGCAATAGTGTGGCCAAGGAGAGCAGTGGCCAGGCGCCAGAGAAGCTAAATCAGTCATCAGATCTTAAGGGTGAATGCAGGTGACAGAAGATGAGTCAAAGTAAAAGGTCAAGGGAATGCAGCAGGAAGTCAAGAATGTAAATGCAAAGCAAGATGAAGTGAGAGGTCCAGGGCCACATGAATGAATGGAGAAGGGACATTGAGAATGCATTTTTAAATTAATTTGGGGGAATTTACCAAGCAGTGAACAAGTAGGTTAATAAGAGTTGGGCTGGCATTCTGACACCTCTTCAGAATTTCAACTCTATTCATTATCTCTCTCTCTCCTGGACATTGCACATCTCCCTTGCCTCTAATTTTCTTTCTCAGATTATAAATATACTAAGCTTCTTTCACCTAAAAACAAAACAAAAACACTTTTCTTAACCCTGTCTCCCCTTCAAAGTACTCCTCCCAATCTCTCTTCTGCTAATTCTGGACAAATTTCTTGAAAGAATAATATAAGGTCACTGTCTATATTCATCACCATCCCTCACTGCCCTACTAAGTGGAGTCTGCCTTCTTCTGCCCCACTTTACTGAAAATTATCTTTGCCGAATCATCCCTGGCCTTATTGCTATCATTAGATACAGATGACATGCCTTCAGTCCTAGCTGAACCGATTCTTTCAGGTCTGACACCATGACTGCTGTCTCCTCATTTGGCCTCTCTGACACACCCTTTGCTGATTCTGCAGCTCCATCTCTGGCTCATGCTTTTAATTTCCTTTGTGAGACCCTATTTCTCCACTCATTTCTGTCTCGAGTTGTAACATTATGTGGTAGGCATCCGGTTGTCTGTGTCTTCCCATTCCGGAGCAACTAACAGAATTAGACTGCTTGAGCACCACTACTGAAACAAAACCTGCTCTGGGTGATTGTTTGGCACTGCCCTCCACTTATGTTCAATCTTCTCTTCCTACATCAGCTCACTCTTCCTTTCTATCACAGGAAAACATTCTTGTCCATCATTTATCATATTTTTTCGATGACAATTCACTGAGGATTTGTGATTTGCCAGGAATTCCAGAGGGTGCTTCAGTTCAGTTCAGTTCAGTCGCTCAGTCGTGTCCAACTCTTTGCGACCCCAGGAATCGCAGCACGCCAGGTCACTCTGTCCATCACCAACTCCCGGAGTTTACTCAAACTCATGTCCATCCAGTCTGTGATGCCACCCAGCTATCTCATCCTCTGTCATCCCCTTCTCCTCCTGCCCCCAATCCCTCCCAGCATCAGGGTCTTTTCCAATGAATCAACTCTTCACATCAGGTAGCCAAAGTATTGGAGTTTCAGCTTCAGCATCAGTCCTTCCAATGAACACCCAGGACTCATCTCCTTTAGGATGGACTGGTTGGATCTCCTTGCAGTCCAAGGGACTCTCAAGAGTCTTCTCCAACACCACAGTTTCAAAAGCATCAATTTTTCAGCACTCTGCTTTCTTCACAGTGCAAGTCTCACATCCATACATGACCACTGGAAAAACCACAGTCTTTACTAGACGGACCTTTGTTGGCAAAGTAATATCTCTGCTTTTTAATATGCTATCCAGGTTGGTCATAACTTTCCTTCCAAGGAGTAAGCGTCTTTTAATTTCATGGCTGCAATCACCATCCGCAGTGATCTTGGAGCCCGAAAAAATAAAGTCAGCCACTGTTTCCACTCTTTGCCCATCGATTTGCCATGAAGTGATGGGACCAGATGCCATGATCTTAGTTTTCTGAATGTTAAGCTTTAAGCCAACTTTTTCACTCTCCTCTTTCACTTTCATCAAGAGGCTTTTTAGTTCCTCTTCACTTTCTGCCATAAAGGTGGTGGCATCTGCATATCTGAGGTTATTGATATTTCTCCTGGCAATCTTGATTCCAGCTTGTGCTTCATCCAGCCCAGCATTTCTCATGATGTACTCTGCATATAAGTTAAATAAGCAGGGTGACAATATACAGCCTTGATGTACTCCTTTTCCTATTTGGAACCAGTTTATTGTTCCATGTCCAGTTCTAACTGTTGCTTCCTGACCTGCATACAGGTTTCTCAAGAGGCAGGTCAAGTGGGTGCTTACTTTTGTTTATTTATTCTTTCATTTATTTCTTTGGTCAGCAAATATTTACTGACTCTTACTATAGTGCAGGCACTGTGAATACATAATTTCTAGTTACTACAACTAACTTAGGAGACAGCATGTTGCAATTTTACAGATGATGAATCTAAGGCTGGGAATGTTCATCTCAAAGCTCTAATAGGCAAACCAGACATCTGAATTCACAGCCCTTTTCATGTCACAAAAATATCTAAAAAACCCTCTATCTTTCATTGCATATCTTATGCCAGGAGCTTTTCCCTCTTTTATCTTATTATACCAGTGGGACCATTAGCCTGTGGTTTGATGTTATTTTTGACACATGGGAGGGAGAAATTCATAGCCATGAAAATACAGAATACAAGAACTTTGCTATCAGCACCATCACATGTATTTCCACATGATCCAGACAAGGCTATCTATAAATTATGCAGCTCTAGGTTCACTTATTTATTCATTTTCTCATAGAGCTTACAATATACTAGCAGAAAATAGGGAGTTGGGGAGACAGAGTTTAACCAATTAAATGAATATGAGAATATATTGTTGTATCTGAAAAAAAGTCCCTGGAAGGGAAACGATGCAGTTAAATATAAGCTAATAACAAAGAAAATTGATCCATATTGGTAGGTCAGAAAAACTTCCCTAAAGAAGTGATATGTGAGTTGAGATTTGAGTGATGAATAGAAGTTAAGCCCATAAATGGGTGAAGTAGTACACTCCAGGATGAAGGTAAAGCATATGCAAAGTCTTGGGGAGAGGAGGAGGTATAAGGCTTTCAAAACCTAGAAAGCTGGGATATATAGTGAGAGTAATGTGAAGAGGCCAAGAGGGGTAGCCTGGTTAGATTATGCTGATAACGCTTCATTCTTTTTAATCTTAAGAATAATAGTCTAACATGATGGGCTCTTATCATCAAATCTGTGTTCAAATCTGTGTTCTAGAAGTTCACTCTGGCTACAGTGTAGAGAATCTTGCTATAAGGGTCTGGTCTGGGGAGGATGCACAGAGAATAGCTAGGAAGCTATTGCTATCATGTGAGCATGAAATGATGGCTTTGGACTAGTGTTGTGGTCATGAAGGAAGAAATAAATAGTCAATTTGATACATATTTGAAGAGGTAGAATCGGTAGGACTTGGTGACAGAGTAAGTAAGAAGTGGAGAATAAGGTGTCAAGGTTAAGTTCTAGGCATCTGAAATGCCCAATTGCATGAATGATGGTTCCATTTGCTGAGACAGAGAAAGGCAGAAGTCCAGATTTGGAGGAAATCATGGATTTGATGGGTTATGTTAAGATTGGAGAGTTTGTGCCACAATAAGATTGTTGCTGAATGTATAGATTTGGGACTCAAAGGAGACACCTGGATTGAAGATATAAATTTAGGAGACATCAGAGGAGTAGTTATCAAGCCATGGGCGTGAATGAGATCAAGTAGGGAAGAAATACAGAGTGAGGAGAAAAGAGGCCTAGTATTGAACCATCCACAACACTTTCTTTTTTTTTTTTTTTTCATTTATTTTTATCATCCACAACACTTTCATGTAAAGGACTCACTTCCCAGTTATTTAAAAGAAAAACATTTTCTGAAGAAATGTATGAACTTCTTAAAATAAATTTCTCTTAAATATATTTTAAAATATTAGCATTGATAAGAATTTGGAAAACACCTTGCACCTCTGTGGCCCCAAATAAATCTATAATTTTTACTTATTAAAAAAATTTCCAATCATGTAGATATTGGCATTTGTTTAAGTCTAAAGGTATATATATGGTATTTGTTATATGTCTCTATACTTTTTGAATAAATGGAATATTTAATAATCAACAATAAGTAACAATGATAAATTCCAGGAAATAAAGCTTAGGACAATAAAAACTCAGCCCAGAAAATTAAACAGCAAAAGCAGGTAAGGGAAAAAATAAAGGGTGATAGATATTGTCAAAGAATTTCTTAGCCCCAGATGGAAAGATTTTAGTCTCAAACTAATAAGATTGGACTGCAAGATCAAACCAGTCAATCCTAAAGGAAATCAGTTCTGAGTATTCATTGGAAGGACTGATGCTGAAGCTGAAACTTCAAAACTTTGGCCACCTGATGTGAAGAACTGACTCATTGGAAAAGACCCGGATGCTGGGAAAGATTCAAGGCAAGTGGAGAAGGGGACAACAGAGGATAATATGGTTGGATGGCATCACTGACTCAATGGATATGAGTTTGAGCAAGCTCTGGGAGTTG
The DNA here is from genome assembly GCF_019320065.1 of Cervus canadensis. Classification (NCBI taxonomy): domain Eukaryota; kingdom Metazoa; phylum Chordata; class Mammalia; order Artiodactyla; family Cervidae; genus Cervus; species Cervus canadensis. The sequence continues at coordinate 22,773,504 of NC_057410.1, read as the reverse complement.
GTGTTGGATAGGGAAGCCTGGAGTGCTGCAGTCCATGGGGTCGCAAAGAGTCAGACATGACTGAGTGACTGAACTTAACTGAATAAGATATACCATGAAAGATTCTGGTGATATTTTTGTAGGAATTTCCAACATTATAGCTGACACTGCTAAGTCACTTCAGTCGTGTCTGACTCTGTGCAACCCCATAGACGGCAGCCCACCAGGCTCCTCTGTCCCTGGGATTCTCCAGGTAAGAATACTGGAGTGGGCTGACATTTCCTTCTCCAATGCATGCATACATGCTAAGTCGCTTCAGTCGTGTCCGACTCTGGGCAACCCTGTGGATAGCAGCCCACCAGGCTCCGCTGTCCACAGGAATCTCTAGGCAAGAATACTGGAGTGGGTTGCCGTTTCCTTCTCCAACATTATAGAAACCATAACAAATAAGGTCTTGGCTCTGTTTATATTTCTGGATAATGGGAAACAGGAAATTGGCCAATATTATTTGCTTTGGCTGCACATAAAAGTCATTAGTCTGGCTTAATGAATGGATACTATTCCTGTGAGACTATATAAGCAGGGATATTATTTAAAATTTGGAAACAAAGTATGTCTGAAAGAAGAGTAGTGATCCACAAGTGGTCTCTAATCATTAGTGGCTTTGGTAGTACAACGGAACAATGAAGCCACAAACTCACTCCTCAGTATCACTAATTAGTGTAACCACTAGCACCCCTTCCTACCCACTACCCCCAAGAGAGGGTAAGGGATGATTTTATAAAGGTGCTTTCTCTAAAAAATTACCTGCCTCTATAGTAAGGAATATATGGCTCAGTAACTGATCTGCCGAAACAATCTTGATAAAGGAGAACAAGGCTGTGGTATCATACTCCATGATTTCAAACTATATACAAAGCTAGAGTAATCAAACAGTATGGTAGTAGCACAAAAATAGGCACATAGATTAATGGACCCCATATTCTACGCCAAATGAGAGAACATACAGTGAAAAATGGACAGTCTTTTCAATGAAATAGGTCAGGGAAACTGGACAATCACATGCAAAAGAATGAAACAAGGCTATTATCTTGCAAAAAATCAATTTTCACAAAAATTAATTCAAAATGGATTAAAGATGTGAATGTGAAGACATGAAACCATAAAATTCCTAGAAGAAAACAGGCTATTACCTCATGGACATTAGTCTTAGTGATGTTTTCATGGCTCTAATTCCAAAAGCAAGAGAAACAAAAGCAAAATTAAACAAATGGGACTACATCAAACTATAAAACTTCTGAATAGAAAAGGAAACTATCATCAAACTGAAAAGGCAACCTATTGATTGGGAGATGATATTTGCATATCATATATTCAATAAGGGCTTAATATCCAAAATATATAAAGAACTCATATAACTCAACAATAAAAAATGAACAAGTTGATTTAAAAGTGGGCAGAAGATCTGAATAGACACTTTTCCAAAGAAGACATATAAATGGCCAACAGGCACAGGAAAAGATGCTCACCACTAATTATTATGGAAATGTAAATCAAAACTGCAAAGAGATATCATCTCATACCTGGAAGAATGGCTGTTATCAAAAAGACAAGAAACATTAAGTGCTGAAGAAAATGGTGATTGCAGCCATGAAATTAAAAGACGCTTACCCCTTGGAAGGAAAGTTATAACCAACCTAGATAGCATATTAAAAAGCAGAGACATTATATTTTGTCAACAAAGTCCGTCTAGTCAAGGCTATGGCTTTTCCAGTAGTCATGTATGGATGTGAAAGTTGGACTGTAAAGAAAGCTCAGTGCTGAAGAATTGATGCTTTTGAACTGTGGTGTTGGAGAAGACTCTTGAGAGTCCTTTGGACTGCAAGGAGATCCAACCAGTCCATCCTAAAGGAGATGAGTCCTGGGTGTTCATTGGAAGGACTGATGCTGAAGCTGAAACTCCAATACTTTGGCCACCTCATGCAAAGAGCTGACTCATTGGAAAAGACCCTGATGCTGGGAGGGATTGGGGGCAGGAGGAGTAGGGGATGACAGAGGATGAGGTGGCTGGATGGCATTACTGACTCAATGGACATGAGTTTGAGCAAACTCTGGGAGTTGGTGATGGACAGGGAGGCCTGGTGTGGTGCGGTTCATGGGGTTGCAAAGAGTCCGACATGACTGAATGACTGAACTGAACTGAACTGAACTTCCATAGGGCTTATTCATCTTACAACTGGAAGTGTTTATCTTTGGTATTATTATTTATCACTAAGTCATGATTGACTCTTTGTAACGCCATGGACTGTAGCCTGCCAGGCTCCTCTGTCTGTGGGATTTCCCTGGGCAAAAATACTGGAGGGGGTTGCCACTTCCTTCTTCAGGGAATCTTCTCTACCCAGGGATTGAATGCATGTTTCCTGCATTGGCAGGTGGATTCTTTACTGCTGAGAAAACTGGGAAGCCCTTTTCTTTGACTACCTTCCTCCAATTCTCCTCATCTCTATTTTTTGCCTTTCACAACCACAAGTCTGATCTCTTTTTCTATGAGTTTGTTTGGGTTTTTCCTTCTTGTAGATTCCATATATAGGTGAGATCACACAGTATTTATCTTTTTCTGTCTGATTTATTTCACTTAGCGTAATGCCTTAAGTTCTATTCATTTGTAGCAAACTAGAATTTTCTCATTTGTTTTTAGTGTCTGAATAGTATTCCACATATTGTGCTTCCCTTGTAGCTCAGTTGGTAAAGAATCTGCCTGCAATGCAGGAGACCCAGGTTCAATTCTGGGTTGGGAAGATCCCCTGGAGAAGGAAATGGCAACCTGCTCCTGTATTCTTGCCTAGAGAATTCCACAGACAGAGGAATCTGGCAGGCTATATCCCACACATACCTCACAACTTCTTTATTCATTCATCCATTGATGGGCACTTAATGTGTTCTTCATATCTGACTACTGCAAATAATGCTGCTATAAACTTAGGACAAGGAGATCAAACCAGTCAACCCTAAAGAAAACTAGTTCTGAATATTCATTGGAAGAACTGATGCTGAAACTGAAACTCCAATACTTTGGCCACCTGATGCAAAGAACCGACTCATTGAAAAAGACCCTAATGCTGGGAAAGATTGAAGGCAGGAGGAGAAGGGGATGACAGAGGATGAGATGGATGGATGGCATCACTGACTCGATGGATATGAGTTTGAGTAAGCTCCAGGAGTTGGTGATGGACAGGGAAGCCTGGCATATTGCAGTCCATGGGGTCAAAAAGTTTGGACATGACTGAGTGACTGAACTGAACTGAACTAAAACATAGAGGACATATATTCTTTTTGATTTAGTGTTTTTTATTTTGGATATATTCCCAGAAATGGAATTGTTGAATTATATGTTAGTTCTATTTTTTAATTTCTGAGTGTCCTACACACTGTTTTCTATAGTATCTGTACCAATTTACAATTTCACTGATGGTGCACATTTCTTATTTTGTCCAAATCCATGCCAAGATTTGTTGCCTCTTTTCTTTTTGGTAATGGCTATACCAACATGTGTGAGATGATATCTCATTGTGGTTTTTATTTGTGCTCAATCAAATTTAGAACACTTTCATCACATCCCAAAAGAAATTCCATGCTCATAAACAGTCACTCATCATTTCCCCTCACACCTAAGCACCCATCCCCACACAGCCCTGGGCAACCACCAATCTATTTTCTCTCCACACATTTGTCTGTTTTGAACATTTCATATAAATAGAGTCATGCAGTATATGTGTTTCTTATGGCAAGCTTCTTTTTTTAAAATAACTTTTTATTTTGTATTGGGGTATCGCCAATTAACTATCTTGTGATAGTTTCAGGCAAACACGGAAGGGACTCAAACATACACATACATGTATCTATTCTCTCCCAAACTCCCCTCCCACTCAGGCTGTGTGATTAGCTTCTTATTTTATTTATTTTTTGGCTAGCTTCTTTTATTTGACATAATGCTTTCAGTGTTCATCCATGTTGTAGTATATATCAATATTTTCTTTTTTTGACAAATAATATTCCATTGCATGGACAGACCACATTTTATTTATACACTTGTCAATCAATGAACATTTGGGTTGTTTCCACTTTTGCACTGCTATGAATAATCATACTATGAACATCAGTGTAAAAGTTTTAGGTGGATGCATGTTTTTGTAGGAGTGGAATCACTAGGTCATACGGTAATACTTTGTTTAGCTTTCTGAGGAATTGCTGGGCTGTTTTCCAAAATGGAAAAGTCTTTCTTTCTCTTGAAAAGTCTTTGTTTCACCTTAAGTTTTGAAAAATGGTTTTGCTGAATATAAAATTCTTATTTAGCATTTTTATTCTTTGAGGACTTTGACTGTGTCATCCCACTGCCTTCTGGGTTCCAACTTTTCTGAAAAATGAAGTTGGCTGTTAATCTTACTAAATTTCTCATATATAATTAAGAGCTTTTTTCATGATCTTTCAAAAGTTTCTCAGTGTCTTTGGCTTTCAGGAATTTTACTATGATATGTCTGGGTGTGGATCTCTTAGTGTTTATCTTACTAGGAGTTTGTTGAGCCTCTTAGATGAGTAGATCATGGTTAATGGATTTTCTTTCTTTTTAAAAAATCAAACTGGTAAATGTTCAGCCATTATTTCTTTAAGCTTTTTCTTTTTTCTGCTTCTTTCTCTCTCGCCTCTCCCTGTGGTGCTTCCACCATATATATGCTGGTGCACTTTAGTAGGGTCCTACGTTTCTCTGCAACTCTGTTTATTTTCTTTATTCTTTTTTTTTCTTTGTTCTTCATATTTCATAATCTCTATTGATCTGTCTTCAAATTCTCTGATTCCTTCTGCCAGTGGAAATAAACTGATGAGCCTGTGTATTGCATTCTTCATTTCAATTCCTTCACCTTTTGTTGCCAGAGTTTCCATTTTGTTCTTTTGGATAATTTATATCAGTTTATTAATATTCTCTATGAGACATAGTCGTCATACTTTTTTTCTTTAAACATAATTTTCTTTATTTTTTTGAATACATTTATAATAGCTGCAGTAGAGTCTTTGTTAAATCCAATAACTAGACCCAGTCACAGGTAGCTTCTGTTGTCTTCTTTCTTTTCCTGTGTATGGGTCATACTTTCCTTTATGTTTTATATCTCATATTTTTTATGTGTTAAAAACTGGACACTTTAGGTAAAATTTGTAGTAATTTTGGATACTGTTCTCCCCTTTCCCCTAGAGTTTATTTTCCTTATTGTTTGCTTTTTCATTTGTTTAGTGACTTCACTGGAATATTTTAAATAAAATCTATTTCCCATAAATATAAAGTCTCTGATGTTATTCCTCAAAGGATGCAATCTTGGGCAAGTACACATTTACCCTGGGAGTATAGTACTTTTAACAGAGTTCTCTTTGACTGTCTTTCCCTGATTTCACTGTTAAGTTGTCTGCCTCTGCTGGTATCACATCCAAATTTAGGCTCCACTAGTCGCTGGATGGTTGAGCTATTGTTTTGATGATACCCTAGGGCATCCATTGTCCCACAGTATGATCCAATTAAATTCAAGTTTCTTTGCAAGTGTAGTCTTTGAAGCCAGTCTTTGAGGTTTTTCTTGACTCTAGAAGAGATCTCAGTTTTTCTTTCCCTGGTTCTCTCAATAAACAGACTGGCCTACAATTTAACTTGTTACCTTCATAAAGCTATTAGCCTCCACTTAATTGCTTACCACCAAAACCACCATTATTTTTAAGACTGCTTGAGCTTGAACTTCCCCAAAATCTGTTTCAAATAAAATCAGTTCCTCTAGGAAGAGCTTTGAGCTGTTCTTACTGACTGCCTTTCTCTCTAGGCAAAACCTCTGAGTCCCTGCTCAGGAGCTGTAGGTGGGGATAGCTGTCTACTCCTCTCTGATTGGCACCCTTCCTTTATAAGCCAAGTTCTGGGAGAAGGTGATAATCTCTGGTGTCAGCTTGCCTCTGTTGGAGTGGAACGTCTGCTCTCTGAGTAGCTGATATAATCAATTCCCAGTATTCTTGGTGTACTTATCTCTCAGAAATGCAGGCTAGATGAAGGAAGGAACCCCTAATCTCTTGATTGTGCTCACCAGGAATTTAGACTCGGCAACCAGGAGTGATAAGAAATGCTGGCATCCTGCTCTACCAGTGAAAAACTGTATCCCTTCACTGAGATCTGAGGAAAGCTCCAGTTTCTTAGGCACATCCCCCAATGTGGAGCTCCCATTACAATGCGTTGGGGAGTGAGAGACAGGGTCATGGTACAAGAGCCATAGGCTCTTGCTAGTCTTACTGAGATTTAGTAGATTTTCTTGAATAAGTAAAACTTTCTTCACTTGCTATTTGCTTTTTAGGACATTTTTCCAGAGACTTTAAATTGTTGTTTCTTTCAGGGTGTAATTGACATAAAAACAGACACATAGATCAATGGCAGAGAATAAAGAGTCCAGAAATAAATTGACCCACTCACCTATGGTCAATGAATCTTTAACAAAGGAGTCAAGAATATACAATTGAGAAAAGGCAGTCTCTTCTACAAAGCATGTTGGGAAAACTGGACAGTTACATGTAAAAGAATGAAGTTAGAGCATTTCCTCACATCTATACAAAAATAAACTCAAGATGGTTTAAAGACCTAAATGAAGACACAACACCATAAAACTCTTAGAAGAGAATGTAGGTGAAACATTCTTTTACAAATTTTTATTCATGTATAGTTGACTACAATGTTGTGTTGAAACATTCTTTGACATGAATGATAGCAATTTTTTCTTAGGTCAGTCTCCCAAGGCAAAAGAAGTAAAAGCAAAAATAAACAAATGATATCTAATTAAACTTAAAACCTTTTGCATAGCAAAAGAAACCATCAACAAAATGACAAAATGGAAAGACAACCTACAGAATGGGGAAAATATTTGCAAATGATGCAACTGACAAGCGGTTAAATTTCCAAAATATACAAACAGTTCATACAACTCAATATAAAAAAACAAACAAACAAAAATGAGTAGAAGACTTGAATAGATATTTTTCCAGAGAAGACATGCAGATGGATAACAGGCACATGAAAAGATGTTCATAACTAATTATTAGGGAAATACAAATCAAAAGAACAAAGAGATATCACCTCACACCTGTCAGAATGGCTATCATCAAAAATGTTAGAGAGAATATGGAGGAAAGGGAACCCTTTACGCTGTTGGTGGGAGTGTAAACTGGTTCAGTCACTATGGAAAACAGTACAGAAGTTCCTTTAAAAACTGAAAATAGTACTACCATATGATTCAGCAATTCCATTCTTAGGTATATATCTAGAAAAAACAAAAACACTAATTTGTAAAAGACACATTGCACCCAATGTTCATAGCAACACTATTTACAGTATCCAAGACATAAAAGCTTAGTGCCTATCAACAGATGAATAAATAAAGAAGATGTAGTATATACATACAATGGAATATCAGCCATAAAATAAAGAATGAAATACTGTCATTTGTAGTAATGTGGATGTACCTAGGTAATATTCAGTTCAGTTCAGTTGCTCAGTTGTGTCCGACTCTTTGCGACCCCATGAATCACAACACGCCAGGCCTCCCTGTCCATCACCAACTCCCAGAGTTTACTCAAACTCATGTCCATCGAGTCGGTGATGCCACCCAGCTATCTAATCCTCTGTCACCCCCTTCTCCTCCTGCCCCCAATCCCTCCCAGCATCAGGGTCTTTTCCAATGAATCAACTCTTCACATCAGGTAGCCAAAGTATTGGAGTTTCAGCTTCAGCATCAGTCCTTCCAATGAACACCCAGGACTCATCTCTTTTAGGATGGACTGGTTGGATCTCCTTGCAGTTCAAGGGACTATCAGAGTCTTCTCCAACACCACAGTTCAAAAGCATCAATTCTTCAGTGCTCAGCTTACTTAACAGTCCAACTTTCACATCCATACATGACCACTGGAAAAACCATAGCCTTGACTAGACGGACCTTTGCTGGCAAAGTAATGTCTCTGCTTTTTAATATGCTATCTAGGTTGGTCATAACTTTCCTTCCAAGAAGTAAGCATTTTTTAATTTCATGGCTTCAATCAGCATCTGCAGTGATCTTGGAGCCCGAAAAAATAAAGTCAGCCACTGTTTCCACTGTTTCCCCATCTATTTGCCATGAAGTGATGGGCCCAAATATCATGATCTTAGTTTTCTGAATGTTGAGTTTTAAGCCAACTTTTTCACTGTCCTCTTTCACTTTTATCAAGAGGCTTTTTAGTTCCTCTTCACTTTCTGCCATAAGGGTGGTGTCATCTGCATATCTGACATTATTGATATTTCTCCTGGCAATCTTGATTCCAGCTTGTGCTTCATCCAGCCCAGCGTTTCTTATGATGTACTCTGCATATAAGTTAAATAAGCAAGGTGACAATATACAGCCTTGATGGACTTCTTTTCCTATTTGGAACTAGTCTGTTGTTCCATGTTCAGTTCTAACTTTTGCTTCCTGACCTGTATGCAGGTTTCTCAAGAGGCAGGTCAGATGGTCTGGTATTCCCATCTCTTTCAGAATTTTCCACAGTTTATTGTGATCCACACAGTCAAAGGTAATATTATGCTTAGTGAAATGAGAGACAAATACTATATAATGCCATTTACAAGTGGAATCGGAAAAATAATACAAAAGAACCTATATACAAAGCAGAAACAGACTCACAGACTTAGAATGCAAACTTACCAATAGAAGAGAGATCGGGAGAGGGATAAATGTGCAGTATGAGATTAATAGATACAAACTACTATGTATGAAATAGATAAGCAACAGGATTTACTGATATATCCCAGGGAATTACACCCAATGTCTTATAATAACCTTTAATGAAATATAATCTGCAGAAAATTAAATCACTATGCTGTAGATCTGAAATTAACACAATATTGTAATTGATCATATTTCTTATTTCTGTTGACTCAATCCATTCTCATTGTCATAGATTAAACAAGGTCTCAAAATTTTAACATTTTTTTCATTAAGAGGATGAGGATGAGGTCAGGCTCTGTGACTGCTTGACCAATAGTATATGGTAGAGGTGCTACATTCCCTTTTGTAGGACCTGAATTAAGCAGATAGCATTTCCAATTTCTACCCTTTGGAAGATTCACTCTTGAAAATCAGTCACCATGGCAATAAGAGCACTCAAGTAGTTCCATGTGCAAGGCCCAGGTGGAGAATAACTGAAGCTCTCAGATCATAGCTCCAGTTGAAACTAGATGACAGTCATCACCAACTTGTGAGCCATGTGAATGAGCTGTCTTGGAAGTGACTTCTTACAGCTGATGCTCTGTAGATCAGAGATTAGTCATTCCTACTGAGCAAATTCATATGCAAATTCAAGTGCCACCGGCCCCCAGTTCTCAGTGTTATAATCAAGGTCCTTCTGTTCATGATCCTAGGGCTTCGTGAATCTCCTAACTCAGGGCTTCTCTCCACCCTCCTCTAGAATTACCTGCTCAGTAATTCTGGCCCTCTTGCTTCTCCATGGAAGAAGCTGCATCAGAGATAGTATGGTGAGTTGTTACCAAACCCTGTAAGTACTGTATTTAGACTGCTGGACCTGCCACCCTCCCAGCACATCCTCAAATTTGTCTCATCAGTGGGTGATATCTTGTCTAGATATTCTCTGTCTTAGTGGGAGTGAGAACCACTTGAGGAATGTGTTAAACATACGGTTTTCCTCACATTCTAGAGACTCTGGTTCAGCACATCAGGGGTGAAATGAAGGAATTTTTCACAAGTATTCTGGGGAATTCCCATTCAGGTGGCTATCTAGGGACCCTGCCTCGCACAAAATTTTCATCCGGTTCCAGGCCGAGTAAAATGGGCCCTAACCAGGTAAAGTTTATGGACCTGGATTCCAAAGCCAGTATGATCCATATAACAGATATGGACCCTGAAATAGTAAGACTCCAATCTGTTTGGGACCTAAGTCATTCTCTGACATTAAGTTAGGACCCTGGGGAAGGGTGAGAGTTGACCTTACAAATAGACATGATCTGACCCAGTATAATTTCAGGTTTTCAAGAGATAGCATTGTAGTTTTCAAACCTGGCCACACTAGGATGATCCAAGGTATATCATTAAAAGGTAGATTCAAGGGACACAAATTGATGTTACCAAATCAACTTCTTCAGAATGGAGTTTGGGAGTTTCCATATACCCCATGCTTCATACAGATCTGGTACAAATCTGTGTGTGGACCTGTCAGCAATTAGAAACAATAAGGATATAGCACACTTCTTCTGGTTCCTGAAATTCCACAATTAGAGATTCATTCATTTGGCATAAAGGTTTTTTGGTTATTCTATCAGTAGCAAACATTCCAAGGAAAGAGGGTCCCTTTAAGTGCTGGAGAATAGGAATAACTAACATTAAGCACTATCACGTTGCTTTGGGTGAGGGTATTGAGATATTTTCCAACCATGACCCAGCTGGAACCTTGAGGATGCTTAGTTCCACATTCCTTCACATGTTCTTCTCAACACTGTCTTCCACTCACCCTCCAAATTATCTTAGAATAATTATTTTTACCTGTACACCCTTCTCCCTTAGGCTGCTAATTCTTAAGAACAGGGTGGGCGGGCTAGGTGACTTCAGTTGTGTCTGACTCTTTGCAACCCTATGGACCATAGTCTGCCAGGCTCCTCTGTCCATGGGATTCTCCAGGCAAGAATACTAGAGTGGGTTGCCATGCCTTCCTCCAGGGGATCTTTTCAACCCTGGGGTAGAACCTGCCTCTCTTGTGTCTCCTGCATTGGCAGGCGTGCTCTTTACCACTAGCACCACCTGGGAAGGCCTCTTAAGAACAGCGAATGTCTAACTAGTGTTTGCATCTTAGACATTATCCAGCATGTTAATAAATGTTGCTAAATAGAAGATAGCACCTCAAATCCTCACACCTTAATGCCGATGATGACAGCCTAAGAGGTGTCCTAATATGGGGGAGGTATCACCTATCTGGGTTTCCTCAGTGGCTCAGTGGTAAAGAATCTGCCTGCAATGCAGGAGACACAGGAGACACAGGATCAATCCCTGGGTTGAGAAGATCCCCTGGAGGAGGGCATGGCCACCCACTCTAGTATTCTTGCCTGGAGAATCTCATGGACAAAGAAACCTGGCAAGCTACAGTCCATAGGGTCACAAAGGGTTGGACATAGCTGTAACTGAACACACACACACACATCATCTATTTAGGACTGACCTCAGCACAGAAGTTGACAGCTTGTGTCTGTCAACTGAACAGATTTTGACATGGAGAAGGATAAGAATGTGAGAGCATGGGGACGTCCCCCCGCAACACATCCCATGGGGCAAGAGAAAGCTGAAGATGCATTAGACGTATGTCAAACTGTCAACTATGGACTGTAACCTGTCAGGCTTCTCTGTCCACGGGATTCTCCAGGCAAGAATACTAGAGTGGGTTGCTATGCTCTCTTCCAGGAGATTTTCTCAACTCAGGGATCAAACCTGTGTCCCCTGCACTGCAGGCAGATTCTTTACCACTGAGCCACTGGGAAAACCCAAATAGGTGATATCTCCCCCATATTAGGACATCTCTTAGGATGTCACCAAGTAGTTCTTTTCAGGGCCTGTTCACAGAGTGGGTGATTCTGAGGATTTTGGTGTATTGGATGGCTGAAGGTCTGCTTGCCCTAAAGAAGTACAAACTTCTGAATAAAATGAGAGAAAGAGCATTACATTTTTATGGGGTATCCATATTAGGTATCCATATATTAGGACCCTACCTCAGGGAGCAAAGTAGGAGTTTGCCTTCCTAAATAGACAGAAGGCTCTTTCTTGTCATGCAAAAGATAGGAAATAGGACATGTTCAGGCAGGGGAGAGGATACTCAAAGGGGAAAGTAAAAGAACATGTCAGTCACATTCCATCACATTTACTCCTCTGCCTAAGGCCAGCCTAAAGAGTGAGGACCCTGTGTAGCAAGCTGATTTTAAAGTGAGAGCAAAGGTAACAAAATACTAGGTTCATGAACAGAAGACTCAATTTGATGAGGATACTTGAAATTTACATTTGGAAACCAATTGTCATGATCACCTTGACACTCGCGTATACTAGCTCATACCTCTGAAGAAGGATGGCCAAGTTTGTCTGGAGGCATTTTCCCTCTAAGTTATAAGTGGAATTGCTAACATAAAAGTGGGTTATGTTAAAAAACACAGAGCCCAGAAGCTGGGCTTGAGGTGTGACTTTGTCCTTTACACATTAAATATTGCAACAGGTCTTTCCTAACATACTACATGCTGCAATGTGTCAACATGGGTTTAAGAAAAATTTACGCACTGACTGTAAATCTCAGTTTTAAATTGACTTTTCCCTTGTTTGTTTTTTTAAGTTTTAAAGGAAACTCTGTTTCATGCACCAGACCCTCCTCAAAAAGATGGTGTTCAGTGTTCCTGAGTTTGAGGCTCATTGTTTACCATCCCACTCAGATGCTTTCACCAGTTTATAGTCTGGCTTTATTATAAAAGCCAGAACCTTTTTTTACCTTGAACTCTCTATGGCAGATTGAACTAAGAGATTCCATCCTCTCCTATCTAGAGCATCAACAGAGGATCTCTTATCAAAAATATCCCATCAAGCTGGATCATTGCTTCCAGAAAGCAAAGGGATAACTGATAACTAGTGTACCATGATGTTTAGTGTGATGTGCTTGGCTTAAGGAAGAACATAAAAAGAGCCGAAAGTGTTGTGTTAGGGGTAGGATGGGATTCTCTCGGATTCCTAAGTATGAGTATGTATGAAAGTCGCTCGGTCGTGTCTGACTCTTTGCAACCCCATGAACTATACAGTCCATGGAATTCTCTAGGCCAGAATACTGGATTGGGTAGCCTTTCCTTTTTCCAGGGTATCTTCTCAATCCAAGGATCGAACCCAGGTCTCCCACATTGCAGATGGATTCTTTACCAGCCACAAGGGAAGCCCAAGAAGACTGGAGTGGATAGCCTATTCCTTCTTCAGCTGATCTTCCCCACCCAGAAATCAAACTGGGGTCTCCTGCATTGCAGGTAGATTCTTTACCACCTGAGCTATCAGGTTACTAGAGGATCAGACAAAAAGAGGAGTAACTCTGGTTGTCTCTAGATGAGTAAATCGTGTGTCTGGGAAATGTGTGGATTTGCAGAGGATCTAGGAACACAGACCAGCCAGCCCACAGCTCTCACTGGCAGGGAGACAGAACTAGAATCAGATTCTTGCATTTATCCCATTGTGGGGACAGGAGTTTGTCCACCTTTGGAGAGAATGAGTAAAGAAAACCGAGTGCGGGAAGGTGTCCCTCTTGCTACTGAAGGTGATCACTCTACCTGAGATGGACCCACATGTCCCACCATCTCAGGAGCACTAGGCTGCCTTGCCTCCCCTACAGGCACGGGCTTCCCATATGCATGGGAATACGTTAAAGTTGTTCACTTTCATCTTCAAGACTCATTTCCTCCGGGAAGTCTGTCCCTATGATCAGTGTATCCATCTTTCACTGCAGTCTTTGTCATTTTATGTGCATTAGTGTCACACTTTGATTGTTTTATCCTACCAGATCATAAACCCCATGAGAACGAAGATTGTGTCTGGTTCGGCTCACTATCGGACTTCCCTGGTAGCTCAGATGGTAAGGAATCTGCAATGCAGGAGACCAGGCTTCGATCCCAGGGTTGGGATGACCCCCTGAAGAAAGGAATGGCTACCCACTCCAATATTCTTGGCCTGGAGAATTCTATGGACAGAGGAGCCTGAAGGGCTACAGTCCATGAGGTCCCAAAGAGTCGTCACAACTGAGTGTCTAACACTTAACACTTTGATTAAAATGCTTTCCCCTACCAATTATAAACTCCATGAGAACAAAGATTGTATCTGTTTTGACTCACCATTTTGTCACTCATAGCTAGAATGTAGGAAGTACCCAATAAATGTTTTTTTAAATCAGAGGATGAGCAAATGCAGACAGAACTGGATTTTCTGAGGAAGGATATGGGGTCATGAGCTTTAAACAGGGGGCTACCTGTGGGCAGGCAAAGCCCAGAGAGGAGAGATGTCTCAAGAGAAAGCAATATACATGAGGTTTCGTGTCAGAGCCTTCCTTTGTGCAGTCAAATTAGTCAGAATTTCAACCCTGAATTGTCCACCTTGGAATACCCTTCAGAGACACACCTCACTCCTCAGAACTTAGCATATTTACATAGTCCTGCACTTGTAAGCTATTGAAGGCTGTCCAAGCAGGATGACATGAAAGAGAAGGGTCTGGATGTTCTGCTTTGCTGAGAGCCTCATCAGAGAAGGATCTGGAAAAGCATTGAACCCCTAGGTGACATGGAAGGAGGAATCCCCCTTGGTCAGTGACAGCTACATGGAGTGGCACAGAAAATCCCAAGAAGACTCAGTCTCTCCAATGTCCCACACAGGTTAGGAAGAAACTTTCATCCAGGCTGAAGTAAAATAAGAGCCCCAGTAAAGCCATGTGATGAATAAATAAATAAATGAGTCAAGCAATTGATGCTTCTCTGTTTTACAAAAAGTTGAAAAGCTAAGTGATAATTTTCTTCAAGATAAGGATGGAATTTAATCAAACAAAAACATTTCAAATTCAAATACCACTATGAAGACACTTTTGGAACTCACTGGTTTAAGATTATAACCTGGCTTTGTGTGCTGTCCTAAGTCACTCTGTCATGTCCAACTCTTTGTGACCCCATGGACTGTAAGGCTCCTCCATCCATGGGGATCCTCCAGACAAGAATATTGAAGTGGGTTGCCATGCCCTCCTCCAGGGCTTCCTTGGTGGCTCAGACAGTGAAGAATCTGCCTACAATGTGGGAGACCTGGGTTCGATCCCTGGGTTGGTAAGATCCCCTGGAAGAGGGTATGGCAACCCACTCCAGTATTCTTGCCTGGAGAATCCCTATAAATGGAGGAGACTGGCAGGCTGAAGTCCATGGGGCCTCAAAGAGTCAGACACGATTGAGTTGACTAAGCACAGCACACAAAGCCAGATTATAATTTTAAACCAGTGAGTTCCAAAAGTGTCTTCATACTGGTATTTGAATTTGAAATGTTTTCATTTGATTAAATTCCATCTTTAGCTTGAAGAAAATTATCACTTAGCTTTTCAACTTTTTATAAAACAGAGAAGCATCAATTGATTGACTCACTTATGTATTTATTCAACAAATTTGTTTTGATATCACATCTACAGAACTTACAGTCTCAAGAGGAACCATGTAAACAATTTATTATACAATGAGAAAGAATGAAACCTACTGCAGCATTGGAACAGGGCCATGGAAAAGTAAACACACAATTTTGACCTCTTTCACAATATCTGTCTCTTATATTTGAAGACTAGAAGTTAAATGCTTTCATGGTTTCAAAATTAAACTTCAAATTTTGTATTGTTTTAAATTTCAATCTTAAGAAATGTAGGTAATAGGTTAATGATAGTTTCCTGTTCTCCATTACTTCAGAAGGCAAATTTTAGGGAACTAGGGTTTTATTGTGGCAACAAGGGAATAAAAGAAGTAAATACCCATAAGCTGTGCAATTGTAGAATGGTAAGATCACACAGGACGCAAGGATCAAATAGTCTGCTCTCTTGTACTAAAAATGAGGAAACAGGCCCAGGAGAATAGAATGAAGTTTTAGGGTAATTATAAGAAATTTTCAGTAACAGATGATACAACTGTAATCAGTATTTTCCATGTGAAAAAGGATGATTTAAGTGCCTTATGAGATTTACTTGATTTTTTGAAACAACCTTAGAATAGGTAAAAATACATGCTCAGTCACTTCAGTTGTGTCCAACTCTTTGCAATGCTATGGACTGTAGCCCTCCAGGCTCCTCTGTCCATGGGGTTTCTCAGGCAAGAATACTGGAGTGGGTTACCATGCCACCCTCCAGAGGATGGCCCCAACCCAAGGATTGAACCTGAGTCTCTAAAGTCTCCTGCATTGGTAGGCGGGTTCTTTCCCATTTGTAGGTGGTTCTTTAGCACCACCTGGGAAGCCCATGTTATCCCCAAATTACAGATGAGGAAACTGGGGCATAGAGAAGTTAATAATTTACCTAATTATTGTGTAACTAATAACTAGTTACCAGCTAGTAAATATCAAATCCAGGAAGTATTCTGGTTCCATTAATCAGAAACCAAGTGTTTAACTTTACATGTTCTACATCTTACTCATTCGCTAAACATACATTCATACTTATTTTTTTTTTCCATACTTATTTTAAATGTGGTCATTCTCATTAAACATCTCTAGTTTTTGGAGATTAGTGATAAGTTCTTTCATTTTATTTTTCCAAATAAAGGAAATAGTAAGTTAAGTTTGACATGACTATGTTTCTAGCTCTCAGAGGAATGTCACAAAGGGGAAAATTTGCTTTGAGAGTAATTCGGTATTTTCTGAAAGCTGCCATGCTATTGTGTTACCTGGCAATAGCAAATCAATGTCAGTCTCTGTTCAAACACCAGTTGTGCAAAGCACGTCAGAGTAACTGGTAGCCTGGCAGACTCAATCAGCGATTGCCTCTCTGGGCACCAAAAGTCTAACTGGCCACCTAATTATGGTTCTTCTTAACTACAGAGAAAGAATTGAGAGAAGATGCAAAATATCAGTAGGGATAAATCACAGATCACTTTATTTAACAAACAGCTCAGGCACAGATAGTGTGTGACAGTATACAAATTGTAGGGGTATTCTTCATTAGTTCATCCACTCATCCAATAAATAACTACAGAGCTACCCTATGGCAAGTGCCAGGAACACTGATGAGGATAAACGGGGAATGGTTGCTCAGGGGCATGAAGTCTAGCGGGGCCTCTACGCCACTATAGGAGTATAGTGTGTTATGATGTGCTTCTGGAGCCCAAATGAGGACAAGGCTAACGATGGGGCAGAGAGGGGAGACCTTTGGAATCATATGTAGCTGAATCCTTACTCTGATTCTGCCTCTGGCAAGTCCCTTAACTCATTCACTCTGCTTTCTCATCCGAAAAGTAAAGATGAAAACACCAACCTCACAAGCAGTAGTAGTAGTAGTGTTAGTCACTCAGTCGTGTCCGACTCTTTGTGATCCCATGGACTGTAGCCCACCAGGCTCCTCTGTCCATGGGATTCTCCAGGCAAGAATACTGGAGTGGATTAGCATTCTCTTCTCCAGGGATTGCCATTCCCTTCTCTTTCAAATGCTGGTTTAAAACAAGCCCTTGGGGTGCACGTGTCTCTTTCAGATCTGGTTTCCTCGGTGTGTATGCCCAGAAGTGGGATTGCTGGGTCATATGGCAGTTCTATTTCCAGTTGTTTAAGGAATCTCCACACTGTTCTCCATAGCGGCTGTACTAGTTTGCATTCCCACCTACAGTGTAAGAGGATTCCCTTTTCTCCACACCCTCTCCAGCATTTATTGCTTGTAGACTTTTGGATAGCAGCCATCCTGACTGGCGTGTAATGGTACCTCATTGTGGTTTTGATTTTCATTTCTCTGATAATGAGTGATGTTGAGCATCTTTTCATGTGTTTGTTAGCCATCTGTATGTCTTCTTTGGAGAAATGTCTGTTTAGTTCTTTGCCCATTTTTTGATTGCGTCATTTACTTTTCTGGAATTGAGCTGCAGGAGTTGCTTGTATATTTTTGAGATTAATTCTTTGTCTGTTGCTTTGTTTGCTATTATTTTCTCCCATTCTGAGGTCTGTCTTTTCACCTTACTTATAGTTTCCTTTGTTGTGCAAAAGCTTTTAAGTTTAATTAGGTCCCATTAGTTTATTTTTGCTTTTATTTCCATTAATCTGGGAGGTGAGTCATAGAGGATCTTGCTGTGATTTATGTCGGAGAGTGTTTTGCCTATAATGTTCATCGCAGCACTGTTTATAATAGCCAGGACATGGACGCAACCTAGGTGCCCATCAGCAGATGAATGGATAAGAAAGCTATGGTACATATACACAATGGAATATTACTCAGCCATTAAAAAGAATGCATTTGAATCAGTTCTAATGAGAAGGATGAAACTGGAGCCCATTATACAGAGTGAAGTAAGCCAGAAAGATAAAGACCAATACAGTATACTAAAGCATATATATGGAATTTAGAAAGATGGTAATGATAACCCTATATGCAAGACAGAAAAAGAGACACAGATGTATAGAACAGACTTTTGGACTCTATGGGAGAAGGCAAGGGTGGGATGATCTGAGAGAACAGCATCAAAACATGTACATTATCAAGTGTGAAACAGATCGCCAGTCCAGGTTGGATGCATGAGACAAGAGCTCAGGGCTGGTGCACTGGGATGACCCAGAGGGATGGAATGGGGAGAGAGGTGGGAGGGGGTTCAGGATGGGGAACACATGTAAATCCATGGCTGATTCATGTCAATGTATGGCAAAAACCACTACAATATTGTAAAGTAATTAGCCTCCAACTAATAAAAATAAATGAAAAAAAGAAAAAGAAAAAAGAAAACAAGCCCTTGAGGACTGTTAAGTAGATTCAGCGTAGTTACCAAAGGCTCAAGAGTTTGATTATACCACGGAAAGACAATGGCATACCAGTTGTCTCGTACCACCTAGACATTGCTCAGAGCTCTTCTAAAACTCTAAGAATGTAAAATAGCTACAAAAGATGACAAATTTGAATTTTGCTCATCACTTTGTGGCTTTGTAGACAATGCAACTCATTTTATTTCAATATATGTATGATTAAAGTAAGTAGCACATATGTAAATGAACAATCTATAGTTCTCTAGAAAATTAGGCAATGAACCACTACTTTTCTGTACTAGCTAAGATATGGACACCAAGAACTGACTAAGTAAGCAATTCATTAAAAAGTTGAGTAGCTGCATAGTGAACTAGTATCAATCTTAGGACTGCATTGATTCCATCTTTATTTATATTTTCTCTGAAAGGGATTTTTGTTTTAGAACCTTGGATTTTGCTCTTACTAATTTAGGTAGAAAGAAATACAAATCTGTGATTAATGAGCTCTCATTAATCCTCTCCCAATTTTACCAGTTTTGACGATTTAGTACTTTTACAAAAGATGCTTATATTTATTAAATAAGAATCAATGGAAAAGTGTAATAATGTGAAGATAATCTAGTTTCAACAAGTTTAAAGAGACATCAAAATTATTCTGATGTATTCTTATCTCATAAGGTGAAATTTTTTATGTCAAACTAAAGATGTTTGTTGCATTTGGCTAGGCAGGGGATAATCAGCTTTCATAAAAAATATACCCTCTATATTCTGTTTAAATAATTAATGTATTTGTTTTTAGGTTTCAAAATGGTAACTCCAGTGAAGGTAGTTATCACATTATCCTTATACTTGATTTACATTGTTGGATGGTTTTAATACAATTTGATGTGTGTGTATGTGTGTTAATGGAGAGTTTTTTAATCCTCCTGATTATTATATACCTGCGTTGTCTGGATGGATTTTTGTTTTTGTTGTTGTCCTTTTTTTTTTTTAAGTGCTGAGATGCTGCTGATGCATTAGTTAATCGGAACTGTAAAATAAGACAGTTCTAGATATTCACGGTCTGAACAGTGAACCTTACCATTCTAAATAAAGTTAAATTGGGTATGCGAGAATTTAGAAAGTAATTTGTGTTGCCTGATAGTTTGTTAAACTGTGGGGCTCAGGTCTCTACAGGAGAACATTTTTCCCTTAAAGAATGACAAATGAGTATTAAATAAATAGGAGGTTGTGAACATATTTGCTACATGCATAGGCTTTCTGGAAACAGGAATTTTGGTTAACCTCAGAAAAGCCTCAGTGTAAACAGCTTTCCTTAAAATTGTAAGTGGTGCCTTTAACAAGCAGAACTGAAATTATACTGTTATTTATTAAATCCTAATTCTGTCTTCATATATACTGAGGATTATGCTTAGAGTGGGGGCAGTGGGGAATGGGTGGGAAATGACCGCAAAAGACCCCTAGCCATGGTTAAGGGCTGGCAAGGTATCTTCTACACTGCTCTTGCATTAAGTGATTTTTACTGTGAATGACAGGTTTTTCATTTGCAACCCTTCCTCAAATTTTTTTTCCTTTATGTCAGATACAGGTTTGACATCATCAAACCTACAGGAAGTTTAGAACCACCTACTGAAAGAAAGACTCTTTTACAGATTTCAAAATGAGCAGGGACATGTATTTCCACATATAGGACAGATCCAATAAATGCAACCTTGAGTAATGAAGAAACTTAATGGTTTAAAAAAAAAGCCAACCCACAGAAAAGCTCAACTCACACCACGATATGCTTTGTGTGGACCCAGGAAAGCTGGAGCAGGGGCTGGCAGGTCCCAGGCTTCACTCTTGGGGGACAGCTGGACAGCTCAGCCGCACCTGGGAGGATGCTTTCGTTGACATCTCAGGTTGCCGCCTGACGATTGGTGGCTGGGGCTGGAAGGGAGGGTCCACAGGAAACGCGACACTGGGGATGCTGCCCCCTATCACATGATGGAAATTTCCACTCTTTAGAAAGGCGAAAAGAAAAGAAAGAAGGGTCTCTCAATCCACCCTTTTCCCCTGGATCCCAATCGGGAGAGGGAAGAAAAAGGCGGGTGAGTGAAGCTGTTTATATTTTCCGTTGACTTAAAGACTTGTCAATGTGCAAACCTGTGGCTGGATCCCAACTGGGATATGTGTGTGTGTGTGTGTGCGCGCGCGCGCTCGTGTGCGCATGGGGACACGCACACGTCTGCAGCGTGGTCTCTTAACCTTCTGGGGCTTAGGTCAGGCGCTGTAGCTCCTCGTATCTTGTTGATGGTTCTAAATCCTTATCATTTTCCAAAGAATCCCACTGCGTGCGGGTTACTGCAGGCTAATGACCGGATTGACTAGAAATTAAGTAAACCAGGGCAAACCGAGGTAAAGGGCACAGGCTGGGAAAGCTCCTGTGAGTCTCTATGCCAGGAGAAGTGACTGTGCCAAGGCGGCCTATTCTTGGGGGGCGGGCAAGTGGGTGGCTTGCGCTGGAACGCCCCGCCCGCGAGCCCGGGATTCCCTGGGTGCTCAAATTTCGAGATCCCTTTTTTTTTTTTTTTGAGACCGCCATCCACAGCCTTGGCGCCGCCGCCTGCCTGGCCAGGGGGTCCGAGACCCTCTGGAGGAACTGGCTCCGCGTCAGCTCAGGATCGTGCTGGAGAGGTGTTACCCGAGTCGCGGGACCCGTGCCCGTGTCCTCAGGGTTGGGGACACGCGATGCAGGACCTAAAATAGACCCATCTTCCCTGACAGCTGGGCCCCCCGGGAGGCCAGCGCGGTTCCCTGGGTCGGGAGCTTGGGCTTTGCCCAGGGAACTCCGGGGAGGCTCCTTTAGGGGAGGAAGAAGGCGAGATCAGCGCTGGATCTGGGCACCTTGGCTGGGGCGGTGAGCGCGTTCCTTGCCGTCGGACTGAGAAGCCAGGGGTGCGCAGAAAACAGGAAAAGAGCGGCGCAGAGAAGCGAGCAGGAAAGACAAGCGGCGCCCAGGCGACGGAGAGGGGCCGTCGGGGAAGAGGGTTGGAGTCCAGGGATGAGGGAGAAGGAGAGAGCGATAAGGGTCCAGACCCCGAGAGGGGTAGGAGTAGGCAGGAAAATGGAGAAAAGGGAGAGAAAGAATGGAAGGAAGAGAGGATGGAAGCGGGAGCGGGGACGCCGGGAGCACCTCGGAGTCCGGGAGAGGAGAGAGGGAGCGCGGGGACCAGCTCCAGAGCCGCGCGAGGTGCAGGGAGGGGCTCTTCGCACCGGTGGGCGTGCGCCCTAGTGGGCGCTGGCTGGAAGTGGAGAAACCGCGCGTCCCCGAGCTTCACCTCAGTGATCCGACAGGGAAAGGTTGAGAGTGTCCCTTCCACGTGCACCGGAACCAGCCCGGGAAGTGGGCACCAGGCTGCTGACTTGGTTAGAGGAACTGGGTAAACTAAACCAGGGATGATCCAGAGATCCCCATCTGCAGTCCTCCGCAGAGCCTTTAAATACCTGGTCCTGATTTCACCGGAGGACGCCAGTTTGGCTCTTGATGTGTATCTCTTAGTGCAAAAGGTGTATTTCTACCTGTCTCAGAGGGACCTTAGGCCCTGATAAGAGAAGAGAGGAAAAGCGAAGGGTAACCTCTGCCCTGGAGGTGTAAGCAGACCTGGTCTTGCACTTAAACCTCCTCCGCCTCCTGGTCAGGTGCCCCATCCCCCAAGGCTGCTGGACCTGCTTTCTTTGTTATTGGTTGGGTAGTGGTGCACTTTGGCACCCTTAAGGAAAGGAGGGAGTGGCCAGCCTCTCACCATGAATGGTCTGTTTCCCAAATTACTGTTTTCCTGTATTCATCTTTATTCTCTCCCTAGGCAGTGCAGACATAATCATTAGGACATCACTATGACTAAATTGTCTTATGTTGTAAAGAGAGCATCCTATCCCAGATCACAATTCCCAGGGCCTGGGTTTGTTTCAGCTTTGGTTAAAACTTTTTATTGACCTTAACTTTTGCTGGGAGGAGGTGTAAATTCGCCCGTGGGTTGGTTTCTTTTTTTTTTTTTTTGTCCCCACTGCAAATAAGTCTCTAAGGAGTGGGTGAGATTGGTGGACTCTCTCATATTGGAACACAAGAAATGTTTGTGTGTGTGTGTGCGCGTGATATAGTCTCAAATTCTAGCAAATGAATCTACAGAAAATCTGTGTTTTGGGTAGAAGATTGTAAGCACAGAGACCCTGA
Source organism: Cervus canadensis (assembly GCF_019320065.1). Lineage (NCBI taxonomy): Eukaryota > Metazoa > Chordata > Mammalia > Artiodactyla > Cervidae > Cervus > Cervus canadensis. The sequence continues at coordinate 22,750,761 of NC_057410.1, read as the reverse complement.
AAAGAGTATCTGATCTCCCCAAGTTACAGAATACCATGGGGTGGCAAAGGGTCGGACATGACTTAGCCACTAAACAACAACAAATATGTGTTCAGAGACAGAAAGCTTCTAATGGGCTGATTTTATCACAAAACCTCAAAAAACAGGAAGACTGGGGTAAAGGGATAAATGACTTTCAAGGCTGTGGGCATAGGAGGTCAGCTCTTCTGCCAGAGTTTGCAGTGCTAGGTGCCCCAAAGAGGCTAGTCTCTGCTAGATTCATCATAATAATGGCTCACGCATACATATCAATTATTATGGTCCCTATATGTTACTAAGTGCTTCTTTTAACATTTGACCCTCATTTGACCCTAGCCTATTGAGCTAGATTGTATTATTCTAACTATATTATAGAACAAGAAATGGAGATACAGTGTGGGGTACACAGAACATCTTTGGAAGTTATATTTGGACATTAATTATTCTTAAGTGTACAGAACAATCTTCTTTCACTTTATATTTAATCATAGTCAGAAATGGACAGGTTCTGGAGATCCAAGACTGACTTCTTAGTCTATTAGAGACTAATTCTATCCTAAGAAAGCCAAAAGCATGACCATGCAGCTTAAGAATTAATCGTTGTCAGACCCAGGACTGGATTTTTTTACAAGTGACATTTGAGAAATGAATAACTATGGTTCAGCTCAGTTCAGTTCAGTTGCTCATTCATGTCTGACTCTTTGTGACCCCATGGACTATAGCACGCCAGGCTTCCCTGTCCATCACCAATTCCCAGAGCTAGCTCAAACTCATGTCCATCGTGTCAGTGATGCCATCCAACCATCTCATCCTCTGTTGTCCCCTTCTTCTCCTGCCTTCAGTCTTTCCCAGCATCAGTGTCTTTTCCAATGAGTCAGTTCTTCACATCAGGTGGCCAAAGTATTGGAGTTTCAGCTTCAGCATCAGTCCTTCCAATGAATATTCAGAACTGATTTCCTTTAGGATAGAATGGTTGGATCTCCTTGCAGTCCAAGGGACTCTCAAGATTCTTCTCCAAAACCACAATTCAAAAGCATTAATTCTTTGGTGCTCAGCTTTCTTTATAGTCCAACTCTCACATCCATACATGACTACTGGAAAAACCGTAGCTTTGACTAGACAGACCTTTGTTGGCAAAGTAATGTCTCTGCTTTTTAATATGCTGTCTAGGTTGGTCATAACTTTTCTTCCAAGGAGCAAGCATCTTTTAACTGCATGGCTGTAGTCACCATCTGCAGTGATTTTGGAGCCTAAGAAAATAAAGTCACTGTTTTCATTATTTCCCCATCTATTTGCCATGAAGTGATGGGACTGGATGCCATCATCTTAGTTTTTTGAATGTTGAGCTTTAAGCCAACTTTTTCACTCTCCCCTTTCACTTTTAAGAGGCTTACCTCTCAGTTTATCAAGCTCTCAGGGCAAGCATAATAAATATAGCAGCTTGTGAACTTCTGAGCTAAAGGTTTTTTTCTTTTATATTATCATTTTTGTTAATTTCTGCAGAGGTTTTTAGGCATATTCCCCCCCCCATCCTTTGTACTGACAATAATATTTCTAACTATTTTTTTTGTTTTGTTTTTTCTTCTCATCTTTAATTTTTATTTTATTTTGGAGTATATATATCTCCATTCTCTTTCAGATTCTTTTCATGTTTTTAAAAATCTTAAATCTTTCTTTTATTTTTTTAGTTTTTGCATATCCAAGCAATAATTTCTATAGAAAACAAAGGTTGAATGTCTAATGACATATATTTTAATATGTATAAGTAATATTACTATTCTAAAAATGTATAATATATATAAAAATAATATTACTGTTCTAGAAAATTCCATGTAGCACATGAAACCATCTTGCATGCTACTACTACCCTGATGATGTCTTGTAGGAAGATGAGGGATAGAAGAAGGGAAGAGCCAAAAGAAAGGAAAGGAAGACTCTTTAAAGTCAGACTAAGAGTCGAGCCCTTTTCATGCATGAATCACATTTAATCTTCACACAGTACTCCACCGTATAGGTATTTGTAATCTCCATTTTACAGAGGAGGAGATTCCAGCTCAGAGAAATTAAGCACAGAGCCAGGGATCACAGAGATAGTAAGCGACAGGGCTGGCATCAGAACTGTGGTCCCTCTTATGCCAAAGTTCCTGCTTCCTATAAAGACAGCAGTAAGATGAAGACTATGAGGAGAGCAAAAACTTAAATCAAGAAGACTAGAGAGGTGTTATACAACAGAGTGGGCTGTGAGAAATGGGAGAATGGAAAAAACTAATCACTTTCACGTGCCTGCTAATCTTCTGATCTTTTTTCCACTGTTTGTAATGACCTAATTTCATTCATTCATTCCGCAAACAGTCACTGAATATCATTATCCCCCCAGGAAGTATATTAGGGAGTTTCTTTTCTCCTTGTCTCCCTAACACCTACCAGAGTCCCAGGCAAATACTTAGGTGCTCAAGAAATGTTTGTTGAGTAAAAGGATGAGTCTAGTGGAGGAACGGAGAAGGCGATGGCACCCCACTCTAGTACTCTTGCCTGGAAAATCCCATGGATGGAGGAGCCTGGTAGGCTGCAGTCCATGGGGTCGCAAAGAGTCGGACACGACTCAGCAACTTCACTTTCACTTTTCACTTTCATGCATTGGAGAAGGAAATGGCAACCCACTTCAGTGTTCTTGCCTGGAGAATCCCAGGGACGGGGGAGCCTGGTGGGCTGCTGTCTATGGGGTCGCACAGAGTCGGACACGACTGAAGCGACTTAGCAGCAGCAGCAGTGGAGGAAAGAATAAATAAGCAAACAGTTGTGTTAACAGCATGTGAAGGGCCAGAGGGGTAAAAATCAGATTTGAGCACTCTGCCACCAAACCTGGCTTAGGAAAGGGGTCAGAGAACATTTCTAGACCAGATGATACCTCAGCTGGGTTTTGAAGCAGAAATAAAAGTCAGCCAGGCAAAGAAGTGAAGGAAGTAGGGGAGGATTCTCAACAGAAAGACTGGCCTAAGCAGAGAAAGAAGGTAGAGACCATTTGGGAATTTAAGAGTTCAGTGGAGATTGTTGGGAGGAGGTGAGGGTGGGGGTGGGAATGAGTGGAGAGGTGAGGGGTGAGGGAGTATATGGTCTGGGTCCTCGCATGATTTCTCTGCAAATGTCCCATAGCTCTGCTTCTCTCTTGAATGTAGGAAGTGAGCTGTGTTAACAGGGAGCAAAATGACCAACTATGAGTTAGTGGTACATTTTATTATTTTATCATTTTATTATGGCCCTATAATAGAGGACTATAACTCTTTATAATGTTAGTGTTTTAAAACCTAAGCTCAGATAGGAAGATCAGACTCTATATGGGAAAACCAAATTATTTTTCTTGTTCTCAAAGGGATATTTTATTTTGGTATAGGTACACTCTACATAATCATGAGAAAGACTTCCAAGCTAATGCTTTATTATGCTTTTCTTAAAAGGTAGCTTGGAGGGCTGTGGATTTCTCTTCTTATTTTAGTTTTTATTGATTTTATTTTTCATTTTAGCATGCTAAAGAAGAATCAGAAAGTAAAAATTTATTTTAAAAAAATGAAATGAGAAGACAGTAATAAGTTTCACTCTCCTATCTCCAAAATAGATGTTTAAGCCAATTAAAATTCTAGCTTTTGATAGTAGACTTTGAAAACTTAACTCCCAGCATCTTTCTTCTTTAGGGATCTTTTATACTAGTTTTTCATTGCAGGTAAGGAGGTCTGCATGCCACTTCACCATTTCCAGACTTGTAAAACACTTACACTGTCATGAGGAAGGGAATTCAAAGAGTGACTGAAACCTATAAGTAATCCCAAATCTAATTTCTGTTAACAGATTAAAACCTCCACATTTTAGCATTAGATCTTTGGGTAAGTTTGTTAATCTTTCTGAGTTTCAATCTGTTCATCTATAAAATTTGGATCATAATAGAATCAGTTATGTCATTAATCATTATATCATTAATCATATAGAATCGATCTCATCATCTATTAAATGAGTTAACATATGTAAAATTCTTAGACTAATGCCTAATACATAAGAAGCGTTTAATATGTGATAGCTCTTATCATTACTGTTACACCTTCTGTCACACAAAGCACTATTTGAAGCGTTAATAATGTCTCTACTGAGTGTTATTTGATAACGTGTTCTCCTCAAAGTGCTGTAACTACAATGAAGGAAACAGAAGGGAGGAAATGAAAAGAGGGCTAAATAATACTCATGTGGGACAGTCCAGCCCAGAATAATGTCATTCCCTGGATAGTAAGATTGAAATGTTCCCTTATTTCCTGTTGGCTATTTGCCCCTAGCGCTCCTGATAAATCGAGTGTGTATTCATCATTAAAATGAACATCAGGTCCGGTTCCCTTGTTTTCTCTCATTTTTGTCTCTTCTGGTCGCTGCTGCCACCGCGGTACCTCACATAGTGTCCGGAGTAAACAGACACTCGTGCATGTTTATTGAATGAAGGAAGCAAGGAGGAAAACATGTTCCCCCCTTTTTTTTAAAAACAATATTTATTCTTCAAATAAACACTTTTTCACTGCAATATTAAAGGCGTTTACAAAATACATCTGCACTGTGAATAGTCAATATAAATATTTTAAAATTAAGTTATTTTTTCATTGTGCTTCTTTTCACATAATGAAACACACAGGTTTGAGAGTCAGGGCATGTGGATATGAGTCCTGGAGCCATCACAGAGTTGGGCTTCCTGGATTTGGGTCTTGGCTCCACCCTCCTGACTTCTCAGGTTCAAATTCTGGCTCCCTCACTTTCTGCCTGAGCCACATCGAGCAAGTCATTTCACCTGACTGCTTCATTCTCTTTATCTGTAAAGTGAGTCAAACAGTTCCTATTTCAGAAGGACTTTATGAGAATTAAATGAGTTAATTTATTCAGCAGCATGTTTGGCACTTCGTAAGCATTAGAGGTGTTCGTGAACAGTTTAAAGAAACCCTTTATTTCCAGGTAGGTACAATAAAAGTACCTGCATTACAGAATTAGCTCGACGATACTGCATGATACGTATTAATAACAATAAACACCCCCAAATGTTACTGTTGCTTCTGCTATTATATTTCTGTTTTGTGGGGAGGAGTTGGAGCCCTTCCAGTGGCCATTCCATTCTTGGTCCATTGAAAGTCTAATTGATTCTACCTTACATTTCCTCCCCACTCCGTGTGTTTGTGCTGTTATTTTTCCTTGCGTCATTCACGCCTTTTACACCACATACTCCCCAGGACAAGGACTTTACTCTTTGTTTTGGCATAATTTTATAACACTGGGTACACTCACAGTACTACTATAAAAATGTTAAATGAGAAAAAGAAAAAAAGATGTAATTCACCAGGAGGCAACTTTGGCCCACAGCTGATCAGGCTGCTGCTGTGTTCGCCGTGTTGGTACTTGGTGAGGGCTGCCCGGCAGCGTCTCCAGGGGCAACTGGTGGTTGGCGGGTAACGCGCACATCCCGCCGGCTCGTGGGGAGCATGAGCTGGGCCGCTGTGCCCGGGGAGGACCGCAGGAGGCCACCGACTGGGGTTGCCACATCGCTCACAGGTTTGCCTGCTTTGTCATTAATACAACCTCACTAGAAAGATCAGGCTGATGAGTCAGGCGAACTTGGAGGGAGACACAGCAAAGAACTGAAAAAGGTCGGGAGAGAGAGGCATTCTTTAAGGAGAGAGGCTCTGGAGATCCTTTCTGTTGGAAGAAACGTTTCCTGCATGCTACATGGGGCTGCATGCTATGGTCTTATTTTCCGGAATTTTTCCAAAGGGGAGAGAGGAATATGGTATCTGGATGCAGAAGGATCTTATAGACGAAACTACCAAACTGACCTTGATTGTTGATGGGATCCAACTAAAGGCTTCCACCCTCACTTTGTGCATCCCTGGAAAACAGTCAGATAGTTCAGAGCACTGCAGAGATGGAGGATGCTGTGATAGCCCCGAGAAAGCAGTTCAGCACAATTTTATTCCTTCTTGCCTTTGAAGCAACTCTTTAGTGGCAGCACACCTTTAAAAAAGGGCTGATACTTTTTTGGCATCGGTAGCTATGATGTATTTATACTTGCTGTGCAGAGGAATCCGCACTGTTGGTTGATTTGTATAAACTTCTTATTTTAAAGCAATTATAGTTTCACACGAAGTTGTAGAGGTAACAGACCCCATGTACCTTTCAAAACTGCTTTCCTCCAGTGGTTCCCTGGGACATAGTTTTCTTACAATATCAAGGCCAGGAAAATGACATTGGTGCAATATGTGTATATAGTTTCTGTGTCATTTTTTCACATGCACAGATTTGTGCAACCATCACAACCAAGAGACAGAACTTCCATGCCACAGAGATGAAGAACCTTTGTCATCACACACCCTCCTCTTTCTCTCTACCTTTGGCAAACAGCTATTTTCCATCTCTTTATTTATTTTTATCATTTTGAGGATGGTGCATAAATGAAATCATAGTGTATGGGATCTTTTGTGGGATCAATTTTTTTTCATTTGGGATAATGCTCTTGAGAGTCATTCATGTTGTTGTATGCATGCATACATGTGTGCTAAGTCACTTCAGTCATGTCCAACTCTTTGAAACCCTATGGACCATATCCCAACAGGCTCCTCTGTTCATGGGATTCTCCAGGCAAGAATACTGGAGTGGGTTGCCATGCTCTTTTTCAGGGGATCTTCCTGACCCAGAGATCAAAACTGCCTCTTTTGTCTCCTGCATTGGCTGGTGGATTCTTTACCACTAGAGCCACCTGGGAAATGGGTTGTTGTATTCATAGTTGGGTCCTTGCTATTGGCAAGTAGTATTCCAGTTGTTTGACTGTATTTACTGGTATATTTTTATATTTTTTCCTCTCACTTGCTATACTTATTTAGAACTTAAGTTGGATTAAAGAGGTGCTGAAGGGACTTGATGACGTGAAGTGTGAAGGTAAAATTTGAATGTTTTTCTCTTAAAAATGACATTTGTATGGTAGGGCAAAAAGGTGTATGAACTACATCTCCATTTAAGACAGAGGTCATTGGAGGGATGGAAAGGAGAAAAGGAATAGGGAAGAGAAAGTATGTCTTCAGACAATAAGTTATAAAATCTAGAATCTGTTCAAATTTCCACACCCATTTAATAATCTATTCTGTGATTTTACTTTTAGTTTGGACAACTCCAATTTTTTGACACTAACACAAACAAAGCCTCTGCAGTAGGAAATCCCCTGCCAGTTTATGCTCAGTCACATAGCTGATAACTCAGGGACAGACACATAACTAGAAATGCCAGCAAATGGCACTTTAGTTTGACAGGGTCACTGAGAGTCAAAATATCATCTCTGGCCCCAGAGCAACTATCAAGGGTCCAGAGACAGTCAGTGTTGCCTTACTCTGGCTTTTCATCCCACCGGCTAATGGGAGAAGCATCCCCTAGAGGTCACTTAAGTGTTAAAAGAGGATGTTATCTCTCACCTGAATGCCCACAAACCTGGACGCTGGTGGCTGTAATGACTAGGGGAGTGCCTCACTTCTGCAGGACTGGAAGAGGTAGGCTTGGCCCCTCCATCAGTCAGCACCTAATTAGGGAACTTCCCACCCCAATACTACCACGCCTCCAAGCAGAGGAAAGAATGAAATGTCTACTACTATCTGAAAGTGTAAATATTCCTTTAAGGTTTTAGAATTTCACATTTTGGGCTTTCTGAGTCACAACAATTCACAAAATAACATGAACTATCAGTCAGGAACCCTGACTAGAGCCAAGTTTAACTGAAGGCATTGTCCACTAAATCTCCATTTTAATGCTTTCTGTTACCAGAAAAATATTTCTTATCCCACATCCTCTGCCTGAGGATGGAAGGTAGATACAGGAGGCTGGTTCCAAAGCCTAAGACATAGAAAGGACCAGGAATGTGATAGCTAAAATAACTTATAACTTCTTGGATAAGCAAATCTGCTTTTCTGAATCCTTCAAAATGAAATAGAATTGTTTGTACTGTCTTTATGATTAATTTTATTTTGTGTAAATGTTAGATATCCCATATTGATTTACAGGCAGTTCTTCTGGGTCACGTCTCCTGTGTTTGGACCACATGGTCACACAGCATGTGGGAGGGCAGGTAACTCAACCCTGCAATCTTGAAGCAGCCAACACTTGGCTGTCAGTGAGAAGACTGAACAAAAGGCCCACTGAATTTAGTTTACCTTTCTTATATTAATGCTGTTTACTTATGTGACTAATGATGGCAGTCATTGGTGTAGGGAGCCAGACACAAAATATAAGCACATACATAAACTGTGGTTCCCAGCACTGTAGTTATTTTTTTTTAAGGGGTGATGGGGAGGTTGTTTGTTTTTGAAATGTTGTTCTTTAAAGAAAAGAAGTAGAGCTTTTCTGAAAGAAAAATAAAATATAAATACTGCATGTATTATATTAATGTACATAGAAATCAAGTTCTAGCTGTACAGTTACTTTCAAACAATGTTGCAACACTATAGTAGTATCCACACTTTGAAGAATGAAAGAAAATCCAATGTTTTACATTATTTTTTATACCAGGATTACAGAATGTTCAAACTCCTTAACTGGTGGTCAAGGCCAACCTCAGACAGACTCTGCACGAACATTCCATTTGAGATAAAGTAGACTGTAATCATTTTGCTATTTCTGGGCCCATACTTCTGAAACCATTACTCCTGCCTGGAACCCCTCTCATCTTGGAAGCCACACCAGTTTTCCTCCATGACCCCTGCTCCATTTGCCCCAACTCTCTTGCTGAGCCCTCCAGTTTAGTTCCATTACTTGATGACAGGGACCCTATTAGAAATAGTGTCCAACATGGAGTAGGTATTCCGTGGACATTGAACTGGATTCTGCAGTCAGACCTGGGGGTATGCGTGTCCTGCTTAGCCAGTCCTTCACCAGGTTTGGTCTTTGGATAAGTTACTCCATCTTTTTGATCATCAGTTGCCCTACTTGAAAAATGGAGAGATAATATGGCATCATCAACTCAGTGAACATAAATGTGAGCAAACTCCAGGAGAGAGGGAAGGACAGGGAGCCTGGCATGGTGCAATCCACAGGGTCACAAAGAGTCTGATACGACTTAATGAATGAACAAGAATGAAGGTTAAGATATTACTGACTTGATACAAGTGCCTGGCATAATGTTGGGCTGTTGTGAATGTGATTATTACCAGTGAGAACTTAAATAAAAGAGATTTCAGACTTTACAAAATTAACAGGATAGTGATGTGAGTGGAGGATGAAGAAAACTTGATAGTTTAGACTTCTCTGCATCTTTCAACCCTAATTGATATCGCAAGGAGGAACAGAGTCCCTCTCTGCCTGTCAGCAAGGAAGAGAGAGTCTCCAGCTGCCCACCCACTGAGACTAGATACAAACAGATGGAAACAGAATGATTCTTCCCTTCTTAAATATATGGAAATATGTGTGGTTTGGCATAGATTTAGTTATAGTAAGAGATAATCAAGTGATGGATGAATTTTTATAAAGAAGGGAACCAATCCTAGATATTAGCTACAAAGAGTAATTAAAATAGTCTCATGATGAATCATCTATCCTTGAAGCTATTCACAAACACAAACTGTAGCCTCAGACAAGTGAAAATTTCCATGAATTAACTGGTTGTTTGAGCTACCTAATACCAAGTTATTAGAGTTCTAATGCTTCCCTACAAATTGGTTGATATTTTACTGAAGCATGGCTTCAATCAAATCAAGGGCATAACTATTAGCTCTTTTTCTGGTTACACTTATGTCTAAACAAACTCCTTTTGTGTTTTGAATTACAGACCTAAAAAGGATGTGTTTAGACCATAGCATGCAATTATAAACAGAACAGCCATATTTTAAATAAATAGCAAAATACACTGGATCTGGAATAAAGGGTCCCATATAAATTCTGACTTTTTCCTATTCTGGGGCCACACCTTAAATAATTACTCTTTTTTTAAGTGGTTGGAACTCTATGTGTGCAAGTGTTTCAGAATAACAACCTCTTCTAAAGGAGTTCTCAATATTACGTGAAGTTCACATATGCACATGGATCTGTACAAATTTCACAGTCACAGAGGAAGAACATTTGCTCAAAAGTCTCCTTTGTCTAACTGAGGATATGGAAAAGCTCTGTTAAATGACTGAGGAATAGAGTGTTCTGATTAAGGGGAAATTGTACCTGCTATGGATTGCTGATTTTCAAAAAATTAGAACATAAGCAAGATTCATTTTAAAATCACAGTCTTATCAAATGTAATTTAATCTTTCAATGTTTCAGAGGGCTCTGCGCTCACCATCATGAACTTCATCTGTAATGGCCAAATTCAAAGGTGCCAGTTAATAGAAATTTCTGGTTGGTTGAAGAACTTTATAGTGTCTTCCTTCTGCTTTTAAACTTCTGGGAGAGCTATCAAGGAAAATACATGTAGTAGTTCTGAACTAGGAAACTTAACCATGTTTAATATGGAAATTTCTAACATATTTCAAAATAGAGAATGATATTCTGTAACTCTGTCTTCATGTAACTTCAACAATTGTTAATACTTCTCTGTTGCATTTCACCTATACCCAAGCTTTTCCTCCCTCCTACCCCTACCATAATCATTACCAGATTATTTCTAAGCAGATCCCAGTCATCATACCATTTGGTCCATACGTGATTCAGGATGTATCTCAAAAAGATAGGAAGTCTTTAAAAATAGCTAAAATATCATCACGCCTTAAGTAAACCAATGTTTCCTTAATATTATCAAATATTCAGGCAGTGTTCAAATACCTGATTCTCTTTTTTGTTTTACCCTGTGTTTGAATCAGAATGAAACAGGTGAACACACTCATTGGTTGATATTTCTCATGAGTCTGTTTTAACCCAGAGGTTCAATCACACTTTCTCTTTTTTAACCTCATGTAATTTATTTGATGATAAATCCCAATCATATGTCTGATAGAATTTTCAATATTCTGAATTTTGTTAATTTATACAACCTTAAAAATGTCACCCTCAAACTCTAATCTTCTGCCTTCTTCAATCTAACTCTTGTAGATTGCTTCTGTTTTAAAGAAAAATTGCACTTTCATTTCTTTGCCTGTTTCCTTGAGGGTCCTGTCCTGCCGCCTACATTTTGTGCAGTTTTGCACAAATATCTTTCCTCATAGTATCTCTAATTTACTGAACATTTCTTCCTGATAGAATCTGGCCAACCTGGAGTGCCCTTTCAGTATGGTTTCAAAATGTGTACTGATCTACTAACCCAGGTGCTTACTCAACTTTCTCTAAGATTGCAAGACATCACCAGTAAACAGTAGGGGTTGTTTTGATTTTAAAAACTCTGCTATGTGACTACATTTTTAAAAGCATACTTTCTATTACTGATATGGAAAGATATATTTACTTGGAAGTTAACATATTTGGGATTTGCCTTAAAATAATGAAGTGGTGGTTTACAGGTAATGAGATTAACCATGGCTGATAATTGTTGAAGCTGATAGTGCATATGTAAGGTTTCCGTATATTATTCCACCAACATTTGTATAACTTTGAAATATTCCCTAGTAAGAAATAAAAATGAAATATAGTATATAAGCTAAGTTATGTAATGAAACATTCCATTTTGGGAAACTTTATTACCAAGGACACTTAAAAAATCATCTAGACCTACAGGGGTGGGATGGGGGCATAGGTTCCAAAGGGGGGAGATATAAATATATTTATGGCAGATTCACATTGTTGCACAGAAGAAAACAGCACAGCATTGTAAAGCAGTTATCCTCCAATTAAAACATCATGTCTAAGGAACAATGCACTTTGGTTTGTCTAAAAACAAGTTAGTTCTCAAGTGAAAAAATCAATATTAAATAATATTTAAATAAAATGGAGAAATGGGGTTGGAGCGATTGAAAATGTGACTCATGCAGAGGTGATTCATTGGTTTTGTGATTTGACTAAGCTGCCTTCTTTAACACTCTAGTGTGGTGGAACCCATCAACATGCCCCTATAGTCTACCAATAGTTGACAAAAGACTCCCCGAAGAGAAATGACCCAAACCCTTTGATTATCCCATAAGAGAAGATGCTCAGATGGATTATGACAGTCACACTTAAAAGCTTCCCTTGCTATTATGCCAGATGAGAATTCAGGTTTTATTTTCCAAGGTGAAGGTCAAAAGCAAAACTTTCCCAAAACCTATCAATGTTTAACTTTAGTTTGATTTCCCTTTGTTCTATTTGTTGAAAATGTAAAAGAATTAACACCTTATGTTTACATTAGCCATATATACTAGAAAATACTTTTCAAAGGACATTTAGCTTCTATTCATAATAAGTTTCTATTATCTCATTAAGTAATTGATTTTGTTGTTTAGTCGCTAAGTTGTGTCTGACTCTTTTCGACCCCATGGGCTATAACCCTCTAGGCTCCTCTGTCCATTGGATTTCCCAGGCAAGAATACTGGAGTGATTGCCATTTCCTACTCCAGGGGATTTTCCAGACCCAGGGATCAAAACTGCATCTCCTGAATTGGCAGGCAGATTCTTTACCACTGAGCCACCAGGGTAAATAATAGTTACTTTTTTGTCATAATCTGCTATGCAACAGCAAAATTTAAGATTCTAGGGGAAAAAAAGATTCTAGGGACATTTTCATGGGCAAAAGGTGAGAAGTTGGAATTTAACTGTATTTATCATTATCAATTTAAAATATGTAATAACATCATCGGTGATATTTTTACTTTTATGAGTGTAAAAGTATTTTGCGGATTCACTCAGGTGGCCCTAACCCTGTAAAACATATCTTCCCTTAAGATATTGAATTACCCAACCTGAAATTCTCCTCTCATGGATTTTTCAGAAGTTTAATGCTCTCAACTGGTGAGAGGTTATTCTATACCCAGATTCCTCAATCCCTCTGAGCTATTGCTTTCTACCTACTTACTTTTTAAGAATTTTGATCAGAATTGAAATAAAAAGCTAACTTGTGTCTCTTTGTAATTCTTTCAGTAAAACTAAAATAGGTATATGTCCTCAGTTTCCAGATTTATTAAGTTTTATTTAAAAAATTAGAAAAATGATTCAATAACCTATGTGAATACATTTTTAAAATTCCTTTATTCTCTATCAAAATTAAGTGAGAAAAATAGATGGAGGCAACCCATTTTTGAATAGGGCAAGCATGGAAATAGTCAAGTGTGTTGGGCTTCAAATTTCATGGGATTTAAGCCAACAAATATACCAAATATTGAGGCCAAAGGAAGGCCCAGTCACCTGCTCACCTGACAATAAAGCACAAATCACTTTTTCAGCATAAAAAGAGAAAGAATGTTTTTTACTTGTTCTTTAAAAAGATATAGAGTGGGTTTTTTCAGGTTCTACAATGTTCACTTTTAACAAATAAACTTGAAAGCAAAATGTCAAATGTCATGGAAAATAAAAATTATTTTTTATATGTAAATTTTTTATATGTAAATTATATTTACAAATCATGAGTTTTTTGTAAAATGATAGCCATTAATTCAAATTCTTACACTGCTGTGTCTGTCTTCTTTGCCAGATTCACTGTTATATATTCAAATACACCACACTTTTCAGATTTCTTTTTTAAAAAATAATAGTGGTAGCAATAATAGGTACTTAGAAACAGTCTAAGTATTTAAAAATATTCTTATGATTTCATATAAAAATGTTATTACTGTACACATTTCCATTTTGCAGAATATCTAATCTGCACTTGGACAACTAGCATATTTTTGTATGTTTCTTTAAAAAAAAAAAAGGTTCTTCTTATCTTAGAATCACATATAGGCTTTGTGTTGCAATGGTTGCTATGGCAAATTTGTATATTTTAATAAATACCAGACCAGAGTAAACAGACATCGCAGCGGGCAGAGGTAGCTGGAAGCATCGAGAGCATGTCAGTATTTCTGTTCTGAATATATGTTTTCAGGGTTTCCTATGTTTGAAATGTTAACTCCAAGGCAAGTTAACACAAGGCAATGAATGCTAATGCTTAAGAGGCTGACTTTTATTTTTAATTAATTAATTAACTTTAATTGGAGGCTAATTGCTTTAAATATTGTGGTGGTTTTTGCCATACATTGACATGAATCAGCCATGGGTGTACATGCGTCCCCCATCCTGAAGCCCCCTCCCATTTCCCTCCCCATCCCATCCCTCAGGGCCATCCCAGTGCACCGGCCCTGAGTGCCCTGTCTCATGCTTTGAACCTGGACTGGCAATCTATTTCACATATGGTTATATACATGTTTCAACACTATTCTCTCAAAGGAGCCCATGAAAAGAAGTTATTTCTCCTGGGGATCTGTGAATATTGCAAATAACAAAAGTTTGGAGGCTATTCCTGGAATGTTTGCTAGTAGGCCGAGGAATTAAATTTGCCACCTGGTTTTCAGCCAAGAATATAGAATGAAATGTTTATGGAGGAGCCTGGTGGAATCTGTGGGGTCGCAAACAGTCAGACACTGAGTGACTTCACTTAGTTAGTACATGATAATTGCTCTTCTGAGTCAAAAACAATCTACTGTTTAAGAGGGTTCTCATAAAAACATTAAATTCCTAGGCTGCTTCATATGGTTCATGTATTTAAAAATATACAACCAACAGCAACAACTAATATTTGTTTACTTCTATACAGGTGGCATTAGTGGTAAAGAATCTGCCTCCAAATGCAGGAGATATAAGAGACTGAGGGTTCAGTCTCTGGGTTGGGAAGATCTCCTGGAGGAGGGCATGGCAACCCACTCCAATATTCTTGCCTGGAAAATCCGATGGGCAGAGGAGCCTAGCAGTCTATGGTCCATAGGGAGGCAAAAAGTCAGACATGCCTGAAGCGACTTAGCACAGTGCAGCACATATCTGTATCTATATTACTACATCCCAAGCTCTGTTCTAAGTTCTGTACATGTATGATCCCACTTGTGGAAAAGTAAATAACAAATGCATATGCCTTCTTTAATAAGTTACTGTGTTCCATGCAAAAATAAGAACAAAAAAGAAGGAAAAAGCAATATAATAGAAAATAAAATGTCTTCGTTTACCAGTCTATTCAAGATACAAAACAAAGACCATTTCCATTTGATCCATAGAGCTATACACAGAGATCGAGATAGGTGCTTTTTAACTTTTTATAAATGGAATCTCTGAAAAGTTATTCCCCACCCTCTCCAAATCTGCTCAAGGTAGGCATACTATCTGATGTACAATTATTCTCAAATAATTTTAGTGGTCACAACAGAGAGTAACTAAGTATGATTAGATGAGATAATGCAAAGCTTTGAAAGAAAATTGTTTCTTAAGCATTTGTGGTGGAAACTCAGGAGGCCATATGACCGCATCTGTTTCTACATTTTGAAAATGACCTGTACATACACCTAAACATTCCTCATGGGTAGATCTAAACTTGGTGACAATGCATATGGAAACTGAACACTTTTATTTGCTAAAATCCTAGAAAAAAAAAAATAGAGTCTCACACTTTTCATTCTAGCTGGAGTGAGAAGACATCTAAACATGTGTTTCATCTCTTTGCCACATACTTCTAAATCCTTATATTTAGTGTTGTAAATACTATCTATACTGGATATAAAAGAAATATTTAAGCTGTATTTCCTATGATGAAAACATGACCAAAAACATTAAGAAAAATCTTTAGGGGATATTTTCAACAACTCACTGCAGTCTCATTTTTTTTCTGTTTCATATTGTAGTTCTTGCTCCTGTTGATGCTTTTCATAATTGGGTATGGGAGTGATGAAAATCTTGTTTACTTAACAACTGCCTCAGGAAAACCAGTCTACATGGTGACACATTGGACAATGAGCAATACAACAGGCTAGTTATTGTTATCCTACCACCAAATGGGCAGATTTAAAAAACAACTAAATTTATCTTCTGAAAATTAAACAGCATTGTTGAGACCATGAGTCTTAGTAGTCTAGATAAGTATTAAGTCTCAAGATATTATTGATATAATAAATATACTTCAACGTTATTCTGTTTAGGAGAAAGACAGGGCTTGGTGTCAGTACGGATACATTCATGTGAGAACAGTTCATTATGTCAGCAACTGGAAGACCAACTGTTTGAAAGAGGAAAAGATGGAAAGAAAGTAAAATATCAGGGTGGATAACACCGACTTTTACCAGCATTGTGTTTATTCCCATTTCTACCCATACCACCTAGGAAAAAATGGCCTGTTTCCCAAAAAGCATAAGAATGTTTGATAAGAATACTGAAGATTTTTAATGTTGTTTTTTGTTTCTATAAAGCTTTCTGTTTGAAAACACCTGCATATATGTTTCCTTATCTCTAAATTTCCAAGAATAAATCGATCTGGAGGTAATAAAAAATAAAAAATTTGATGCACTAGTTATTTAAACTTCAACTCATATTCTAAGCAGTCTTATACAAGTTAGCTGGAAACTAGTGAGAAGTAGCATATGTGCATGCTTATAAGACTTCCCTGCATTTAAGAGATAAGGAAATAGAAGTTGTGGGTCCTTCTTTGATCAAGAAGGGCCTCAAAGAGAGCCAGTCATCCATTCATGTTGCCAGCTTATCCAGACACTGACTCATAATGATTAAAAAGGTCTTACGTTTGAATCAACTGGTTCTGATTAGACAAACCTACGTGGGTGGACAATTTGAGAATTAGTACAAGAAGGCCAGCAATCTCAAATCCCATAGTGTAAGCAAAAGGTCAGTCATTTATTGTGGCATCTGAAGCATGTGTCTTGGAACATTTTGGGGTCTTCGTGTTTTGTCAATCTTATAGAAAAAAAAAATCCAAAGCAAGCCAAATCAAACCTCCCTAGAGCTACCAGCATATTTGCATGTTTAAACACTGTCTCTTGAGGACACCTTCAGAGGTAAATATGTACCGTGGTACTGTTCAGCTTCAGAGGTTGGTTAATGTTAAACAAAAGCATGTATTGCAAACGGTATCTTATTATGAGGTTGCTTTCTGAGATTCCACGGGTCAGGGTCAAAACCTGCCGTTTTCTAGCTTTTCAACAGCACTAATCAATAGTTCAACAGATGAAATAATACTCTAATAAACAGTGACAATACACTTCCAAACCAAAAGGTGTTGAAAGCAATTTAATTCTATGATTTAGTTAATGTCACATTGCCCTTATAATCAAACAGCCACAAAAATACTTTTTATTTCTATAATGCTTAAATATCCATTATCTCATTTCATCCTCATGGCCATAATGGTTCTTATAAGGCACAATTTTAAAGAGAAGACTGAATTCTAAAATATTTACATTCCTTTATCTGCTTTTCAACAAAGAAAATAAGAACCATATTAGTTTTCGAAGTTAGAGACAATTCCTTAAGCATACACATATAACAAATACATGATATTTATTATGTGTCAGAAACTCTTCTAAATGTTCTACAAATAGGGGCTTAGTTAATCTCCACAACAGCAGAGTGAGGGAGGCACTATTATCTCCTTTTTACAAAAGAGGAAACGGAGACAAGGAAATAAAAAGCAACTTGCTCAAAGTCAGACGATTATGAAGTGACAAGAATCAGAGTTAAGTCTAGGCAGTCAAAGTCCAGAACCTATACTAGATTCAGCTACACTAAATGAGACACAGTGTCTGCTCCTAAGGACTTCAAAGTCTAGAAGCTCCTGTAGACCAATATGCTAAGAGAGCAGGTTGGAATGGTAGCAAAACTTTTAGAAAGCAGAGATAGCACAGGGGAGGGAGGGATTAACTCTGCTTTGTAAAGCCCTTCAACTAGTAGGCAGCAGAAGAGGGCTCAGATCTGAATCCTTGAATTTGGACTCCAGAGTCTGTGTGCTCTCCATTTCATAGGGCGACTCCATGTTTGGTAGAAGAATTCGGAATTACAGTGAGAAAACAACAATGCACTTTTAGTACCCTAGCATATGAACCAAAGGATAAAAGCTAAGTTTGTTTAAAAAGGGGAAAAAAGCACTGTGAATCCTAATAGATACAAATGTAAACATAGATACAGATCTTTCGTATGTGTAACGTAGAATATATAATTTAAAAGATATATATAGATAGCCACAGAACTCTTGTATATCTCAACCCAACTGTAAAGCTCTCCAGTCATTCTTGTGACTTGGGGTTTGTCAGAAAAAACAGCCAGATGTTCAGAAGTAGAAGGAGAGACTAAAGATGGGAAACTCTGATGGGCACGGTTATAGGAACATACATAATAGGTGTTCAATGTTTCCACCCTAATTGAGTGATTGCTAATTGATTGATAGAAAACAGGAAAAGGAAAGGAAAAAAAGAAAAGATTAAAGACAATTCATTCTGTTATTCACCTCTTAGCTTGCTAAAATTTTGATGAGAATTATTTAAATCTAAATATTTAGAATAGGAATTTTATGTCAACAATCAGAATTTTATGTCCAAAGAGTCTCTAGGGGAAAACCACTTTGCTATTTCTTTGACAGGTATATAAATATAGTTACCATCTATTTACATTTCTAAGTTTTGTGGTTCAAATGGTGGCAAAAGGGACTCTATGGGAAGAAAGAAATAACTTTTGCCAGTAGGACCTATAGTCATGTTTTTAAGTGTTTTTTTTATCACACAGTAGATCTTCAATAGATGAATGGGTGAATTGCATTTACTTCTTCCGGTGGTCTTGTTGTCACCTCAGGAATTATATAATTTGTAAATGAGAAAACGAAGGCCCACAGAGTTTACTGAGTTGATAGTTCCACAGCTAGTAAATGATGGAGTTAGACTAGGAGCCCAAATCTTTAGAATCAAGCGCAATGGTAAGTATTAGCATAACAAAAGAGAGAGGCTTAGTTTAGCCATTCAAATCCTTTGGGTGTCAAAGATTAGAAGGGATGAATAGAGACAGTTTCAAGACAGAAAATGTGAGCTTCTCTCAGCCTTCCTCTGAAAAAGCTGTTAAAAGTCATAAGTTTCAAAGGAAATGTCATCAGTCTTTTAAAATTGAAAAAAGGCCATAAGCAAAATTATTTGCATCACCATGATTGTCTTATGTGCATGTAAAAATCAGATCACCCATCATTAAAAAACAAGTATCAGTCTTCCAATTGTTACGCTTCCAATTATTACACTATACTGCTGGGGCTACTGCTGCTAAGTCACTTCAGTCGTGTCTGACTCTGCGAGACCCCGTAGACGGAAGCCCACCAGACTCGCCCATCCCTGGGATTCTCCAGGCAAGAACAGTGGAGTGGGTTGCCATTTCCTTCTCCAATGCATGAAAGTGAAAAGTGAAAGTGAAGTCGCTTAGTTGTGTCCGACTCTTCGCGACCCCATGGACTGCAGCCTACCAGGTTCCTCGGTCCATGGGATTCTCCAGGCAAGAGTACTGGAGTGGGGTGCCATTGCCTTCTCCTATTACACTATTCTAGATACTATAAAAAAAAGAATTAGAGACTGTAGACACTTGAAAAGTAGGACATTAATATTACTAAGTATATCACTCATATATAATTTACTTGGTTATCAATCTTCACTTAGATGTATTTTTAAAATAATTAAGGAAAGTTTACCAAGACAGTACAAAAACACATTAATAATACTTTCTTGCTGTTTTAATATTTAAAAGATGGCAGGAATTCTTTTTGACCAATACAATTTGCCCTAATTTTATCCATATTAGAAAGTTTATGTCTGCTTTCTGGCGATCTTTGATACAAAATTCTCTGTTTTGATAGCCTTAGAAAATATACCATCTTTACCATGACTGACATACATTTTTTGCAATCAAATTAACAAAAACTTTGAAAAAGGAAAAAAGAAGTTTAAATAGATTGAACCTTAGATTGCAACTTAAAATATAATTTTTAAATATCTAGGAATAACTAAAGAAAGGGTCAAGATTTCTATAGTTAAAAATTCAATTCCTGTAAGTCTTATAATTACGGTAGTTATGTGAGAGGTGGACCATAAAGAAGGCAGAGCACTGAAGAATTGATGCTTTTGTACTGTGGTGTTGGAGAAGACTCTTGAGAGTCTCTTGAACTGCAAGGAGATCAAACCAATCAATCTTAAAGGAAATCAACCCTGAATATTCGTTGGAAGGACTGACGATGAAGCAGAATCTCCAGTTATTTGGCCACCTGATGAGAACTGACTCATTTGAAAAGACCCTGAAGCTGGGAAAGATTGAAGTCAGGAGGAGAAGGGGACAACAGAGGATGAGATGGTTGGATGGCATCACCGATTCAATGGACATGAACTTGGACAAACTCCAGGAGATGATGAGGGACAGGGAAGACTTTCGTGCTGCAGTCCGTGGGGTTGCTAAGAATTGGATACAACTTGGTGACTCAACAACAAATCATATATTTACATCACTTTAAGCAAAATACCTCATGAACGTGAATTTTTCTGTTCTTAGGGAAAAAATTATAATACAACAATCCTGCAAACACAAAGCGGTGACCCCAGCTCACCTAAACACAATGCAGGAAAGAATCGCCTCATGAGACCCTGATGGTTATTACTGTTTGCAGTAACCTTAACTATCACCATTCCTGACAAAGCACATTTTCTTCACATATCTGAAATTGTGAGCTCTATGTGACATTGCTGGACCAGTCTTTTAAAATGAACTCACCTGAACTGAACAGAATAGAGAAAAAACATGGAGCCCTAACCCCATGTGATCCCACCAGCAACTTTGCCAGTCGAATTTTTTTTTAACATTTCAGGAACACCAGGCAGCTGGGAGCTGCTTCTTGTCTTCTGGCTTTTTCTTGTGCCGTCTCTCTACCTGCTGTCTGCTTCCCGCGCCACTGATCTTGGCCAGCTCCTGTTTAACTTTCAGTCTAAGCCCAGCTGTTGCCTCTCTGATAAGTCTTCTCTGTCCTTTTCAAGCTGAGTTGGGTGCTGCACTTCTCTGATCCCCTTCTCCATTCCCATGGGCATTTCACATACCACATTATAGCATCCTGACCTACTTAAGCAGATTCCCTGGAGAGACCAGGGCTTCTTGAGAACAGAGACTGGGTCTTATATTTTTGTCTGTCTTGCCTTAGACCCTACCTTAAAGCCTGGCACATAGGTGTTCAATAATACTTATTTAATGAATAAATGAAGATGACTGCTTACTAGGCTGTAACAGAAACTATCTCACAGCATTACGAGAAAATATTGAGGCTCCAAATATATTTAAATATCTCTATTTTTCTCAATAATATTTTGAGAATTATTACAGTACCTCTTGCTGATTGGGAAGAAAAAAATTCCATCCCTTCAGAATAAACTGGACATGGATAATTTTATCTATACCTTAAATAACTCAAATGCCCATTCAGAACTAAAGTTTTCTTTTAAAGAGAGTTGATTGTTTCTGATCAAGCATCCAAAATATTCTCACTAAAAATAGAGATTTAGTTTGTGGCTAATGTCTGGGATTGATTAACAAGTTTTACAAAACCTAGTATTTTAATAGTATTTATTGTTTTCTCATAGTAAAAGTAATCCATACTCTTTAAAGTTTATGGGAAAATACAGATGAGAAAAGAAAGATTATCGACATTTTCACAATCTGGAAATAACCACTCTTTATATTCTGATATGTGTCCTCTAAGGCATTTTCCCCTTTCCCTTTAAAATATATATATTATATATATATATAGTATATTTTTATATATTATATGTATAATTTTAAAAACAACACTAGGAACATATTATTGTTAGATTTTGTATCTTATTTTTCAAAAGTTATTATAATTACAATTTTCTCATGCCCTTATTATTATTTGAATATTCTTTGAACACATGACTAGTGATTACTGCCAAATATTCCAGGAATCCAGCTCTCTATAAAAGGACTAATGGCTCCTTACATGTAGTATGGACATTCACCGTACCATCTCACAACTGTCTCTGAGCACAAGAAGGAACTACTCCATTTTAATATGTGGCATGATCCTCATTTAGAATAATTATAATGTTTCTTGTTGCAACCCTTAAATAAGTTCTAAAGAATTGTTTTGGATGCACACATTGAGACAGCACCTTTAATAAAGACTTTCACTCATTCAACATTTATGCAATACCTACTATGAACAGGCATAGCCTAATATTAAGGTAAACAAACAAAATAAATTATTTACAACTAATCTAATTTGGCTGTCTAGACATACTTGAACTTATCCCTAAACCTCCTAAGTATACCATCTGCCCAAATGTCCCTCTCGACTGCTGTCCTGCTGAATGAGGTCAAGACATTTACTTTTTCTGAGTCAGCTTTCCTATATTTAAAGAAAGACTGGTGTTACCCAGCCCTCCAGGAAGTAGAATTCCTAGCTCATAAAACCCATAAAGTACAAATAGTTCAGTGAATCTTGTCATGCTGGCTCCTGCTAACCCTTGTAGCAGAGGAGAGTACGTCTGTCAACAGGCTGCAAAGAGCTCTGACCACATCATGACCTGGCCCTGGGGGTTGCTTACAGCTCAGCAGAGAGAGAGAGAGGACTGCCCCCTCACTTACTGAGATCTGACTCAGGAAATCATCTGCATTCCCTGAAAAGTCCATTAAGAAATGTCAACATCACTATTATAAGTCTCACTCAGCTAACATTCCTTTGAGGAACACCTTAGTGTAGACTTGCTTTCCTGGTTTCAAAATTCTGGAGAGGCCAGCTTGAGCATATCTTTTGTTATTAGGGACACTGATTCTCATACAGCATTGATTGGTGTCATCCCCCTTTTGGAGAGTCCCTTCCCTTTAAAAACCCTGCTGGGTGATTTTTTTGTCTCCTTTGCTGTCTATATCTCCTCCCAGTCTAGCCTGGCAGCCTATTGGGTCCCAGCTTAAGAAACTGTTGGTTGTCCAATCCAGGCAAGATGACACCAGGATTACAAAGTCCAATCACTGATGAAATTACAAAATCCAAATGCACAGAAATTGTTTTGAAAGGGAATTTGCTTTGAAAGGAAGTGCTGTTATAATTTAATCATTATCTCCTAGTAGTGCTGTTTTTTCAAGCAGGCATTTTACATGATAGGAATCATATAAAGCAAGGAAGGACTGGTGCTGAAGCTGAAGCTACAATACTTTGGCCACCTGATGTGAAGAGCCAACTCATTGGAAAAGACCCTGATGCAAGGAAAGATTGAGGGCAAGAGGAGAAGGGGCAGCAGAGGATGAGATGGTTGGAGGCATCACTGACTCAATGGACATGAACTTGGACAAACTCCAGGAAAAAATGGTGATGGACAGGGAAACCTGGCATGCTGCAATTCATGTTCACAAAGAGTTGGACACAACTTTTTAACTAAACACCACCACCAATTAACATTTAGAATTTCGGTACATTATTTAAGTTATAATTATCCACAAGCCCCACAGATCTTGTTATCTTTCTTCACCTTGGTGTAGCTGCTCAGGCAGAAGCCTAGAATGAACTTGAGATACTTTTTTCTCTGCATCGTTTCAAGGTGGGATCAAGAAATAAAATGGACCAGAAGGATCTTAGTTGCTTGAAAGGCAAAACGCAGAAAGCAAAACATGAACATGAGCTGTCTTCTAACTAGTTTTTTTTTTTTTTATCAGCTGAGGCTAAAGGAATTTTCTATTTAGGTCTGTGACCAAGTCAGTAAATTTGTCAACCTGCCCCAACTTTGTTTGCTAATTTTGCAACACGGTGACTATTCAAACATTTCCAGAATGCTCCATTGTATAACTGTAAAGGTGGTTTAGGCTGGATTCAAGAGAGGGGGACGCCATCCTTCAAGCAATTTCCTCAGCACATGTGGGTCATTGCTCTTCTCTTGGTCAGGAAATTTTTTTTTTTTCTGAACAGAAAAGCAGAGCCTCTCCCTGGGGCCAGGCTGGGCAGCCTTTTGAGAACTCATATTTGAGAGGATCCCAAATTTAGACTTTTAGAAGGTATCATCAAATAAGGCTCTTCATAAAGTCACTTGTATTATATGTGTGTTGAGGTGTTATTTCTTGAAATAGGAACATTGAAAAATGTATGACAGTTCAGAAATCCGCTTTTGGATTTTTAAAAAAATTTAAAAAGTATTTTTGAATCCTCTGCCAAAGAAGAATTAGAAAATTATTCATTTGTATTTCTATATTTACAGTTAATTTGGTATGTGGCTTTTGAGGGTCATATTTACATTTTTCTTCTTGTAGTCCTTATTTTTTTCTGTAAGTTGAGATTAATAATTTCATAACTATGAAGAGAGAGACCTATAGCACATCTATGCTTCCCTCACACTGCAGATGATTCAAAGGACCTACGTGCTCAGATCACCTCCAGGATAATACGAATTCTGTGATTTGAATGATTTAGGAAGATTTATGCAACATTTCTATATGGTTTTTCTTCTTTTTTAAAAAATGTATTCATACTAAGACAGATAAGATGAAGAATTTGGAGGGCCAAAGAGTGAAGTCAGTAAAGGTCACAAATGCTCTTTTTCCCTGGAAGCCGGAAACCCAAAAGCCAGAGAATAAACCCTAAGTTAAAAAGAAGTAACCAAAGTATTGTTTCTAATTGCAATTAGGTTAGTGTCTTCCATTTCTAGGAATGGCTTGGTCATTGTAGATGATTGCTACAATACTGTAAAATACAGTTGGATTAATTCACATATTGTCTGTATTTGGAAGCACTAATATTGTAGGATGAGGACAGACCTATAATCTTGGCAACTGATCAACTGTATTCAATTTTGGGTTCACAACTCTAAAACCTAGAAATTGTAAAAGATAACTTATTGAAGAATAAGGCCTTGTAAAGACAGTATAGCAATTGAGAGAATAACTTTGAAACATATGTGTTACCATATGTAAAATAAATAGTTGGTGGGAAGTTGCTCAATCCAGAGAGCTCAACCCAGTGCTCTGTGACAACCTAGAGGAGTGGGATAGAGGGGGTGGAAGGGAGGTTCAAGACGGAGGGGATATATGTATGCTTATGGCTGATTCACATTGTCACAAGAGAGAAACCAACACAACACTGTAAAGCAATTATCCTCCAATTAAAAATAGATTTAAAAAAGCACAATGTAGCACAGAAAAGTTAAAAAGAAACAGAAGCAAGGAAAAAGGTAGGTGACTTAAAGGGAAATTAAGGTAGGAGCAAAGAAAAGCACTTGAATACAGATACAAAGGCAATACAAAATTATTAAACATTAGGTGATTTTTGTTTCTTCGTCATTACTGTTTCTACCCATAGTCTTCCAATTTGGTTATAACCACATTGTATTTCCAAGTATTATTTTGTCCCATGACTACAGTTAGAAATTTGGGTACAATCATGAGAACAAGAGGTTATCTTTCCCTGTGTCATTGCAAAATGCCATGACAGTCTGGCTAAAGGATATATATATATATATATATTTTTTTTTTTTTTTTAATTGTTGATCAATTTTTAACTTTATCCAGCTGGAACTTTCCCTTCAAAGACATCGATGAATGTAGAAATTTGAAACAAGATGAATAGTGCTTTTAAATATGGGCAAGAAAAAAATCTGATTTAATGCACGGGTATGATCTGAATCAGTTTGAGTCAGAAAGTTTGTACTTTTACTAGATAACATATTGGGATATACATTCTAGGATCTTCTCTGTACTATTTGAAAATGAGAACCACAGATTGATGGAGTGGTGAAGTGGATGAGTTACCACCATATATTCTCTTTCTCTATGTAAAGAAATATAGAGGTTTCATTACAAGTTTCTTATTTCTGATAGAAGTATCACATAAAATTCACACCATGCGTTGTGAGCTAGTGAAAGTGATAAATAGAAACAGGAGTACAAGAAAGAGTCAAACTACTGTTGACCCCACTTCAAATCCTTTCCATTTGCCTTCTCTTCTGCCATTATTTTCAGACGGGTAAATATCACCAAAGCCAAGCCATCAATCAGCCTCCTCAGCATCCTTCTTGTCCTTTTCTCCATCTCTACCCTATCATCCCACCTGTATCCCTCCCTGCTGATTGTGTGATTTTCTTCAAAAGCTTTCAAGAGATCTTGATCACAGAAATCTGAGTTCTCTAGATTTAATGCCTTTTATAGCCTGAACTATTCCATTCCAATCTCTTTTTCTCTGAAAAGTCTCTGCTGCAGCCAGACTAGCTTTCACTGTTGCCAGAATATGCTTCTAGCCTGTCTACATTTTGCATCCAAAATGCCTCTCCCATTCCTCTCTATCCATTGGAATCTCACCCAGACTTTAAGGCCTTTTTCAAGATAAGTAGGCTCCCTCAAGTCATCTTGGATGATCTTAGCCCCTGGGGACTTTTCATCTTCTAGAGTCCTGGAGTATGTGATATAATTCTGCTGATATTAATCATATTGTAATCTGGAAGCTGGGTATCTCTTTAAGTGGACATATACTACATCTCGCAAACCAACTCCCCACCTCAACCAAGTCTCATATGCCTGTTCTTGGTGGCACTTCTATGAATTTCTTATGAAAAGGATCATAGTGCTTGTCATTTCGTTGTTCAGACTTTCTTCATTATTCACTATCCACATAGTTTTCATTGTATTCATTTTTTTTAAAAGTCTGTGCATATTCTGGTTCATTACCTCTTTGTACACTGATGCTTGTACCAAATTAGATCCTATCAGATTATGTGGCATTTTCATGTTTTAAAAATCAAAAGAAATCAAAACCTACTGCCAAATGTATATGAAATTACATTATGATATGATTTAAGAAATATTCAGAACATAAAACTATAATGCTTAAGTCTGCATTTTCCTTGTGAAAGGAAAGTTACTATGAGTTTTTTCAAGACCAAACCATACATTTCTTCATTAATCTTTGCATGTCCAAACATGTCAGGTATCTAGGGGAAAAATAATTTCACAATAACAAAGTTCCTGTCATTTTAATTCAGCCAACTTTTGTCAAATTAATTTGTCTATGTATATTTGACTTTTGAATCAATGTCATGAAAGTTTTCTGATAAGAATTTTACAATTAGAGTAGGTTCTAAAAAAATATACAGCTCTTCAGAGAAGTCTCTTATGTGTACTTTTCATTTTAATCCAGCATGCTAATTTGCTGTAATTACTTAGTGAACTTGAAGAACATAATAATTATATGGATGCCAAGACTTAAAATTTGAGAGATAAAACTGTAGGTATTTATTCATTTATCTCCACCCTATTTTGCATGAAGATATACTATGAAATGAAATTGCACTATTACATGAAATTTTGCTAGAACACAAATATTTCATTTTATAACAATTAGTGCAAGTTTTTGCTTTCTTAATTTTATACTCATCTGATAACTTTGCAAACAGAAGAAAATCTTAAGTTGGAAAGATAATAATTAAATGATGGAAATAACTTAAAAAGAAATATTCTTTAAATTTATCTGAAATTTAAATTAGTGTTGTTGTTGTTGGTCAGTTGCTCAGTCATGTCTGACTCTTTGCAACCCCATGGACTGTAGCTCGCCAGGCTTCCCCGTCCTTCACCATCTTCCAGAGTTTGCTCGAACTCCTGTCCATTGAGTCGGTGATGTCATCCAACCATCTCATCCTCTGTCGTCCTCTTCTCCTCCTGCCTTATATCTTGCCCAGCCTCAGGGTCTTTTCCAATGAGTCAGCTCTTCGCATTAGGTGGCCAAAGTTTTGGAGCTTCAGTTGACAACAAATTAGTGTATTTGTTATTATTTTTCTCCTAGACCATAATAATTTTCATCCTATCATGGACAAAACTACAAGGTAACTGAAAAATAAAGAAGCAACAAGTAAAAGACAAATGAAAGTAAACATACTATGTTAAAGTTAATAGACCAAATGGGCCTATTTGAAAGGGAAAAGAGAAATGGATAATTGGACACTTTGCTTAATGTTTAATTTCTTGTATCAACTTAAGATTTTCTCAAAGAACAAGATTTAGTTAGTTTGTTTTTTTTTTTTCAGAAATAGGAAATTGACACAACTGTTGCAATCTAGCATCTAGAGTTTCTTTTGATTGGTTACTGGAGAGCTCATCGATATTATAAATATTAAAAAGGCAAAGAACTCTTAATTCCGGACTGATTTTTTAATCTGTTTTCTCACTTAACTTTCAGAATGTTGTCTGCTTTATACATTTTCATAACAGAATGAATTATTTGCCAACACATTTTAACTCTTCTGATGTATGGAAAGTCAAGCAGATTTTTTTGAAAGGGAGAAAATGTTTGTTTAGAAATTCTTTAAACACTCCAAATAATGTTTTGCTTACTCAGCACACTACCTTTGAAATGGTAGCAGAGGCTGAAAGGGCTTAGGATTTCCAGCCTCACGTCACCTTGAGTAACTTGGTGCTGTTGTGAGTGTCTGTTATCCTAATATAACATTTCCTCTGAATAAAATCGACAATTCCAAAGAAAACAACTCTTCTGCTATTTTATACTTTCTACACTTTCTGATTGTAATATTTCATTAAGCAGTCTGATTTCATTACTATGGTATTACTTTAATTTGACTTCAGTTCAGAAAACTCTAGAAAAATTAACATTTCAGATTTATCAGTCAGCCAAGCTGTAGAATCTTGATACAGAAAGATACCGATCAAGGTAAAGCTTTCAGTAAGTGACTATTTTGTTGTATAAAAGCCAAAATTCTAAAAGCAAACAGAAATTGGTGTAACTGGTGTTTAATCCGAGTGTATAACAGTAAACTGATTTAGCTTCTCTATTTTTTTAAGAGCTGACGCAAGTTGGACGGAGGGAGGTGTTGGGTTGAGGGGTTGGTGGTGATTGGCTTGTCTAGCTCACTCCCACTGGTCTTTAAATCATTGTCTAGATCCCCAAAAGTTCACATAAGTCAACTCTGCAACAGGGGTCTGCTATGCCAAACAATTCTGGAAAGACTGCACAGGACTGGATAAATAATTAAGGTAAATCTGTTTTTACAAGAAAACTTGCAGTGTTGAAATAATGCTTCATTTCTTCTTTTTATGGTATTGATTATTTATTACTTTTCTCATAAAAAATCGATTCAATATAATGTCAAATATTGAAATTATTTACCCAGATCCTGGGAGGAGGCTCTGGAGTGAAGAATTGACACAGTTTGTCTTAGGAAAAAGTATAACATTTGAAATGTACATTCTTAGTGTTATTGAAGACTTTCTTTATCTTAAAAACAAAAACACACACCAAAACTTAGTTTACTCAAAGAAGGAACATCATACGACTACAGCAGATGTGAAAGGCTAAGTGTTTGGGTGGTGTCATTTTGAAAAGAAGAAAAAAATGTTGTGTCTTAGCTTGTGTTTTTATGTAACCATTTTAGTGAAGGAGTATTTTTACAGCAAGTTTACTGGAAGAAACTGACAGATTAGTAGAATATAAGCAAAGCGTTAGATATAGAAAGTCTGGAATCAGATATCTAAAAATTAGATCTGTACTCCTCAAACTTATTTATTAGACAGTGGGAGAATTCTCAATGTATTTTGAGCTTCTTATAGAGCATATGGTGATTATTTTAATTAAATGTCTAGGTGATAACAAAACTGTTTTATAACTCAGTGAAAAAATATTTTAAATGATGATATACATCATATTCATGGACAATTCATTGACTAAGTTTTATTCTTGACAAACTAAAAAAAATTTAGGTATGTTTCCTAAAAAAGATAACCATTTGTTTTACAAGACAAGATCTTCCATTTTTTCAGATTTATATTTAGATAGTGTTTTGGGATTTTCTGGAAAGTCTTTCTACTTCTAAGAAGTATATCAGTACCATTTAAGTACTGAGAAATGTAGTTTTGAGAGCTCAACTCTTGACTTTTCTTAAACTATGTTATACAGTGTACTTTAGGGGTTATTGAAGCTATTATTTTTAATATATGAGTTAATTTTTAAAAAGTTAAATCGTTTATTTCAGAAGGAAAAAAGTACCTCTGTGGGTGGTCCAGTATCTATTATATAGAATATAGGCATTTAGAACTTAGTATATCCATAATTTATGACAAATTATTAAATACTATGCATTAACATGGATAGCATAAGGAGTTCACTGTGTAATATTAAATATGCTACATATCGAGGTGCACTTCTGGAAACAAACTACTGTTTGGGAAAATAACTAAAATTTATGCAGGAATTTAAGGTATTTCTTAACATTTAAGATGACTAGAGAATCTGTGTCTTTTTCTAAGAGCAGAGCTAGAAAATTTATAAGTGAAATAATGTATATGGATTTTATGAATAGTCCTTTACACTTCATCAAAAGGCTGCTTTAATTCTTATATTAGCAAGCGTGTAATATTCTTAGCAAAGGGACAAGACCTCAACATATGGTAAATTCTTTCAACTTTCCAGTTCTCCCTTGATATTATTTCTAAGCTATGTCTAAGTAGAGGAAGGGAATGAAAATGCTAAAATATTAGTATCAGCAATACAAAGTTGTCAATTGAAGGTGTGCATGCTTAGTCACTCAATCATGTCTGACTCTTTGAGACGCCAATGACTATAGCCCAGCAGGCTCCTCTGTCCATGGCATTCTCCAAGTAAGCGCACTGGAGTGGATAGCCATTCTCTTCTCCAGCGGATCTTCCTGACCCAGCAGGGATCAAACCTGGGTCTCCTGCTTTGCAGGGAGATTCTTTACCATCTGAGCCACCAGTGAAGCCCAAGTCAAGTGGATACAGTTTTGCTATTATTGGCAGTTTCTTTTGTAAGATATACTTCAGACTGACAGTGAACGCTTTTATGAAAGCTGATTTCTGTGACTAATGAGTCATCTGAGTATCAACATGTGATTAGAATGACATTGTTGGGGAAATTGTTTAAGAGAATTTTACATAAAGGTAATATTAGATTCATTTAATTGTCAAATCGATATTCATTTATCCAAGATATATTTTGGATGTGGATTTAAATCAGCTCCTTTGATGCAAGATAATTTGGCTTTTAGAAGTTGTGGTTGGTGGTGGTTTAGTCACTAAGTCATGTCCAACTCTTGTGACCCCATGAATTGAAACCTGCCAGGCTCCTCTGTCCATGAGAGTTCCCAGGCAAAAATACTGGAGTGAGTTGCTATAGGATCAGCAACTTCCTGCTCATCCAACCGAAGGGTAAAATCTGCTACCTGAACCTAGATTTCAGAGTAGATTCATCAGAACTGGACTGGCATGAAAAACAAATAGCAATGGAAGGAAATTTAGCTCCTTTTGTGCTTTTATCAGGTAAAATAAATGTTTATAAATAATACTACAAAGAAAGGTTATATATAATGTTTAATAACTGAAAGTTGAATATAAAGAATCAGCTATTTAGGACATTCAGATAATGTAGTAAGTATGATGAAACAAAGACTTCTAAATGGTAATGGTGTTCCAAATACTTTTATTTCAAATTTTGATTTTGCACCTTCATGAACGAATAAAGTAAAATGGCAATGCAGAAGATCACTGCACTGAAATATCCAGTCTGTTTCGGCAAAACCTCTCTTGTAGAGAAACCTAACTTCTTCATAGTGAGAAGAAGACTAATTTCATTAGACTATAGAAAGTTCTGTCAAATCAAATTTGATTTTTCTTTTAGAAGAATTGTGAACA
Source organism: Cervus canadensis (assembly GCF_019320065.1). Classification (NCBI taxonomy): domain Eukaryota; kingdom Metazoa; phylum Chordata; class Mammalia; order Artiodactyla; family Cervidae; genus Cervus; species Cervus canadensis. The sequence goes on along the minus strand of NC_057410.1, from coordinate 22,719,183 downwards.
TTCTTTGTACAACAAAGCTGCTCTTCTTCTTGGGAACCAGAAGGGAACATTTCTATTTCACTTTGAAATGTTAGCCTATAAAGCTATAATAAGAATTGTACTTGCATCTATAGAGGAGAGCATATAAAATTGCCTTGGTCTTAGAAGAATATGTCACCAGGTACTATGCTAGATAATGGAAATATGTGTAGTCTACAAACCTGACCTTTTCCCACCTTCATGAAATTTTTTTTTTTTGCCTAGCAGAGGAGAAAGTTATTAATATTTATCAAATGATCATACAACTAAAAATGTAAGTTCAAAGTGTGATGAGTTTGTAAGGAAGAGGAGACCGTGCTCCATGGGGGAATCTAATTTAGACATGGGGCCTGTCTGACCATGTGGCAGTTAAAGATTTTCAGGTTCTTTTAGTTAACTGTGGGAGACACTTTGTTAAGAATGGGGGGAAGGGAATTCCAGGCAGAGGGAACAGCAGGTTAAAAAGGTCTTGAGGTGGCAATGAAGAAATGAAAGAAGTCCAGTGAATCTAGTGAGTAGGGGGCATCATGATTCAATGCAGGACTCAAGATCTCTGTCTGGATTAAGCTATGTAGAGCCTTATAGCATGTTAGGAAATTTGACTTTATTCTGAAAAGTACTGAGAAAAATAATTTTGGGTCCTTAAACGTGTAGTAATTTGGATTAACATAATGGTCATGGAGATAAAAGTAAATTAATTTTAAATAAATGTTGCAAGAAAGATTGATATGGTGATAGAATGGACATGGGAGAGGGGGTACAGTATAGAGAAGGGGAAGTACCTATAATGATAACTAAATTCCTCTTTTTCTTTTAATATTATTTATTTGGCTGCACGGGTCTTAGTTGCGACACACAGGATTGCAGCATGTGGGATTCAGTTCCCTGACCAGGGACTGAACCCAGGCCCCCCTGCATTGGGAGCACAGAGTCTTAGCCACTGGACCACCTGGGAAGTTCAGCCAGATTCCTCCTATTGTTACCGAAAGGTGTATGGGATCCAGCTGCTTGACCCCCAAAAGCCAATAAACAGGCAGGTTGGTGGAAAGGAAAGTTTGCTTAATTTCAGATGCTGGCAACTGGGATGGGGTGGGGGAGGGTGGACATCTGTCCAAAGGCCAACTCCCTGCCCCCTCCAGCACCATCCCTGAAAAGCAGGGGATTAGAGTTTTTATAGACAGAGAGAGGGAGCTATATGCAAAAACAGCACAGTCAGCTCTGACAGTCATCTTCAAATTGATCATTGGTGGTCTGGTCAGTCTCATCTTGGTTGTTTTAGGTACAGTTAACCTTCAGTCCCAAGGTCTGTTTGTTCCCATTTCTTTGTGGCCAGTTCTCAGAATTGTGGTAGCTCATGTCGTGGGTACAGTCTAGTCATCATTTAGTTAATTCTTCCACCTGATGTCTGAGTATCTGTAAGACAGCTCACAGGATATGGCTCAGGATATTATCTATAGCCTTTGAGAAAGAACTGAAGGTCCTTGACTATGCTAATGACTACATTATTATTATTATTATTTGGTTTCCTTTGTTTCTGCATTTTTGACTTCTCTGATTAAACTTATTCTTTAACTAAGGTTTTCCACAGGCAAAAGGCAGGCAGAGGACAAGGGGCAAGGGCAAGGACTATCAGGTCCGGCTCCGTTTCACTGTGAGCACCTCTTACGAAGTGCCATGTACTGAGATGGGGAACAGCAGGAGAATCTACTGCTATGAAAACTAATACATTATATATTATATTATGAAAAGGGCTTCCCTGGTGGTTCAGACAGTAAAGAAGCTGCCTGCAATGCAGGAGACCCAGGTTTGATCCCTAGGTCAGGAAGATCCCCTGGAGAAGGGAATAGCAACTCACTCCAATATTCTTGCCTGGAGTTTCCCACGGACAGAGGAGCCTGGTGGGCTGCAGTCCATGAGGTGGCGAAGAGTCAGACATGACTGAGCGACTGAGCACACACACATAATATGTTGTCATATTTTTCAATCATAGCATCATTCTTTTCTAGTTCTCCAGGGAGTGATTCATTGATTAGTTCCATAAGTATTTATTCAGAGAAAAAAGTAAAGATTATAATATAAGAGCTTGTTAAAAAATCTGTTTTCTCTACTAAACAGAATTCATCAGGTATAGGGATTGTGTCTTATTCATGCTTTATCTTTCATAGTTTCTGGCTTATAGTTCATTCTCAGTATTTGTTGAATAAATAAATAAATACCATCTTTCTACATTTCCATGTTGATTAATCATGTTGTTAAGGTTTAGCAATTATGCTGTAGTCTAAATGCTTTAAAGGACCTGCTTTGTGCAGCAGGCAAATGATTCAGAGTATCTAGTTCCTCATAATTTTCTAATTCTTTTAAAATTGTGCTTTTAGCTGGTGTTCCCTTAAAATAGATCAGTAATAGAATCTTCAGAGCTAAAGATATGAGCTGTGAAACTGTGCTCCAACCTTGATGAGAAGATGTCCCTTGACCAGGACCAAAATTAGGATTAGGGGCCATACTTCATGCCATCTATCTCATCAGACAAATGGCCCAAGGTGGTAGAGAACTCAGGGAGACCCAGGAACTGAAAGGAGGCCAGAGTACCTAGAGCAGTGAGGTGGGAAGAGTGTGGAATGAGTGAAGTCAGGAGCAGAGGGACCATGAAGACCTTTGTGGGCATGTGGAGAATTTTATACTTCATCCTAAGAGTAAAGGAAAGACAATAGAGGATTTTATGCAAATAAATGACATGATCTAAGTTTTGTTTTTAAAAGATCAATATGCCTGTTTGTAGAAAATGAATGAGGAGGGGGAGGGTAGGCAAGAAAGGATGAAGGTATCAATTATGATCGTTGCAATTGACAATGTAAGAAAGTTTGGACAAAACTGATGGTGGAAGCAATAGAAGGAAGTGGACTAATTTGAGAAATACTTTAATTGTTGCAAAATCAACTAGACTTTAGAAAGGAATAAATGTTAAGGATAAAAAATTAGAAGACTGATATTTCTGATGTGAGAATCTTGGTAAATGGTGACGACATTCTTTGGATTGGAAATATTGGAAGAGGGAAGAACTGTCACAAGTTAGATTTTAGGCACATTGAATTTAAACTGCCTTTGAGATACACAAATATATATATATATATCAGGCTACTGGACACATGTAACTGGAGGTCAGAATGAAGGCCTGGGCCAGAACTGTGTCTTAGAGAGTCCATGGTTTATGAAGCCTTGGGAGTAGATTGGAACAAGGGGAGTTTAAGACCTATCCTTGAGGAATTCAAGGAAAGAAACTTCAAATGAAATGATCCTTCTTAAAGAAACAAAATCATAAAAGATCTGTAAAATAATAAAATCAGCATTCAAAATCTAAGATCATTGCGTCTGGTCCCAACACTTAATGGCAAGTAGATGGGGAATTAATGGAAACAGTGAGAGACTTTATTTTGGGGGGCTCCAAAATCACTGTAGATGGTGACTGCAGCCATGAAATTAAAAGAAGTTTGCTCCTTGGAAGAAAAGCTATGACCAACCTAGACAGCATATTAAAAAGCAGAGACATACTTTGCTGACAAAGGTTTGTCTAGTCAAAGCTATGGTTTTTCCAGTGGTCATGTATGGATGTGAGAGTTGGACTATAAAGAAAGCTGAGCACCAAAGAACTGATGTTTTTGAACTGTGGTGTTGGAGAAGATTCTTGAGAGTTTCTTGGACTGCAAGGAGATCAAGCCAGTTAATCCTAAAGGAAATCAGTCCTGAATATTCATTGGAAGGACTGATGCTGAAACTGAAACTTCAACACTTTGGCCACCTGATACGAAGAACTGACTCATTTGAAAAGACCCTAATGCTGGGAAAGATTGAAGGCAGGAGGAGAAGGGGATGACAGAGGATGAGATGGTTAGATGGCATCACCAACTCGATGGACATGAGTTTGAGCAAGCCCTGGCAGTTGGTGAAGGACAGGGAAGCCTGGTGTGATGCAGTCCATGGGGTTGCAGAGTTGGACATGATTGAGGGACTCAACTGAACTGAATTGATCAGCAACAAATGGAAGTTTTAAGAATTCCTACAAGCCAGAAAGCAGATAGGGGTGGAAAACCTGTGAAAGAGAAAAGGAACCAAGGTAAACCCGATAATTGGGCTTTTTCCAGAGGCAGTCCAGTAGGAGTTCCAAGTTAAGTCAATATACACAAAGAGGAGGCATGGTTCATGAACAACCAATGACCAGGTATTCACCAAGGAACTTCATCTGTTTGGGCTGCCCCTTTTGGTCAAAAAATAAGGCTGCAACCTAGTCTGTAAAGAGAGCCTAAGAATGGACTCTATAATAGATATTAAGACCTCCACAGCAGGCACAGAGAGATAACAAGCAAAAATGGAAGCTCCATCAAGAGGAAAACACATCATTATGCCAGCTACCTACAGTGTGTGCTACCTACAGTGCCAGCTCTGTCTGGGAATGGAGTCCTGCAGTTACTCTGCAGACAGACTGGCTGCATAGACGCCACTTACCCCGGACCTGTTGTTCACTGTTTAGTCACTAAGTTGTGTCCAACTCTTGCAACCCTGTGGACTGCAGCCTGCCAGGCTCCTCTGTCCATGAGATTTCCCAGGCATTCCCTTATCCAGAGGGGATCTTCTCCACCCAGAGATCAAATCTGCAACTCCTTCATTTGCAGGCAGATTCTTTAATACTGAGCCAGCAGGGAAGCCGCAACAGGGAAGCCGCAACAGGGAACCTACAGGGAAGCCGCAACAGGGAACCTACACGGGAGCAATCCATCAGTGGAATGAGCCTGTGAGATTTCAGAGAAACCCCAAGTACTAGCTTTCTAAGTTAACCAATGTACTCTTCATTCATAAATATGAACAGACAACCTAGGATCATTAAGAATTTCAGGAAAGCCAGGCAAATGGAAGAGAAGAGCCAAGATGAACAAACAGAATAACTCCAGGAAAAAATAGATAATTTAGGGAGCAACAAGAGCTTTTGGAAACTTGAAATCAATAGCCTTAGAAAGGTTTGTGTAAATACTGCATCTGTAAAACAAACAAAAGAGACGGTATGAAAAAAGAAGAGAATAAACAAATGATCAGAAATTAAAAACATGATTGTGAAAAATAATTAGCTAGCAGGTTGAACAAGAAAATGGGTACAGCTTAAAAGTAAACAATGGTTTTCTACTTTACCCCCAATACTTTCTAGCAAAAGCGTGAGTTTTTCCCATACCAGCCAATTCTCCCACACCAGCAGGGAGTCCTGCAATTTAATCAATTCTGGCACTGTTTCCTGGAGTTAGCATCAGATCCCACATATTAAGGGCTCAGTCCCACAAGACTGCCTCCACTTCAGATGCAATGGCAAGTTCAGACCTCCTGTACTTCTGACCAGTCAGCTATAAATCAGATTTAATCATTTCCTAGAATCACTCACAGAACTCAGGAAGACAGTTTGCTTACTAGATTACTGGTTTGTTATAAAAGGATATAATTCAGGGACTGCCAGATGGCAGAGCTGCAGAGGACAAGGTATGAGGAAAGGGACTCAGAACATTCTCACCCTCTTCTTGTGGACCACTCTCTCAGCACCTCTATGTGATAACCACTCCAGGAGCTCTTCAAACCCCTTCAGTTAGGGTGTTTTATGAAGCTTAATACCTAGACATGACTAAATAATTGGCTGTATGTTATTGACTCAGCCCACACCCTCTCTCAGTTGATTGGAAGTAGGGTTGGAAGTTCCAGCTCTCTAATCAATTGGTTGGTCTCCCTAGCAACCAGCCTCCATCCCAAGGGCCATACAAAAGCCACTTCATTATCATAAACTCAGGTGTGGTTACAAGGGTCTTGCTATGAAAAACAACAACAGCTCCCACTGCAATGTTGTGAAGTAATTAGCCTCCAACTAATAAAAATAAATGAAAAAAAAAAAAAAAGAAAAAAGAAAAACAATAACAGCAACAATAACAAAAACATCTTTATCATTTCAGAACTATTTCAGGAATTGGGTACAAAACCCAAATATTAGTTATGTAATTACATTTGTAGCTTTGTGCCAGAAACGGGATGGAAGACCAAACGTATATGTATTATTATATCACAATGTTACACAGCTGCAAATCAAATTTGTTATTCTGGAAATTAAGGAACTATCCCTGAACATTGAGTAACAAAGAGACGGGAAATAAAGAGAAAGTCTTGGCAATAGAGATAAAAAGGGCCAGTACATGACTAATACAAGTTTCAAAGGAAGGGAAACATTTTAAAATGGTAGAATATTTTTTATCAGAAGAAGGATACAAATCTCTTGAATGAATGGGCTCCTCACGTGTGGATTAAGATAAATTTTTAAAACTACTCCTATCTAGTTACATCCTGGAGAAATTTCAGATTTTGTTAAGGAGGAAAATTCTAAAACCTTCCAGAAGAAAAAAAAAATCAAAGAGATGAGAATGATTCATCAGAGGAAGCTGGAAGTCAAGAGACAAAGGTTTTCAACCTTGTAAAGGAAAATGATTTTGAATCTAGAATTCAAGCAATCAAAAAAGTTTAAGAATAAAGTAAAGACACTTTCCAACGTGAAACAACTCATAAATTCTATTTCTGGACCTATTGTGTGAAAAATTTATTCAAGGGAGTATTTCAGCACGATGCAAAATGAATTGAAGAAAGGGGATAGCATGGCATTCAAGACACATGAGCAGCTGAATAAGACCCAGAAAAGGGAGGAGGAAGCCCTTCAGAAAGTAAAAGAGTGTGGATAATTTGCTTCCAACATTTTAGTGCAAGCCTGCTAAATCGTTTCAGTCGTGACTCTTTGCGACAGGCCACCAGGCTCCTCTGTCCATGGGATTCTCCAGGCAAGAATACTGAAGTGGGTTGCCATGCTCTCCTCCAGGGCATCTTCCCAATCTAGGGACTGAACCTATGTCTCTTATGTCTCCTGCACTGGCAGGCAGGTTCTTCACCGCTAGTGCCACCTGGGAAGCAAAAATTTTAGTAATATAGGATTATATTGCCTTTATTATGTAGTCAAATACACCACTTGGTTCTTTGGGCATACTATTTACACAATTGTAATGTAAATCACAGCACAGCAGTGTTGTTGATTATTTAGGTAAATTATGAGAGATTTGTTTTACACAATAGATGACATTATCATGAATCTCAACATTGTAGAAATATTTCGTGAGCTGAAACAATTAGGAGTGTGGAAGAAGCAATTAGGAGTATAGAAAGAAGTATGTTAATTTCATTATCTTTCCTAAGTGTCAGTTTAGAGTTGATAAACCAAGTCAGAGAGGTTTTAGTGAATAGTTTAGATTTAGAATGACTATCTTTAAATGAAGAAGTAAAAACAGTAACTGTCATTAGTGATTGCTAGTGGCAAGTGAAACTGATACTGTGGGATGTTGAGACAAGTTTGTACTCAGTACAAGTTTCTATTTTTTCTTTTAATTGTATGCTTCTCTCTGGTGCTTCTAAGATTTCTTTCTTTATCTTTGATGTTATACACTTACACTGCCTTTTATTAATGAAAATGTTCATTTTTCTTCTTCCTGTTGGAAGTACTGTGTGGGTTTTATGAATCCTGAGAACTACTCTCTTCCTTTAGTTCTCAACAATTCTTTGTCCTTTTTGTCTCTCATCTCACAATTCTTTCATATTAGAATAACTATTCAGACATGTTTAATTTTTACTTCTGTTTTTCTTCCCCATGTTTTTTAACTTCATATTTTTCTTTCTTTCTTTGTGATATAATTTGAGTGATTTCCACCAATCTATCTTCCAGTTTCATTACTCTCCCTCCAGCTGAGTTTTTAAAATATGATTATATATTTTATTTTTAGAATTCTTTTTTTTCATTTATTTTTATTAGTTGGAGGCTAATTACTTTACAATATTGTAGTGGTTTTTGCCATACATTGACATGAATCAGCCATGGATTTACATGTGTTCCGCATCCTGATCCCCGCTCCCACATCCCTCTTTTTGTCTTTTTCTCAAACCAGTCTGATCTTCTTCTATTGTTTTCATAATCTGTAGATGTTATTTCTTATTTTGAATCTTTTATTACTTTTTATTATATTAAATTTATAATACATCTTATTTTTTCTTTTATCATAAAGTCCATTTTAAATTACTTTGCAGTTTGTAGTCACTCAGGTGTGAATTGTTACTTCTTGTGCCTACTGACTCTCCTTGTGAGTTTCAGTTCCATCTGTGATTTGCAACTTTTGTGATGTGGAATGTGCAATCATCTTGATCAAGGGTTGTCCTCCACAGATGGGCTGCTGTGGTACTGGATTTATGGAGTCATTCTCATGTACCTGTTTCTTATTTGCCAGGGAATTTATGGATTCCATGCATACTGGAGCAATTTTTATGTTAGTTTCTCTGCTCAGAATTTCCTTACCAAATGTAATGTATGTTTCAGAACCACACCTTCCAAGAGTGATAGTATTTTCCCCAATGTATTGATTCAATAAGAATTGAATGACACTAATAGTAAAAATTTCAGAAATTAACATTAATGGATTCATAGCAATTTTTTTTGCACAGTACTAGTCCACCCCTTTTCACTTAATTGAGGAAAATGAGGTCAGAAAAGTTAAATGTGCTGAGATCCAGTGAGTTAAAGGCAGAGCAAAGCCTAAAAGCTCAATCCCTTTCTTGTTAAAATGCATTTCAAAAAAAAAAAAATGCATTTCAACTTTGCATAGGCGGTGACTGAGGCTGATTCAAAGATAAACTTGTACTTACTTTTGTTAGTGTTCTTAACTTTGGTTTCAAGATCCAAGTGCCTGAAAAGTGGCTCCCTGAGCCTGACTCTATCTTGTGTTGCATGTTATCAAGTCTTTTGATGGTGTTAATTCTTTCATTAACAAACTAAAGCAAAATTAACACAGTAATTTTCTGTGTTACTGCTGGTGGAGCCACTGGTAGATTCTACCTTGGCAGATCTTTCTTTCTCAACAGCTTACCATTGTCACCCATATAAGTAATACAATTTTCTAACAAATACCTAAAGTTTTTTGAAGACTGCTACCATGTCTTAAGATTTATTTTTTTCTTCCTACAGTGACTATCAAAGCCCCTGCCATTGAAAAAACATTCTATAAATACCAGCTAATTTGGCAATTTATTATGAATTTTCCATTTTCTCTTTCATTTTCTTTCTTTCTTTTTGGTATTGGATAATGGAAACTTTGGAGACATACTTTGTGAATTTTCCAGGAATTTACTTACTTTTCATGTTTTTACAGAGAACATACACAAGTAGGTGATTTGGATTTATTTATCTAATTTAAAGAAATTTATAATGATTTATTCTGTGTTCTGTTTGCAGAACAGAGTGTTCTGAACATAACACCAAGTAGAAGAGTCTCAGGCTGAAGGTACAGTATCTTGTTTACACTGAAGGAGCTTGTGTGTGGACAAGAAAGCGCTGACAGCTCAAATGGATCCCATGGAACTGAGCAATGTCAACATCGAGCCTGATGATGAGAGCATCAGTGGAGAAAGTATTCAAGATAGCTACACCGGGATGGGAAATTTAGAAAAGGCAGCAATGAGCAGGTATGGGGTTAAAATGACCAGGCTCCATGGAAAAATGAGAGGTTTATGGACATGGAAAACAAAATTTTTGTTGGGAAGAACTGGATTTATTACCTATTTGAGAGATAGCAATGATGTTGATGTTAACACATCAACTCTCTGATCCTGAAGTAGACATTGTTATATCATTATTGTATGTCAGTCCTTTGTATGATTACTTTATTTTTTTTTTTTGTATGATTACTTTAAAATTATAGTTACAGTGTTCTTGTTCCTATTAATACTATAGAATAATTTAAATTATAATTAACATACCATTTCTCTTACCTTTTGGGTTATTTTCTCAGGTTTCTCTTCTTCTGACTGCTCTGTTAAGTGTTTCTACATCTCCAGAGTTCTGCTGAGATTCTTCTCTGCTAAAAGTGTCCTTTGAGCAAGCTTATTCACAACCATCATGACTTCACCCACTGAACATATGCCATATCTTCAGCCTGTTAAATTTCTCAACTGAATTTCAGATCATCATATCCAACTGTTTACTATACATCTCTACTGGATGACTCATGTGTCTGGATTGCCTCCTTGATTAAGTTACACTTGTGATGTCTAATACTGAACTCTTGTCATCCTCTTCAAAATTTTCTCCTCTTCTAGCAATTTCATCTTGGTGAAAGTCATCAGCATCATTCAGCAACTCAATCAAAGGGCCTTTGGTGTCAACTTTGACTCATCCCTTCTCCCAAACTGCATGTACCATGTTTGACTATATCCAGTTGCTTCTACCTCATTAATGTTTCAAATCTACCCACTTGTCTATATCTGTTCTATTGCCATCTTGCTTTTGTCCCTCATCATCTGTCACTCATCCACTAGAACAGCCCTGATTAATCCCCATCTTACAATTTACTCTCTTCTATCTAGCCCTTCAGATTTCTTGCAAAAGTAATCTTTTGCAATTTCAAATTGACTCATGTCCTATCCTAAGGTAAATCCTTTCAGTGCTTCCTCAGTAGCTATGAGAGGAAGATTATACTACACATTGCTTGGCGTATGAGGCCTTTCATGATCTAGCCCTCCCCTAGCTCTCCTGTCCATCCCTTGCCCTGTTCCCTGTTTATATGCTTTTTTCTAGCCTTGTTGAGCCACTCAAAACTTCTGTTCCTTCATTCACTCTGCTCTATCTTCTTGGAATGCCCTGATTTAAGTATTACCCACTCACCTTATCCCTTTTTCTCTACTGGCTGCACTCTTTCTTCAAGACTCAGCTCCATATCGGGTCTCCTATGAAGCCATCCCCCAGTTAGAAGTGATCACTTGCATTGTGCACCTTCTCCCTACCCAGATGTTCATGATGCCCCTACAACAGGTTAATGGCACTGCCTGGAACAGAGTAGCTGCACAACTGTTATTTGATAAGTTTATTGACTTCTTACAAAATATTATATAACACAAATTATTCTTGATTTAAGATATTCAGAAGTGAATTTTTGATTAAATCTAGGTCTGAAGTAGAGAATATTATCCCCAAATCAGGATGTCTTATTGCATTCACAACACCCAGGAAGGGTGTCAGGAGGAAGCACTCTTCTTCCTCCAGGAAGCCAGCCCACTAAACATTAGTGTTGTTGGATAAGAGAGGCCATGGAGATATCAACACGACTCTTTGTAGGTTGGGTGACTCTTTTTTTCTTTCAGCATAATATATTTTAAAATTTTTAATTAGAAGATACTTTGCAATATCATGGTTGTTTCTGCCATACATCAATATGAATTAGCCATGGGTATACATATGTCCCCTCCCTCTTGAAACCCTTCCCACCTCCCTCCCCATCCCATGCCTCTGGGTTGTCACACAGCAAATTCCCACTGGCCATCTATTTTATATATGGTAATATATAGGTTTCAGTGATACTCTCTCCACTCATCTCACACTCTCCTTCCCACACTGTGTCCAAAACTCTGTTCTTTATGTCTTTGTCTCCTTTGTTGTCTTACAAATAGGCTCATCAGTTTTCTTTTTCTAAATTCCGTATGTGTGTGCATACTAAGTCACTTCAGTTGTGTCTGGCTCTTTGTGACCCTGTGGACTATAGCCCACCAGGTTCCTCTGTTTATGGGATTCTCCAGGCAAGAATACCGGAGTGGGTTGCTGTGCCCTCCTCCAGGGGATCTTCACGACCCAAAGATCAAACCCAGGTCTCCTGTGTCTCCTGCATTGGCAGGCGGGTTCTTTACCACTAGTATCACATGGGAAGCCCAGATCCCGTATATATGTATATGTATGTTCTTATACAATATTTCTCTTTCTCTTTCTGACTTACTCTTGAGGAGGCACAACATGGTAGAACCATGGGCTTTGGAATCAGCAGAGGAGTCATCTGACTTTGGAGAAGATATTTATTTTCTTTGAGCTTCAGTGGAAAATGCAAAATGGCAAGCCAACACCTACTTTGCTGAGGATTAAATGAGTGTCTTTGAGATAGATGATTCTCAGTGGACTTTTGTTTTCTTCCCCTCCACTTCATCACTCAGGAAGTTGATCAAACCCAAGGGCTCTTTTGTTTCTGAGAAGGGTGCATACAGATATGAGCTCTGTGGAAGTGGCAGAGCTGAAGGGGACAGGGTCCTAAGAAGAGTCTTACAGAGTCGTTAGATTTGGTCCTCTGAAAGCCAGCACGAAAAGAGCAAGAATGCTTTTGTCAGCTTCAGACAGTGTTTTCTGGAACACTTACAAGGACTTAGCTTGTAAGTCCTGACTCTACTGGGTCATTATTTTGCAATTTTATGATCATTTTTAAAAGATGGGTTTGTTTATGTTTGGTTTGATCTCTTAAATGTAAATTTGGGGGTAGTTCAACATAATACATTTATTTGAAATCATTATACTTATGTTTTCAATATATGCTGGGTTTGATATTAAATCACTGAAGACGCTGGGGATATTTCTCATGTATTTTATACAATCTTGGCATGTTTTATGACTACAATTCATCTCATGCCAAAATAAGAACATGCAAATGCCTCAAAAGAGAAAAACTTAAAAATTACTCATGGGCTAAAGGATTCTAGCTTATTGATTAAGGTTAAAAATAGAATGTTGGATATTCCAGAGTTTAAATCTAGATGACACCTTTGTTTTTATTATCATTAGGCCCATTTGGGGCTCTGTTTCATCTTATCTTTTCCGTTTCCAGCTAGGAACATTATGTGCCAATCTCCACGTAGCAAGTATATTAACTACAGACTATTAAAATAAATCACAAAAGGGAGGAAGGAGTGCAGAGATGGAGGAAGGTAGCCTCTGAGTGCATTATTCTTCCTTCAAGAGATAGGAGAAAAATGACAGGAAATATTCCTAACTTGTACACCACATGGTTCAAGAAAAGCCACTTCCTAGGTTTTAGAAAAGCGCATGAAACTTTGTGATTTTGTCTTCGTGATCTATCTAGTTCTATTTGTACTTTATATCATTCTCTGTTCTCAAAAAGTAGCCTTATTGTCTTTCTCATAAGATATTTTCAGGCTTAACTTCTAAGAGATAGTTTGCACAGATTTATAATAATTATTTTACCTTTTTTATTTCTAAGGGTTACTTAAAAAAAAAAACTCCAATCATTTTATCTTACTCTCTCATGCAATAAATGCCTTAAAAGTTGCAATTTATCTAATAATGAAGCACTTTTAAAAAGCATGCATATTTGAGTATTTCCTATAATCGAAAGCCTATGTGACATTTTCCAGTATCAAAATGCAGTGGTGGCAGCTGGACTCATTAGTCAAACATTCAGAAACATGACTGGCACTAGCTTCATATCCTCAAAGTCTCTGGCATACAGCTTCAGCCGCCAACCAGTGGTGTCATGGGATGTGCAGCTTCCAGCCTGTACCAAGTAGACCATTGTCACAGTGTTTTGTGGATTTGTGCTTGCTCAGTCTTCTTCAGTCGTGTCTGACTCTTTGCAATGCTATGGACTGTAGCCTGCCAGGCTCCTCAGTCCTTGGGATTCTCCCGACAAGAATACTGAAGTTGCCATGCCCTTTTCCAGGGGATCTTCCCAACCCAGGGATTGAACCCACGTCTCCTGCATTGCAGGCAGATTCTTTACTGACTGAGCCACCAGGGAAGCCCTGCTCTGTGTGGATAGTGATGTCTTAAAGCCCCGCTCTTTTTTTTTTTTTGGTCTCTTTTTTTTTTTTTTTCATTTATTTTTATTAGTTGGTGGCTCAGACGGTAAAACCCTGCTCTTTAATCATGCATCTTACAGCCCTCTCAACTCTTCCACTAATTCACTGCGTTTCTTTAAAAGGTTTTCTTTGTTTCATTCATTAGTTGTCTGACACAACCAAGTACATTTTCAGAGTAATTAAAATATACATTCTTGCACACAACCAAACATAGCACAGAGCTACCATTGAACTCTTTTCCAGCAAGAGATATGCATATAAAATGTGGACTCAAATAGAGGAAAATGCCAGCTAAGGGCTCTGTCTAGGGCTGCATGGTGCAGTAGGAGACCATAGACTTGGGATCTGGTGGGGCTGGACATGCTGTCTTACTCTTCTGAACCATAGTTGCTTCATATCAGACATGGAAGTTTCCCTTATGAGGACATTTGAGCACCAAGAGAGATGAGATCAGAGTGCCAAAGCACTTAATAAATACTTATTGAATTAATAAGATCCTGTGGTCATGATGTATTAACAGTTGAGAAAACGCAGTCACTGCTCTTTTCCCTGTCTTTGGGAGAGCTTGAAATGGCAAAACTCAGCTCTAATTATTCTATTTTTTGCTTAGTCAATGTGGGAGGAAAAATGTGGCTTTAAAGGGATTGCAACTAAAAAATATTTTCTTCCTTCAGAGCTTTCTCCTTCCCTCCCAAAGTATACTCATAAAAAGGGCTCAGTCCTTTTGTCTGGAAGGAACACTAGTATGAGGAGGAGAAGAGAAAAAAAAAAAAGCTTTAAGTGTCTTGTTTTTCTTCCCCTGATTCAGTGACTTAGATCACCTGAAACATAAACATAAATCAGAGCATTTACTAGATGTTTTTTACTGTCTTCTTTTCCTTTGTGTGTATGTTCAGTCAGTTTACTAATGAAGATGCTGAAAGTCAGAAATTCCTGACAAATGGATTTTTGGGGAAAAAGAAGTTGGCAGATTATGACGATGAACATGTAAGTGATTCTCTGCTTTCTGGCAGTCAACAGGACTTGAGGATGTCTGATCTACCTGGGTCTCTGCAGGAAAGCAATGTGACTGAAATTTTCCAAGCCTTGATCAGCATATTCTCTGTTTGTTCAGGCCCTTACTGGAATAAGGGCTTGTTTTTCCTGTTCGCCATATGGCTGCATAAATCATTTATGAAATTTATTTGTTTTTTGGAGAAATCATTCTAACTCAGATGTGATCTGCAGTCGTACATGCTTTCCCTTCTTTCTATTACTCAACCTGTATTTTTTATTTTTACTGAGACCTCTGCTGAAATCAAGTACCACATTCCACTGAAAATTACATGCTTTTACTGAAGTTGAGTCATGGTTTTATTTGCTGTGATTTTACTTTAATCTTAAATTTTTGGTGGTAGTCTCTTTCAGAAAAGATAATGTAGGATAAGAATAATCCAGAAAAGGTTCATTTTCTTATCATGCATCCCTTTTTCTTCAAGCATCCTGGGACCACCTCCTTTGGAATGTCTTCATTCAACCTGAGTAATGCCATCATGGGCAGTGGAATCCTGGGCCTGTCCTATGCCATGGCCAACACAGGGATCATACTTTTCATGTAAGTGCCTGGACATATCTACACTCAGTTCAAAGCCTGTGCATACCTGGTGATCTTTCAATTAACAGAATTTGATCTTTGTGAATAAGAATCATCAGAAAAAGTATTAGCATATTCTCTCTTTTTTAAACAAAACAGCAATGAGAAATAATCAGAGCAGTCTAATCCTGGTACTTGTTCAACCAGCCATCTCTATTCAAATGGCAGAAAGTTTATGTGTTTGAGCCCCGCTCCCCCAAAGTGCTAGAACAGCCCTACCAGTCCAAAGTTATTCATTGTAAAATAATTTTGTGTTTCATAGTTCAAAAGATCTTTCCCAGTAGCAAATCTGACTTTATCACACTCTTAGGAAAAGTATCCCCTCCCACACCGGACCTGCAGAGTCCTGTGTGCCTCGATCCCATCTCAGGTCCCATCATCTGTTGCTCTCTATGCCAGATACAGTGGGCACAGTGGCCTGCTCTCCATCGCTTGAAGGAGCCATTCCCTCTTACCACAGGGCCTTTGCACATGATCTGGAACCTTCTTCCCTCTCCTCTACATCTAGTTAACTCCCCATAACTCAGTTCAGCCTCACCTCGGTTATGCCTTCCCCCAGTCTCCATGACTGGGACAAACCACTTTATGGTCCCATCACAGTGTTAGTATTTTAGCGCAGTTATTGGATTCATTTGTTTAATGGCTCTTTCCCTGGCTAGACTATCATCTCCAAAGCATCAAGCCTGTGGAGATGGCTCAACCCTGTTTTTATTCACCTCCTGTCTATATCCCCAAGACCTAGTAATAATGCTTGGCATGAGGAATTTTTGCAGAGTGGCCAAAGTTTATTCCTAAACCAAGGCACATTTTCCAAGCTTGGTCACATGCTGCCTAGTGGCAGCAGCATCACAGAGCCGACCTGGAGGATGAAGGCCATGTTGTGACAGACAGCCACAGACATTTGTGCATTATGTACAGCCTGACATTTTCAAAGGCACAGTTGGCAGCGGTGAAATACTTCACAAGAATAAAGTTAGGCAGGCATCAGTGTGAATGTAGACCACAATCCCTAATGCAATGCTGGAGTCTTAAATAACTGTCTAAGAATGTAACATTTATATTATAAATATACGCTATTTATGTTCCAAACATCACATATGATTAGGTAACCACATAGCTATTTGAGGGCTAAGGATCAGGCTGGACTATAAATATTGATATTGTGTCAGTGCTTTGATTGAACTGTTAGATTATAGTTTTTAGCCGAATGGGTTTTTATGTCAACTTTACCTTTCTAAGCCATGTTTGAAATAAAGTAGTTTTTAAAACTTCTCAGATTCTTAATGGCTAGACGTATAGTCATATATGTAGTTGTATACTTTTGTAATATACTCTGTCTTTGAAACAAACAGACTGCCTTCTCTATACTAATTACACATACTATTAAAATTAATTAGGAAATTTTCATACATCACTGATGAAAAGAAGTAAGAGATACTTTCTCCAATTCTAGAGCCACAGATCATCTTCATGGGAAGAGAATATTCCACTTTTAAAACTGAGAGCCTCATTTTAGGCCTATAAACATTTATCAGGTTAATTTGCCGAAGCAATTAAATCATTAGAGATCATGAGATGTGTTTTGTGTATCCAAGTAGCCCAAAATGGATTCAGCAATCTCCCTTAATTCCCAACAAGTGACACAGGATGTCATTGGTGTTACTTTTAGTATTTTCTGCCAAAGCAAGTATATGTTTAGAATATAGAGTATTCTCATTATTTTTCCAGGGAATAAAATTATATAATCTGAATTGCATAATTCTTAAAAACAGGTCAATTCATAAGCTGTATGGAACAACGGATGAATATGGCATTGATTAGACAGTTCTGGTGAACATATTTAGTGATAAATAAGAGCACAGTAGAGCTAGAATTGTTAGAACATTTGTACCTCATTGTCTAAATCTATGTTTGCAAACTTAACTTCCCCAGGAATTACCAAAGAATTAGATCAGTTGTGGGGAGAATGTCTAGTGTGCTCTCATCATAGGAAACAGGCAAAGGATAAGATTTTTTTTTTCAGTTTCAGGTAAAGGTTACTATTGGTCCTTAATTTGTTATATAATTGCTTCTATCTACACTCTATTTTTGATGTTCGGTTCTTGTTTTTGGAAAGCACTGGTCACTGAATACATAAAGAAACCATATATGCCTGTGAACATGTGGAGGGCCCTGAACCAGAAATGATTCTTTTCTGAGTACAACAAAGGTTATCCTGCAGCCTAGACTTACCTTTTTCTGTTTTTTCTATTATACAGGCATTTGCCAGACCCTCTGGTTCACACCTCTGATCACTCTCATATAATGCGCAGACAGTAGTAATGGAGCTCAGAGTTTGCTTTGACTTCTGTTTTTCTAGATTTTAGATGGATGTTTAGTCAGATCATTGAATAGCCCTTCAATTATAAATATTTATGAGAATATCATGCAAATATGATATACATATACATATGCCCTTTATACGGAGTAAGTAGATATAGTATTTGTTAATTTTGCTGTACCTTTAGCATCTAAATTTTAAGCTAGATTCTACTACTGGTAACACACTGAAAAAGGTGTGTTAGGGACTTCCAGTAGTATGTTTTGGCCCATAAAATAAAGCCAATTCCAGTTCTGAAGCATTAAAGAGCATTTGTGACATTCTGAAAAAGAATTTTTCAGCATCCCCAAATCCACATACTCCTGGAAAGTTAATGATTGAAAAGACCAGTGTAATAATGTATTGTAACACCATGTATTATTATGTCTTATTTTTTACATAAATCTTATTGTTTCCTTTCTATTCCCTTCACAGAATCATGCTGCTTGCCGTGGCAGTCCTATCTCTTTATTCAGTTCATCTTTTATTAAAGACTGCCAAAGAAGGAGGTATGCTACTCCTTAGACACCAGATATGCCATTTTGATTCTGATTAAAGGCATTTTAGTCTCTAGCTCCATACCTGTAATCAATTTTACATTTAATTTTCTTCTAATCCCAATCACATGGCCTCTCCATGTTTTTAGTTATCTAGGCAAGTGAAAAATCAAGTGAAAGTGAAAGTGAAAGTTAGCCTGCTCAGGTTCAAGCCAAATGGAGAAAAAGACTTTTGGTGGATGATAGAAATAACATTTCTGACTTGCTGCATGGAGCCAAGATGAATGAAGCCATCACTCCTTGTTTGGAGAACATTTACCATATTTTTTAATGGCTTTTGAGATTGCATATTTGGGGTTTATGATTTCTATAGGTGGTCGCTTAGGTCATTTAGGTATGCACACTCAGTCATGTCTGACTCTTTGTGACCCCATGAATTATAGCCCCCTAGGCTTCTCTGTCCATGGAATTTTCCAGGCAAAAATACTGGAGCAGGTCACTATTTCCTTCTGCAGGGGATCTTCCTAACCCGGGGACTGAACCTGAGATCTGTGATTTCTATATGCTGCTTATTTACATGTTTGAGACACCAGTGCAGAATTATATTATAGAAATATCTTCATCACTAAAGCAGTTTCTTAACAAGGTTCTTTTCATTTCTGATTATAGGGTCTTTAATTTATGAAAATCTAGGTGAAAAGGCATTTGGATGGCCTGGGAAAATCGGAGCTTTTATTTCCATTACAATGCAAAACATTGGAGGTAAGAGGTTCTAGCTTTCAAGAAATGATTTAAACTTTCTAAATGAGGTTCAAGAGATAAGAAAATTTAATGGCAATGAAAAAGAATTTAAATAGAAATACCTGCTTTATCATTTTTAAATTTAATGAGTAAAGTTTTCCAAACAGATTTGCTCTCTCTCTCTAACCCAAAACAGCAATATCTATATTGAAATGAAATACTATATAAACTCTATGAAATAAATTCTATAACAAAAATAAAGAATGAAACCTTTCTTGTTTTCAAATATATATATATATATAATATATATATTTATATATATATATATATAATTGAGCACGTTTCAAAAAGGAAAAATTCAGTATCTGAGGCACGTAGTAAATTTTGGGGTCATTGAGACACATCTTGTGCAGTCAGCCCAGTGGGCAGTGTTCATAGAAGTTGTGCCAAGGTAAAAATCTGGTGAGGCATCGAAAGCATTGTAAAACAGATTCTTATAATTCCTACTGAATGATCATTTCCAGAGAGAGCTTAGAAGCATATATTTTTAATCATGTTCCAGGTTATATTTGCCCACCAACTTCACTGGTCCTCTCACGTCTTTGACCTTCTAAAGACATTTTAATCCATATTTCTGATGTCCTGTGGCTATGTCCTCTTGCATAATCCAGACTATATCATCACATAGTGGCACTTACTTCCCCACCTCCTACCCAGTCCCAAACCAGTTATTCCATCCTTCTGTTCTTTCTTCTTAGTGAACAAACAATACCAGTAGCATCCAGTTTCTTAAACCAGAAATCTGGGGATCAGCCTAAACATTTCCCTCTCTTCCTAACCCTGACCATTCAATTAAATACTAGCTCTTAAGAAAAGAAGAGAAGGGAAAGGCAAAGAAGAAAAGGAAAGATATACCCATTTGAATGCAGAGTTCCAAAGAATAGCAAGGAGAGATAAGAAAGCCTTTCTCAGTGATCAGTGCAAAGAAATAGAGGAAAACAATAAAATGGGAAAGACTAGGGTTCTCTTCAAGAAAATTAGCGATATCAAGGGAGCATTTCATGCAAAGATGGGCTCAATAAAGGTCACAAATGGTATGGACCTAAAAGAAGCAGAAGATATTAAGAAGAGGTGGCAAGAATACACAGAAGAACTGTACAAAAAAGATCTTCACGACCCAGATAATCACGATGGTGTGATCATTCACCTAGAGCCAAACATTCTGGAATGCAAAGTCAAGTGGAACTTAGGAAGCATCACTACAAACAAAGTTAGTGGAGGTGATGGAATTCCAGTTGAGCTATTTCAGACCCTAAAAGAAGATGCTGTAAAAGTGCTGTGCTCAATATGCCAGCGAATTTGGAAAACTCGGCAGTGGCCACAAGACTAGAGAAGGTCAGTTTTCATTCCAATGCCAAAGAAAGGCAATGCCAAAGAATGTTCAAACTACCACACAATTGCACTCATCTCACATGCTAGCAAAGTAATGCTCAAAATTCTCCAAGCCAGGCTTCAAAAATATGTGAATCGTAAACTTCCAGATGTTCAAATTGGATTTAGAAAAGGCAGAGGAACCAAAGATCAAATTGCCAACATCCATTGGATCATTAAAAAAGCAGGGGAGTTCCAGAAAAACATCTACTTCTACTGTATTGACTATGCCAAAGCCTTTGACTGTGTTGATCATAATAAACTGTGGAGAATTCTGAAAGAGATGGGAATACCAGACCACCTGACCTGCCTCCTGAGAAATCTGTACACAGGTCAAGAAGCAACAGTTAGAACTGGACATGGAACATCAGACTGGTTCCAAATCAAGAAAGGAGTACATCAAGACTGTATATTGTCACCCTGATTATTTAGCTTATACGCAGAGTACATCATGTGAAATGCTGGGCTGGATGAAGCACAAGCTGGAATCAAGATTGCCGGGAGGAATATTAATAACCTCAGATATGCAGATAACACCACTCTTATGGCGTAAGTGAAGAAGAACTAAAGAGCCTCTTGATGAAAGAAAGAGGAGAATGAAAAAGTTGGCTTAAAACTCAACATTCAGAAAACTAAGATCATGGCATCTGGTCCCGTCACTTCATGGCAAATAGATGGGAAAACGATGGGAACAGTGAGAAACATTTTTTGGGGGGCTCCAAAATCATTACAGATGGTGACTGCAGCCATGAAATTAATAGATGCTTGCTTCTTGGAAGAAAAGCTATGACCAACCTAGACAGCATATTAAAAAGCAGAGACATTACTTTGCCAACAAAGGTCCATCTAGTCAAAGCTATGTTATGTATGGATGTGAGTGTTGGACTATAAAGAAATCTGAGCACTGAAGAATTGATGCTTTTGAAGTGTGGTGCTGGAGAAGACTCTTGAGAGTCCCTTGTACTGCAAGGGAATCAAACCAGTCAGTCCTGAAGGAAATCAGTCCTGAATATTCATTGGAAGGACTGATGCTGAAGCTGAAACTTCAATAATTTGGCCACCTGATGCAAAGAGCTGACTCATTTGAAAAGACCCTTATGTTGGGAAAGATCGAAGGCAGGAGGAGAAGGTGATGACAGAGGATGAGATGGTTGGATGGCATCACCAACTCGATGGACATTAATTTGAGTAAGCTCTGGGAGTTAGTGATGGACAGGGAAGCCTGGCATGCTGCTCTCCATGGGGTCACAAAGAGTCGGACACGACTGAGCGACTGAACTGAACTGAACTGAACCATTCTTTCTCTGGTTTATCTTTTGAATCTTTCTCCTTCTAGTCTCATCACCACACTTCAGACTGTTGCAGTAGCCATCTAACTGATCTTTCTGTCTTGAGCTTCCCCTCTTCCATTTGTAATTCATCCTCCAAATTAACTTTCTCAAATTCAGATCTACCCCAGCTTCTCACATGCATAAAATTCTTCAGCATGACCTCATTATTTTCAAGATAAGATTTAAACTCTTTAGTCTGACATATAAAGGTCTTAACCATCTTTCCTTTGCCTACCTTTCCTGAAAAACTCCCTATCGATCTGTCTCTGTCCCTTCCCTACCCATCTATCATCTGTTCCTTATGTGTTCTGTGTCATAACTAACTACATTCAGCTCCCCTACTTTTACCATCCTCCAGCCCTACCACACACGCTTTCTCTGGTTCTCCCCTTTGGTTGTTCCCATGCTCCATCGTTCTCTAAGCTATTAGGTACTAGCACCTTGGGGTTCCTTTAACCTTGTTTGTATAGAACTGGTATATTGTTGCTGTTCAGTCACTCAGTTGTGTCCAACTCTTCTTGATCCCATAGACTGCAGCATGCCAGGCTTCCCTGTCCTTCATTATCTCCCAGAGTTTGCTAAAACTCATGTCCATTGAGTCGATGATGCTATCTAATCATCTCCAGAGGTTTTTAAATCTTTGAGTAGAGAATAGACTTTTGAAGCCTGATGCCCCTGAATTTGAGTTTGTTTCTGTCACTATCTGTGACCTTGGGAAAGTCACTTTACACATCTGCATCCATTTTTTCCATCTGTGTAAATGAGAGTGGTAGTTCATTCTCACAAGGTCATAATAATACGGGTTCAGTGCATAATTCCTCCCCAGTTTTCTGGTTGTTCTTAAATGGAATTTTTATAATTCTAAGACAAATGCATGCTAATTGTGAAAAAACTAAAACATTGCATGAATATACAGATTACAAAGAAATGTTTATGTAAATCATCCTTAGAAAAAAACACTTCAGGTTTTCCTCTCTGTCAAATTTAACAAATATAGTGTTACTGTTAAAAGAGGATCATCTTATAATACTGATTTACAGCTTGCTTTTTATTTAATAATATGCCTTGAATGTTTTTGCATATTACTCTTTATAATGGTTTTTGAATTTTCCATTGTACAAATGCACAGTAATTGATTTACTGAATCACTTCATGAACAGTTTTGGAATGTTTCCAGTGTTTTACTATTGCAAAAAATGCTGCAGTAGATGAGCTTGTATAGAGATCTTGCAAGGAGGCCATTCTTTCTGATTAATAAAATCACTGGAATTATCGGGGATTTCTAAAATGCAGCAATTTCTTTAAAAACCTTTATCTAACTATAACTGCTCCTACTAATGGATAGTTAGTAAGAAGATAAATAAAATCCAGTCATTTCATAATGATTTGTATTTATGTCTGTCATATTTTTATATAGTAAGAGTACAATACCAGGTAGAATTTGGCAGTAATTGTTTCATTTTTTTTACTGGCATTGAGCCCCAAGCATATAAGTCCCCTGGCCTCCACCAAATAAATTGCTTTACATTGGGCCCAAATTTTCAGCCTTATTAACATTTAATAAGTCAATCCTAAAGGAAATCAACCCTGAATATTCATTGGAAGGACTGATGCTAAAGCTGAAGCTCCAATACTTTGGCCACCTGATGTGACTCATTGGTAAACATCCTGATGCTAGGAAAGATTGAAGGCAAGAGAAAAAGGGGGCAACAGAGGATGAGACGATTGGATGGCATTACTGACTCAGTGGACATGAGTGTGAGCAAACTCTGGTAAATAGTGAAGGACAGGGAAGCTTGGTGTGCTGCAGTCCATTGGGTCGCAAAGAGTTGGACATGGCTTAGCGACTGAACAGGTACAACAAAGATTTAAATATCAAGCATTTCATAGTAGGAGATTTAAATTTAAGGATTTCATAGGAGTCCTTTGCAGGTGATCTAATATACTTATTTGGCCCATAGAACTAACTGGACATACACATACTTAGCCCTGATCCCAATAGGCTGAGTGGCAACAGCATTGTCCATTGTTCCAAGTGTAGCTACTATTATGCTTTTAAGCAATGGAATAAACTATAACATGGAATCTCAATCAAGCCCCACCACACACACACACAGTGTGTGGCTTTAAAGGAGTAAGGTGAAATTTCATACACCATTCCTGAAAATCTCTCACTTTGGTTACTCTATGTGATTAGTGGCTATTGTGGCCTAAAAGAAATCACTTGTATTTCTGTATTTTGCAATTCCACATTTGGAACGTTTAATTCTTTCAATACCCTGAAAAGTTAACACTGACCATGGATGTTTCAACATTAGCAGAATAATGTTGACTTTATCCAGACAGGTCTGGATCATTCTGAATTTTTGAAGACCAAACACATTAACAGTGGTGACATCACTGAAAGTCAGCAATTAACAGCTCTAAAATTGAATGGTACCTCACTGAACTAGTTAATCAGAAATATCTCCTCTGTTTACCCTCTGTAAGATTTAGCTTTAGCCAAGGTCTTTGTAAAAATTAACCAAGTCATGTTTACAGAATACACATCAGATATTGTAAAAATCATTTCATTTCACAATAGAGAAGAAAAACTGGCCAGAAATTTGGGAGCTTATATTTTGGATGTGGTATGTCATTTTTCAAGCTGTGTGATATTGGGCATGTCATTTAAGCTCTCATAATCATTATATCCTCAGCTGTGGAATGAAGATGGTAAGATGCATCTTGCTCTTTCAGCTGACCACGTGCAAAGCTAAACCATGTGGGCAACTGTTATCACTATTATTAATTTTATTTGAGGTTAAGGAAATATTTTAAACTATTAATAGTTCAATTTGCAACTTGGATCGCTGCTTGAAATGTCTGTTAGCAAAAATTCACTAGAAGGATGTAGTACACACTTAAACCTTGCAATGTGAAAATTGTCAGTGTTATTTTCAGTTGAGCCTTTTGACCGTGTGTGAAATAGCAAATTAGTT
This sequence comes from Cervus canadensis, assembly GCF_019320065.1. Lineage (NCBI taxonomy): Eukaryota > Metazoa > Chordata > Mammalia > Artiodactyla > Cervidae > Cervus > Cervus canadensis. Next base: position 22,694,461 of record NC_057410.1, on the reverse strand, counting down.
TTATTCTTCACTGAGTGGATGGACTTTGGAAAGGGATGTTGCATAAATCCCCCAAATTGTATGTTATTGTGCATGTCTATATAAACGTTTTTCCAGAGAAAGGGTTTGCACATTTTTATAGGTCAAATTTTCAAAAGAGTACATGATCACACATGCATCACTTATAGAGATGCTCAAGAAATTTTGCCACTTTGTTATGATTTCTTATTTGGATAAAGGATATAGAAAAACACTTCATTGATAAAGGTTAGAGAAGCTATCCTTTCTTGTACTTTTCTTCTTTATCAATCCAGTATGACTCCAATTTGGAGAATCAGCCGTCTGAGATTTTGTGTGCCCCTCATGGAGATCACAGAGGACTAAACTGCTGTCTACCTACTGAGGGCAGAGTGATGTGTACTCTACCCAACCCCACCTTGCAATTCTACCCCCTCTCTTGTGGTTCACACCTTTGGTTGTCGAACGTCTGCCTGAGTTTTAAATACAAACAGGCACACAAGTAAGGCCATGATGACTACTAACAGGAAAGCTTCAAAACTGCAGCTTCACTGAAAACCTCAGAGCTGGATTTAACACAGAATCAGCATTGATACTGTCGGCAAATGTCCATCGGGAAGAGCCAAAGGGCCCAATGTCCATTTATGAGAAGAACTTGGAAGGCATACAGAATACGCAGTGGGTGGCTTTTCTTTCGGTTTGGGAATTACCAAGAAGTTGGGATGTCCCCAATGCCTGGACTTCTCACAACTTGCCTGTGACATTGGTGCCATGAACACCACTAAGCTGTCGCGTTTTCCATTTTAGCCATGTCAAGCTACCTCTTTATCATTAAATATGAGCTACCTGAAGTAATCAGAGCATTCATGGGACTTGAAGAAAATACTGGGTATGTCTTCTGTTTTCTCTGTAACATCAATAGACTCATTCTACTTGGTCTTTTCTGATCCTAATATTCTGGTCTTTCTTTTCCAGAGAATGGTATCTCAATGGCAACTACCTCGTCATATTTGTGTCTGTTGGAATAATTCTTCCACTTTCTCTTCTTAAAAATTTAGGTAAAGTCATTTTCCATTTTGATTTTCATTTCATATTCTAAGAGGTAAGCTGATTGTGGATGCCATATTCACCTTCTGGAATTTCCTAACTCTTAGGTTACCTTGGTTATACCAGCGGATTTTCTCTTACTTGCATGGTGTTTTTTGTCAGTGTGGTAAGTGATTTTTGACATGATCCTTGTAACTTGGTAGGCATGTGATGCTTTCAGTGCCTGAAATGGTGTCCTAATTTTTGTTCAAGCACATTATTAGCATGAAACAGTTCTTGCATCACAAGCAATTTTCTTGTATTCTCACTTGGAATGAGAGAAGAATAGTCATGAGTTCAAATATAGTTGAGTTAGAATGTCAAGGCCATTGCTAACAGTTTGTTCTAGGTACACTAGATGTTATAGTTGGACAAAAGGAACACTTCAGCAGGAAAGTGACAATAACTCAGGTTTTAAAAAGGTGGAGGAAGAAGAAGTGAAGAGACCCATAAAATAAATGAATAGACTCTAGAATTATCTGTATTTGCATGAATCAGCCATTTTCTCTTACTCATTCTACCCATAAAGAGAAGGTGACCACAGGGGAATTAAAGAAATCCTTTCCCACCCTATTCCACTCCCCTCTAAAAGGAGGAATTTCGGCTAATATCATGAATGCCAACATTTATATAGCATTTCTCCAAAGAGGCAAAGGAGGAAGGAAGAATTTCTGATGACTATTTTCATTAGTTTGAAGAAATGAAAGAGATGAAATGCAGCAAGAAAATGATCATCTTTTTCATAGAGTATGCATGAAGCTTAGGGTGGATTCACACAAAATACTGTCTTGTTGCCAACCATAGCTCCAACTCCAACCATAGCTCCAGCTCCTTCCTTTGAACAGAGGCTATAGGGAGTCTCCATCATCCATTAGTCTAAGAGGAATCTTCAGCAGAGTCCCCTCATGTTTACCCCATAAATCAACCATATGGATTTTTGTTCCATTGTTTCCCTCAAAGGGCTGACTCTTTGTTGTTGTTGTTGTTAATGATCTGGTCTAGGTGATTTACAAGAAATTCCAAATACCCTGTCCTCTGCCTATTCTGGACCACAGTGTTGGGAATCTGACATTCAATAATACAGTTCCAATGCACGTGGTGATGTTACTCAACAACTCCGAGAGTAGTGGTGTGAACTTCATGATGGATTACACCCACCAGAATGCTGCAGGACTTGACGAGAACCAGGCCAAGGGCTCTCTCCATGGCAGTGGAGTAGAGTTTGAAGCACACAGTGATGACAAGTGTCAGCCCAAATACTTTGTCTTCAACTCCAGGGTATGTGAGAGCCAGAGGCCTCTAAGAGCCTAGCGATGGAGTCTCTGAGTTTTTATTTCGAAGCTGAGATGGCCTGAGGTAGCCCTCTCTGTTGGAATGCTAAATATGAGGTGTTATCTTTGTTTTTCAGACGGCCTATGCAATTCCCATCCTAGCATTTGCTTTTGTATGCCACCCTGAGGTCCTTCCTATCTACAGTGAACTTAAAGAGTAAGGCAGCCATTATTTTAACATTTAAACCTGCTTTGAAAATGTGCTCATATGTTCAAAGGTGCTTTATATAGAAGCATAGTTTATAGCTTTGTCTTTACAGAAAGTTTATGCTGTAACCCACTCATCAGTAACGTGCTTTAACCACAAAGGTGTGAAACAGCCCCTTCACTACTTTCTTTTCTCCTACTCCTTCATCCTAATGATCCAGGTGAGGGGTCCAGGGGGAGGAAGAGCCCATGTCTGCAAGGATTTTGGCAGGCATGGGGAATTTGAATTTGAAATTGGTGGGAAGAAGATGTCACCTGAGCTTGAAATGACCCACACCCATGCAGACCAAAAATTATGGTTAGGATGGCCTGGCTAAGCAGCTTCTTCTTTTACCCTGAGAGGAGGGTGTCATATAATAATTCTCATCTTTTTTACCCAGACTTCAATCCTCAGTTCTCACTAAACAACAATAACTTACCCCATATATTCAGATTTACTTCTTGAAAAACTTTTAGAGCACTTCCATTTGATTTACTTGAAAAGTCCTATGTAGCAGTTCATCTACACTTGATCTTAGCTGAAAGATGGGGAAGTGATAGCAATTACCCTAGAGGCCTGATGATGGTCTAAGCAGCCAGGTACCTCCAGAATGGTTTCCAGAAGCTGTCCAGGTAAAAATACCAAGCTTTCAGGTAGTCTGAGCTCCTAGAAGGAGTGTTTTGTTGATTCTAGTGAATTCTTGTCTTCAAATCTATCTCACTGTGAAGTATGAAGGCTTTCTGCATTAGAAGCCAGTTTAACCTTTGTGTCAATTACACTTTCATACATGCAATAGACAAGCATACTTATCAACATAAAATAAACTGATCCTTTTCTAGGAAAATAAGTTATTTCTAAGACTGAAGAAGTAGCATTTAAGAAAAATGGAAGCAAATACTCCATAATTCTCGAAGGCAAATTTTAAATAAGTGATGTTTCTGCACTCAAAATGTGGTTTTATAATGAGCAACACAGACATATATTATTTTCTTAGCTTTTAAATTGCAAAAGGTAGTATTTTTATCAGTTCAGAAAATCAAAGCTCAATGTCCTTTATCTTTTTCAGTCGGTCCCGGAAGAAGATGCAAACAGTGTCGAATGTCTCCATCACGGGGATGCTCGTCATGTATCTGCTTGCTGCCCTCTTTGGTTACCTAACCTTTTATGGTAGGTCACTCTGTCAAAGTCATTCTCTTTGTGCAAATCCTAGTTGGACAGATCATTAACCTGGTAGGTATAATTCTTTTAATTACTCTCAATAAACAGCATGATCTATAGATACACATACTCAGTTAGCATGCTATTTTAGCCTCCTCATTTGACCTAAGAAAATGACTTAAGAAAAATTGAATTAGGCTGCCTAACAGTTTACAGTAATTTGTGAATTCCCTCATATTTTATTAAAAAAACCTCTCAATAGTAATTCCTTTTCTTAAGGGATAAAGGATATTTCAGCTCTATGTTGTAAAGCTCTTTTGGTAGAATAACTAATTAACAAACAAATGGCAGAAAAAGTACAAATTCCTTGAGTTGGAACCTGCTTCTTGTGTACCAGTCAAGTCAAATCTGGAGGCCTGGAGAATTAGACAAATTTTCTGGCTAATTTCATTCTATTCTATTATAGTGACTGGTTTCTAAGTGAAGAGGACATGACAGAATTCCTTTCAATCTGGGGACATACTATCAAAAAACAAAGTGACTCTGGTCACATTAGATTATGCTGAAAATATTTCCTCTGTGGACACAAAAGGAGCAGGATTGTTCTTCTCTTCCCTGAAGCATGGCCCTAGAGATGAATTTCAGGGAATCAAACATTAATATTAATCAATGTTATCAACTTGCATATATTTTAAAAATAAAACTCTCTAACATTTTGTGTTTTTTTCTGACTGACTCAGTAAATTAAATTGATTGCAAGACAAGTTGGGGAGGAAGAGGCTGGAGAGGGCACCATTTGCTTGGGTTTTTTTCTTTTTGACTAATATTTGGTTTTTAATCAAGCTCTGGTTTAGATTGGGCATTAACTCTGCTGGTTGTAAATTAATGAAAGTCAGGACAACGTCATTGATGGTATTTTTATCCTCCTTTAATTTCGAGGGACGGAGTGGGAAAATCAGAGTACATCTGATTCTATGAGTATTTCCTTATCATGTGTGCCTGGAATTCTGAACAAAATGTGTTTTCCAGGAGGGAAGCATCTTAATCTTAGAGCAGTATTCATTGAAAGATTCTATAGCAATCATACTACTTCATCTTTGTATTGTTACATAGTCTCAGTTCAGTTTAGTTGCTCAGTGGTGTCCGACTCTTTGTCACCCTGTGGACTGCAGCACACCAGGCTTCCCTATCACCAACTACCAGAGCTTGCTCAAACTCATGTCCATCAAGCCAGTGATGCCATCCAGCCATCTCATCCTCTGTCATCCCCTTCTCCTCCTGCCTTCAATCATTCCCAGCATCAGGGTCTTTTCCAATGAGTCAGTTCTTCACATCAGGTGGCCAAAGTATTGGAGTTTCAACTTCAGCATCAGTCCTTCCAATGACTATTCAGGACTGAATTCCTTTAGGATTGACTAGTTTGATTTCCTTGCAGTTACTTAGTCTAATGAGGCTCAACTCAGTGAGACAAACAAAAACTTGACAAAGTCCAAGAATATGTCTATCGAAGTCATGATGGGATCATAACTGTTGAGCTTGAAAAAGTGTTAGAGATCATTTGTCCTAGGGTTTCCTACTAGGTTTGGAGAAGCTGCATCAGGGCTTTCTAGGTAGGTGGGAGTGGAAGGAGATGGCAAGATGTGAGGGACAGTCTGATAAGGCTTAGTCCTTTCATCCCTTTCAACCAGAAGACCTCAGCCTGTCCTGTTCTGTGATGCTTCTGTAAAGCAGAGAGATTTATCACAATGTCAGTGACCCAGAGAAGAGCTGTAACAATTTTATATTAAATCCTGCAACTTTACAAGCTTCAGGACCCTTTGTTCATTTGAACAAAGATCACACGAGGTGGCTCAGCAGTAAAGAATCCGCCTGCCGTGCTGGAGATGCAGCAGAGGTAGGTTCGATCCCTGGGTTGGGAAGATCCCCTGCAGAAAGGCATGGCAACCCACTCCAGTGTTCTTGCCTGGAGAATCCCAAGGACAGAGGAGCCTGGTGGGCTACAGTCCATAGGATCACAGAGTTGGACACGACTGAAGTGACTTAGCACACATACACAACCAATATGTTGAGACAGGATAAAAGCAGAGGTGTCTGGATTCTCAGATCTGGGTTCTTCCTCCTATACTGTGTTCTTCCTATAAAACGTTGTCCTAGGTGAGCAGTGCCGATGTGACTCCACGAGTGGACTCAGTCTCCTCTTCCTCTTTGCAGGAGAAGTTGAAGATGAACTGCTTCATGCTTACAGCAAAGTGTACACGTTTGACACCCCTCTCCTCATGGTACGCCTGGCTGTCCTTGTGGCAGTGACACTAACCGTGCCCATAGTGCTATTCCCTGTAAGTACCTGGCTTTGCTCAAAGAATCCTGCTTGACCACACAGATTAGTACATATGCTCCGACTTGATGTTGGTTTAATTAAAAAGCAATTCCTGAGAATGTTATATTTTATATAGCACTTTGAACCTACTGACTATGTAATATGTAGATACAGCAAGTATTTTTATTTTTTATTATTTATTTACTTATTAAAAAGTTTAAAAAAAAATTTGGCCAAGCCACCCAGCTTGCCAGATTTTAGTTCATTGACTGGGAATCAAGCCCATATCTCCGGCAGTGAAAGCACAGAGACCTAATCATTGGACTGCCAGGGAATTCCATACAGCAAGTATTTTTAAATGCTAAGTACTTTTCAAATGTAGGGGAAAAAAATCACCAAATTTATATCTATGTATTTATTTGCTTTGTGGTTTTATTGAGATTGAAATTTATTTTTAAACTAAAATTTAAAAAAAGAGACCTTGAGCTTCTCTCTTATAGATTAGTAGAAATGAGTAGTAATTCATAAACACATTCACTTTCAGATTACATTGTATTTTCACCACAGTTCTGAAAATATTTCATTTTTTTCCTCCTAGTGCTATTATGCTACCTTAACATTCAAAAGTCACCCTATTTAATCTGATTCTTGAAGGTGAATGAGGAGATTCATGTTAAGTAAATGACACACTACAACCAAATTTCCTTAAAAAAAAAAATAGTCGTATCATCCATCATATATCCCTTCTGCTGCTTCTAAGATTGACGCATACCCTCTTGCCAGACTGGTATTGGGACAGCCCCTTCATGGCATTTACCCCTGGGGTCAGTTGTTATGGGATCATAGAGCAGGGCAGGTTGTGGAGACTTGAGTTTCAAGTTAAAACCACTACCTATGGAGAAACACAAGTCTGCACTTTCCTGCCAACTCTCCTTCCTTTCATAAACACTGAATTTACCATTCATTTTAGGGGGGAAATTAGCAGCACAGTAGTCAGCACTGTCCCATACAGAATGTTCCATACAGGGCCAAACAAATGAGGACTAGTCATATAATGACACTGTGGTCACTTTAAATGCAGTTCGTGTGCTGAAATATTTGTTGGCACATTCCTTTTTCATGAGTGCATGAAATCAGATCTTTATTACAACGGCAGCTAAGAGTTTACTTTTAAATAATGTCTTGTCTCTCATTTATCTGAAAGTATTTCAAATGTCATGCACACAGCTTTAGCCTAAAATCAACTCCATTGTAGGTATAAGGCAGAAGACAGCTGTAGACAGAAACTGTACCATAGGGTAAAATTTCCAAGCAAACAGCATCGCCGAGAAAAGAATATCTGGAACCCTTCTTTTTGTGTGTAAAGATATTACTGATTAAATTTTGGCACACAGTGGGTACTCATATCATTGTTGAATCAAAGCATTTCATAAAAAATCTGTTATGTGCTTCTGTATTGTTTTTTACTTTTTATTCATAAGCCCTAAATGTGGTGCTTTCAAGCCGAGGTCTCGGGAGATTAATGGACTTTGTTGGGCTACCCAGCTAGCTGGTAACAGTTGAGCTAGTGCATTGCTCACAGGGGACACTTATGGCTGCAGTCATAATCATGGGCAGTAGAAGTTAGCCTTTCACTTGGTGATGATCATTTCACCTTGACATTCACAATCCAGATAGACCATAGAAATTCTTCGCCTGTATAACAGATAAGGCATTGGCATAAATCTGACCATCAAGAGTGGCAACACATTTCCCATTAGATATATCTCCCATTGTGGTCTGGAAGCATTTCCCATCCAATGCCCATTAAAACCAAAATTGACCATTAGAACCCAATTTCAGAAAGCATAACTAACTGCTGTCCTTCAATATGTATTTTCATTCACCATTAGCAGTTGCGAAACATTTTGTTTGTAAATCTGCCTCACCCTTACAGTGTTACATTAAGATGGTCTATATAATTGTCCACATTTCCCCTAGAGGTTAGGGGTGTGCACAGTAATCGGCATATGATGATCTCAACCATGTTTGCTAAGGAAGATGATCTCCAGATGAAGCTTGCCTTTTCTTAAGTTGTATGAACTGCTTTTTCTAGCAAAAAAGACATAGACTCTTCCCCTTGCCAACATCTGCCATGAACTTCAGTTTGAATGAGGATCTTGGCTACCTGAACCAAGCCTCCATGTTTTGATGGATGACATAAAAGTGGGTTTGGCCTCCTTGCCCCAGTCAAATACATGCAGGCTGCATTTTAGTCACTTCTCTCCCAAAATGATAGAAATTGGTTATGCTGTATTTCTTTGTTTCTTCCAGTTTCAAACCAAAATTTTCCATGTGTTGCATGCTGAGTCAAATAGCATGCTTCTCCTGATGAGTTTCTTTGAATTAAGAAACTCTTGGCCAATAAGTTTATTTACTTTGTTTTGATATCCCCACACATAAATAATAAAACAAGCAAAACCTAAAATGGATTAGGTTTAATCTGGATTAAAATCTATCAGTTTTAGGTATTTTTGGTATTCTCCATTTTTCAACAAATATGTTGGTCATTTTTCTTAGGAGCCCAAGGAGAGATAAAAAGGGTTTTGTTGTCAGTGGTGGTTGGGTTTTCCTTTTATCTCTCCATTTATTATCTTTCTTTTTTCCAGACAGCATTTCCTTCTTAGAAAAGGCGCAAAGTATTTATTGAACAAATAAAGAAAATTAAGGCTAGTTTTTCTACAAGCTGCTCAACATTTTTTCTTTCTTAGCTGGAGAAGGTGATATGGGGCTGGGGTGTCTATTATGGAATTGACATTTTTCAGCTTGTGCTTTTCTTTATGCAGAAAATGCACAGGTTTTCATGGAAAACAGAAAAAACACAAAGACTCAAATTCTACTCACTGCACCTTTTTCTCTTTAAGAAAAAAGAGATTATGTCTCGGATCCTCTGCTGCTGCTGCTAAGTCGCTTTAGTCATGTTCGACTCTGTGTGACCCCATAGACGGCAGCCCACCAGGCTCCCCCATCCCTGGGATTCTCCAGGCATGAACACTGGCTAGCTACTTCTATTTCATTTTATTTTAGTAAAACCATTCTTTTCACTTATGTTGCCTTCAGATTTCCTGTTTTGAAGTGAATATGGGTGTAGGCATAGAAATATGGCAGATGTTTCTATGTGTGGAATAGCACATTGACCATTGGTATTTCCTACCCTCTTTGTCCTACACAATCCTGCAAATGAAGTGTGGTTCACTTGTAAGCAATAGAATGGATTTTCTTTTTTTTTTTTTAGAGTTGAGAATGAAGGCTCCCACTTTCCAGTTGGCCTCCACATTTCTGACTTTCCCATTGGGCCCCCATATTAGAACACAGTACCTCCTAATAGGCTCCTGTTTGGAACATTAAATCTGGAAATAACATGTTTTCTCTAGAGCTGCATGGAAGTTGTCTGGAATCACTCTGGGGGACTTTCATCCCCACAGTATCAGATCCACATTTCCAGGTTCTTGTCAGTTGTGTCAGTAGAGAAAAGGACGCTGAGATAAGTTAGTAATAAGCCAGAGTCACCTCTGTCCTGACATAGGTAAATAGAGCTGCTGGGGACCTCAAGATCCCAGGCTTACCCCACAAGGCAGTGTTTTTATGTGGAATGACTAGCAAGTTTCATTCTATTTTTTTCCACCATCTACCACCACCAGCAATCTCCCATCTTTCTCTTTGCCCTGCTGCCCATTTTAGGAATACATGGGCAACTCTCTACACCTTCAGTTCTTTTTCGGATTTTGTTATTCCTTGTTCATTCTGAAGCACAAGCTTTCACCATTTACTTCAACCATTATTCCTATAAAATTTCTGTACTCTTACATCATTTAACCAAATTGTAATGTTTCTGAGAGCCATGAGATCTTAGGAAACTGTATTTATTTACATTCAGACACCCAGTACATATAGGCTTACCTCTAACTCAGTTTAAACAATTAAAGGCATTATTACAACAAAGGACTAAAAAGCACAAACATGTGACCCCCTGCCTGAAAATAACCTGTATTCTACTTGTTTATGCTATAACTTTATCACTTTCAGACAAATAAATCCTTAAAACCACAGAAAGCTTATTTTAAGCATGTTATGTTTGGACAGCATCGAATAAGCACTAATTGTCAGACATAATGTAGAATTAATAAACTATTGGGAAAAACAAAGTCAAACCTTTTGTTTTCCTCAGTTTACTTTTCAGAGTTGTGTAATTTTCACTCATCCAATTTTTAAAATCCATTACAAACTCACTCTTAAACTGTTTGCAGAGACTATACAGATTTGCCATTCTGGAAATGAAACTGCCTTTTAAACCTAAACAGATGGCTTTAATTTTTGGTGGACTGGCATGAAAAGAATGTTACATTTGACACTGAGGCAGTTCAACTAAAAGTTTTTATTTGTATGTGTGTTTCAAAATATATTTTACTTTTCTCTGTTTTCAGTGAATTCCAATCTTCACACTATTAAGAGACTTCAGAAGCCAAAGTTTAAAGTGAAAATCAATTTCACATTTCTAAAAATAAGAAGTCCTAGCTTAACTGAAGTGCTCATTTATTGAAAAGCCAATAAACTAATTCCACTAAGTCCCAAAGTGTCTTCTAAAAGATTCCAAAGATAAGAATATTTTCAGCTTTGTTAAGCTGTACAAACATAAAAGGCTGTCCCTCCCCCTACCCACAAGGATCTTTTCATCCAGTTACATCAGGGTAACTCCAGCCCCTGCTACATTTGGAGCCTCCCTGACCCTTCACCTACTTATTTCAGCTGCGGCAATAGGACTGAAATCTCATAAGAATCCTGAAGGGAGGGGAAAGATTTGTTCTGTTCAATTCATCAACATTTACTGGTGCCTTCTGCATGTGAGACACTAAGATAGAAACTCAGGAGTGTTAAGATTGTTAGGTCTTGTTCTTTGTCCTTTGTGCATTTAATAATCTCTACTGGGAGTGGGGGAGGTGATGGGGTGAAAAGAAACAAGTAAACACAAAAAGTATCATGTTTCTTAAAATACCAGGTGGTAAAAATGTTAAATAAAGTGTGAATTTAGTCTCCTAAATGCCAGGTTGGTAAAAGTTCTGCTCACAATCATATGCAAATAAATTCAGTGCTTGCCCTTTATACTTAATCCGGGCTGATGAGACATAATTAGAAATCAACAGAGGGTTTTTTGTGTCTCTGAATTATATATCTTATCTGTTCTTTTATCTCTTTCTGACTGAGATTGTTTTCAAAAAAAAAAATTCTGAAAACTGAGAAAGTGAGCACAAGATAGATTGCCAAGGAAAAGTGACTCCCTCCCAAACATCAAAAATCAGCATCAAACTTACACAATATGAATGCACCCAATACCACTGAACTGGAGACTTAAAAATGGTTAAGATGATATATTTTAGGTTATTTGTACTTTACCACAATTTTTTACGTTTTTGGAAAAATATCAGCATCAAGATCTTTTCTGGGGGAAAAGAAAAACAAAGAAAATGCTTTAGAGGGATGAGAATATTTGAAAAGTAGATGAAAACAAAGCAGTGACCCAAAGGGGATAGTGGGAGTGGGAGGGGAAATGCATTAGGTGTTTGGGATTAACATATACACACTGCTGTATGTAAAACAGATCACTAACAAGGACCTACTGTGTGGCAGAGGAAGCTACAGTCAATATCTTGTAATAAATCTATAATGGAAAAGAATCTGAAAGAGAATATATATAGTCATATATATATGTATAATTATATGTATAATTGATATGTATATGTATAAATATATGTAATATACATGTACATGCATAAATACTTAAAATATATCTGTATAATTTAATCAATTTGCTGGGTACTTGAAACTAACATAACACTGTAAATGAACTTTCAATAAAAAAACAACACAAAGCACTGACCTTGCCTTTGAACTCTCCTGTTGCAGATTCGCACATCAGTGACCACACTGTTATTTCCCAAAAGACCATTCAGCTGGATAAGGCATTTCCTGATTGCAGCCATAATTATTGCTCTTAATAATGTTTTGGTCATCCTTGTGCCAACTATAAAATACATCTTTGGATTCATAGGTAAGTTTCCAAAATGCTTTTATTTAGTCAGCTCGAGCTGTCCATAAATGGAGAGCAGGGAGCCAGTGATGGGAGGTCAAGGATCCCAGTCCATCTCAGGCTCCCAGAATTCCTAGTAGTCCAACTGGGCTCCAGTTGGTCACCATCCCTTCCTTCCAGGTGACACTGGACTTTATGGACAGGACCAGAAAATGTTGGTGCTAAAACCTAATTTATAGGCATCTAATCTAGCTGCCTTTTCTGACAAACAATGCAATTTAGCCCTGTAGAAGTCAAACCATATGTTAGAGTGAACCCAGGTTTGGACTGAGGTCTTAACTCTGCATCAAGAAAAAAAAAGAGGAAAGAAGGTAGATTCTATTTAAATGGTCTGTGAGTATCAGCTGAGCATTAAGGGATGTCTTTGGAGAAAGAAGAGATTGACTTTGTAAAACATATTATTTCTCTTAACTGGGTGACCCATTAATATATTTAATTTTCCATTCTGCTGATTTGAGGGTTTTCTCACATTTTAAGTACAATATAAAACTTTAAAAACATAGGTGAAAACAACTTGAAAAGTTAGAAGTGGATTGGAAGGGTGTGTGAGGAGTTCCGCTTCCTCAGTATGTGTTTATATTACTAATTTTCTATAAATCTATAACACTCGGCCTTTTTGTTGTTTATCATGTGTGATGTATATTTACTAGGCAGCTATGATGTTAGGTGCATTTTAATTTTATTTATAAATATATTTTGTTTTGAATAAACATCCACGGGCTAATACTTCGGCCACTTGATGCGAAGAGCCAACTCATCGGAAAAGACCCTCAAGTTGGGAAAGATTGAGGGCAGGAGAAGAGGGTGACAGAGGATGGGATGGTTGGATGGCATCATTAATTCAATGGACAGGAGTTTGAGTAAACTTCGGGAGATAGTGAGGGACAGGGAAGCCTGGCATGCTGCAGTCCCTGGGGTCACAAAGAGTTGGACACGGCTAAGTGACTGAGCAACAAACCATGAGTGTATAGTGCTTTTTGTGCTTTGCTAAGGGTAGTTTTAGACTTGGTTTCTTTTGAGTGTATGCCCTTGTGTCTCTGCCTGCTGAGGAAGACTGACTTGTCCTGTGTCTCTCCTCAGGGGCTTCTTCTGCCACTATGCTGATCTTCATCCTTCCAGCAGTTTTCTATCTTAAACTTGTCAAGAAAGAACCTCTTAGGTCACCCCAGAAGGTCGGGGTAAGTAAGGTTTACCATCTCTCCCTTTAAGTTTCCACTACTTAAAGTAAACCAGGAAATGCATGCACATGTTCCAAAAACTGAATTGATGCCCAAGAACCAAAAATCAAAGATGGCTAGAGCTCTGGTGGAAAAAAAGGACGTGCAGATTTCTAGCACCGAGATGATTCTGGGATTTCTTTCCTTCACATATTAAATAGCTTGTGCTAAGTCCTTCCTACCTGTCAAATGCTAATGGAGTTTGCCCACAGGCATACCTTTATAACAGTTTCTACCACCAAGCTATGGTTGCACTATCCACAGGAAACAATGCAGGAAGGAATTAGGCTCCTTACCAGCGTTATGAAAAAGTATTTACATTTTGGTCACAGTCATTAGGCTTGTGAGGCCAAAAAGTGTTGCTTTTGTTTTCCCCTCCTCAGTACCTTGTTATCCCCTGTGGACTAAGAACAGAACCATCTGTTGTTCAGTTAGTCTCTTTCCATATAATTTATAGTCCTATTAACCTGGGGAGTAAATATTTCTTTCCCATAATAGTACTACAAAAATGTATACTAGAAATAGTTGTTCTTCAATATTAAATATTATCTATGACTGCTTAATAAAGTCTTGTATTAAGACTTGAAAAGTGCCTCTGACTGACTGAACCTGAATTTTGCCTGTGAGTCATTCTCCTCTCAGGATGGTTTGGGGACTTTAGGAAAGTTTGGTATCAAAAGCTCCTCCCATCGTCTTGCCCCCAGATTCCCACTCTATGTAGTCCATTCTGCTTCAACTTTTATAGCACTGCGACCTTGGTAAGTCACTTTTTCTGTTTGACTTGATGTAAAAATGAGTAAAATTATATCCTAGATTCTTCTTAGTGAAAAAAGATGCCAGTCGCTGTTTCTTCTTGTGTAGAATTAGGAAGTCAGTCTATGCGGTAGTCTGTAAGGCCCCTTTTAGTGTTAAAATTGTGAAATATTTATATGTTTATGTAATTATAGGTATATTACAAGTATAGGCATATATGTATATGTAATTACATGTTAATACACACGCATATACTTTGAGGTTTGTTTTTTTTTTTCAAGAAATATGTAATATACATTATATTGTGTGCGTGCTTAGCCTCTTTAGTCATGGCCGACTCTTTGTGACCCCATGGACTGTAGCCTGCCACGCTCCTCTGTCCTCTGGGGATTCTCCAGGCAAGAACACTGAAGTGGATTGCCATGCCCTCCTCCAGGGGATCTTGACCCAGAGATCAGACCTGCATTTCATATTATGTCTCCCTCATTGGCAGGGGTTCTTTACCACTGGTGCCACTAGGTTTTGTTTTTGTTTGCTTAAAAAAAAATTTAATCACATCATACATGCTACTCTTTTATAACCTGCCCCCTTTCACCTGAAAGATTGTGAGTACTCCGTAAGTCATTTAATCTTTTTCTATTACTTGGTTTGTAAGGATTATAGGGTATTCCATTATTTTATGTACCAAATCAGTTAACCATTTTTCTATGTTGAACATTTGGGTTAAATTTGTCTATATCATATTTCTTCCCTCTTTCCCCAGGTAGGGTTCTAAATCGATTAACTGCTAGGCATGGGCAGCTGTAAGAATAATACAATTCAATATGCAAATCGAATGGCTGTCTTAAGTAAACGACTTATAAAAGCAAACTGTACTAAAGAAATATAATTTCTGTGTTCCCTAACAAGTTCTTTCTGACTTACAGGCTTTAGTTTTCCTCGTGGTTGGCATCATCTTCATGATGGGAAGCATGGCACTCATTATAATTGACTGGATTTACAATCCCCCAAATTCCAAGCATCATTAACCCAAGGAAAAATACTATCTTTTCCTGTTAGAGATGGTTACCAATTATGCTCCCAAAGACATTTTAGTTATCTTGTTTGGAATGTTAGTCATAGGAAATAACAGGGAGATTCCAACGATGTTTACCAGCAATATTACCAAGCACCTACAGAAGAGAAGATCATCATTTTTGTCACAAATGGCTGTTTATATGTTTAAAATCTGTGGAGCACACTTCCACCCAGGTTTTACTAGAGCAGTGTGCGATGATGTATTTTTGCTTCTGCGTGTGCAGAATAAGGGTAGCTGCATGTAACGATCGCCAAATAATACCCTTTTCCCTCTCCCCCCAAAAGTACCAAATTTCTGTATTCTTAGAATATCAAGCAAAAATGCCCTGATGGCAAAGCTAATGCCACTTAATGCCTTCCCTCAATCTTACACCAAATACTCCAGGTCTATTTAATGACAGAGGCAAAAGACATGTATTATGAACTGTCTCTGCAAGTTACATGAGTGATCAGACACCAGGCTGGAGCATCTTATGCTCAACACTAAAGGAAAATTTTGCCCGTCCTACTTGTGACATTGAATTAGTGACTTCTTCATTCAACCGTTCTTCTGTAAATATTAAAACACCTAATGAAACACAGAGAGGGGCTTTATTGAAATTATAGAGCACCAGCAAAACAATGCTTATGGCTATACTGAATGTTCTGGAAGCATTTGTTTATTAATGTTATTCCCAGCCCTCTTGTCATGCTTTTGTCACTGAACAATGCCCTCCCTCTCGTCTTCCATTTTCGTTCAGAATTTTTAGAATACCACTATTCATGTGGAGCTACACTACCCAGTATTGTTTAATACATTTTTATTTGATAAACATTCAGTGCAGGAAACTGTGATTGCTTTATGTTTATGTATATAATCTTATTCTGTAGTTATCAGAATTTTAATGTATGGTACATTTGATTTTTATTTTTTACATGTGTAGTTTTCTCTCTTCACAGTCAAACATTTATGTTATTGGGGGTGGGGGTAGGGAAGTGAGTTGATAGGCTCAAAAATCCACATGTATGTATCTGTCTATTGGGCATATTTTAAATTTGAAACCTGAGTGATATATTGAATAGTTTGGTAATGCTCTTCTTCAGTGTTTACAATATTACCATAATCATCTACAAGAAAATAATTTCCCTATTTGCAAATAATTATCAATACTAAGGTAGTTCTTTTAATTTAGAAGGTCTAAAATAGGATTTAGTTCATTTTAGCTTGAACAGGTGTTTGCTAACATAGATTTGCCATTTAATACAGCATTGAGCTATTCTCTATGAAAATAAAAGTGCTAACACTACAAAGAGATGCAAATTATTATTCTTGCTCACTTTTACAACATAGTTACATGAAATGGATTTAAAAATTAGTACTCACTGCCTAGAATTTCTAGAGTTTGCTCCTTTTTTCCTCAATCAGTAGCAAGCACATTTGTTGTATATTGTAGTATAGCCTAGTATGAAATACAGATGTTATGTAAGTATGATAATATTAAATCTTATTTCAATAGTTTTTGCTGGAATGTGCCTTACGTAAATATATATTTGTTTTATGTATTATTCTCTAGAGGCATAATATTGTAAAATGGTGCACTTTGTTAGGGAAATTGAGCATTACTAGAAACTATCATGACTTCTGACTATTATTTACCAAATAGCATTTTTAAGATATATTTCTATTTTCAATTCATCTAAAGAGAGAATCAAAATAGAAAATGGAAAAAAGGTGCCTTCTGAGTGTTAAAAATGTTTGATCTGAATGTATTTAAATGTAAATACAATGGATTGATCCAAAAAACTGAAAAGCTGTAAAATCTGTATATATTTTGAATGCTTTACATTTGAAATGACTCACTTGAAAGTATCAACATGAAAATTATATAAATATTCAAGAGCAATACTACAGTGCCAAATAATAAAGCATCGTTTTTTCTCATGGTCATTTTCAGGATTAGAGTTCACATAGACTGCAGGACAGGCATACATATGGTATATTGTACTGGTTAATTTAGCCCCATTTATAAACAGATGAAAATTTTATTTTCTTATTTCATTTATAAGATGGTTCAATATATAGGGAGGCTTTTTTTATTATAGAAAGTGTATATTGGTATATAATAAATGAACTTTTCAAATGACTATGATGTAATTTTCTTTCTGTTGTTGAAGGCATGAAAAATATTATTTATAAATGAAAACATATTTTAAATCTTAATATTGTCTCTTTTATATTGGTATATGTTCCATTTTTATTGTTACTCTGACATAAAACTGATATTTATAGCTTTCAGAAAATAGTTGCCATCTTATAATGGCAAAATACACAGCTAATTTGAAGTCATGCTTGTTTTGTATCATCCTAGAATGAATGTGGATGAAATGACTCTCTTAATGGTGAATTAATGAAGAATTCATCTGGGATGGAAAAAGAGGGATAGAAGAAAGATGAAAATAGTTAAAGAAAGATATGAAATATTTGGGAGAAGGGAAAGCAACATGGGAGTGCTGAGGACCTGGTAGAAATGAACTTGTAGTGGGGCTGACAGGTCATATATTAAATGTATGCTTGACTTTCTAAGCAACTTTCAAGTCATTCTCCAAAGTGGTTCTACCATTTTCATTTTCACCAGTAATATACACAAGTTCTAGTTGCTCCACATCCCTGTCAACAGTTGACATTGTCTTTTGTACTTAGCTGCCCTTCAAGTAGGTGTGGAAAGTTATCTCACCGTGATTTTCATTTCCATTTCCCTGATGACTAGTGTGGGAAACTTTTCATGCATATAATGACCATTCATGTTTTCTTTTGTAAAGTGTCTGTTCAAATCCCTTGCTCATTTTTAAAATTAGGTTGTCTTTTTATTGTTTTTTTTGTCAGAATTCTTTATATATTCTGGATACATGTGCTTTGTCAGATTGCAAATGTATTTTCCCAGTCTATGGCATGCTTACTCATTTTCCTAAATGTGTTTTGCAATTCCTGTCTTAATGAGGGTGCGATTAATTGAAATGGTCAATTAATTGTCATAATTGTTTAGATTTTCAAATGTGGAGAGTATGAGAATTCTTTCTCTTTTTTGTTATTGTGTCTTTTTGTTTTGTAGTTAGCTTCATTTAATGTATGCTAATCTAATTCTTGTTTTATACAGACCTTTGATTAAAAATAACTCTTTCTAAGTCACTTTAAATCTTAGTTCGGAGACCTAGTACTGCCTATATAGGCCCAGGACATCAAAAATCCTTTTCAGCTACTTGTAGTCAGCTTTATTAGATCCCTCAGCCCTTGCTATAGGCACATATAGAGGAAACAAGAGAAATTAGTTTATTTGATTCTCATTTACTAGCTTGGAAGTCCTGCCATTTTCTCTTGACTCTGTATTTTCCTTCATGTACAGAAGCAGTTTGCATAGTTTTTGCTTCTGTAGCATGTATCTTCATGACTGTCTTTTCTCAATAAAAAATTTTGCACAAATTATTAGTTTAATAAAATCAGTTTAGAGCTTTTCTTCACACCAAACACCAAAATGAAAAAAAATCATTATGAAAGTCAAAACATGATGAGGGGACATTTAAGGGAAAACTGCTTGATAGCTGCATATGAAAGTAAGTATTAGTCACTCAGTTGTGTCCAACTCTTTGTGACACAACTGTGGACTGTAGCCCACCAGGCTCCTCTGTCCTTGGAATTCTTTAGGCAAGGCGGGTAAGAATAATAGAGTGAATAGCCATGCCCTTCTCTAGATCTTTCAGACCCAGGGATCGAACCCCGGTCTCCCGCACTGCAGGTGGATTCTTTACCATCTGAGCCCTCAGGGAAAGTAAAACACACTGGCAAAAAGCACAAAGGCAGTCAATGATGATTAGACATACCTATGTAGCAGGAAAATATAATTCTGTCCACTAAAGAATAAACAATTAAAGATAATAGCTGCTACAAAATGCAGACCACTATATCCTCAATGTTTGAAGAGATAATACAGATCTATCAAGAATCTAATAGAGGAATGGACAACAGACATGAAATCACATACAGAAATGAACGGTGAATGCGTATTTACAAATAATTAGATCTCACTATGAATCAACTACAGGGAAGTTAAAACATAACTAAAAAAATTGCTTTGCCAGAGTACTGAAATAAAGACAATGTTCTGTTTTAATGACTATAAGGAGTTAATCACTCATTCTGGTGACAGAAATCTTTCTTTTGCTAGCCTTATGTGGAGTTCATTCTGGCCATGCTTATACAGATCCTCATAAATGCTTGTAATAGTCTCCCCAGAGATGTTCACACTCTAATCCCTGGCACACGAAAATATGTCAGGAAATTGAATTTAGCAGATAGAATTGAAGTACAGATCTTAAAATAGGAAGATTATGCTGAATAATCTAGTCACATAAGCCCTTAAAATCAGAGAACTTTCTTCAGCTAAAGTCAAAAGTAGTTAAAGCAGAAGAAGGGCTCAACTTGCCATTGCTGAGTTGAAAATGGAGGAGACCACGTGGAAACTGTGTGAAGGAAATTAATTCTTCCAACAACTCAAATAAGACAATAAGATGATTCTTCTCCTTAGCTTCCAAGTAGGAGCCTAGGGCACCAATACCTTCATTTGAGCCTAGAGAGCCCAAGCAGAATACTCTGTTGAGCCAGCCAGACTTGTGACCGAAAGATCTGCAAGATAATAAATGAGTGCCTTTTTAAGCTGCTAAATTTATGATAGTTGGCTATGACAGCAATATGAAACTATGAAATACAATATTCATGTCTGTTGATTAATTTCTGTTCTCAGGAAATAATCAGAAAAATGAATTGACTATTACATACTCTGTCCTATTTCAACATATAATATCTTACAGTTCTGAAATATTCCAAATGCACAAAATTGTGGAATCATTTAATAAATTCTAGTATCTTCATAGGCTGGACTATGATGGAGTCATCAAAAGTTTTTTAATCAAAAATATTTTCATTAATAAAATGAAAAGCTATGGTATAATATTAAGTGAAAAAAGAATAAAAGTTTTCTTATCCCCATTTTATATATTAAAAAAGCATGAAATAGAAAAAAAAAATGAAAGCAACCTAATGTTAAAAGTAGATATTTGTAAGTAGAAAAATAATTAGCAACATTGGCTTTTATCTTCATATATTTGTTATTTTCTAAATTTTCTATGAAGATTATATATTCCTTTTATCATTAGGAAAAAACTTTTCAGAAATAGAAAGGCTTTCTGCCAAGTTCTATTCTAGAAAAGAATTAAACCATGCTGCCAATTTCTATACATTTTTATATTTTCAGCTGAGTCTAAAGACATAATTAAATGAATGTGCAATTCACAATTAGGGAATAGTCATTAATGACTGAAGCAGACTCTCAAAGGATGGGACAGACCCTGATCAGAGGTGGGACTGGGATGAGATAAGGATGACTTGAAGAAAACAGTGTCTCATAGCAAGGAGACCAAGTTTTGAGTCCTATATCCATGTTCTGGGCAAGTCATTTAATTTTATTGAGCTTTAGTTTCCTCATATTTGTTGGAATAATTTCTGTATAATGTAATTCCCAAGATCATTTAGCTTGTAATCACTGGAAATGTCAGAAGATTCTGTCTTATAACATAATCATATCTTTAATGCAAAGTTTTGGCAGTAGTCACAAATGAGGGCTGGAAGAACTCTCTCCAATGGGAAAGTTACAAAGCATACATTGCAACAATGATTTCACCAGTTTGTCCTGGAAGTGAGCAGATACGTCAAATGCTTCTGAGGAAAACTCTGCCTTGCTGCTCAGGTTGAGTAATTTAATGGATAAACATTTACTCAGTGAAGAACATGCTAGATTCCACACTAGGTACAAGAATACAGAATAGTCCTCATCTTCAAGGACTTTTAAGGACTCTAGAGGAGGGAAAACATGTATACAGATAGTTACAATACAAAATGGAAAATGCTTTAGTATATACCCAGGATTCCCTGGAACCACTAAAAGGAGTGCTCAAGTCAGCCTTGGGAAAGAGGAGTAGTCATGGATTTCTGGCAACAGATACCACATAAGTTGAATCCTAAAGAACAAATTGGAGTTATCAGGTAAAGCGATGGAGTAGAAGAGCAAGTATCATGCACAAGGACATGATTTCTCTCACTGACCTCCCCATTCCCCACATAAACATGTAAGCACATGCCTTCCACAAACCATGTATTAGATTCCTGTTACTGCTATAACAAATTGCCACACACTTAGTGACTTTAAAAATATCTTTTATTATCTTACCACAGCAACAGCAGGAATCAGTAGAAGCCCCAGCAGAATCATACAAATCAAGCAGAGCAAATAAAACAACAAAGATTCTTAAAATTAAACTGTGCCTAGTACTACAACCACAAAGTAGACCAGGACTGATGTGTCAAATCGAAAGAGAGTGACGGCCCGCTACAGTAAAAGATTTCAATAGACAATGTCTGACACACAGCTGAAGATCATTAGTCATATCAAGAACCAAGAAAAGTACAATTTGATCGAAAAAGATAATTAACTGATGCTGACACTGAGATGAATCAGATGTCGGAACTACCTGACAAGGATTTGAAAGCATCCATCATAAAAATGCTTCAATGGTCAATTATAAACTCTCTTGAAACCAGAGGAAAACAATGGAACATCTTAACAAAGAAACTGAAGTTCAAAGAAGAATCAACTGCAAATTATAAACTGAAAAAATACAATAACAGAAATTTAAAGAAAAATTCACTGACATTCTCAGTAATAGAGTGGAGATGATGAAGGATATAATCAGTGAACTTGAGCAAATAGCAATGGAATTCACCTAATCTGAGGGTTTTCCTGGTGGCTCACACAATAAAGAATCTGCTTGCAAATGCAGGAGACTCAGATTCGATCTCTGGGTTTAGAAGATCCCCTGAAGAAAGGAATGGCTACCCACTCCAGTGTTCTTGCCTGGAGAATTCCATGGACAGAAGAGTCTGAAGGGTTACAGTCCATGGGGTTGCAAACAGTCAGACAGAACTGAGTGATTAACGCTTTCACTTTCATTTCACTTTCACCTAATCTGAACAAAAGAAAGGAAGCAAAGAGGCACTAGAGAAAGAAAGAAAGAGAGAAAGAAAGAGAGGAGGGAGGGGAAGAGACAGGAGTGAGAAAGAAAGAGAGAAGGAAATAAGAGAACTGGGCTGTAAACATATGTGACAAAAAACAAGAAGTCAACATTTGTATTATCAGAATCCTAGAAGAAAACAAGAAGAAATTGGATTTTAAAAGTCAACTTAAAGAAATAATGACTAAATATTTCCCAAATTTGGTGAAAGATACAAAGCTACACTCTAAAGGATAACTCAAAAAAAAAAAAAAAAATCCACAACAAATAATAGTCAAATTTCTAAAATGTTAAGATGAGGAAAAAGTCTTGAAAACATCTCAAGAGGAACAAAATGTTATCTACAGAGGAATACCAGTTTCAAATATTACAGGATTTCCTACCAAGCCTATGGAGATCAGAAAGAAGCAGCACAACAATTTTCAAGTGCTGAGAGAAAAAGAACTGTCAACTGAAAATTCTATGTTTTTCAGAAATTAAGGGAGATAACAACACTCCCCCTAAAGAGGAAAACTGAACGAATTGTTCCAGACTTAGTCTTAAAAACTGATTAAAGAACATCCTTCAAACAGAAAGCAAATGATAAAAGAACAAATGTTAGAGCATCAGTAAAGAAGAAACAAATGAAAGACCAGAAATATGTATACATACAATAGACTATTCTTTTCTTCATGAGTTTTGTCAATACATTTTGTTATTGAAACAAAAATTACAATACCATCTGATATTCAAGGTAATACTTTTTTTTTAAAGGTGACGGTAACAGAGACCTAAATAGAAGTGTGGTCTTCACAATTTGCTCAAAGTGATTAAATGTTGATATCAGTTGAATGTGATAAATCATATATGTATGCTACAATATCCAG
The DNA here is from genome assembly GCF_019320065.1 of Cervus canadensis. NCBI lineage: Eukaryota > Metazoa > Chordata > Mammalia > Artiodactyla > Cervidae > Cervus > Cervus canadensis. The sequence continues at coordinate 22,671,250 of NC_057410.1, read as the reverse complement.
AGTAACCCCTACAAAAACTATCCAAACAAACACGTTAAAAAACACTATAACTAAACCAAGATGGATTCCTCAAAAATGTTTAGCACACTGGAAGTCAATAAAAGAGAAATAGGAGAATGAGAACCAGAAAGAACAGCAAGAAAAGAAATAATAAAGTGGCAGACTGAAGCAATAACATACCAGTAATTACTTTAAATGTAAATGATCTAAGTACACCAATCCAAAAAAGATTAGAAGAATGAATAAAAATTATGACTCAATTACATGCTGATTACAAGAAATTTGCTTCACATTCAGTGACATAGGTAGGTTGAAAGCAAAAGGATGAAAAAATATAAACATGCAAAAAATTAATAATAATAGAAATGTGACTATATTAATATCTGATAGATTTCAGAGGAAGGAAAAATAATAGAGACAAAGCAATGTCTCTTTGTCCCTATCATGTAAATAACAATAAAAGAATCAATGCAGCTGAAAATACGACAATTCTAAGTGTGCACAAAACAAACAGCAGAGCCTCAAAATCAGTTCAATTCAGTTCAGTCACTCAGTCAGTCGTGTCCGACTCTTTGCGACCCCATAGATTGTAGCACACCAGGCTTCCCTGTCCATCACCAACTCCTGGAGCTTACTCAAACTCATGTCCATTGAGTCGGTGATGCCTTCCAACCATCTCATCCTCTGTGGCCCCCTTCTTCTTCTGCCTTCAATCTTTCCCAGAATCAAGGTCTTTTCCAATGAGTCAGTTCACATCAGGTGGCCAAAGTATTGGAGTTTCAGCTTCAGCATCAGTCCTTCCAATGAATATTCGGGATTGATTTCCTTTAGGATTGACTGGCTTGATCTCCTTGCAGTCCAAGGTACTCTCAAGAGTCTTCTCAAACACCATAGAGCCTCAAAATACATGAAGTAAAAACTGATGGAGCTGAAGGAGAAATATGAATCCACAATTACAGTAGCAGACCACCACATTCATCTCTCAGAGACTGATAGAACTACCAGACAGAGAATCAGTTAAGATAGAGATCTGAACAACATAGTCAACCAAAAGGTTCTAATCTGTACCTATGAAACACTCCATCACCAGCAGCAGAATACCTAGAATTTATTCAAGCACTCACAGAACCCTAACCAAGATAAACCATATGATGGACCATAAAACAAACCTCAACAAATTTAAGAGAAGTAAAGTCATACAAAGTGTATTTTCTGACCATAATGGAATCAATTAAAAGTCAGTAACAGAACAATATGGAAATTAAATAACACACTACTATATACTCCTTGGATCAAAGAAAAAGAATCAAAGAAAAATTTAAATGCATAGAACTGACTAAAATTTTTAAAAACAACATATCAAAAAACATGGGTTGCATCTAATGCAGTGCTGAGAGGAAATTTTGCAGCACTAAACTGTTTACATTAGAAATGAAGAAAGGTCTCAAGTCAGTAAGTTAAAGTTCCAAGTTAAGAAACATGAGAAAAAAAGAACAAAATAAACCAAAAGAAATCAGAAGGAAAAAAAAATAACAAAGGTAAGAGCATGTATCATTGAAACAGAAAATAAGAAAACAACAGAGAAAATCGATAAAACAAAAGCTGATTCTTTGGAAAACTGAAAATTGATAAACCTCTACCAAGACTGACAAAATAAAAAGAGAAAATTTATAAAGCATTGTGATTTAGTTGGACAGAAAATTTTCTTTTCTAGTGGTTCATAAAATAATGGTGTATCTTAAAATTTTAAAACATCTTAATTTTAATAAAATATACCTTTTGTAAAATACATTGTTAACATTCTTTGATAAAAAGGACATGAGCTCCATTTTTTTTTAGAGTTCCTATGCATGGTAGTACAAAATGGTGTGATTACTGCCACCATGTACCACTCTAATTCTATGATGGTGGTGGTGGTGGTGATGTTTGTGTGTGTGTCTGTGTGTGCTTTGGAGGTAGGATGGAGGGGGCCAGACCAGCCAAAGAAAGGTTACAGAAGGTAACCAAATGAAACGTGAACTCACTGCAATATGAATTTTTTCCAGATCAGACTTATTTTGATCTAACTCGTTAGTTAGTAGACCCATAAGAAGAAAATATTATAAAAGGGAAATTGAGGGCCCAGGAATGAAGGGGTAATAGTGAAAAGATCTCCACACTGCACTTGGCCTTCCTGGTCTTGGAAATTCTCAATCCCGGCTCACACAGTATATAGCTCCAACAACAAGACTCCTAGACAACAATCTTTACTCTTAGTTTGATATTAAGTGAAACTGTCACTAAGCTGGAGTTATTTCCACCAGCCCTGGGGGTGCAGGGAGAAAGCCAGGACCCCAACTCTTTGCTGTTCATAGCTCAGCTTCCCTGGCACAGAATTGTGGAGAATTTAATCAGGGTTATTTGTGAACAAGCTACATGAGACTGATTCTTCTATGATCAGGTTCCTGGCACTGTCATCTCAAAGGAAAACTTGATTGCTCTCCATAAAGTGATGGGCATATTTTTTCCATCACTGCCAGTTTTTTACCTTAAAATTTTGGAAAATCACCAAGTTTCACTTGGTGAGTAAAAGATTGTCTAAACCTGGTCTACAGACCAAACCTCTGTCCTCAGATGAATAATCAGAATTTCTTTCAGCCTATACTAACTCAGCAATTTAAAGAGGATTAAAAATAGTTGCCATTTTGAAATCTATCTCTTTTCCTAAAGGTATAAATCTTGGCCAGGATGGGTTGCTAAATGGATATAGCTGCTGTTTAAATGACAGTAGTCTACATCTTGCTGTGCAAGAAAATGAAAAGAAGATAGGCTATTTCATCAAATAGTTATTTACTCATGAAGGATGCTCATCACATAGATAGTTTTCTATTTAATAATGTTATGAAATGAAGTATTTTTTATTAGCGCTTTACATAATTATTTTCACTACTTGTTTAGAATAAGAGTTAACTAAATTATATTGTTTTATTTCCAACTCCAACTCTGCTGATGGGAGAGTAGAAAAATTGAGAAGGGAGGCTTCGGAGGTTTGAGTGGTAGCTACCAGCCCTTGCCAGGGGATCCTGGAAAAGACCCCCCTGCAACAAAGCCCTTCATCTGGTGGACTGATTAAACCAAATGATCTGAACCAGAGACCCACTGAGTCTATGAAGGAGACTTCAGCTAGAGGAAAACTTACCAAGTAAAAGTCTCAAAATTGCTGAATTCCCGTGACACTTTCAAAATCTCCCTGAAAGACAGATTGCCCAAAAGTTTCAGCAGAATCTCACATTAAAGTAGAGGACCAGGGCACAGCTTCCTGGTATATACAATTCTTCACATCCCAGCCCCATGTAGCTCTCTCTCATCAGTAACACACACACACACACACACAGTGATGGAATGAATGTTTTTATCCCTGACAAAGTTGTCCATTGATGCTCTAGCTTCAAATCTGATGCTTATTTGGAGGTAAAACTGTTGGGAGGCAATTGAGTTTAGATGAGGTCCTGAGGGTGAGACTCTCATGATGGGACTGGTGCCCTTGTACAAAGAAGAAGACACCTGAGTGCGTGATGTCTCTCTCTCTCTTTCTGCCATGAAGAGGCAAACCTGCTATTAGAACAGGGCCTGACACTGGTCTCTTACACCTATGGTTAAATTTAAGCCAATTGTTTCCCTCTTACTGGATTATTTACATTTAAACCTTCTCTCAAACTGAGATTTAAAGCTCTAATTTTTTGTGTGTGGTTAACAAACATGTAAAATTTACCATCTTAGCAATTTTTCATCTTGCAAAATTAAAACTCAGTATCTATCGCACAACTTTTTCTCCCTCCTCACAGTCCATGGCAACCATTCTCTGAGTCTGTCTACTTTAGACATCTTATATAAGTGGAATCATGCAGGATTTGTCTTTTTGTGACTGGTTCAACTTAGCAATAATGTCCTTATAATACAATTGTAGCATACAGTAGGATTTTTTTCAACATGAATGAGTTAGAAATTGGAAAAAATGCAAAATTGGAGACATAATTAGAAAGCAGTAAATAGGAGCACAAAATAAGAGGTGTTTTATGCTCAGCTTTATCAACCATACAATCCATATGGCTTAGATTGGGCAAATCTTTGGGATGAGAATAGTTGGAGAATTTCTGTGCCTTAAAGCTCAAAATGGGTGGACTACTTACTTAGGGGCACTAGTAAACCAAAAAGTTGATGTTAGCAGACCAGAATATTAGGTAATTTCTGTATGGTATAAAGCAGATGAACTAGACTCGGATGTTTGCAAAACCTAACAGAGTATGGGAATCTGCTTTTGAGGTCACTGCCTGTAGCATTCACCCCAGTCTAAAGTCCTAAAAATATCTCTCTAGACAATAGATTTACTTGTAGGAAGTGCCCACCATGAGCCATGGGGCTAGAGAGAGAAGTGTGTAATGTCCCAGGTCATTTCTGGCTTCTCTGAGGACATAGAACCTCACACTTAAAGATAAGCCTCTCTGGACTTCAGAAAAAGCCCACTCATCACATCAACCCACTTACTATAGAATCAGACACCATTTGAGGAAACAGAAAGAAAGGCAGTAAATGGGAGAAGTAAAAAAGATCATCAGGGGAAGCAAAATTAATGCAAGAGAACACAAAGTAATTCTTGGGAGTTAAAAATCTGGTTGCTAAAAACTCAATATAAAAACTGAATACAGAAACAGAGAGGACTACAGGTACACTTAGCAACCTGGAAGCTTAGGCTAAGGACTTTTTTAAGAATTTAAAAAAATAAAAATGAAAACTATGAGAAATTAATAAACTTGGAGCTGTATCCAGATAAATATACATTCAAATATTTACCCAATAAAATGAGAGAACTGAGAGCATGGAGGGAAAAATAAAACCAAAGAAACAGGGGAAGAAATTTCCATATGCTAAAGAAAGACATATGTTCAGATCAAAAGGGTTTAGCATGTTTTACACAAATGTTAAGAAAACACACATTCTGATGATTTTCATGAATTCCAAGGATAAAAAGAAAATTCTACAAACTTTTAAAAAAGAGAAGATGGGAGGAACCTTTAAAAAAGAAAAGGTAGAATGGAAGGAGTATCAAAAGGAGTTACAATGACTCTGGAGACAGACTTCTGATTGACAAGTGAAGAAGTCAGAAAATCATGGAGAAATAACCAAAATATTCTGAGGGAAAAGGATTTGCAAACTTTTCCCAGCTGAATTGCCATTCAAGTATGAAAGCAAAAGGAAGATAATTTTGAACATGCAAGCAATTTAGAAATTTTGTCACCCACAGACCCCTCTGAAAAATATTACCCAAAATAAACATGTAATCCAAGAAGAAGAATGACAGATATACAAGAAATGCAAGAATAGGAGAAATAGAAAAAGTAACCAGGAGAGCATGTAATCAAGACAAATAATTTCTTATATTGCAGCTGTAATATATATTACAATAGCTGAGCAAAGATTCGTAAAACAGAAAATGCAATTTTAAAATAATCTGGAACAACAAGAAAAAGAAGAAGGAGGAGGAGAAGAAGAAGAAAAAGAGGGAGAAAGAGAAGGAGGACGGTGAGAGGGAGTGGAGGGGAGGTAAGAGGAGGGGCTGGGGAGGGAGAGAAGGAGAAAAGGAATAGCAGCAGAACGGGAATAAAGGACAGGAGAGGGGAGATGGGGAATGAGCAAAATGATGCCAGTGGTCTTGTACAGTTTTAATGGAAGGCTGGAGGGAGCGTACAGGTGAGTGGGGAGCACTTTCCCCACACCTGTCACTGAAGATTCCATTAAGTTCCCGATTCAGTTAGCAGAAACCACAATTTATCAGAACTCTAGGAACCCTGTAGGACAAGATCAGCACACCCGTGTGTGACTTGTTCCTGACCACTTGCCTTTTTGTTAAAAAAGTCCATACAGTTTATCATCCATATCTGTACATACATGAGAGTGAATGGGGCTATTAACTGGATGAATGCAGGGACAATATGCCTAAACCAGGATTCTCCTGGAAAATGGGGCTAAATGATCATACCTAATGATCATAAGGTAGCCATCTGTCAGTCACACTGACCATGCTGGAGAGAGCCCTGTCACGCTGGAGAAAACAGCTGGATCCTTACTTGGCCACAAGAAATCGATGGATTTTCATCATCATTGTTGAAGAACTTACATTCTGATGAGTTTATGTAATTTCATGTAAGAGGTGATTTGCAAACATCAAGATCTGTTAGTTCTTGGGTTGGGTTCTGCTAATGAGGGTTCTTGTCGAGAACCCCCTCCTCTGCCATTCTTTTTATTCCCAAAGTGGTTAAATCTAACAAAGGAGGTGCCAAACATGAGGTCTATTGCAACCTTGTTTAAAATGATCATTTCCCCACCTTAAAGAAACTGAGACAGGGGTTGTAAAATGCTCCTTTGAAGTGACTTAAAAGATAAAAGTGCTATCTCAGAGGCTGAAAGCTGGGCATCCCGTGTCCATTTGGGCTGGTCACAGCTGAGGAAAACATAAGGAAGGATTTGCAGATGAAAAGACCATTCAACAACTACATTAACCTCAACTGTGCCTGAAATGCAGGAAGACAAATCAGCTAATTGCTGTAAGGGCTCAAGGTTTACAGCTCAAAGACTGCCTAAGCCAGACTCAGGGTTTCCCACCCACAATCGCTCTCTCTGTCTCCCGCAAATCTGAAGGACATCTTTACAGGCAAAGTTTGCCCTGATATGAGCCTCCCAGGATGTGGGCCCTTCAGTTTCTGCTGCATCCTCTCAGGCTCGAAAGTGTTTATGCACTGTCACTGTGCTTCTATGTCCTTGCAGTTCGCAGAGTCCTTTAAAAAAAACACATTAGGTTATAATTAAAATTGTCCAATATATGAATATGTCTGTGATCAGTAGATATGTAGTTTCCTTTCATTTTATCTTGGGTTTTTCTGGAAAGTCAGTATCCAATCTTGTTAAGCAGTCATGCAAGTGAGTGTGAAACAAGGTGTTAAAGAAATGCAGAATTGAGCACCTAAAGCAACTGAGTTATCTTTATTCATAAAATGTGGCTTAATCACATTAAATTAGACTAAATGTTCAGCATCATTGTATTCTCCCTACAATGTATTAACTAGAGGTTAGAAACTTTGTCCTGGCAACCCTGAAGTCATTGTCTTATGTTTTTCACTTGAGAGCAAGATTTAGTATAAAATAATTGCAACGGCATAGGTGGAGCTTGAGGACATTACACTAAATGAAATAAGTTAGTTAGAGAAAGACAAATATTGTATAATGTCACTTACATGTGGGATCTGAAAAAGCTGAACTCAAAGATATGGAGAAGAGACTGGCAATTGCTGATCCTGGGGGTGGGAGACGGGGAAAATGAGTAAAGGTGGTCAAAGGGTACAAACTTCCAGCTATAAGATAAGTCCTGGAGATACGATGCACAGCATGGTGACTACAGTTAAAAATACTGCATTATGTATCAGGAAGTTGCAAAGAGAATGAATCTTAAATGTTCTCATCATAAGAAAAGAAATTGTAACTATGTGAGGTGATGGATAAATTAATTAAGGTAATCATTTTGTAATGCATATATATATCAAATCATTATGTTGTACACAAACTAATACAATGCTAGGTTTGATTATATCTACAGTTATTATTTACAGCTGTAAAAAAGTGTGATCCTATCCAAAGTGGTCTAATTTCTGAAGGTTTAAAAGGAAAAAACCCTACAGTGAAAGATGGACCCCAGAGTATGCCTGAAGTAGGTCTTCTTTTAAGCCAGTAAATAAATAAAAGTGAACATTCAGACAATGCTTGCTATGTGTCTGGAACTATTTTAAATGCTTTATAAATATTAATTCATTTTAGTGAAGTTCAAAAGGCTTTACTGAAGAAAAACAATAAAATGTTTCTAATAACATAAAAATTTTATTTTTAAGTCATGAAAGAGAGAGAAAGAGGAAGGGAAAGGGCAAGGAAGAGTTGGAGGGAGAGCTGGAAACCAAGAAACAGAAATGGGAAAACAAGGAAAGGAGAGACAAAAAGTGAAATTTTTTTTTAGTAGGGAAGTTAATTTGTGAAGAAAGTTCATGATGAGAGAGAAACAGTATAAAAAGTTACTCTTCAAAAACTGGTGCACTGGGATGACCCAGAGGGATGGGATGGGGGTTCAGGATGGGGAACACATGTAAATCCATGGCTGATTCATGTCAATGTATGGCAAAAAACACTAATATTGTAAAGTAACTAGCCTCCAACTAATAAAAATTAATGGGGGGGGGGGGGAAACTGCCCCCTTTCAGCATTACTATTTCGGGAATGCCTTTTATCAGAGCATGACACTCATAACAAAAAGAATACCCTGGGGTACAGGGATTAAAATTCTGTACTTTCAATACAAAGGCTGTAGGCTCAATCCCTGGTCAGAGAACTAAAATCTCACAAGTCATGCAGCAAAGCCAAAAAATAAAAATAAAATTCAAAAGGAATAAGAACTAAATTAAAAAATTTACAAATAGAGAAACAAAATAAAGGTATGTTGCTACTCTGGCCTGAAGAAGCATCAGGCTTCCTTACCCTGTAGCCTGTTTATCCCCATGACGAGCAATGCCAGGCCAATAACAGGAACAGTTAGCATGAACTGAGCATCATCCATATCCCTGACATTGAGACTAAGCATCCTGGGCCTGAGTCAGGTTCTGCAATGGGCTTGATTATCTCTGTTCTCTCACAGATGTTGCTGATGCCATCGGGCTACAGATACACTTTGTGCAGTCAGAAAATAGGGGCTGAATGTCCCTGATTCCTTGGAGTTCAACTAGTCATAGAGCTTAGGCCAACAAATATATTTGCATGAGATTTGGAAGATTCAAATTCTAGGGTATCTAGAAAGGGAAAAGCTCTGCTCTGTTAGTTCTTCTGGAAAACAGTATCATGGAAGTATTTCTGTGTTGGATAGAGAAGATGCTGGTCTTTTAAGACCATCTCTAGCTTTATGAGTACTGAGAGCAAGGGGACCCATTTACCTGCCCACGTCATGGCAGAGGGCAGGGGTGGGAGTCATTCTAGAACCAGTAGTTGTGATGGCAGCTTTCTCTTTTCTGAGCTTCCTGCTTGTAGTTAATGCAGAAGCTCACTTAGAGATCAGTTCTTCAAGACCATTTAAGGAGTCATTCCTAGAAGCCTAGCCTAAGCCTTTAAAGTTTTAAAAAGCATCTGATTTCCTACACTGAATGTCTTCCTGCTTAAATTGGCTTGAATGGATTCAGTTGACTCTACTGAATTTTCACTGGGGGTACCTCAATTGATAGGGATTGGTTCTCTGATTTGGTGGATGGAAGGTAGTGAAGATTCAACTGCCATTAAGGAATAGAATATTTATCATTCACAACATACAATGTCAAAAAGCTACTTAAACCATCTTTAAAGCTGTATGCAGTAAGTGTCTGTTAGCACTTTTGGCAGATAGGGGCTACTTCCATAGCACAGTGTGAAAGGCACAAGAAATACAGAGAAGTACTGAGGGTTGGATGCCTCTAATGTACTTTGAAGCTTAAAGAAAGGAAATTCAATGCTCAATGTTGTAAATTTTTACATCAAGGTGTAATCAGAGAACCAGGATGTTTCTCATATTATCATAAGAGAATTTCTTTGTCTCAAGAAAAATTTACCAAAACTCAAATGCAGAGTGTCATTGTGTTATTTGGAAAACTGTCTACAACTTCATGTGAAAGCAAAGCACAGACTGAGAAAGAGTGGAACCATGAACATTAGAATGGTGAACGAGATGATCTGAATCCCCCCAACACTACTGATCATTCTTTGACAGTAAAATCATCTTCTCATTCTCTGTCTGAAATAGTTCTTGCTCAAAGTCTCCTCATGTTTCATCTATACCACCTCTCATTGCTTTCAGATGTTTAATTACATTCCAACATGCCCCAGGAGACCAATTAGAAAGTCAAACCCAGGAAGGAAATGCTGACATGGCCCCCAAATTACAAAACTTTGCTAATTAATTTTACCTATTGCTTCATACCCTGGAGAAGGGAAAGGTTACCCACTCCAGTATTCTGGCCTGGAGAATTCCATGAACTGTATGGTCCACGGGGTCACAAAGAGTCCGACACGACTGAGAGACTTTCACTTTCATTGTTTCATAACATAGCAACCAAAAACTTAGTGGCTTAAAGCAACAAAATATTTACCTAGCTCATGAGTCTGTAGTTATCAATTTAGACTGAGAACAACTGGGCGGTCATTCTAGTATGGACCAGAATCATCTATTTATGCCTGGGTTCACTTACATGTCTCAGACCTTAGCTGGAATGACTGGATGACAGCGAAATGCTCATTCTCCAGTAGGATACCCTGGGTTTGTTCATGTGGTGGTAGAAATAAAACTTAAAATAATTCCTTTTAATTAAAGGATAAATAGATAAATCTATAAACATAATGGAAAATATTAGCTGGAATCTCTACGTAATTGATTAAAAATCAGAAAGGACATAGAGAATTTGAATAAACAGAGATTAACAAACTTTTCCTTATGTATATATACATACATGTGTATATATATATATGCAGAGCTCAAAACCAACAACTGCAGAATATTTTTTTTATAATTGTTTACGGGATGGCTACTCAAATTACACATGTGTGTGTGTCAGTTGATCAGTCGTGTTCAACTCTTTGTAACCCCATGGACAGAGGAACCACCAGGCTCCTGTCTATGGGATTCTCCAGGCAAGAATACTGGAGGGGGTTGCCATTCCCTTCTCCAGGGGATCTTCCTGACCCAGGGATTGAATCCAGGTCTCCCGCATTGCAGGTAGATTCTTTACCAGCTGAGCCATCAGGGATTCATAAATAGGCCTCAAAAACTTTTCCAATATAAAAATCATACAAAGTATGTTCATAACACAGTGGAATTAAGCTCAAAATTAACCACAAAAGATAAGTTAAAAATCTCCAAATGCTTAGAAATTAAATATGGATCAAGAATGTATCATAGTAGAAACTGGAAAACATTTTAAACTAAAGGTTAGGGTTTAGTGAAGATATTGCATACCAAGACACATAGGCTGCTGCTACCGCTGCTCTTTAAGGAAATTCATTGCATTAAATGCACATATTCAAATAGGCAAAAGGTTTAAATGAATAGTATCCATAAAGAGAAGTTAAAAATATAGCAAATTATAGGAAATAGAAAAAAGAAAGAATAAAGAGAAAAAAATTAATAAATTAACAATGCTTTACAACTGGTATACTATGGAAATTCAATAAATCCAAAGGAGGTTCTTTGAAGACTAATGAAAAGAGTAAAGTCCTAAGAAGACTGGCCAAGAAAAAGGAGAAAAAAACACAAATGACAGTATCAGGAATGGAAAAGAGACCACTTTATGGTAACTAAAATAATAATACTGATAATTAAAATCATAAAAAGACATTATATATAATTTATGTCAATATACAGTTTTCCCCAAATGACACTGAAAGTAAAAAATATTTATATTTATTGAAGATATTAAATCTGCAATTTAATAACATCCCACAAAGAGAATTCTGGATCCAGCTGGATTCATGCATGAATTCTTCCAAACATTTTAGGAAACAAAAATAACTAATCTTACAATTTTTTTCCAGACAAGAGAAAAGAAGAGAATATTTACTGGCATGTTGTATGAGGACATTAATCCTGGGCAAGACATGAAAGAAAAGAAAATTATGCAAAAACTTTAAGGAAAATATTAGCAAATGAAATTCTGAAGTGTAAAGAAAAGGACAAGTTGAGTTTGTTTCCAGAGCTTGAAATTGGTTTACCATTTCAAATGCAATCAGTATATAATATCTCACCCACATTAACAGAATAAAGTACAAAAAGTATATGTTCAACTTGAAAGATGCAAGGCACTTAATAAAATGCAATGCTCTTTTATGATAAACTTTTAGCACATTAGGACTGAAAAAGAAAATTTTTTTTCTCATAGAGCATTTAAAATTAAAATGTATATCACAGATTTAATAGTAAGAATTTTCAAGTGGGAGAGTATATTTGAAATACATGTATATAACAAAGGGCTCATATCCAAAATCTACAAAGAACTACATATCTATAAGAAAAAGGTAGGCAACACAATTTTTCTAAATGGTGTTTCACAAAAGGGAATCTCCAAATGTGAAACACGCTCAAGTCCAGATACCAAGAAATGCAAATTAAATCCACGATATGTTACCAGTAGACATCCACCAGAAAGGGTAAAAAAGAAGGAAGAAGATGAGGAGTGCTAGGATGGATAATAGGAGAGGGAGAAGAGAAACAGGAGAAGGAGGAAGAGAAAGAGAAGAGGGGGGAAGGGGGAAGGAAGAGAAAGAAGAAGGAAGAGGGGATAGAAGCAGGAGAAGGAGGGGGAGAAGACAGAGAAGACTGTCTTCTTCTGACAGAGAAAAGGAAGAAGTAGGAGAAGAAAGGCAAATGCTAATAAGGATACACTCAGCATCTGGGGCTCTATTGATGCAGCACCTGGACATAAAAGTACCAATGCTTTGCAAAGCGTTTGACAGCATCTTCTACAGCTGAATATATGCATACTGTGCGTGCATGCTAAGTTGCTTCAGTCCTTTGAACTCTGTATGACCCGATGGACTGCAGCCTGTCAGGCTCCTCTGTCCATGGGATTCTCCAGGCAAGGGTATTGGAGTGGGTTGCCGTGCCCTCCTCCAGGGGATCTTTCCAATCCAGGGATTGAACCTACATCTCTTAGGTGTCCTGCATTGGCAGGCAGGTTCTTTATCACAGTGCCACCTGGGAAGCCCATGTGTATACTACATGATCCAGTAATTCCACTCATAGGAATAGATCCAACATAGAAGTGTACATACATTTATCAAAAGACACTCAAGAATGTACCCATTTACAGCACTCCTCATAAAAGTCCACCCACTCCAGTGTTGTTGCCTGGAGAATCACAGAGATGGGGGAGCCTGGTGGGCTGCCATCTATGGGGTTTCATAGGGTCGGACACGACTGAAGCGACTTAGCAGCAGCAGCAGTATAAATGTCCCCCTACTGAAAACATCACAACTTCCATCAACAGTAGAGTGGATAAAAAATCATAGTGTATTTTTATAATAGAGGAACAAAGCAACAAGAATACGCAAAATATAACTACACACAAAATCACTGATTAATCTCACAAATACAATATTAAGCATAAGAAGACAGAAAACAAAAGAATAGAACAGGTAAAACTAATCTATGGGGATAGAAGCTAAGAGAATGGGTACTCTGAGAGGGGTAGATGGGAACTTCAGGGAGGCTTCTGGGGTCCTGGAAGTACCTGTTTTTCCAGCTGACTGATGGTTTCAGCTTATGTAACTCTAATTGTAACTCTACACTTACAATTTTGCACATGTGTATATTTATGTTACTCAAAGTAAAATTTGAAATTAAATCTGTTCCTTCCAAAGACATGTAAAAATTATTCATTTTTGACTTATTCATGAGCTTTAATTCCTTTCTTAGCATTATTATCTTTAGTTATCACCCCTTGTTATCATTTGACAAATTTATCTTTTTGAATAGGGTGTTTATGAAATGTTATGCCTAAAATATTTCTCAGATTTGCATTTTGTGGTTAATAGGCTTGAAATGATTAATACTTTCAAATAATCCTGTTCTGTAAAGTTTATCTACCTAAGAAAATCTTTCTACAGGCACTAATGTATACAGGAAGCTCAGAGCAAACGCTAAACTGAAACCATTCTTAATTCAAATCTTAATTCAATAGTTTTATATTGAAATGTGCAAAATTTAGAAGCCCAGATATTTTCTCAGATAGCATCTTTTTTTTTTTTTAAGAAGAAAGATTTTATTTTGAATCGGTTCGGTGGAATGTGTGCTACAGCAAAGTCTGGTTGTAGCAAGCAGTTTACTTTCAAACCTGCACTGTATAAATTAGACTTTATTTAGAGATGATTAATTTCTGATAAAATGTAAATTCAACCCAACATTATGCCAACTTTTACATTTATTGTAGACCCTGTCTCAGTACTAGAGGTTAAATTTTCATCACTCAAAACTGAGAATAACCTTACAGCTACTACTAAGGTAATGAACTGTGAAATTAATTCCCCACTATTGCTTTGAAAATATACCCCTAGGTTGTTAAGAGAAATTCTGACTTCATCCATATCTGTTATTTAATTCTTCAGTCATTATCTATTGTCGGCTTGATTGTCACTCCTCTTCTTATTTGAGCCCAACCAACTAAATGCCAGTGTGTCTCAACTCTTTGATTAAGGGTGAATTTTTTTTCTTCTACTTCCATGCACACAGAATTAGTCAAAACAATTTTGCCCAAATCAGCCTTGAATGCACTAATTCTTCCTCCTGTAAATGGTGAAGAACCAGCTGCCAATATAGGAAACATAAGAGATATGGGTTCGATCCCCGGGTCGAGAAGATCCCCTGGCAGAGGGCATGGCAACCCACTCCAGTATTCTTTCTTGGAAAATCCCATGGAGAGAGGAGCCTGGTGGGCTACAGTCATAGGGTTGCAGTGAGTTGGGCACAACTGAAGTGACTTAGCCCCCATGCAGAGCAGCATACTGAAGATCATTATGCTCTGCAAAAAGCGATAAAAACATGAATTTTCCTTCACTATCTTTCGAAACCACATGGGGTCTGACTTCTATCTCCTGACCCACATTTAATACTCCTTTTTGAACACTACCACCAGCTACATTCTCCTTAAGGTCATCAACTTCACATCCAGCCTTGTTGACATCAAAGGATCTGATAACAGTAAGTCAGGGTTCTGAAGTAAAGTCTCTTGGGGGCACTGGAGATTTCTTTACTATGTATTCACAGACAACTTCAATATTGTATTTTAGCTGAGCAGAAATTGAATAATAGAAGCTCCTTCTATGCTATTGTACCTTGTACAAATGCAAGGATCTGTTCATACCATTCTTTAGTCTGGCTTTTTTTTAAAAAAAATCAAATCAGTTTTACTTTTTAGAATCAAAATATGCTTCAGTTTCATAATTTCCATAGCAGTCAAGTGTTCAGAAGTCTGAGGCTGAGGACAAGACTCATTCAGTTCAGTTCAGTCACTCAGTTGTGTCCAACTCTTTGTGACCCCGTGGACTGCAGCATGCCCTGTCCATTACCAACTCCCAGAGCTTGCTCAAACTCATGTCCATCGAGTTGGTGATGCTATCCATCCATCTCATCTTCTGTCATCACCTTCTCCTGCCTTCAATCTTTCCCAGCATCAGGGTCTTTTCCAGTGAGTCAATTCTTCGCATCAGGTGGCCAAAGTGGTGGAGTGAACTGATGACATGGGTCAGAACCTTGTCTAACTCAATGAAACTGTGAGTCATGCCATGTAGGGCCACCCAAGACAGACGGATCACAGTGGAGAGTTCTGTCAAAATGTGGTCCACTGGAGAAGGGAATGGCAAACCACTTCAGTATTCCTGCTTTGAGAACTCCATGAACAGTATGAAAAGGCAAGGCTCATTACCAGCTATCAACAGAGAAGCGGCATCCATCACTGTGGCATTGTTCAGCATAGAGCCATCACAATATCGTAATATTCCAGGGAGGTCAAAAAGGCAACCGGCATGGGTGCATCCTCAGTCATGTCAGACACTTTGCAACCTCATAGACTGTAGCCCACCGGGCCCATAGACTGTAGCCCACCAGGAAATCCCAGGTCCATGGGATTTCCCAGGCAAGAATACTGGAGTGGGTTGCCATTTCCTACTCCAGGGAATCTTCCCGACCCAGGGATCAAACTCTCATCGCCTGCTCTCCTGCATTGGTAGACAGATTCTTTACCGCTGTGCCACCTGGGAAGCCCTAACAAAGGAAACATGGCAGAAGAAAATATAGGTCATCAAGTTTGTAAATCTTAGCATTAGCACAGTCAAGTTTTATTGTAATATTTCTTTCCAGTTCATTTTACAACCATAGATTTCTCATGAACTACATGATCAACTGTACCTATATTAATTAGAGTGTGGCTGCCCCAAATTCACAGCAGCCTTGCCCCCCTGACCCCCCTCACCCCACCATCTTGCCCAGAGTGAGATAGTACCTTTTTGCCTTCATTCAGGATACATTTCTTTGATAAATATTTTTATAGAAGAGAACTCATTAATTCAATTTATGATTCGATTCTTTTGAATTTCTGCCATATTTAGATGCTGAAAAATAATAAAAAATATGATTACTCAGTTCTAGATACATGTAGTCATCCTAGTGTCAATCACTGGGGATTGTCCTCTGCCCTCCTTTTCCTGAGGTGGCATCTATGTTGGGGCTCAGATACACATCACAGCATCAGGGGAGGCGTCTACTTGTTAGACACCTGTCCACAGTGACATTCATTACCATAGCCATTTTCTCACCTGGTTATGGCATCAACATTTTATGCCAGCATCTTCTAAGAGGTCACATTCTCCATGATTTTTAGACCTACTATCCTCTGAGATCTTTTGATGATATCCCCTTGGAACTAACAACAACTTCTTGTTCACCAGTTTGCATTTAGCTGGTTTTTGTGCTTTTCTTGGGGTATGGAAAAAATTCTGCTTTCCTCTCAACTTCTTCTGAATCCTTCCCTTTCCTAACTGGGTTGGGGGAAAGCTGCTGTGACTACCAGAGACTCTCCAGCCCTGCTCCCCATGCAGCCATCTCAATTTATTTTTAATTTATTTTCTTGAAGTATAGTTGATTTACAATGCTGTGATAATTTCTACAGTGCAGCAAAGTGATTCAGTTTTATATATATATATATATATATATATATATATATATATATATATCCTATCTACACATACACAAATAGATTCAAGGGATTTGATCTGATAGACAGAGTGCCTGAAGAACTATGGACAGAGGTTCGTGACATTGTACAGGAGGCACTGATCAAGACCATCCCCCGAAAAAAGAAATGCAAAAATGCAAAATGGTTGTCTGAGGAGGCCTTACAAATAGCTGAGAAAAGAAGAGAAGCAAAAGGAAAAGGAGAAAAGGAAAGATATACCCATTCGAATGTAGAGTTCCAAAGAACAGCAAGGTGAGATAAGAAAGCCTTCCTCAGTGATCAGTGCAAAGAAATAGAGGAAAACAATAGAATGGGAAAGACTAGAGATCTCTTCAAGAAAATTAGAGATACCAAGGGAACATTACATGCAAAGATGGGCACAATCAAGGACAGAAGCAGAAGATATTAAGAAGAGGTGGCAAGAATACACAGAAGAACTATATAAAAAGATCTTAATGACCCAGATAGCCACGATGGTGTGATCACTCACTTAGAGCCTGACATCCTGGAATGCAAAGTCAAGTGGGCCTTATGAAGCATCACTACAAACAAAGTTAGTGGGGGTGATGGAATTCCAGTTGAGCTATTTCAACTGGAATTGAATCCTAAAAGATAATGCTGTGAAAGTGCTGCACTCAATATGCCAGGAAATTTGGAAAACTGAGCAGTGGCCACAGGACTAAAAAAGGTCAGTTTTCATTCCACTCTCAAAGAAAGGCAATGCCAAAGAATGTTCAAATTACTGACAATTGCATTCATCTCATACACTAGCAAAGTAATGCTCAAAATTCTCCAAGCCAGGCTTCAACAGTACGTGAACGGTAAACTTCCAGATGTTCAAATTGGATTTAGAAAAGGCAGAGGAACCAGAGATCAAATTGCCAACATCCGTTCAGTTCAGTTCAGTCTCTCAGTCATGTCCGACTCTTTGTGACCCAATGGACTGCAGCATGCCAGGCTTTCCTGTCCATCACCAACTCCCGGAGTCTACTCAAACCCATGTCCATCGAGTCGGTGATGCCATCCAGCCATCTCATCCTCTGTCATCCCCTTCTCCTCCTGCCTCTAATCCCTCCCAGCATCAGGGTCTTTTCCAATGAGTCAGCTCTTCGCATCAGGTGGCCAAAGTACTGGAGTTTCAGCTTCAGCATTCATTCCTTCCTTCCCATTCATTCCTTCCAATGAACACCCAGGACTGATCTCCTTTAGGATGGACTGGTTGATATCCTTGCAGTCCAAGGGACTCTCGAGCATCTTCTCCAACACCACAGTTCAAAAGCATCAATTCTTCGACTCTCAGCTTTCTTCACAGTCCAACTCTCACATCCACACATGACCACTGGAAAAACCATAGCCTTGACTAGACGGACCTTTGTTGGCAAAGTAATGTCTCTGCTTTTTAATATGCTATCTAGGTTGGTCATAACTTTCCTTCCAAGGAGTAAGCGTCTTTTAATTTCATGGCTGCAGTCACCATCTGCAGTGATTTTGGAGCCCCAAAAAAATAAAGTCTGACACTGTTTCCACTGTTTCCCCATCTATTTCCCATGAAGTGATGGGATCAGATGCCATGATCTTAGTTTTCTGAATGTTGAGCTTTAAGCCAACTTTTTCACTCTCCTCTTTCACTTTCATCAAGAGGCTTTTTATTTCCTCTTCACTTTCTGTCATAAGGGTGGTGTCATCTGCATATCTGAGGTTATTGATATTTCTCTCAGCAATCTTGATTCTAGCTTGTGCTTCTTCCAGCTCAGCGTTTCTCATGATGTACTCTGCATATAAGTTAAATAAGCAGGGAGATATTATACAGCCTTGACACACTCCTTTTCCTATTTGGAACATCTGTTGGATCATCAAAAAAGCAAGAGAGTTCCAGAAAAATATCTACTTCTGGTTTATTGACTATGTCAAAGCCTTTGACTGTGTGGATCACAATAAACTGTGGAAAATTCTTCTAGAGACGAGAATACCAGACCACCTGACCTGCCTCCTGAGAAATCTGTATGCAGGTCAAGAAGCAACAGTTAGAACTGGACATGGAACAACAGACTGTTCCAAATAGGAAAATGAGTACGTCAAGGCTGTATATTGTCACCCTGCTTATTTAACTGATATGCAGAGTACATCATGTGAAATGCCAGGCTGGACGAATCACAAGCTAGAATCAAGATTGCCAGGAGAAATACCAATAACCTCAGATATGCAGATGACACTACCCTTATGGCAGAAAGTGAAGAAGAACTAAAGAGCCTCTTGATGAAAGTGAAAGAGGAGAGTGAAAAAGTTGGCTAAAAGCTCAACATTCAGAAAACTAAGATCATGGCATCTGGCCCATCACTTCATGGCAAATTGACGGGGAATCAGTGGAAACAGTGACAGACTATTTTTTTGGGCTCCAAAATCACTGCAGATGGTGACTACAGCCGTGAAATTAAAAGACACTTGCTCCTTGGAAGAAAAGTTATGACCAACCTAGACAGCATATTAATAAGCAGAGACATTGCTTTGTCAACAAAGGTCCATCTAGTCAAAGCTATGATTTTTCCAGTAGTCATATATGGATGTGAGAGTTGAACTATAAAGAAAGCTGAGCATTGAAGAATTGATGCTTTTGAAGTGTGGTGTTGGAGAAGATGCTTGAGAGTCCCTTGGACTGCAAGGAGATCCAACCAGTTAATCCTAAAGAAAATCAGTCCCAAATATTCATTGGAAGCACTGATGCTGAAGCTGAAGCTCTAATACTTTGGCCGCCTGATGCAAAGAACTAACTCATTGGAGAAGACTCTGATGCTGGGAAAGATTGAAGGTGGGTACAGAAGGGGATGACAGAGGATGAGATGGCTGGATGGCATCACCGACTCGATGGACATGGGTTTGAGTAGACTCCGGGAGTTGGTGATGGACAGTGAAGCCTGGCGTGCTGCAGTCTATGGAATTGCAAAGAGTCGGACATGACTAAATGACTGAACTGATTGAACTGATAGACACATACATATATACGTTCTTCTTCATACTTTTTTCCATTATATCTTATCACAGGACGTTGACTGTAGTTCCTGCATTATACAGTAGGAACTCATTGTTTATCTATTCTACATAAGAGTTTGCATCCGCTAACCCCAACTCCCAAATCCATCCTTCCCCACACCCCAGCCCCTTGACAATCACAGCTCTGTTGGCCAACTCAGATTGTCATGGGATGCTGCTGCTGAATGAGCACTTCCCAGGGTTCTGGAGAGAAAACA
Organism: Cervus canadensis; assembly: GCF_019320065.1. Taxonomy (NCBI): domain Eukaryota; kingdom Metazoa; phylum Chordata; class Mammalia; order Artiodactyla; family Cervidae; genus Cervus; species Cervus canadensis. The sequence goes on along the minus strand of NC_057410.1, from coordinate 22,651,191 downwards.
GGCTCTGGCCCCTCTGCTCTGGGCTTCTCACAGTTGGGAGAGTTGTTCTATTAGCTACCCACTCCCCAGTGTTGGAGCTAACCACAAGGCAGGGGAGCAGGGCACAGTAAACCTGTTCAGAGCACCTCACCAGCATCTTGCTCTCTGCTTCTCCTCTAACTTTGCTCCAACTGTGTCCAAGACCCTCCCTTGCAGGGAGCAAAAGGCCTGATGAACTTGCTCATTGTTTCAGTTGAGGCTTTTACGACATTTAAAAGGCAAGGACTTAATGTACTTCTTTGGTTCTTTTGTGTTTTTTATTTGGGGGACAATAAAATCTCTTATTGCTTCCCAGGTGGTGCAGAATCCACCTACCAATGTTGGAGCCTCAAGAGATGCTTGTCCCCCATCCCTGGGTTGGGAAGATCCCCTGGAGGGGGAAATGGCAACCCACTCCAGTGTTCTTGCCTGGAAAATGCCATGGACAGAGGAGCCTGGCGTGCTACAGTCCATGGGGTCACAAAGAGTCAGACACGACTGAGCACACACACACACACAAAATCCTCTAGCTCCAAGAGGAGAAGATCACAGGGTAAACAACTAACATAATTAACAGAAAACAACGTGGATGAATGTGATCCTGCCCTATAGCTGGTATCTATTCCTTTATAGCACTTGTTACAGTACAGCCAAATCTTCTTAGCTCAGCACTTGGAGTAAACTTTGTATGTGTAGCTGCAAAGCCTAAAATCTCTGTGATCAATATCAAGGACCCTGTTAAAAGTACACTTTGGTCCTGGGACAAGACAGCAGAGGACACAGAGGAAAGGACAATGGAACTGGATGATGAATGAACAGGTAACCAGACAGTATCAGAATTTGTAAACCCTGATTCTTCCATATGAAATAATGTTTCTTGACTAGGGAGCTTAGACTAACGGGGGTCTTTAAGTTCTCTTTCTTCGTTTATTGTCAAAATTTATTGTCAAAAATACAGCTTTTGTACAGTACAAGATATCCCACAGTTTCTGGTTAGAGAAACAAAACTCCCGATATTGGCTGTTATAGAAAAATAGAACTGAGTTTTACATATTAGCATTGTTACTGTGATCTCCTGTTTATATTTTAGTGCATTTTCAATTTCACACATTCCCTACAAATTCTTTAAGTCTATATTTTCTTTTAGATGATGATCTTAAAAATTACTATAAACATATTAGTAATCATCTAGCCAACCAGTCTATCCTCAAACAGCATCATGTGGTTTTAATTCCTACTTCTCCATTTGTCTTTACAGTAGCCATAAGGAGTCATTTTAACTGACTACATTTAAGTTTTAATGCATTGGAAGCATGTTTGCCTGATGTTAGATCAGCAGCCAGGGGCTCACCCGGTGGTCTGTGGTAAAGAATCCACCTGCCTGTGCAGGAGACACAAGTTCAATTCCTGATCTGGGAAGATCCCAGATGCAGCGGAGCAAATAAGCCCAGTGGCCACAAATGTTGAGCCTGTGCTGGAGAGCTCGGGAACCACACCTACTGAAGCCGACATGCCCTAGAGCCTGTGCTGCGCAACAAGAGAAGCCATTGCAATGAGAAGTCCATGCACCGCAACTGGAGAGCAACCCCTGCTCACCACAACTGGAGAAAAGCTCGAGCAACTTCAAAGACCTCGCACAGCCAGAAATATAGAAAATAAAATAAATTAAAGTCAGTAGCCAGACCTTAAGTGTTCTAATAACAAAACAGAAATGCTTGTCTCTTATTGTCAGTTACACTCAAATTGAATTATTTTGCCACTTAGGAACATGCCAGTTTTCTTTGGAATGATTGTTTTCAATTAAAAATTTTTCCGTAGCATGCAATTTGTTTCTTATATTAGCTAATAAATTAGATTGATTTGACAATATGAAACAAACTCCTGCCAGCAAGGAACATAATGAACTAATCTCATGATTACAGGCTGGTGTAAAAATAAAGAACAGTTGAGGATTTAATGTAGAGGTGAGGCATTTCACCTAAATGAAGACCAGGTGATGTCACTGTGTGCCTTATGAGAGAAGTTTCTCACATTTAAATGAAGAAAAGGGATGGGAGACTTGAGTCATCCCTTGGCACAAGACAGCTTCTGGATGGCAAACTTGGAAGCCCAAACAACACGCGTGTATATTTCAAATCACAACATAGCCAAGAAACACAATTACCCACCATACTGAATTAATTTTTATTTATTCCTTTTTTAATTGGAGGATAACTGCTTTACAGAATTTTGTTGGTTTCCGCCAAACATCAACAGGAAACCATGAATCAGCCATAGGTATACATGTCTCTCCTCCCTCTAGAACCTCCCTCCCATCTCCCTCCTCATCCCACCGCTCCAGTTTGTTAGAGAGACACTGTGTTCCCTGAGTCATAGAGCAAATTCCCATTATCTATTTTACATATGGTTATATAAATTTCCATGTTACACTTTCCACACATCTCATCCTCTCTTTCCTTCCCTCCCTGCCCCCCCACCACTGTGTCCAAAAGTCTATTCTCTATGTCTGTGTCTCTATTGCTACCTTGCAAATAATTTCCTTGGTACCCTCTTTCTGGATTCCATATATATGCATTAGTATATGATATTTATCTTTCTCTTTCTGACTAACTTCACTTTATATAATAGGCTCTAGGTTTATTCACCTCATTAGAACTGACTCAGATGTGTTCCTTCTTATGGCTGAGTAATATTCCATCATATATGTGTACCACAGCTTCCTTATCCATTGATCTGTCAATGGACATCTAGATTGCTTCCATGTTCTAGTGATTGTAAATAGTGCTGAAATGAACTTTGGGGGTACATGTATTTTTTCAATTTTGATTTCCTCAGGGTATGTGCCTAGTAATGGGATTGCTGGGTCATATGGTAGTTTCATTCCTGGTTTTTTAAGGAATCTTCATACCATCTTCCATAGTGACTGTATCAATTTGCATTCCCACCAAGAGTGCAAGAGGTTTCTCTTTCCTCAACACCCTCTCCAGCATTTATTGCTTATAGACTTTTTGATGATGGCCATTCTGACTGGTGTAAGTTGATATCTCACTGTAGTTTTGATTTGCATTTCTCTAATAATGAGCTATGTTGCACATCTTTTCATGAGTTTGTTAACCATCTGTGTGTCTTCTTTGGAGAAATGTCTGTTTAGGTCTTTTTCCCACTCTTTGACTGGAGGTTTTTTTTTTTTTTTTCTGGTATTGAGTTGTATGAGTTGCTTGTATATTTTGGAAATTAATCCTTTGTCAGTTATTTCATTTGCTATTATTTTCTCCCATTCTGAGAGTTGCCTTTTCACCTTGCTTACAGTTTCCTTTGCTGTGCAAAAACTTTTAAGTCTAACTAGGTCCCACTTGTTTATTTTTGTTTTTATTTCCATTACTCTAGGAGGTGGGTTGTAGAGGATCTTGCTTTGATTTATGTAATCGAGTGTTCTGCCTATGTTTTCCTCTAAGAGTGTTATAGCTTCTGGTCTTACATTTAGGTATTTGATCCATTTTGAGGTTATTTTTATGTATGATGTTAGGAAGTGTTCTAATTTCATTCTTTTGCATGAGGCTGTCCAGTTCTCACAGCACCACTTATTGAAGAGGCTATCTTTATCCCATTGTATCTTCTTGCCTCCTTTGTCAAAAATAAAGTACCCATAGGTGTGTGGGTCTATTTCTGGGCTCTCTATCTTGTTCCATTGGTCTATATTTGTTTTTGTGCCAGTACCATACTGTCTTGATGACTGTAGCTTTGTAGTATAATCTGAAGCCAAGAAGGTTGATTCTTCCATCTCCATTCTTCTTTCTCAAGATTGCTTTGGTTATTCAAGGTCTTTTGTGTTTCTATATGAATTGTGAAACTTTTTGTTCTAGTTCTGTGAAAAATGCCATTGGTAACTTGATACAGATCACATTGACTCTGTAGATTGCATTTGGTAGTACAGTTATTTTCATAATTTCATTATTTCAAAAATAATGAAATATTCACCCAACCCAGGAACATAGAGTATCTCTCCATCTGTTTATGTTGTCTTTGATTACTTTCATCAGTGTCTTACAATTTTCTGTATACAGTTCTTTTGTCTCCTTACATAGCTTTATTCCTAGATATTTTATTCTTTTTGTTGCAATGGTGAATGGGATTGATTCTTTAATTTCTCTTTCTGATTTTTCATTGTTAGTATACAGGAATGCAAGTGATTTTTCTGTATTGATTTTGTATCCTGTGACTTTGATAAATTCACTGATTAGCTCTAGCAATTTTCTAATAGTATCTTTAGGGTTTTCTATGTATAATATCATGTCATCTGCAAACACTGAGAGTTTTACTTCTTCATTTCCAATCTGGATTCATTTTATTTCTTTTTCTTCTCTGATTGCCATTGCTAGGATTTCCAAAACTATGTTGAATAAGAGTGGTGAGAGTAGACACCTGTCTCTTATTTCTGATCTTAGAAGGAATGCTTTCAGTTTTTCACCATTGAGAATAATGTTTGCTGTGGTTTTATCATATGCCTTAGCACTGTGCCTTAGCACTGCCTATGGTCTTTACTATGTAAAGACCCATCATTTGAAGAGTTTTTTTTTTTTTTTTTAATCGTAAATGGGTGCTGAATTTTCTCAAAGGCTTTTTCTTTTTCTATTGAGATTTTCATATGGTCTTTATCTTTCAATTTGTTAATATTGTTAATATGGTATATCAGATTGATTAATTTGCATATATTGAAGAATTCTTGCATTCCTGGAATAAACCCTACTTGATCATGGTGTATGAGCTTTTCAATGTGTTGTTGAATTTTGTTTGCTAGAATTTTGAGGAGGATTTCTGCATCTATGTTTATCAGTGACACTGACCTGTAACTTCCCTTTTTTTGTTGTTGTCCTGGCCTGGTTTTGTTATCAGGGTGACAGTGATCTCACAGAATGAGTTTGGAAGTGTTCCTTCTTCTGCAATTTTTGGAAAGAGTTTTAGAAAGGATAGGCATTAGCTCTTCTCTAAATGTTTGATAGAATTCACCTGTTAAGGCATCTGGCCCTGGACTTTAGTTTTGGGGGAGATTTTCGATCAAAGTTTCAATTTCAATGCTTGTAATTGGATTGTTCATAGCTTCTATTTCTTCCCAGTTCAGTCTTGAAAGATTGAATTTTTTAAAGAATCTGTCCATTATTTCCAGGTTGTTCATATTACTGCCATATAGTTGCTCATAATAGTCTCTTATAATCCTTTGTATTTCTGCATTGTCTGTTGTAAACCCTCCTTTCTCATTTCTAGTTTCATTGACTTGATTCTTCTCTCTTTTTTCCTGGATGAGTCTAGTTAAAGGTTTGTCAATTTTGTTTATCTTCTCAATGAACCAACTTTAATTTTCTTAACTTTTACTATTGTTTATTTCATTTATTTCTTCTCTGAACTTTATGATTTCTTTCCTTCAGCTAACTTTGGGGATTTTTTGTTCTTCTTTTTCCAGTTGTTTTAGGTGTAAATTTAGGTTTCCTATTAGATGTTTTTCTTGTTTTTTTGAGCTATAAACTTCCCTCTTAGCACTGCTTTTGCTGCATCCCATAGGTTTTGAGTTGTTGGGTTTTCATTTTCATTTGTTTCTAGGAATTTTTTTATTTCCCTTTTGATTTATTCAGTAACATGTTCATTATTTAGTAACATATTGTTTAATCTCCATGTGGTTGTGTTTTCACAGGTTTTTTTTTTTTTTTTTTTTTTTTTCTTGTAATGGATATCTAGTCTCACAGCATTGTGGTCAGAAAAGATGTTTTGTATGATTTCAGTTTTATTAAATTTACTGAGGTTTGATTTGTGACCCAAGATGTGGTCTTTCTTGGAGAATGTTCCATGTGCACTTGAGAAGAAAGTGTATTCTTCTGCATTTGGATGGAATGTCCCAAAGATATGAATGAGATCTATCTGGTCTAATGTACCATTCAAGGCTTGTGTTTCCTTATTAATTTTCTGTTTTGATGATCTTCATTGGTGTAAGTGGGGTGATAAAATCCCCTACTATTATTGTATTACTGTCATTTTCTCCTTGTGTGTCTGTTAGTGTTTCTTTTATGTACTGAGGTGCTCCTATGTTGGGTGCATAAATATTTACATTTGTTATGTCTTCCTTTTGGATTGATCCCTTGATCATTATGTAGTGTCCTTCCTTATCTCTTGTAACATTATTTTAAGGTCCATTTTATCTGATATGAGGATTGTTATTCCAGCCTTCTTTTGATTTCCATTTGAATGGAATATATTTTTCCATCCTCTCACTTTCAGTTTATATGTGTCTTTAGGTCTGAAGTGGGTTTCTTATAGACAGCATATATATATATATATATATATATATATATATAATATATATGGGTCTTGTTTTTGTATCCATTCAGCCTGTCTGTGTCTTTCTGTTGGAAGATTTAATCTATTTACATTTAAAGTAATTATTGATATTTATGTTCCAATTGCCATTTTCTTAATTGTAGGGAGTTTGTTTTTGTAGGTCTTTTTTCTCTTGTATTTCCTGACTATATAAGTCCCTTTAACATTTGTTGCAAAGCTGGTTTAGGGGTACTAAATTTTCTTAACTTTTGCTTGTCTGTAAAGCTTTTGATTTCTCCATCAATTTTGAATGAGATCCTTGCTGGGTAGAGTAACCTTGGTTGTAGATTATTCCCTTTCAGTACTTTAAATACATCCTCCCATTCCCTTCTTCCCTGGAGAGTTTCTGCTGAAAGATCAGCTGTTAAGCGTATGGAGTTTCCCTTATATGTTACTTGTTGCTTCTCCCTTGCTGTCTTTAACATTCCTTTTTTATGTTTAATCTTTGTTAGTTTGATTAATATATGTCTTGGCATGTTTCTCCTTCGGTTTATCCTGTATGGGACTCTTTGCACTTCTTGGACTTGATTATTTCCTTTTCCAAGTTGGGGAAATTTTCAACTACAATCTTCAAAAATTTTCTCATACCCTTTCTTTAACTCTTCTTCTAGGACCCCTATAATTTGACTGTTGGTGCATTTAATCTTGTCCCAGAGGTCTCTGAGACTATCTTCAGTTTTTTTTTTTTTTTTTTCCATTCTTTTTACTTTATCCTGCTCTTCAGCAGTCATTTCCATCATTTTATCTTCTGGCTTATTTATCCATTCATCTGCCTCAGATATTCTGCTATTGATTCCTTCTAGAGTATTTTCAATTTTAGTAATTGTTGTTTGTCTGTTTGTTTATTCTTTATTTCTCCTAGGTTTTTGTTAATTGATTCTTGCAGTTTCTCCACTCTATTTTTGAGGTTTTGAACCATCTTTACTATCATTATTCTGAATTATTTTTCAGGTAGTTGGCCTATTTCCTTTTTATTTTTTGGACTTAAGTGTTTATAGGTTGTTCCTTCATTTGCACCATATTTCTCTGCCTTTTCATTGTTTTTAAACGTATTATGTTTGAGTCTCTTTTTCCCAGACTTTGAGATTGAATTCTTTCTTCCTTTTGGTTTCTGCCCTTGTAAGGCTGGTCCAGTGATTTGTATAAGCTTCATGTAGGATGTGATTTGTGCTTGTGTTGGTGGAAGGAGGTGAGTTTTTTTGTTTGTTTTTGGTTTTTTTTCCTTTTTTCTTCTTATGGGCAAGACTGTGTGAGGTGGTAATCCTGTCTGCTGAGGACTGGATTTTCACTTTTGTCTTCTTTGATGTTTGGATGAGGTGTCCTGCACAGGGTGCTGCAGGCAGCTGGGTGACGCTGGGTCTTGTATACAGGTGAATGGCTTTGTGGAAGTTCTCATTAATTAATACTCCCTAGGCTATGGTTTTTCCAGTGGTCATGTATAGATGTGAGAGTTGGACTGTTAAGAAAGCTGAGAGCCAAAAAATTAATGCTTTTGAACTATGGTGTTGGAGAAGACTCTTGAGAGTCCCTTGGACTGCAAGGAGATCCAACCAGTCCATCCTAAAGGAGATCAGTCCTGGGTGTTCACTGGAAGGCTGAAGCTGAAACTCCAATACTTTGGCCACCTGATGCGAAGAGCTGACTCACTGGAAAAGACCCTGATGCTGGGAGGGATTGGAAGCAGGAGGAGAAGGGGACGACAGAGATCCAACAGATGGTTGGATGGCATCACCGACTCGATGGACATGGGTTTGAGTAGACTCCGGGAGCTGGTGATAGACAGGGAGGTCTGGCGTGCTGCAATTCATGGGGTTGCAAAGAGTCGGACACAACTGAGCAACTGAACTGAACTGAACTGAACAACTAAAATAATGGAATATACACCCATGAACAAAACCAAAACAGTCAAAAAATATATAAATAAAGTACAATAGACTGACCTGGCAAGCAAAGGAAACCAAAAATGATATCCACCAGTAAAAAACAAAACTGACTAAAGCACAAACTGGAAAACAAAACTAAAGCAAGGTGCCAACTCAAGAATACAGCAACAAAAACAAAACAAACTAACAAACATGGGAGAAAAACAAACAAAAGGAAGAAAATAAAGAAAGGATAGAAATGCAAAGTTAGAGGTAGATAAAGAAGATTTATTATTAAAGATTAACTACAACAGGAAAAGAACAGTAGGGAAAGCATACAAAAGAATAAATGTAAAAAAAAACCCAATAAATTTTAAAAATTAAAATTAAAAAAACAGAGAAGAAAAGGAAAACACAGAACCATAAGAGGCCCAAAGCAGAGGCAGAAGTATATAAAAGAATAAGAAAGTGTGATTTTAAAAAAATCTCAAAGGCTTAAATAGACTTAATAGTACAAATAAAATCAACAACAACAACAGAGGAGAAAAAAAAAACTCCAGAAAGAACTACAGAACAAGTCAAAATGTAAGACTAATATATGCTTTTCTTGAGTCTCTGCTGTCAGAGTCCTTTCCCTCGCTGGGAGTCATAGTCCTCCTTGCTTCTCTAGGATGCCCTCCAACACTGCGCTGGTCTCCGATCTGCTTCAAGGGCAGCTCAGACTCTAATTTGGTCCTACTCCTGTGTGTTCTTGCCTCTAGTGTCCACAGCTATCAGAACTAGTTTGTTTTCTTTTGTGGGAATTCTCATTTTCCTTTTATATATTCCATAGACACAGAGTCTGCCGAATTAATCATGTGGATTTAATCTGCAGCTTGTACAGGTGGTTGGAAGGTTTTGGGTCCTCTTCCTTAGCCACACTGCCCCTAGGTTTCATTTGTGGCTTTATCTCCACCTCTGCATGTGAGTTGTCCACAGGGCTTTGCTCCTGAGGCTGCCCTGAAGGACTTGGGTTTGCCCCTGTGAAGGCCAGATGTGGAGGTGATGCATCTTCTTGGGTTGCAGGGGCCCCAGCAGCACCAAGTACTCACGGGAGCCAGCAGCTAGGGCAGCAGAAAATATGGAGCTCTAGAAGGGCATAGCAACCCACTCTAGTATTCTTGCCTGGAGAATCCCACATACAGAGAAGCCTGGCAGGCCACAGTCCACAGGGTCGCAAAGAGCTGGACACGACTGAAGTGACCTCTCATGCGTGGATGCAGGACTTTTTATACCCTCTGACAACTCTGTCCCAGTGGGGATCATGCATGGAGGTGGTGCAGTTGCTTGGATCATGGGGACCCTGTCAATGCTGGCTACGCAGGAGCACCGGCATCTATTGTCACAAAAGAAATAGTGCTATTAAGGCTTTTTCTAGCCTGTGGCAGCTCTGCTCCAGTAAGGACTGAGCATGAAGGTGGTGGACTGCTTGGGTCACAGGGACCCTCCAAGTGCTAAGTGTGCGGTGACACGGATGGTCTCAGCCACAGGAACTATGGTCCTATCAGAGTCTTTTCTAGCCTCTGGTAGCTGGCGATCAGAAGGCCTCTTTGGCTGGTCCTTCTCTGTTGCTCCCCCCGATTCAGGCCCTTAAAGGGCCCCGTGACTTGGGTCCTACTCTGTTGGGTCCTTCCACGTGTCAGGCACTTAAAGAGCCAGGCTCTCTGTTGTTCAGTTGCCAGTGCTGGCTTTTGGGGATAGAGCAACTACAGTGATGGCTCCACCCTTACACAGCAGTACTGCCTTGTCTCCAGGGCTGCCTGGTTTTCCTCCCCAGGCATTTCCCACCACAATCTCCTCCTTCACATGACCTTGGGCTATAGAAGGTCAGAAGGTCAGAAGTCAACAGCAGCCCTCACCCTGGGATTGCGCCACAATCCCTCTGCTCCAGTCCCCAGCTGCTGTGCCTTCTACGGGACCCACGTCCCTCCCTGGGGTACGTGTGGCTGTGGCAAGGATTGTCTATGTGATTCTCATTCCATTTAGACTGTCTCTGATCAGCTACTTCACTCTCAGCCTCAAATGTTTCTCCTCTGTCCCCAAAAATTGCCCCAAAGTGGGGATCGGACCCCTGCTTCAGATCCCCCACCCACCAAGGGCAGGATGAGTCCTACTAATTCTCCTCTTTTCCCCCCTACTTCCTTTGTCCTACCAAGTTTTGTGTGGCTCTATATATTCTTTTCCAGTGCTCAGATGCTCCTGCCTCTCTCAGTGGCTGTTCTGCTAGCGCTTCTGTGTCTGAAGGTGTATTCCTGATGTATGTATGGAGATGTACTCCACGTCCTCCTATCCCTCCACCTGCCATCTTGTTCTCAGTTAACTTTAAATATTTATTTTAAATATTACAGGTTTTACAGATTTGTGATTTTTTAGCATATAAATTGATTTTGTTCTTGCATTTGTATAGGAATGATGGGCCATATGGAGTTTATAGCTAGTTTTTCTTTTTCTACATGGATAAGAAAAATTAAAATAAAAACAATTTGAGTTCCATCAATAGAACTTCACACATACACACGCAATCCAGATCCAGTGTTCCTACCTGTGAACACTTCCAAACATTATAGGAGAAATAATAATGTTTTTATACACATTCTCCCAGGGAAGGAAAAAGTATAAGTATTCCCAGCTCAATTTCTAAGGCCAGTTTAGCCTCAACACCAACAAGTGTGAAGAACATTGCAATAAAGGAAAATGGTAAATCAATCTCTCTTAGAAATAAAGATGCAAAAATGCTCCAAAAGTTGAATAAAAGGAAACTTTCACTAGAGTATATACTGAAGAATTAGACATTTACATTAGAACAGCACTATGTAGCACCTACTCATTGTTTACATAACTACATTTAATGGTGAAACATTTATTTTAAAAGTCAATGGCAGCATTTTCCCAGGGAGAGAATCTCTCTTTTCTTGATTTATCCATCCTTTCATTATTTTTTTCCCATTTTGTTTAAAAAGAAAAAAAAAATGGCTCTTTATCTTTAATTGGTGTAGGATATGCAATATTAAAATATTTTATTAGTGTATGGTTTTTAAAAATATTGTTCTTAAATGGATATATATTTCCTTTTTCTTATATAATATCAAAATGAAGATCTTTTACTAAAAGTATTTGGACATTACAACACTGAAAAGAGAGAGCAGTATTTATTGTTATTATGTATATGAAGAAAGTGTCATAGTGATATTAAATTGTAAAGAAAAGCACTATTTGTGTAAAGCTTTGAAATCGAGGCTAATAATTCTTAAACAGTTCATATTCTTTCAATGTAGCTATATTTGCCCTTATAGTTATAAATTTTAACTCAGTTTTGCAGTGATGTGAACAAAGGCTGATGGTGCTGTCCTCAGTGGTGGAAAATATTTAAATAATTCTAATTTTAACCATTTCAGTTAATAATAGCATCTGGCTATCAGTCATCATCTAGAAATGATTAACCAGGACCATTTTGATGAATGAAAATATAATATAAAATATTATATAATTATAATATATAATTATTATAATATAATATAAATATATATAAATTATAATATAAATATAATATAATATAAATAATAATATAAAAATAATATATTATTTTTAAAAACATAACTTCATTTTTAATCTGACAAAAACACTGATAGGCTATGGTTCTGGAAGATGGGAATGTGAAACAAAAAGATTGCTAACTGATATGACTAATAAAAGAAAAAAAATGGAGTTCCTCCAGTTGCCCAGGAAATAGGACCTGAGGAGACTGGACTAAAAAGGAAGAGAGATGAGAAGTTGAGGCTGAAAGAGAGAAGAGGCTTAGAAACTTATCCTGTGAACAAAACAGTGGCCAGGGACATCTTCCTGGCAATGGGACTGTCCAATGGACTTTCCAAATCAGGGGTGTCTAAGAGTTCATGGTAAACTGCAGAGATGTGATATCAACTCCACTGTTACCCTCTTAAAGCCTTGCATAAAAATTTTCTAATTGGCCTTGTGATGGAGATACTTCGGGGACTCTAGGACAAAAGACAATATCTCTTAGTAGAACAAAGAACAACTGCAGGATATGAGAAGTAAGCAGCGGTTTCATGAGAAAGCGCTCCTACAACCTTCAGGAAAGCACAGATTTGGAGGAGGGCACTGTAGAAAACCCTTTAGCCGTTCTAATTCTAACATCAAGAACAAAATGACTGTTTGAGATGATGACATTTGTATTAAATATATAAGAGAATAGTACCAGCATTTATTGAGATCTTCATACGTACCAGCTTGTCTAAGCTCTTTAAATGTATTAGCATGTTTCAGTCTTACAACAACCGTACAACTAAGTAAAATCATTCTTTCTACTTTATAGATTATAGTGAGCTAACTTGTTGGAGATCACACAACTCTTACATGGTAGAGTTGGGATTTGAACAGAGGGAGTTGATTTACCTTAGCATGTGTTCTTACCTGCCAAATCATACTGTCTCTTAAAAAGAATACATCTAAGTCTGTTTCTCTTTTAAGGATTCAGTCATATATTAATGCAGACAGATAATCAGATAAATGGGGGGAAAAAAAAGAACAACAACAAAAAAAATGTACTTTTCTCTTGACTTCATGAGGTCCTGAATTATAACTCAACTAGCTCTGTCTTGGTCCAGAACTTTATCTTTCACACAGACTGACTTCCAGCCTAGTCTCTCTTCATCTAGGCCTGGCTCCCTCAAATCTTTCTCAAAGTGCATTGGTTTAAAGAACATGCCTGCAATGAGGGAGACCTCGGTTTGATCACTGGATTGGGAAGATCCCTGGAGAAGAGAAAGGTTACCCACTCCAGTTTTCTGGCCTGGAGAATTCCATGGACTGTATATTCCAAGGGGTCGTAAAGAGTCGTACATGATTGAGCGACTTTCACTTTCATTTATACAGTGATTAATTTAAAACACATATCATGTGGGTTAAGTATCTGGCCTGGTTAGAGACTTCCTAAATATCTCAGTCAAGACTTCAGTAATCTGAATACGCAAAACCGAGTCATCATTGTGCCTTCCAGGATGTCTCCTTTTTGAAGTTTATTGGCCCCACCCTCTGCTCTCCCTCCGAGGCTGACACAGCTAGAGAAAATCATACTACTTTGCCAATCTGTGTCCTCAGTTCTGCCCTTCACGCTTTGTGCTCCCTTTGGTTAGCATCTTCTCCGTATTCAGTTACCACTGTCAACCTTGACCATCCTCAAGGCCCTAACACACTCCTCTTCTCAATTATTATCACATGGCATTGCTTCCTGCTGGAGCAAGCAGCTAAGCTGCTTCAGCTTCCACTTCATCTTATCCTTGCCCTTTCTGCTGATCCCATATTCCATATTTCAGGGGGTGACTGCACTACCCACCCAGTCACTCAAGCCTTCAGAAAGGGAGTCATCTTTTATCCCTCTCCAATTCTCAAACACTAGTCCTTTCCCACTACCTCCCAAATCCTTTCCAGACTTATTATTGCCTCATCATGCCTTCTAACACTGACCTAGGAGGTTCTTATAATCTTTTAGAAAGTAATTGCCATCATTTTCTTTTGGTTTCCTTGCATTTTTTCCCCCTTCAAAATGTATCACTCACATATACAGCCATTTTGATCAATTTCAAATCCAATTTGCATCACTCCTTGCTCCCTTGAGTTACCTGTGTTCTGATGTGTAGGGTAAAAAGTAAGCTAAGCTCCCTTTTTGTTATCCTCTAGTGCTTTGTGGGTGACGGTTTCTTCAGGTTTACACATTTTATTTCCTTCTCCAGGGAATCTTCCTGACCCAGGGCTCGAACCCGGGTCTCTCGCATTGTAGGCAGACGCTTCACTGTTTGAGCTACCAGGGAAGCCCCTAGGTTTATGTATTTTAAAGCCACTTGTGTTTTTCAGCTCTTTGGTATCAGGACAAGGTAAAGAAGCTTGAAAACTTGAAACTTTTTTGCATCCCCTGATTGGCTGAATTATCTTTATGGCTCTCAGCCCTCTGCTTCAGAATGAGATAGGAAAAGGCAGCAGGAATTGAAGAGGAAGGTATTTTTTCACTGTTCTGCTTCTCTGTTTTCTGGAACTTAGGATCTAGCAATGGTGGAACAGCCAAGTGCCTTGGGCTCCTTACCTAATTACTTACATAGCTGGCACCCAACATACACAGGTTCATTAGACATATTTAAGTGAAAACATGGCATATGATAAAAGAAAGTTTCCAAACAAATTATTTTCCTTTGCAGGAGCCATGTACTATTCAAGTGAAATTGCTTTTGTGGTGTTTTAATGTATTCTGGCACCTTTGGGTAAGGATGTCTCTTTGTTCCTGAGCTGGTTTCCACATGTTTGTGCGGTCACAAGTTGTGCTAAATGCATGCTGTTGGAGTTAACACCACATATTTTGGGAACTTGTCATGTCTGAAAGCAGGAGCTTCCTCTTCTGATGGACTGAGGCACGTACTTGCTTGTTTCAGTTCACTTCTTCCTTCCCAAAAGGTTTAGCAACTCAAGGAAACTGACAGCTCATTATTTCAGAACTTGGAAGAAGTGATGGGGTTGGCAAGCATGAGCCTGTCTTCCCCACCAAGGCTGCCTCCCTGATCCTTGATTTAGTTTCACTCAATTACACAAGTATTTGTTAATTGATTTGGGTTCAAAGAACTAGGCTGGGCATCTCAGAGAGGAAAAGGAACACAGACAGAACTTCTGCTGTCAGAAGTCTTATGATGGGGCATTAAACAACTACCTGTACTCTAAGGTATGGTGAAGCCTCCCGAGAGATGGCCAGCATGCTCTGTGGGAGGAACAATGAAGAGGACAAGATTAGCGCCCTTGAACACCCTGTGCATAAGGATCATGTAGCTCTACCCTTCCCTGGGTGAGCAGAAAACCCATCTCAGAGCCTTTTCTTATCTATCCTATCCCAGAGAGTTGGATTGAGAATTAAACAAAATATTTTATGTGAATTTCCTTAGTACAGTATCCCAAAGATAGTAGGCTTTTGCTGCTGCTGCTGCTAAGTCACTTCAGTTGTGTCCGACTCTGTGTGACCCCATAGACGGCAGCCCGCCAGGCTCCCCTGTCCCTGGGATTCTCCAGGCAAGAACCCTGGAGTGGGTTGCCATTTCCTTCTCCAATGCCTGAAAGTGAAAAGTGAAAGTGAAGTCACTCAGTCGTGTCCGACTCTTTGCGACCCCATGGACTGCAGCCTACCAGGCTCCTCCGTCCATGGGATTTTCCAGGCAAGAGTATTGGAGTGGGGTGCCATTGCCTTCTCCAGTAGGATCTTAGCAAATGTTATTTTCTTTTGTTTTGATTGTACCCTTAAGATGGATTCTCCCCCAAATAGATATGAGGTTTTCAGGCAGAGAAGGGACCTGAAGATAGGCACTTGGGGCAGAAAGAAGATCATAAGGGGACACAGAGGTGGGGAAAATGGATTCTGTTAAGGAGAGAGTGAGTGTTCCAGTTTTACTATGTGGAAATAAAGAGAGCGACTTGGAAAGGTGAGTTGGGGCCATCCTGAAGGGGCAGCAATATCTGGATAGGCAGGGTGGTGCAGTGGTCAGGCCTGGGCTTTGGAGCCAGATTGTTTAGGTCTCACCCTACGGGGAGCGGCCTGAACCAAGAGGCTGACTCTGGGAGCTGCCTTGATCCTCAAGGGTCTGTTCGCAGACATAGCTCTGTCCCGCCACCCCTCTCTGGAATTTATTATCTAAGTTAAATCTTAACAGAACATTAGCAAGCCTTGAATGCACACATGATGCAGATGGATAAGCCTTTCACGACCACCCTTAAGATAAACGGGATGACCTTCTTATCCCTTGACGTTATCAGAGAGTTCTGGTGATTGTTATCTCAAAGTGATGTTTATGGAAAAATATTTTCTCAAGATTCTCTTCTTGGTTTAGTATAAATGTAACCCTGAGAAATAAAGAATCATCGCTGACTGCAGCGATCCTCTCGACCCCATCTGTTCTGTGTCTTTATTTCTTAGCCTAAAGGAACGCGTCGTGTTGCTCGCTGAAATCTTCCGGCTGGCCCGGCATCACCCCTGGCCCTGGCCTGCCCACTCACCCTGTAACCCAGAGCTGACTTATTCTGTGTCTCAGTTCCTTTACCTATAAAACAGTTACTGTGAGTATCTTTGCCATATTCCTTTTCTGTATATCAAAAGAGTTTAAATTTGTAAAGCAATTAGAACTGTGCCTGGCTTGAAGTGATATAGCCAGAAGGCGTGCTGCGATTGCATGCCCTGAAGAGGATGTTTTATCTCTCTTTACCAAAGTAAATGGGCCTCTCTGCTCTGAGAAATAGCTCCGCCTTGTACCTGATTGAGATAATATGGAAGTTTCTCGAAACAACAGTTGTGAGGAGACACATGTATACCTATGACTGATTTATGTTGATGTATGTATGGCAGAAACCAACACAATATTGTAAAGCAATTATCCTTCAATTAAAAATAAATTAAAAAAAAAAAAAGAATGGGTGTGTTCCTCAGACTTCCTATTCTTGGATGATGCCTGTAGGCCTTCTATCCCCATAAGGCTCCCTAGTTCCATCCCCAAAGGGGGATTGCCAGCTGCCACCTGCAACCTCCTACCAATAACAGACATCACTCTTTCCTGCTTGCTGGTGATTGTAGAACCAATCATATCATCCTAGACAGAAAGATGACTAAATGACCAGAGACCAACTTGAGTAATAATAGTTCAGATTTTCAGGAACTAAAGGCCTCACCTTTACAAAGAAACTTCTGGATCCCCTGCATTTAGAGACCTGCCCAGGTACGCTCCAGTTCCCATCCCTGCACGGCTGCACTCCAGAGGCTGGATGCATGGAAAAGCCACCCTCAGAGGAGTGTTCTGGAGGCTCTGAACCTCCTTCTCCCAGACCTGATCTCTAGCTGGTTCCTATGTTTGTGTGGTAACACTGTGTCCTTTGGCTTCAGGGAAAAGATCACTTCTGAGTAGGAGACGGGTGCTTGGGATTAACTCTTTTGCTTTCAGGAAACCCAGTAAGTGAAAAATTCAATCCCCATGGTTTGGAGAAGGAAAATTACATCCAGGGCTAAAACTGGGACCTAATGTCTCAGCAAAAAGAAAAAAATTAGGAGGGGAATTGTGTGTGCATGTGTGTGTGTGTGTGTGTGTGTACTATAATACTATGGTGAAGTGGATGAGGGTGAATTCCATATCTTCAGACTAGGCATAAAGGTACAAGATTTATTGGGGAAACATGAAAATCAAGGGCATTTGGAGACCCTTGTCTTCCATATTGGACAATCTTGAAAGTGGACTTATTAGTGAGAGGAACAAATGCTTTTGGACTCAGGTGCTAAGCTGACTAAACCTAAGTGCCTGCTGGTTACAGGACCGCTGAGAAATGGAATCTGCCCAGGGCCCATGGGAATTCACACCCACTCCTGCTGTGGGAAAGAAGCTACCAGCTCAGAGGCCACCCTGTCCTTGGCAAGTTGACCTCAGGTACAGCCACTCCCACTGGGAAAGAGGGACCGTCAGTCCCCGCCCACTTGTTGACAATCCACAGAGAGCTCCACAAACCTCCTTCCTGGAGCCTGCATCCTGGAGAACCACAGGTTCTGAGTATCTGAGCAGTGCTTGCTCTCCAACTCAATGGAAGGGTGAGGAGGAGGAGCCAGGGGCTGTCGCAACACCGTTCTGACATTCAGGGAAACCACACTCATAGCCCTTCTGGTTATGCAAGATGGTGAAGGGCCCCAAATCCTCAGAAAACAGTTGAAAATGCTTTAGCACATTTACCTGAGAAAGTCTAGGATCAAGTTTAATGGTCACACAGAAGGAAAAATAAAGAACTTATTCAGTGTAATTCCAGACTTAATAACAATGAACAAATTTTACCTCAACATTAAAACAAATGAAAACACAGTTAGAGCTGCCCAGTCACAGATGAAGTGGTATCCTTCAGAGGAGTTAGTTCTCTATTACTGGAGGTATTGAAGTAGAGACTGACAGCCATCTGTCAGCTATTGCATAGGCGAGATTTGAGATTTCAACATTGGAGAGGGTTGAAATAAGCAAAGAAATCTTAACCTTGACTAACAGTTAGCATGGTTGTTCTTGCTCTTTCAATGACCCAAACTCTTGCATTGCTTTGATTTTGCTTCCCAGAACCCTAGAGAGTTAAAGAGTTTGGCTTTGTGTTTAGGTTCTATAAAGGACCTTACAGATCATATAGATCAATCGCAACCAGTTTTGCTGATGGAGAGACTGAAGTGTAACTATCAGGTGACTTCTAAGGTTATACAGTTGTTAAGTGGTAGAACACCAATGTGAACTCACAACCTGGAGTATCATGATGGTTTCCCAACTAGTTACTTTCCTCCACTACCTCTCCAATACTATTTATCTGACACATTCTACACATACACAAGATTGATATTGCTGAAACACCAGATTGATTATGTCATTGCTATATTTAAACCATTCCATAAGCTCCCTGTGCTCTTTAAAAATATACTTTGTTGTTGTGTTTTCGTTACTAAGTCATGTCTGACTCTTTTGTGACCCCCATGGACTAGAGCCCGCCAGGCTCCTCTGTCCATGTGATTCCCCAGGCAAGAATACTTGAGTGGGTTGCCATTTCCTTCTCCAGGGGATCAAACCTGTGTCTCCTGAATTGACAGGTGGATTCTTTACTACTGAGCCACTGGGGAAGCCCTAAGCCACCAAAGAAATCCACAAAAACATACTTAGAGTTCTTTATTATGTCATTTAAGATTAAACCTTCCTGGTTCTATCTCCAATTCCAGCTCTTCAACCCAGTTCTTTTTATACCTAAGATATTCAATATGTATTGAATACAACTGATTTGGGGTATAACAATTTTATTTCTTAGGCTATTTCTTGCCATATTCCTCCTTTGTAGCATTTGCTGATCATTTGATTAGTGAGCAGCCTGTGACAAACCTCAGAATTTTTTTTTTTTTTTGTCATACATTGATATGAATCAGCCATAGATTTACACGTATTCCCCATCCCGATCCCCCCTCCCACCTCCCTCTCCACCCGATTCCTCTGGGTCTTCCCAGTGTGCACCAGGCCCGAGCACTTGTCTCATGCATCCCACCTGGGCTGGTGATCTGTTTCACCATAGATAGTATACATGCTGTTCTTTTGAAATATCCCACCCTCACATTCTCCCACAGAGTTCAAAAGTCTGTTCTGTATTTCTGTGTCTCTTTTTCTGTTTTGCATATAGGGTTATCGTTACCATCTTTCTAAATTCCATATATATGTGTTAGTATGCTGTAATGTTCTTTATCTTTCTGGCTTACTTCACTCTGTATAAGGGGCTCCAGTTTCATCCATCTCATTAGGACTGATTCAAATGAATTCTTTTTAATGGCTGAGTAATATTCCATGGTGTATATGTACCACAGCTTCCTTATCCATTCATCTGCTGATGGGCATCTAGGTTGCTTCCATGTCCTGGCTATTATAAACAGTGCTGCGATGAACATTGGGGTGCACGTGTCTCTTTCAGATCTGGTTTCCTCAGTGTGTATGCCCAGAAGTGGGATTGCTGGGTCATATGGCAGTTCTATTTCCAGTTTTTTAAGAAATCTCCACACTGTTTTCCATAGCGGCTGTACTAGTTTGCATTCCCACCAACAGTGTAAGAGGGTTCCCTTTTCTCCACACCCTCTCCAGCATTTATTGCTTGTAGACTTTTGGATAGCAGCCATCCTGACTGGCGTGTAATGGTACCTCATTGTGGTTTTGATTTGCATTTCTCTGATAATGAGTGATGTTGAGCATCTTTTCATGTGTTTGTTAGCCATCTGTATGTCTTCTTTGGAGAAATGTCTGTTTAGTTCTTTGGCCCATTTTTTGATTGGGTCATTTATTTTTCTGGAATTGACTGCAGGAGTTGCTTGTATATTTTTGAGATTAATCCTTTGTCTGTTGCTTCATTTGCTATTATTTTCTCCCAATCTGAGGGCTGTCTTTTCACCTTGCTTATAGTTTCCTTTGTAGTGCAAGCTTAAGTTCATTTAGGTCCATTGTTTAGTTTTGCTTTTATTTCCAATATTCTGGGAGGTGGGTCGTAGAGATCTTGCTTTGATTTTAATGTCGGAAGAGTGTTTCGCCTATGTTCTCCTTAGGAGTTTTTATAGTTCTGGTTGACATTTAGATCTTGAATCCATTTTGAGTTTATTTTTGTGTATGGTGTTAGAAAGTGTTCTAGTTTCATTCTTTTACAAGTGGTTGACCAGTTTTCCCATCACCACTTGTTAAAGAGGTTGTCTTTTTTCCATTGTATATCCTTGCCTCCTTTGTCAAAGATAAGGTGTCCATAGGTCCGTGGATTTATCTCTGGGCTTTCTATTCTGTTCCATTGATCTATATTTCTGTCTTTGTGTCCAGTACCATACTGTCTTGATGACTGTGGCTTTGTAGTAGAGTCTGAAGCCAGGCAGGTTGATTCCTCCAGTTCCATTCTTCTTTCTCAAGATTACTTTGGCTATTCGAGGTTTTTTTGTATTTCCATACAAATTGTGAAATTCTTTGGTCTAGTTCTGTGAAAAATACCGTTGGTAACTTGATAGGGATTGCATTGAATCTGTAGATTGCTTTAGGTAGAATAGCCATTTTGTCAATTATAAATATATATGCACCCAACATAGGAGCACCGCAATTTGTACGGCAAACACTAACGAGTATGAAAGAGGAAATTAATAGTAACACAATAATAGTGGGAGACTTTAATACCCCACTCACAACTATGGATAGATCAACTAAACAGAAAATTAACAAGGAAACACAAACCTTAAATGACACAATGGACCAGCTAGACCTAATTGATATTTATAGGACATTTCACCCCAAAACAATCAACTTCACCTTTTTCTCAAGTGCACACGGAACCTTCTCCAGAATAGATCACATCCTGGGCCATAAATCTGGTCTTGGAAAATTCAAAAAAATTGAAATCATTCCAGTCATCTTTTCTGACCACAGTGCAGTAAGATTAGATCTCAATTACAGGAAAAAAATTATTAAAAATTCAAACATATGGAGGCTAAATAACACGCTTCTGAATAACCAACAAATCATAGAAGAAATCAAAAAAGAAATCAAAATATGTATAGAAATGAATGAAAATGAAAACACAACAACCCAAAACCTATGGGACACTGTAAAAGCAGTGCTAAGGGGAAGGTTCATAGCATTACAGGCTTACATCAAGAAACAAGAAAAAAAACAAATAAATAACCTAACTCTACACCTAAAGCAATTAGAGAAGGAAGAAATGAAGAACCCCAGGGTTAGCAGAAGGAAAGAAATCTTAAAAATCAGGGCAGAAATAAATGCAAAAGAAACTAAAGAGACCATAGCAAAAATCAACAAAGCTAAAAGCTGGTTTTTTGAAAAAATAAACAAAATTGACAAGCCATTAGCAAGACTCATTAAGAAACAGAGAGAAGAACCAAATTAACAAAATTAGAAATGAAAATGGAGAGATCACAACAGACAACACTGAAATACAAAGGATCATAAGAGACTACTACCAGCAGCTCTATGCCAATAAAATGGACAACTTGGATGAAATGAACAAATTCTTAGAATTTTTTAAATGTGTTGTTCTTCAGGAAAATCAACACAAGATACCATGGACCTTGTTTTGAGCAATGTTGCATAAAGGGAGCTTCGCATGAAAGCTTATAAATGTTGGAGGAAAAAAGCCCACTCATAGCCCACTTCCAAGAATTTCTTAATAATTACTTTGTTTCACTATAAAAATAAATCAGAGCTTTTAAACATGCTTTCCAGATACCAACTTCTCAGAAATCATTGTGCAATTGTGTGAGAGTATGTGCCTTCACAAGACCAACATTAGCATTTCAAGTATTTTAAGAGAAAAGATCAAGGCCTTGAATGCATTTAAAAGCCAAGTAGAAAGTCTCCTCCAGAAACAATGAAAACATCTGTAATTCTTGACTATAATAGGGATGACAAAATAAAATGTATCAAATCACAAATTAATCTGGATTCGTGACAATGATAATTTTGACACTAAACTGCTTTTACAAGCCGTTATTTCCTTTAGCGCTGTCCAACTTCCATGCCAAATGGACCAGGATCCTATTCTCTTAAGAATGAAAAAGAGTATGTCTTGTGATGGACCTGTTATTTCACAGAGTGTATGTTAACTTTTGCTTACTAACAGCTTACTACCCAAACATAGTGGCTTAAGACATTATCTACTGAATTCTCAGGGGGTGATAGACCATCACTCAATACCTCAAACAAACAAAAACATGAAACTAAATTTATTGCTGACATAGTAGAGAAGAGCTATGCTGCTTGGGAACAGTCTCATCAATTAGATCAGACTGCTGATCTTACAGAGGACTTGAGGAAATCCATGAAGTTCAAAGACTGGCAGGTTTTCATGGTTATCATCTGCTGAATCATGGTTACTCAGATGAGACTTTTGCTGATTGACTGGCACATTCAGAGAGTGTGCTAATTTGAGTGAATTTATTCCAAACTGATTGATTTACAAAAGGAAGATGTTAATCATACTCTGGCTGGGCTTGCAAAAGCAGTTTAATGAGGAAGCTGTAGCTCATCTGTTAAATGGGTTTAAAATTCATATGATGGCTGTTTGTTTCCATGTCTACAGAAAAAAATCAGTCTTTTGATAAGAGTGTGTAAAGTAGGCAACCCCAAAGATTATTTCAATGACTTCTGCCTCCTGCCATCATGACTTGTATAATCCCCTCCCATCGAATGGGGGCTGGACTTAGTGACTTGCTTCTAACAAGTAGAACATGGTAGAAGTAATAAGATGTAACTTCCAAAGATTTAGGTTATAAAAGACCTCTGGGGAATTGTCTTTTACCTGCTTTCAGTTGGATTTCTCACTCTGGGGGAAGTAAGCTGCCATGTTGTGAGCAGCTCTGCTGAGAGGCCTATGTGACAAGAAATTGATATTTTTAGGTTTTCCCCCAGGCGGTCCTATAATTTTAGTGATGCTACAATTGCACAAGGAACATCGCCTAGGGATCCAAATGCATAGGCAGCATTGTAAACTATAATCTGAGTTGTATCTATTTTCTCAAGTTGCTATTGAAGCCCTTACTTCCTTTAGGGCCTTGTTTATCTGTTTTGTTTTCTGTGTTCTTGTTCACTCATTCAGCCATACAGCTTTTAACAAACCATACCCATCTGACCATGCCAGCTTCCACTCTAACACAATGGCTTTTCCATATGCATTGCACTCATCATTGCAAAGCAAATTGCAATTCCTTCAATAGCAGAAACTCCTTCAATAGCAAAAAAACTGAACTTGAAATTCACTATCACAAAAAGAGTAAAATATATAATATTCAATCCACTTCTCTAGCCTTATAAAGTCAGTTCTTTTTCTTCATATTTGTTGCACTAAACAGGTGTTCAAAATTAACAATCTTATATAGTTTATTATGAGGCTGAATCATTAGCTATAATTTTGTATAACTGGTTATTACAATTCTTCCTTCATCAAACTTTCTAAAGAAATATCCACTGACTATTATATAGCAAAAATAAATGCTATTTATAGGGAAAAAGGGAGTTTGTGATTTAGTCCATGAAAAGCCAGTAACAAGCTACTTTTTAGAAAAATAACCTAAATCCAATCTTATTTCCATGGAGACAAATATCAAACTGCTGTGTGAATATCTTTTCCAGAAATATAGTGTATTGTATGTGTGAATAAGGGTGCTTTACACCTTGTATGTTAGTATTTATTTTGTCTATGGATATAGGAAGTGTATTAAAAGTAGAGAAGGAAGAGATGCACTACTACTTAGAAATTTTAGCTTTTCAAAAAATGCTCTTTTTATGTCTGTATTATAGTGAAATCATTCTTAAAGGATGTTTTGTACTATAAGATCAAGAATGTAAAAACATCAATTTAGATATGGTTCACTGTGGATTAAATGATATTAAATTCCACATAAAAATAGCTACCTTCTTGAATATAATACTTACGTATTTTGTGTGATTTTGGTGTGTTATATTTTCATGTGCTTTTAAACGTAAAAAGGTGTCAAAGAAGTTGGTAGATACTTAACTAATCAGAATGTTCTGATGATTTCTTATTCATAAATTCAGTTCATAAAGTATAGTCAAATGTCTATCAAAGTCTCAAACCTAGTATTTTTATAGCAAATTAAAAGTATATCTGGAGAAGGACATGGAAACCCACTTCGGTACTCTTGCTTGGAAAATCCCATGGACGGAGGGGCCTCGTAGGCTACAGTGCATGGGGTCACGAAGAGTCGGACACGATTGAGTGACTTCACTTTCACTTTTCACTTTCATGCATTGGAGAAGGAAATGGCAACCCACTCCAGTATTCTTGCCTGGAGAATCCCAGGGACGGGGGAGCCTGGTGGGCTGCCGTCTATGGGGTCGCACAGAGTCGGACACGACTGAAGCAACTTAGCAGCATCAGCAGCAACAGAAGTACATAGGATTTTCTCATTTTTAGAGAAAAGAATTTTTCCTTTACAATAGTCATATAATAATTTAACCCTCCCTCCTAAAAACATCATATGAAAAAATTTTACAAAGGAAAATTCTGATTCTCAGAGAGTTATAGCTTGTCCAGAATCATTCAGCCAGTGAATGGAATAATCAAAACCAGACTTAGGTCTTTAGGCTCCAAACATATTCTTTTCATTTTGTCACTTATCTTTATTATATCTTTACCCTCTAACCTGCCACATCCGTTCTATCAATATTTCTCACGTCCAAAGGCACTGAACCCATTCTTATGGGAAGAGCATATGGGAAACACAGTCTATATGAGCATTCTCTATTCCTCAGCAATTATAGGGTCCAGTGGGCCTTCACAGTTTAATTACTTGTCAATTATATTAGCAGGCATCCTGAGGGTATGTGTGTGTGTTAGTTGCTTAGTCGTGTCAGACTTTGTGACCCCTTGGACGTAGCCTGTCAGGCTTCTCTGTCCATGGGTTTTATCAGGCAAGAATGCTGGAGTGGGTAACCATTCCCTTGCTCCAGGGGATCTTCTTGACCCAGGGATCAAACCCAGGTCTCCTGCACTGCAGGCAGATTCTTTACCATCTGACGGTATGGGAAATCACAAATACATAATGCATCATACTAATTAAACTCAAGCTCAAACAATAAGCAGAAAATCCCTTCATGTGGGGCATACTTCTCTTGTCTTGAATTCAGTATAAACATGTACATACATCTGTTGTTTATATTCTCTTGAATATTCTTAGCAAACCTCCATGATTTAAAAAAAAAATAAGAGAAAGATCCTTGTAATTGTAAAGCATTTTCATAAAGAATTTCATATACATTATTTATTTAGTCCTCCCACCAAGTCGTGAAGTAAACAGATGGCAATTATCCTCACATTTTTAGACATAGAAGAAAAAATTCAAAGAGGTTAATATTCCCTTGAGTTTAGACAACTTTGAAGGCAGTTTACCTCAGAACATTAGAGCTGGAAGGGGCTTCCTTAGATATTAGGAAAGGCAGGATTTCACAGCATGTTCCCTGCCACACTGGTTTTGTGAGATGCTCTATAAAAAGTGGGTCAGTGCCAATAAGAAACACTGCATATTATATTCCCTGCTTGAGAATCACTATACATACTGGCAGAAAATGGCTCTGAGAAGCACTATGTTTTTCTTAAGATAATTTTGTTCAACTCAGAGTTTCCAACAATTGACTTAATCAAGGAAAACTGTTCTGTAAAACACTGACCTAGAGTAACCCCCACAGAAAGGAGATGACAGAGCTGATATTCAAAATAGAAAAATTTATTTAACACCACACGACTACTTACATTAAAAAGATGGAACTTAAATCTCCAAATTCACATTCAACACCCTTCCTAATATCCTATGCAGCTTCCCTATACTTAAACGCTTACTTCTCTATTCTAGGAATAATAATTTGGCTGGACTGCATATTCAAAATTAGAAGCATATCTTATATAAAAATCTTGTAAGAAGGAAAAGAGGCCCTCTTTAGTTCTTTTTTAAAAGTGTTATTGAAGTTTTTTTTACAATGTGTGTTAGTTTCTATTGTACAGCAAAGTGAACCCGTTATACATATAAACATATCCCCTCTTTTTTGGATATCCATCCCATTCAAGTGACCACAAAGCGCTAAGTAGAGTTCCCTGTGATACACAGCGGGGTCTCATGAGTTATCTGTTTTATATATAGTAGTGTATATATGTCAACCCCAATCTCCCCAGTCATCCCACCTATGCATTTCCCCACTTTGTGTGCATGTGTTTGTTCTTTGCATCTGTGTCTCTATTTCTGCTTTGCAAATAGGTTTATCTGTACCGTTTTCCTAGATTTTCCACATATATGCAGTAATATATGATATGTGGCACATATATACACCCTTAGTCCTTAATTCACTTATGTGCTAATCAAAATAATCTCAATGAAGGGACTTCCCTGGAGGTCCAGTGGAATGCAGAGGTTGTGGGTTCAATCCCTGGTCAGGGATTTAAGATCTCACACACTTCACAACCAAAAAATCAAAACATAAAATAGAAGCAATATTGTAACAAATTCAATAAAGACTTTTTAAAAATGGTCCACATTAAAAAAAAATCTTTAAAAAAATCCAATATAATCTCAATAATGTCTGCCATTCTTGTGTGCCAAGATTATAAATAATCTTTAAAGCATTTAACAGACTTACAAGTTAAATGTTTTTACAGATAGAGATACTGAGGATCTGAAAAATAAAATAACTTGAAGAAGATTATCTGTTTATTAAAAGGAGGACCCATGAGTTAAAGTCAAGTCTATTTGACTTCCTGTTCAAAAGTAACCTTCTGAGGGCCTATTTCTTTTAGAAGAGATCCTTAAAGCCTAACCACTCTTCTCATATGATGACTACTGCAATAAATTTAAAAGAGCAAGAAAATCATACAAGCAGAAACAAAACAATAAAACCTCTACAATAGATTAAGCAGACTGGGAACAAACAAAGTAATAAGTAAGGGAAAAGTATGTAGCTATAATTGCAGTAGACACCATATGCATTCTCTTCTCAGTTTCCAATTCTGCAATAAATATATTTTAAATATAAGACCAAAATCCTGACACACTTTTAAATTTTCTTTATATTATAAGACAAACTAGCAATAACTGGCACATTAATGAGACTTGTCAGAAGATCAGTATTTCAGGTCTAATGGAGGTTTAAAGGCCTTGGACATTTATCCAGGACTTGAATTCCATCCGTAACATCCCCAAAGGTGGTCATCAGTGATGAAAGGACGTCGTAACACCTCTGGAAGGAAGCCATTTTTTTATTGGACAACTCCAACTACAGGAAATTCACTGACTAGACTGTCTACCACTTAAAAGCAGGATGCATTCCTGTCTTGCTCAAACTACATCCCTTGTGTCTAGCAAGACAGAAACCATCACTAAGCTTTTTACTTTTTTCAATTATCGAATGGTACTGCTGTGAAATACTCCTTCTTGTAATGTTTATACCATTATTTTAACTCTGATTTCTGGACAGAAGAAAAGCGATTTTCCCAGAAGATATACTACTGGGCAAAGTACTTAGGAAACAAAACAAAATCTAGATACCTTTTAAAAAATTGTTATATAATTCAAATAAAAATACACCCTTGTTAAAGTGAAGGACAGGGAAGCCTGTCCTTCTGGCGTGCTGCAGTTCATGGGATCATGAAGAGTTGGACATGATTTAGCAACTGAACAACAAAAAAGTATAAAATTCAGTGGTTTTGAGTATATTCAGAACATTGTAAAACCATGACCACTGTCTAATTCCAGAACATATGACATGTTTTCCATTTATTTATCTTTTTTGATTGCTTGCAACACTGTTTTGTAATTTGCAATACACAAGTCTTGCACTTTTTTGTTAAATTTTTTTATATATTTTAATTTCTTTGATGTTATTGTAAATGAAATTGTTTTTCTTAATTTCTTTTCCAGATTGTTCACTTTTGATATATAGAAATATAATTGATTTTTGTATATTGATCTTTAATTCTGCACTCTTACTAAACTTGATTATTAGTTTTAATAATTTTCTTGTGAATTTACTTTTTCTATATACAAGACAGTGTTATTATAAATAGAAATAGTTTTATTCATTGCTTTCAAATTTGGATGCCTTTGTTTCTTCTTCTTGAGTAATTGCCCTAGCTAGAGCATTAGTACAATGTGGAAAACAAGTGGGGAGAGCAGACATCCTTGTCTTGTTTGTGATCTTAGGGGGAAGGCTTTCAGTCTTTCACCTTGAAGTATGATGTTACTTGTGGGTTTTGTCCTTTATCATGTTAAGAAAGTTCCTTTCTATATGTAGTTTTATTGACTGCTTTTGCCATGAATGATTTTTGGATTTTGTTGAATGCCTTTTCTGCATTTATTAAGATGCTCATGTGTTTTCTGCCCTTTTTAAAATTAATATATTATATTACATTGATTCTCATATGTTGAACCAGCCCTCCATCCCTGGAATCAGTTTCACTTGGGTGTGGTATATACATTGTTTCTAATACATTGTTAAACCTGGTTTGCTACTACTTTGTTGAGGATTTTTGTATCTATATTCAAAAGAGATACTGGTCTATTGTTTTCTTTTTTTGTGATTATTTTGGTCAGGTTTTGGTATGATAATGATACTGGCCTCTTATAATGCATTGGGAA
This sequence comes from Cervus canadensis, assembly GCF_019320065.1. Taxonomy (NCBI): domain Eukaryota; kingdom Metazoa; phylum Chordata; class Mammalia; order Artiodactyla; family Cervidae; genus Cervus; species Cervus canadensis. The sequence continues at coordinate 22,622,202 of NC_057410.1, read as the reverse complement.
ATTTTCTCTCATAGTTTTTTGGAAAGTTTGTGGAAGTTTGCTATTAATTTTTTCAAACACTTGGTAGAATTCACTGGTGAGGTCATCTGAGCCTAAGCATTTCTTTGTGGGAAGGTTTTTGATGACTAATTCCATCTCTTTGATAGAAATCTATCCATATTTTCTATTTATCTGGAGTCAGTTGTTTGTGTTCTATCTGTTAACTAATTTATAGACATATAATTATTCCCTTCTAATTATTTTTATTTCCATAAAGTTGTTATATCCCCTGTTTTGCTATTGATTTTATTAATTAGAGTCTTGTCTCTTTTCATCTTAGTAAGTTTAACCAAAGGTTTGTCAATTTTGTTCATGTTTTCAAAGAATCCACTTTTGGTTTTGCTGATTTTGTTATTTTTCTATTTCATTTATTTCTGCTCTACCCTTTATTATTTTCTTCCTTCTGCTTGTTTTGTGTTTAGTTTACTCTTCACTTTTGAGTTTTTTGAATTTATGAGTTAAGGTATTGATTTGTTTTTCTTCTTTCATAATACAGGCATCTATAGTTTTATATATTATATAAATAATATATAATAAATTTTAAAAAATAAGTTATACCTGAAGAAATATGACTGAAATATAAGTGTTGTGAGAAAGCTGTTTTCAAGATTTTTCTTTTCTCCACCCAGATTCATCCATGAGACACTTTATGAATGTAAAAACTAATGTAAATGCTTCTGAGTTGGGTTTGAATGTTATGTATAATCCTCCTCCATCACTTGTCAGACATCACAACCAATAGTATGAGATTTATGTATTCAACATCCGGTTAAGAGCTGCTGCAAAAAGTAGTAGAGGAGGAAAAATAAAAGTAAAGTGCAGTCTCTCAGTCGTGTCCAACTCTCTGCAACCCCATGGACTGTAGCTTGTCAGGTTCCTCCACCCACGGGATTTTCCAGGCAAGAATACTGGAGTGGGTCCCCATTTCCTTCTCCACGGATGCTGCTGCTGCTGCTAAGTCGCTTCAGTCGTGTCCGACTCTGTGCGACCTCATAGAGGGCAGCCCACCAGGCTCCCCCATCCCTGGGATTCTCCAGGCAAGAATACTGGAGCGGGTTGCCATTTCCTTCTCCAATGCATGAAAGTGAAAAGTGAAAGTGAAGTCGCTCAGTCGTGTCCAGCTCCTAGCGACCTCATGGACTGCAGCCCACCAGGCCCCTCCGTCCATGGGATTCTCCAGGCAAGAGTACTGGAGGGGGACAATGCACATCAAATATGTGTCAGACTCTTTGCTTCCCAGGTGGCGCTGGTGGTAAAGAACCCGTCTGTCAATGCAGGAGATGCAGGAGAGGTGGATTCAATCCCTGGATCCGGAGGATACCCTGGAGAACATGGCAACCCACTCCAGTATTCTTGCCTGGAGAATCCCATGGACAGAGGAGCCTGGCGGGCTACAGACCATGGGGTCTCGAAGAGTCGGACATGACTGAAGTCACCTAGCATGCTTTCACATCACCCTAATTAAATTCACTCTTCTTTAACAGAACCCACAATTAACCTTAAAAGAGCTAAATTAGTTCTATTATGCTAACATTGAGTCCAGGATAATGTAACATATTTATCCACAATAAGAAGATACATAAAATACAAGTTTCACTTGAGTTCTGATTTCCACAAAGGACCCTTCTCTGGTACCATCTTTATAACTTTGGTTTCATGCTGTTGTTCTTACTTTTCTATTTTGAGAAAATTTCAAATTTACAGAAATATTCATAGAACTATTACAAAGAACTCTTTGATACCAATCACCCGATGCTGCCATTTAAGTGTTTAGTATTTGTCCCACTTGTTTTACCATTTTCCCTCTCTCTCTCTTTGCCCCTAAACACTTCATAGTATGAGATTCGCTGATGGTTCAGATGGTAAGGGATCTGCCTGCAATGTGGGAGACATGGGTTCAGTCCCCAGGGTGGGAAGATCCCCTGGAGAAGGGCATGGCAACCCACTCCAGTATTCTTCCCTGGATAATCCCCACAGATGGAGGAGCCGGGAGGGCTATTGTCCACAGAGTCACAGAGTCGGACATGACTGAGGGACTAAGCATAGCACAGCACAGCATTTCATAGTATATTTTCTAAGGTCATCAGGAAATTTAACATAATGCAATAACATTTTTTAATCTTTAGTCCTTATTCAAATTTCTTCAGTTGTCCTGATAATGTCTTTTATAGCTTTTGTTCTTGCTCCAGGATCTACTTCAGGATACATTCTGCATTTAGTTTTCATATTTCCTTGGCCTCCTTTAATGTAGAATGAATCTTTTTTTTGTTCAGTCATACAGTCATGCCCGACTCTTTGTGACCACATGGACTTCAGGATGCCAGGCTTCCCTGTCCTTCACCATCTCCCAGAGCTTGCTGAAACTCATGTCCATTGAGTTGGTGATGCCATCCAACCATCTCGCCCTCTGTCGTCCCCTTCTCCTTTTGTCTTCAATCTTTTTCAGCATCAGGGTCTTTTCTAATGAATTGGCTCTTCACATCAGGTGGCCAAAGGATTGGAGCTTCAGCCTCAGCATCAGTTCTTCCAATGAATATTTAGGACTGATTTCCTTTAGGATTGACTGGCTTGATCTCCTTGCAGTCCAAGGGACTCTCAAGAGTCTTCTCCAATACCACATTTCAAAAGCATCAATTCTTCGGTGCTCAGCCTTCTTTGTGGTCCAGCTCTCACATCCATACATGATTACTGGAAAAACCATAGCTTTAAATATGTGGACCATATAATTAATCTTTAGCCTGTCTTTTTTCCTCATGACATTCTCATTTTTAGACTCTTTTTTGAAGAGACAGAAAAATGAAAATATTTAGTTTTCCTTAATAAAATTCTTAGGTTGATTCAACTTGTTTATTAAGTGCTTTATATTCCTAAGATCTTTTATCTGCAGCTCATGACAATATCAAACTGAACAAATGTCCAAAAACTGGATACATTTATAAAAAATTTTTTTAAAGTCCAAGGGCTTTAAAGAACTGGGTTTACAAAAGGCTCTGCCTAAGGCTAAATTGATTGGTGTTCCTTTTTTTGCCTGGAGACTAAACTTATTGATCTATTTCGTTGTTTTATAATTAACGCGGAAGAGAGAGGAACTCAAAGTATCCAGATTTTAAGGTTTTGTTACTAAATACAGACTATAAAGAAAATTCTTAGGACTGAGAAGAACACAAAAAGATCCATTTGCCTTATTAAAATATTTTAAAGAACCCAATTTGTTATTGTTTATTCACTCAGTCGAGTCCAACTCTGTGACCCCATGGACTGCAAAGCGTCAGGGTTCCCTGTCCTTCACTATCTCTCTGAGTTTGCTCAAACTAATGTCCATTGAGTCGGTGATGCCAACAGAAGGTTCAAAATATTGAGCTAACTTTTTGGTTTAGTAGAAGGAACTCAGTAGAAGGATTTATTGGACAAATGAAACAATAATGAAAGCTACTCAGAGAATGAGACAAGGCTAAGTGCTTTAAAAAATTTTTTTTTAAATCTTGTACCTGTGGCAGACGATGTCAGTGTCCTACTGAGTGCCTTTTTGCTTTTCATATTTTTTAAATTCATTTTTTAAATGAAGGATAATTGCTTTACAGAATTGTGTTCTTTTCCATCAAACATCAACATGAATCAGCCCTAGGTATACATGTGTTTCCTCCCTCTTGAAACTCCCTTCCATCTCCCTTCTCAGCCCACCCCTCTAGGTCAATACAGAGCTCCTGTTTCAGTTCCCTGAGTCATGCAGCAAATTCCCATTGGTTCTCTATTTTACACATGGTAATGTAAGTTTCCACATTACTCTCTCCATACATCTCACCCTCTCCTCCCACCTCCCCATGTCCATAATGAGTCTGTTCTCTATGTCTGTTTCTCTACTGCTACCCTGCAAATAAATTCACTGGTACCATCTTAGATTCCATATATATGTGTTATATGTGATATTTATCTTTCTCTTTCTGACTTGCTTCACTCAGTATAATAAGCTCTAGGTTCAGTCACCTCATTAGAAGTGACTCAGATGTGTTCATTTTTATGGCTGAGTAATATTCCATTGGAAAAGACCCTGATGCTTGGAGGGATTGGGGGCAGGAGGAGAAGGGGACAACAGAGGATGAGATGGCTGGATGGCATCACCGACTTGATGGGCATGAGTTTGAGTAAGCTCCGGGGGTTTGTGATAGACAGGGAGGCCTGGCGTGCTGCGATTCGTGGGGTCACAAAGAATTGGACACGACTGAGCAATTGAACTGAACTGAACTGAATATTCCATTGTACACATATTCCACAGCTCCTTTATACATTTGTCAATGGACATCCAGGTTGCTTCCATGTTCTAGTGATTGTAAATAGTGCTGCAATGATCATTGGGGTACATGTGTCTTTTCACTTTTGGCTTCCTCACGGCATACGCCTAGGAGTGGGATTGCTGGGTCATATGGTGACTTTATTCCTAGTTTTTAAAGAAATCTCCCTTTTGTCTTTCATAGCGGTTGTATCAATTTACATTCCCACCAACAGTACAAGAGGATTCCCTTTTCTCCACATCCTCTCCACCATTTATTGCTTATAGACTTTTTGATGATGGCCATTCTGACTGGTGTGAGGTGATATCTCATTGTAGTTTTGATTTGCATTTCTCTAATAATGAGCTAATGTTGAGCATCTTTTCATGTGTTTTTTAGTCATTAGGATATCTTCTTTAGAGAAATGTCTATTTAGGTCTTTTTCCCACTTTTTGATTGGGTTGTTTGTTTTTCTGGTATTGGGTTGTATGAGCTGCTTGTATATTTTGGAAATTAATCCTTTTTCAGTTGTTTCATTTGCTAGTATTTTCTCCCATTCTGAGGGTTGTCTTTTCACATTGTTTATAGTTTTCCTTGCTGTGCAAAAGCTTTTAAGTTTAATTTGGTCCCACTTGTTTATTTTTGCTTTTATTTCCATTACCCTAGGAGGTGGGTTATAGAGAATCTTAATTTGATTTATGTCATTGAGTGTTCTGCCTATGTTTTCCTCTAAGAGTTTTATAGTTTCTGGTCTTACATTTAGGTCTTTAATCCATTTTGAGGTTATTTTTCTGTATGGTGTTAGGAATTCTAATTCCTAGAATTTGTGTAGGTGTTAGGTTCATTCTAATTTCTCTTTCTGATTTTTTATTGTTAGTATATAGGAATGCAAGCGATTTCTCTGTATTGATTTTGTATCCTGGGACTTTGCTAAATTCACTAATTAGCTCTAGTAATTTTCTTATCATTTCTTTTGGGTTTTCTATGTATAGTATCACGTCATCTGCAAACAGTGTGGGTTTTACTTCTTCTTTTCCAATCTGGAGTCCTTTCCAATCCAATCCTTTTCTTTCTTTTCCTTCTCTGATTGCTGTAGCTAGGACTTACAACACTATGTTGAATAATAGTGGTGAGAGTGGACACCCTTGTCTTATTTCTGATCTTAGAGGGAATGCTTTCAGTTTTTCACCATTGTGAATAATGTTTGATATGTGCTTATCATATATGGACTTTACTATGTTGAGGTAGGTTCCTTCCATGCACATTTTTTTGAAGAGTATTAATCATAAGTGGGTGCTGAATTTTGTCAAAGGCTTTTTCTGCATCTTTTGAGGTGATCAGATGGTTTTAATCTTTCAATTTGTTAATATGGTGTATCACATTGATTAATTTGCATATATTGAAGAATCCTTGCATCCCTGGAATAAACCCAACTTGATTATGGTGTATGAGCTTTTTAATGCGTTCTTGAATTCTGTTCACTATAATTTTGTTGAGGATTTTTGCATTTATGTTCATCAGTGATATTGACCTGTAATTTTCTTTTTTTGTGTGTTGTCTTTGTCTGGTTTTGGTATTAGGGTGATGGTGGTGTCGTAGAATGAGTTTGAAAGTGTTTCTTCCTCTGCAATTTTTTGAAAAAGTTTTAAAAGGATAGGCATTCGCTCTTCTCTAAATGTTTGGTAGAATTCACCTGTGAAGCCATCTGGTCCTCCTTCCAGTGCCTTTTTACTGGAGGTGACATATGGCTTTAGGGGACAATTTCCACACACACTGCTGACTTTCTCTTCAAGCCCGTGTCTCTCACTGCTTAATAGTCTTCTTTGCCTGCATGCAGGGCAGGCAAAAAAAGTGGGGAACTCAAAAATCCCAGAAGCAAGCCCCAACCAATGGTAGGAAGGGGTTGGTGGATAAATATTCCAGCTCCCTTGCCCTCAGTGGGACAATTGCAAGGCATCTTCTACAGGGCCTCTCAGAGTCATTGGTGGGCTCAACTTCAGTCACTAGGGGTGATCACTTGTTTATTAAGACATTGTTTACTGACTTTCCTTCTGTCCTTGTCTGAGGTTGGCAAAGTCACAAAAGAGACTAAATGTTTCTTTCAAAAGTGTGGACCCTTGGGAAAGTACAGTCCGTGCTGTGGGAGGAAATGTACCTGGCTAACATGTTTCAAAGAAACCAGACTAACATATGTGGGAACAGACCTTGAGGATACTAGACTAAAGGGGCTGGATGATAACATGAGGCAGGGGAGCACTGATTGATAGAGAGGACTTTCCCATGACTCAAGTTTTAGCATCTGAGCCAGGATGGCTGGGGCCAGTCCTAATGACACTGCTTGAATAACTTACCAGTAAAATGAGGTGAATATGCCAGAACTTCTTCAGCAGAGTTTGAGAAACCTTTCAGAAGAATCAGAGAGGTGGACATATTAGAAAGAACGGACATTAGAAGAACAAAGAACTCACCAGGTGACCGTATTTCCCAAGAAAACTGAGGGTATGTCCTTCACCAAAACAGTGTAGATGGCACCAAAGCAGAGTGTCACCACTTTTAAGGGGCTCAGAATTTCTGTAGGCCAGGGCTGATGGTGGCCAGAGCTGTTGCTATTGTACTGAACTCCCTAGTGGCAATGGGATGAGAAGATATTGGAATATTAAAGATTGGGTGGAGGGATACAACCATCAGAGTAAGGTGGACATAATTTCCCTAATTGGAAGCAAGGCCAGAAAGGCAACTAAGGCCTTGATGCACAGGGACATGTTGATGGCTAAAAAAGTCACAGAGTGAGACAGACAGGCAATCCATGAGGGTGTTGCTTGACTGCTGTGACCAAAAGAGCTCCAAAGTGTGTGAAGCAGAAAGCTGATACAACCTGCAGTAATGGAAAATTACTTTCATGCTGGCTTCCCTGGTGGTTCAGGTGGTAAAGAATCTGCCTGCAATGCAGGAGACCTGGGTTCGATCCCCGGGTTGGGAAGATCCCTTGGAGAAGGGAATGGCAACCCACTCCAGTATTCTTGCCTGGAGAATCCCATGGACAGAGGCTCCTGGCGGGCTGCAGTCCATGGGGTCGCAAAGGGTTGGACATGTCTGAGCAACTAACACACACATCATGGAAAATTATGAACCCTCTCCCATTTTGCAGACCTGAGTCAGTGCTCAGTCCTCAGCTCATTGATTGAAAGGGAAGACAGTTTCCTTTGAGGAAGACTTGGCAGTGCCGATATGTAAGTATATGCAATAATTATACCCGAAGAGACCTATAGATGATAATACTCAACTCTTTCAAGGGCTACTGGACATAGGAACTGAGCTTACAGTAATAATAATGGGAAAAATACCATGACAGTCTCCCTGTAGAGTGAGGAGGTTGGAGGCCTGGTGATAAATAAAGTCCTGGTCCAAGACTACCTGAGAGTGGGTCCAGTGAACTCCAGATGCTCATCTTATTCCTGGTCCCTAAACACACAATCAGTATGAATGTCATGCTGTACCACTGACATTATATTAGTAGACTTGGTGAGCAGGAAATGGTTGTAGATGTTTTTTCAGTCGCTCAGTCATGTCTGACTCTTTGTGACCCCATGGACTTCAGCACACCAGGCTTCCCTGTCCTTTATCATCTCCTGGAGTTTGCTCAAACTCAAGTCCATTGAGTTGGTGATGCCATCCAGCCATCTCGTCCTCTATCACCCTCTTCTCCTGCCTTCGATCTTTCCCAACATGAGGGTCTTTTCTAATGAGTCGGCTCTTCACATCAGGTGACCAAAGTATTGCAGCTTCAGCTTCAACATCAGTCCTTCTGATGAATATTGAGGAATGATTTCCTTTAGGATTGACTGGTGTGGTTTCCTTGAAGTCCAAGGGACTCTCAAGAGTCTTCTCCAACACTACATTTCAAAAGCATCAGTTCTTCAGCTTTTAGCCTTCTTTATAGTTCAACTCTCACATCTATACATGACTACTGAAAAAACCATAACTTTGACTGTACAGACCTTTGTTGGCAAAGTAATGTCTCTGCTTTTTAATATGCTGTCTAGGTGATAGCTTTTCTTCCAAGAAGGAAGTGTCTTTTAATTTCGTGGCTACAGTCACCATTTGCAGTGATTTTGCAGCGATTTTGCAGCCCAAGAAAATAAAGTCTAAATACTCTTTTATGCCCTGGAAAGACAGATTCATGTCAGAGAATGGGGAAGGGCTATTAACTCTCTATATACTGAGGGGCCTTTTAAATCAGTGAAGTTCTGGGGTCATGTTTGGGAAATCTCCTCCAAGGTGAAAGAGAAGTTATTCTACCTTATACCTCTGGTGTGTGTGTGCTTAGTCGCTCAGTTGTATCAGACTCTTTGCGACCCCCATGGACTGTAGCCCACCAGGCTCCTCCATCCATGGGGATTCTCCAAGCAAGAATACTGGAATGGGTTGCCATGCCCTTCTGCAGGGGATGTGCCTAACCCAGGGATCGAACCCAGGTCTCCCACATTGCAGGAAGATTCTTTACCCTCCTACCACTGTGAAAAAGGCATTGCCCTTAGTAGATCTCTTTGGATTTTGGAGACACTGTAAATCATACCTGGAAATAGAGCTCCAATCCTTTTATCAGGTGATAGATTGCCAGTTTTGAGTGGTATCCAGAGCAATAAGGGCTTCCCAGGTGGCTCAGAGGTAAAGAATCTGCCTGTCAATGCAGGAGATGCAGGAGAGGTGGGTTTGATCCCTGGGTCAGGATGATCCCCTGGAGAGGGAAATGGCAACCCACTCTAGTATTCTTGCTTGGAAAAATCCCATGGACAGGGGAGACTGGCAGCTACAGTCCATGGGACACGGTTTATCAACTGAACACTCACGCAGACACAGAGAAATAAAATATTCTGAAAAATTTTCAGTCTGGAGTGCAAGGTCCTTTGCCACTTACACAGATCCCCTGGAACAGAAGTAAGATAAGGATGCTGTTGGCCAAACAGTCTCAGCCAAACGCCAATGGGAAAGTCTCAGCACAGATTCACTCGGAGTTGTGGAGCAAGTCCCTGCTGCCTGTATCAGACAACTGCTGTCCATTCAGGAAGCAGCTTTAGGCATGCTGCTGGGTGGACTCTCTGGTGATGGGAAGTCAAATGACTTGAAACCAGAGCATTATCAGATTCATGAAGTCATACATTTGAATAGGCAGGGAAGACATCAGTTGTTTGATGAGAGAGTTACATTTGAGATCAGACTCAAGCACATGTCCAGAGACATAAGCATAAAACATAAACAGATGGCCTAGATCAGCATGTTACCTACCCAGATGCACCAACGCTTCCCCCTCAGTTCACACCTGTGGCCTTGCTGGAGCTTCCTTAAAACCAGGTTAAGGGCGGAAGAGGAAAGTACTCGGGCCTAAGTCACAGGTGGGTCATCATATTGGTATGAGAAGGAAAAAAAACTGCTGCTGCTGCATTAAAGTCTGACACAGGGATTATCTTGAAAGACAGGAGTAAGAGGAATCTCCCCAGCATGCAGAGCTTTTAAGGGTACACATGGTCATCAACCTTGTGCAGAGGGAGCAACAGCCTGAGGTAAGGATAAACTCATGGGCAGTAGCAAATGGCTTGGCTGGCAGGTCAAGAAGCTGGAAGGAGCAAGATTAGAGTCCTGGAGACCAGACAGTCTGGTCTAACATGTGGTTAAACCATTAGGAGCAGCCACAAAGTATGCAGATTTTTTTCTCTTGTCAATCTCTATTAAGTACTTATCCATCTCAGAGGAGGCAGAGATTAATCTGCTCAGCAGGGTGACTCACACAGTGATTATCAGCCAGCTTCTGTCCTTGGCCACCCAAGTACTTGCACAATGGGTCCACAAAAAGAGCTGGTGGTGGTGGGGGGGGGGGGGTGACTATTTATAGGTTTACCCACACACACTTTCTCCCATCAAAACTGATGTAGGTTCTGCTGCTGTTTATCTTCTGCCCTTGTCAGCAGCAGGGAACAATGAGGGAGACCAGCAAGCCACATGGTGGCAAGTTGATTACATCAAACCTTTCCAACATGAAAAGTGAAAGTGTTAGTCGCCCAATTGTGTCCAACTCTTCATGTAGATCGCCAGCCTCCTCTGTCCATGGGATTCTCCAGGCAAGAATACTGGAGTGGGTTGCCATTTCCTTCTCCAAGGGATTTTCCCTACGAACCCGTCTCCTGCATTGCAGGCAGGTTCTTTACTGTCTGAGCCACCAAGAATATCCAAACCTGGGATACCTGAATCTTGATTTCATACTTCCCACCTGAAGGGGGCAGCAATTCTTTTTCTTTCTTTTTTTCTTTTTGTCTTGTTTTATATATAAATCCAAATTTATTTTTTGGGAGCTCCAAAATCACTGCAGATGGTGAATGCAGCCATGAAATTAAAAGACGCTTACTGTTTGGAAGGAAAGTTATGAGCAACCTAGATGGCATATTAAAAAGCAGAGACATTACTTTGCCAACAAAGGTCCGTCTGGTCAAGGCTATGGTTTTTCCAGTGGTCATGTATGGATGTGAGAGTTGGACTGTGAAAAAAGCTGAATGCTGAAAAATTGATGCTTTTGAACAATGATGTTGGAGAAGACTCTTGAGAGTCCCTTGGACTGCAAGGAGATCCAACCAGTCCATCCTAAAGGAGATCATTGGAAGGACTGATGCTGAAGCTGAAACTCCAGTACTTTGGCCACCTCACGTGAAGAGTTGACTCATTGGAAAAGACCCTGATGCTGGGAGGGATTGGGGGCAGGAGGAGAAGGGGACAACAGAGGATGAGATGACTGGATGGCATCACCGACTTGATGGGCATGGGTTTGGGTAGACTCCGGGAGTTGGTGATGGACAGGGAGGCCTGGAGTGCTGCAATTCATGGGGTCGCAAAGAGTCGGACACGACTGAGCGACTGAACTGAACTGACTGAACTGATATATTAATTGGTTTTTTATAATAATCCCTATTTTGCCAGTAAGGAAACTGAAGAGCAGAGAAGTGAACAGTCAGAATGCCACACAGTGCTGGGGAAGGTTTTGAACGAATTTTTGAAACAGAAAGAGCCAGTTTCTTCTTCCACACTATACTACTCCTCAATGCTCAGAGGTAGTCCTCCTGTCACAGAGGATTGTGCTATGCTCAGTCACTTCCGTCCTGTCCAACACTTTGAGATCCTATGGACCATAGCCCGCCAGGCTCCTCTGTCCATGGGATTCTCCAGGCAAGAATACAGGAGTAGATTGCCATGCCCTCCTCCAGGGGATCTTCCTGACTCAGGAATAGAACCCGTGTCTCTTATGTCTCCAGCATTGCAGATGGATTCTTTACCCACTGAGCCACTTGGGAAGCCCTTAAGACAATTACTAGCATTTAAATTCTACACTTGATGTTCACACCCATGCAACCTGGCCTGAAGTTTCAGTCTTTACCTTTCCATTTTTTTCCTTTTTGGGCAAGCTATGGAACTACTTTCTGTAATATAAAGCTAGGGAGAATTTTTCATCTCAAGCACTGGAGGGAAAAAACTGCCTGGTTCCTGGACACATTTAAAGCTCTGCTAGGAATTATACGTTCAGTGAATCCCACTGAAAATTTTCTTTCATTCTGTTGTCATTAACTCCTTTTCTCCCCCTGCTGATCTACCAGTATGAAGAGCCCAAATTAACCAAATAATAAAGGTAATTTTAAGTTTATTGGAAATTATACTATGTGCTTTGGTTGAGGCATCTCATCTCTATCTTCTAGGAATCAGAACCTCTAATCCTCAAAGCACCGGGACCAGAAGCACAGATTCCCCAAGTGGGTCCCTGGAATTTATGGTTTAAGGGAAAAATTGATTTTCCCTTCGTTTCCAGATTTACATCTTCTAGCTGTGATGGTCTTTGTTTCAATACAAATATTACTTTATCAAAGGCAAATATCACCCAACCTAGAAAGGTGTTATCTCCAAGCCAGAGGCCATGCCAAGTTCTGCGAGGCCAGCAGCTTTCAGGTGAAGTGCTGCATCATGGAACCAGTAGACACCTGCCTGATGTCTTGTCTTCTTCACCATAAAATTCTTTGACGTGAGGCAATATTATATTGAATCTTTGTTGGTAACTTAAATCCTCTGGGTGCCTTCAGATAATGCTGCTGAAAGAGATCCTGTGGCCAGGGAAGGCAAACCCATTCCTAGAATATGTTGTCAACCTCAGAATAGAAGAATTACTCTCAATGACAATGTTATAATGTTCAGTGTTCTAAAATAAAGTTGATCACTGCATTTCAGTGGGATCACCCTGAGTTTCCTATGTATATTTGGAGCCCAAATTATACAGATACATCTACCAACTCATTAAGTCAAGAAATTAAGGAATAATTAGGTTTGATAAGTATTCAAGGGAGGGTTGTTCTGAAATTTTGCCCCAAGTGACTAGGATTTTTTATTTTGGATTGCTTTCAATTTGGATTTTCTGAGCCCGAGCCAAATGAATTGACCCTCTGCCCCCCTCTACTGGAAGATATTGGTAGTCAGTGATTTTAAAAATATTAAAATGTCCTTGCGGATGTGTTATAAATTACTTTGAGAATTCCAATATTCTCTATTTGCTACCAACTATAATTTGCCATTGCTTGTTATCTTTATTTCATAATTTCTTCATAACCTCTGGAAAAGCATTGAACAACTCATCTCTGATGAATTCTCATAATTTTTATTAAGATCGTATACTGAAGAAAAAGATAAGAATTTGCAACACTGATTGTACGAGTAGACTAATAATTCACTTAGTTCTTTCAGTTATAATACTTGTTTAAGAAGATACCATGTGATGATTCCTTCATTTAACATACTTCACCGGGGAATTCCAACAGGGTTTTAGATGTATTTGACTAACTCTACTATTTGCTTTCTCCCTTCCTTTCCCTCTGCCTCCCACTTCCCCATTCTGCCTTCACCCCCACCCCACCCCTGCCACACCAACAACAGTATCTATGCAGGTTTCCAGCCACTGACCACCACTCTTCTAAGCCAAGGGGAGAGAATGGTTTAACAACATCATAACTGTGTTAGCTAATGAGTAGGAAAAAGATTTGGCCCCTAACCATTAATGGGTTGCTTGGGTTTACAAATTGTAACCCTCTTAGAGCATTTATTTCAGTTAATTCTGTGAAAATGTTGTAAACAGAAAAGGTGATTCAAAACTGAGACCTAAGACCTCCATGCTTATAATTTCTTTTCAATCAAGCCCTTCACCTTTTTAAAATTTTCACTGAAGTATAGTCAATTTATAATGTTGCATTACCTCCAAGTATACAGCAAAGTGAGGTATATATGTATATACATATTATATATATTTCAGAAAAAAATCTGAAAGAGAATGTATATATATATTCTCTATTCCCTTCTCAAATGTATGTGTGTGTGTATATATATATACACATATATATAGTCTTTCAGATTTTTTCTATTATAGGTTATTATAAGATACTGAATTTAGTTCCCTGTGCTATACAGTATCCTTGCTGTTTGCCTATTTTATACATGATAGTGTGTGCATGTTAATCCCAAACTCCTAATTTACCCCTCCCTCCCCTCTTTCCCCTTTAGGTCAATCAAAAGCCCCTTTTAATAGCTCATGGCCTGCAATTGCCGTATCAGATCTGTGGGTAAGAACCGACTCAGAGCTTTGCCGAATCGCCAACTCGTCTTTTAAGGCACTTCTGGCATTTTCTTAACCTTGTACTGCACGCAGACAGCCTGCATCATGAGTCCTGGTGTTAGCACAAGCCTATAGGACATGCACATTCAGAACTTAATCACCAAATTGCCCCTTAACCCCTCAGGACACCTAGTCAAATTACGCCTCTTCTAATCCCTTCTCAAATCACTGCCGCATGTTCCAGCTATAACCAAATCACTGCCACATGTTCCAGCTTTTATGGTGTCTTTATTTCAAAAGATGTTTTTAAAGATTAAGTTATATGATACAGCATTAAATTAATAAGATTAATCTTCCTGGATGGCTTACTGGAATTGGCTCTTTCACTCCATAGTCACATATATTTTTACTGGTCTTGAATTATGTAGTTAAAATTCTTAATGCTTTGGATGAGCAGACTGGCTCAAAGACATTAAAGTATTCACTATAAAATACAGCTTGGATTCTGAAACAGAGCTACGAATGCTACACTAGTATTTAAAATGTCACAGAAAAAGGCAATAAGTAGTTTAATGCTAAGATTCAGCTTAAGCAGCTCTGGAAATTTTGACACAGACTTCATAACTACCACTTGCCTCTAGTTAGAATGATAATAATTACTAATGGTTTCTATTAGAGTCTAGAATGAGAAGTTTAAAAAAGTAACTGGAGACTTCATGTTCTTTGAGGACACAGTTTTTAATTCTCATTCCAAAAATCCATGATAAAACTTTAGCGTAATAAAAAGTGTTCCCTTCTGGTACCACCGCCATATCCCAGCAGTTTTTAATGAGCAATGAACACCTGAAGGTCACCCAGTCCTCTGAAGAACTGCTCCTAAACTAATTGACTTAACTGAAATTCATTCTCCGTATTACAGTCAGAATTGCCTGTCTAAAATGTATCTCGATCTTCTCAGTTCCTGTTTAATTCATTCACTGGCTACTTCTTATCTTTAAGAAAATCTATCTTGTTCACCTAAATTTTTGCATCACCTTGTGATATTTGCCACACACAATAATGATGGTTGGATGGATGATAGATGGTTGGATGACGATGGACGAATGAATGAATGGGAGGATGAATGGGAGGATGCACAGACAGATGGGAAGATGGGTGGATAAATGAACAGGACAGTGAGTGCAGCTAGCAAGTTTTCAGTACGGCAGACTTCCAGCTTCATAAAGGGTTAGTTATAGCCATTGTGTATCTCTATATGTGTGGGGGCAGTTCTTGAGACACTGGTAATATTCTATGTCTTAACTGGTGGTTACATGGATGTGTTCAATTGACTTTAATTCATCAAGTGATACTTTGATTTATATACTTTTCAATATATATGTTATATTTAAATTAAAATGTTTTAACTGTAATCAAGAAGGGAAAACTTTTTAAGGACAAGTATATTTAGCCTAGAGAAAAATATCAAAATATTAATACTGTAAATTGATAATATTTACTGAGTACTTACTATGTGCATGATATTATACCAAGCATTGTAACATATTACCTCATAGCAGACCTATGAGGTACCTACTTATTAACCCTATTTGTGAGTAAGGGAAATCATTCTTGGAACAGTTAACTGCTAGAGGTCACACAGCTGAAAGCCCGTGTTCTTAGACACTATTTTACAATGCTTCAGAATAACTCCAGTTCCCAAGACACAAATAAGTTTATATTTATTGCATTCTGTGTAAATCATTCTGGACTAGAAAAGGTCAGTTTCCACTCTAATCCCCAAGAAGGGTAATGCCAAAGAAAGTTCAGACTACATACAATTGTGCTCATTTCTCATGCAACCGAGGTTATGCTCAAATTCTTCAAGCTAGGCTTCAGCAGTAATTGAACAGAGAACTTACAGATGTACAAGTTGGATTTTAAAGAGGAAGAGGAACCAAAGATCAAATTACCAACAATCGTTGGAACATAGAGAAAAAGCAAGGGAGTTTCAGAAAAACATCTACTTCTGCTTCATTCACTATGCTAAAGCCTTTGACTGTGTGAATCACAACTGTGGAAAATTCTTCAAGAGATGGGAATGCTAAGCCACCTTACCTGTCCCCTGAGAAACCTGAATGTAGGTCAAGAAGCAACTGTAAGAACCAGACATGGAACAACCAGACATGGAACAACTGACTGGTTCAAAATTGGGAAAGGAGTATGACAAGGTTGTATATTGTTACCCTTCTTATTTAACCTCTATGCAGAGTACATCATGTGAAATGCCGGGCTGGATGAATCACAGGCTGAAATTAAGAATGCTGGGAGAAATATCAGCAACCTCAGATATGCAGATGATATCACTCTAATGGCAGAAAGTGAAGAGGAAATAAAGAGCCTCTTGATGAGGATGAGAAAGAATGAAAAAAGCTGGCTTGAAAATCAATATTCAAAAAACTAAGATCATGGCATCTGGTCCCATCACTTCACGGCAAATGCAAGAGGAAAAAAGTGGAAACAGTGACAGATTTTATCTTCTTGGGTTCCAAAATTACTGTGGATGATGACTACAGCCATGAAATTAAAAGAGGCTTGCTTCTTAGAAGGGAAGCTATGACAAAGCTGACAGTGTATTAAAAAGCTGACAAAGATACCTACGGTGTGAAAGCTATGGTTTTTCCAGTAGTCATGTATGGATGTGAGAGTTGGACTATAAGGAAAGCTGAATGTCGAAGAATTGTTGCTTTTGAACTGTGGTGTTGGAGAAGA
Source organism: Cervus canadensis (assembly GCF_019320065.1). Classification (NCBI taxonomy): domain Eukaryota; kingdom Metazoa; phylum Chordata; class Mammalia; order Artiodactyla; family Cervidae; genus Cervus; species Cervus canadensis. The sequence continues at coordinate 22,605,513 of NC_057410.1, read as the reverse complement.
CACAGCAAGGAGACCAAACCAGTCAATTCTAAAAGAAATCAACCCTGAATATTCATTGGATTGACTGTTACTGAAGCTGAAGCTCTAGTACTTTGGCCACCGGATGCAAAGAGCCAACTCATTGGAAAAGACCCTGATGCTGGGAAAGATTGAAGGCAAAAGGAGATGGTTAGATAGCATCACTGACTCAGTGGACATGAATCTGTGCAAACTTCAGGAGACAGTGGAGGACAGAGGAGCCTGGCATGCTGCAGTCCCTGGGGTCACAAAGAGTTAGACATGACTTAGCGACTGAACGACGGCAACAAAATTTTCCAAATTTCTGGATTTCACAAACCATAAAAGCTGAGGGGGAAACTTAGAGATACCAATATGGAATTACCAGCTTTTAATCTATTCTATTAGAAACATTTTTATTATCATTTACATCACAATAATTTTGTAAAAAATAAAAATACTAACAGAATATGGGAGGTACATAATTTGAATTAAATGAAGTTAGGTTTTCAAACCTTTTACATTTTCCTAATTTTTCTCATTATGCCAGGACTCGTGAGAACTTTTTTGTGGATCAGCATTTGAGATACACTGTTGTCTATTGGGGTTGAGTTAGAGAAATATCCCAGCACATGTTGTGATGATAATATAATCTTCAAATCCTAGTCCGAGAAAGTCAAAATAGACTAATATAACCAAAGAATGAAGACACAAAAATTTTAAATGAATGATTAAGCAGACAGAATCCAGACCTATATTAAAGTAATAATAAATATTTATTTTAGGAATTTCATGATTTTTAATTTTTTATTAAAGTCAAAAGCAATAAAAAATACAAGTCATCACTCACTCAGCACTGAAAATTCTTGCCAAAGCAATACAAAAAGTAGAAGTAAATATTGTCTACATTCCTTTTTTTACACTGGAGTTGAGTGTATTTCAGAATTTACAAATTTTATTTCAGAAAAGTTAAATATACTATATATTATGTAATAATAAAAACTGACACAGATTTCTGTAATTAATGATATTTCTACAATATAATGTGTAAATGTTAACAGAATGGAAACATAAAAACTGTCTTATAGCCATTCAAATCAGATTTTAGTCCCTAAACTTATAAATTCTCCATTGTCAAACTGAATTAAAAGAGAAGATATTGTGAACTATGAATAAAGGAGAGACAAAATTATGATACCAGTAGATTCTCTGCCTACAAAACTCTAGAGAATTAACTCGAAAATTATAATAGGAATTCATCAAGGTAATCCCTTATTAAAGAAAATTGCCTTTTAAACACCAGCAAAACTCAGAAAGCATAATGGAAAATGTGGTTTTCTTAACAGAAAGATTTTGCATAGCAAGTGACTTAACAGAAGTGTGTGATAATTTTATTGAAATGAACTTCAAGTTTCTACCAAAGAAAAATGGAGTAAGCAAAAAAATCATCATAAATAAATCCAATTTAACTTGATGGGAAGATTTTATTTTGTAGAGTTGTTGATGCTTCCAGATTAAAGTTACTAATATGTTAAAAATAATGTCTAAAATGAATGTATAAAATTCATGATAGTGCCTCAATTTCCTAAGAATGGATGTTTTGAAATTTGGTAAAAACAATTACCAAACTTCAACTAGAAAACAAACAAGAATAAATAAATGGAGGGACTTCCATTACCTTATAATATTAGTTCATTAGACTATACACAGTTGTTCCTGTGTGCATGCTTAGTTGTGTATGACTCTCTGTGACACCATGAACTCGCCGTGAGCCTGTCAGGCTCCTTTATCCATGGAATTTTCCAGGCAAGAATTCTGGTGCAGGTTTCCATTTTTCTTCTTCAGGGGATCTTCCAGACCCAGGGATCAAACCCACATCTCTTGCATCTCCTAAACTGGCAAGAGATTCTTCACCACCGTGCCACCTGGGAAGCCCAAAATATATACACTGCAAACTACAATAGTAAAATCAATAGAAATGATGAAATAAAACAACAAAAATATATGTTCCTTTGTGTAGCTTTTGATAGAGTCACTGCAGAGTCCTCACACCACAACTATCTAGTGCGCTACAGCTAAGACCTGGTGCAGCCAATAAAGAAGTATATATATATATATACATTTAAAAAAATCCACTGCACATGTTTGGATAAACGAGAATGGTTTTTATTTTGTGACTTTTGCCAAAAATGTTTTGTTGTACATACTTAAGTTACTGAATACAAGTTAGTTTCTTCAGTTCAGTTCAATTCAGTTCAGTCGCTCAGTCATATCTGACTCTGTGACCCCATGAATTGCAGCACACCAGGCCTCCCTGTCCATCACCAACTCCGGGAATTTACTCACTCATGTCCTACAGTTAACTTTAGCTTAACTCAAGTACAGTCGCCATTCACCAAATTTTTCTTCTTATTCTTTACCTAGAGAAATTGTTAATTTTATATTTTCAGAAAATATTTGAGCTGATAGCTAGATAGCAAAATGGTAAACATGTAATTTTGTTGCACTTTCATTCTGGATATGTACATCTACAGGTTTGCTGGTAATATCAAAACATACAAAAAAGAAAATATCTCCCTGTACAAGATCTGATTTGTGATATACAGTTCCTTCCAGAGTAAGAAATAAGGGTGTTGTCCATTTCAGGTTTTGGAAAAATCAATTAGACCTAAGGTCATTCCCATTTGCCTACACTGAGGCCTCAGTAACTGCTACATTTGTCAATGGTTAAACCTCAGTTGTAGGTAGTGCTTGTTATCTATTTTCATTCTGCCTTTTAAGGATTTCTCTCTTGGTAAAAATCACAATAGAACTACTAGAACTTCATTATTTTGTGTTGCAGATTGGCAAATCTCCATTTTCATCCTTGTTTCAAATACTGAAAATTAGAATAGCTCACAGTGGAATGGGACATTGGCAAGGCTTTTAAGAATTTCACAAATCCTTTGAGATCCCAAGTTCTATACTCAACATTTTGGTACAAGTAAGGTTAAACTGCTGCAGACTGACCTGCCAGGAAGCAGACAGCATCTCTAGACCCTTTTGGGCAGTCTTTCACTGTGAAGATGGTCCAACAATCCCCACAACTTCCAGAACAGTGCATAAACAAATTTCCATCTGTGCTACCAAACCTTCTTTGTATAATGAAAATAAATGACATCATTCAAAAGAAATAAAAAAACTGTCTGTGAAGCAAAATGACTTAAGGTTTGTTTGAAATTAAAATTTAAAATATCCTGATAATTTGGAGCAATGGAGTGATCTAATAAAAGAAACTGAATAAAGATAAATTCTGGAAAGTGTAAATAAAAATTGGACTAGTATAGAATAAGGTAGATGTGTTTTATAAGCAGTAACATGGGCAAAATAGACAGCAGGGCTTGAGTCAGCGGTAACCTCAGGATGAGTCAACAGCGACATGACCTTACAGTCAGTGGCAGGCATATGGTGTGACCTCACTGAGAAAACTGTCTTGGGCCTTAGATGTCCCTAGTGAAAAGGGATAGAAGCCAACTCAAATGTGTGAAGAGGAAATTAAGCAGGATTTGGAAATTTAACCCCAAAATATATCATATGAAAACAAAAATAGGTAAAAACTAATTGAGTATAGAAGTCCAGATGGGAACACAAATATTATCTTCCAATACTTGGTAGGTTCAATTCTACATGCTTCAGAGGTGGAAAAGGAGACTGAAGATGACTCAGTACAAGGAAAAACTTCATCATTTTCAAAATAGCCTAGGGAGTCTCCTATCGCTAAAGGAAGCACATGCATGGGGAGTGGTAGTGGGGAGATGGATCACTCGACAAGGTTTTTGTAGGAAAAACAGTGAGTTTGGACTAAATGACCTTTAAGATCTCTCTGAATCTGAACTCTGTGATTCCTTTACTCTAAAACAAGTATTTAAATGCAGCCAAACATGAGGGCACACTTGATATCTTAACTCCATGGTTGTTGTTGTCTAGTCACTAAGTCATGTCTGACTCTTTATCCCATCGACTGTAGCCCACCAGGCTCCTCTGTCCATGGGATTTCCCAGTCAAGAATACTGGAGTGGGTTGCCATTTCCTTCTCCAGGGGATCTTCCTGACGCAGGAATCAAACCCACATTTCCTGCATTGGCAGGCGGATTCTTTACCAGTGAGCCACTATTTCAATTAATGGAAATTCTCCATTCATCATGGCGAGACAGTCATGGAAAGAAAGGTCACCAGCCAGACAGGGTTCAAATATTGGCTCTGCAACTTGGTGACTGAGTGGATTAATTCTTAACCTCTGAGAGCTTCAGTTTCCTATGGAATGGGACTGGGACAAACACCCTGTAGGCAGTGTATCTGAGAACTCTAACTCCAGAAAGATTCTCAGTTCACAGCAGCTATTACTATCACATCACCACAGGGAATGTCTGAAAAACAATAGTCCAGTTACAATAAAGCAAAGCTGAACTCAGCACAACTTGATGAATTTTATTGCTTCAAGTGAAAGAAAAATACTGACTGAATCTGGCAAGGAGTGAAAGGAAGAAAATACTAATCTCAGCTTTTAGGAGGCGAGTGAATCCATGAAGCACACAGATTCACAGACATCGAAAACAGACATGGGTTGAAAACAGGCGAGGGTTAGGGAGGGATGGATTGGGAGTTTGGGACTAGCAGGGGGCTTCCCAGGGGGCACAGTGGTAAAGAATCAGCCTGCCAATGCGGGAGATGCTGGAGACTTCGGTTTGATCCATGGGTCAGGAAGATCGCCTGAGGAAGGAAATGGCAACTCTTTCCAGTATTTTTGCTGGGAAAATTCCATGGAGAGAGCAGCCTGCTCGCACAGAGTCGGTCACGAACTGAGCACACACACATACACAAATGCACACTATTATATATAGAGGGGATACACAACAAAATCCTGTATAAAACAGGGAACTGTATTCAATATGCTGTGATAAACCATAATGGAAAAGAATATATATAAAATTCAGTTATATTTATATAACTGAATCACTTCACCATACAGCAAAATTAATAAAACAATGTAAATTAGTTATACTTCAATTACAAAAACCTCATTCAACTTTAAGGAAGTGTATCAAACTTCTATCTTCACAAATGTAGACTCCTTCAAACTTTTGCAACTTTCCAAATTGCTCAAACACCTGTGTGCTCAATCCCACAGAGGAGGGTGTAAAGCGATCACCTCTGGCTAGAAGCAAACATAGCTCAACAGTGATGCACAGAAGCAAAAAGGATGAGATGACAGCCAGTCTCAGAGGGCAGCTTCATTTTCCATTCATTTAAATCCAAAGTACGGTGTGCATGATTTCTCAGAAGGAGACATATTTTTCTCTTCTCTAAATAGTATTCTTTTAAAATTATGAGGTTCCTGATGAAGAAATGTTTTTTAAAAATCTAAATGATACTATTTCTCCTTCAGATAAGCGAAATGTGTGAGCATATTTTATTTTTTTTTCATTTATTTTTATTAGTTGGAGGCTAATTACTTCACAATATTGTAGTGGTTTTTGCCATACATTGACATGAATCAGCCATGGATTTACATTCCCCATCCCGATCCCCCCTCCCACCTCCCTCTCCACCCGATCCCTCTGGGTCATCCCAGTGTACCAGCCCCAAGCACTTGTCTCATGCATCCAACCTCTGCTGGTGATCTGTTTCACCCTTGATAGTATACTTGTTTCAATGCTGTTCTCTCAAAACATCCCACCCTCGCCTTCTCCCACAGAGTCCAAAAGTCTGTTCTGTACATCTGTGTCTCTTTTTCTGTTTTGCATATAGGGTTATCATTACCATCTTTCTAAATTCCATGTATATGTGTTAGTATACTGTATTGGTCTTTATCTTTCTGGCTTACTTCACTCTGTATAACAGGCTCCAGTTTCATCCTTCTCATTAGAACTGATTCAAATGAATTCTTTTTAATGGCTGAGTAATATTCCATGGTGTATATGTACCACAGCTTCCTTATCCATTTGTCTGCTGATGGGCATCTAGGTTGCTTCCATGTCCTGGCTATTATAAACAGTGCTGCGATGAACATTGGGGTGCACGTGTCTCTTTCAGATCTGGTTTCCTCGGTGTGTATGCCCAGAAGTGGGATTGCTGGGTCATAAGGTGCAGCTCATAGGTGTGCCCACTCTCTCACACAGCTCTACACACTTGCAGTTGAACCTAAAGAAGAGATCTTGGAAATTTTTAGGAAATCTCTGTATTTATAGTACTGGTAATACTGTAAATACAGAGATTTCCTAAAAATTGTGTAGAGCTGTGTGAGAGAGTGGGCACACCTATGAGCTGTACCCTAAAGAGACCAGGATTCTAGTCCAGGCTTGGCTTGGGAGTCATCCTTTTCAAACACAAATAAATTGTGTCAGTTTGCTACTCAAAATCCACCAAGACCTAAAAGCCCAGAGTCGTTACTACATTCATCAGGCCCTAGATGAGGTGTCTTCTCCCCTCGCTACTCTCAGATCACATTCCCTGCCACCCTTCCCTCCATCCCTCCATCTATCCTTTCTGGACACATTGACCTTTGAGTGAATCCACCTCAGGGCCTTTGCCCTTGCTATTCTATCTGCCTGGAATGCTCTTTCCCCATATAGCCACGTGATTCACTCTCTCATCTGATTCAGGACTCTGCTTAACTATCACCTTCACTGAACATTTACGTAAAAGAGCACTCTTTTTCATCACCCTTTATCTCTTATCTTGTTTAACATGTTTTCTTAACACTTGACCTACTAAATATTTGTTTGATGTTTGTCAAATCTTCCCCTTTCCATTGGGCTTCACTGATGACTCCTGCAATGCAGGAGACTTGGGTTCAATCCCTGGGTTGGAAAGATTCCCCTGGTGAAGGAAGTGGCAACCCACTCCCGTATTCTTGCCTGTGAAATTCCATGGACAGAGGAGCCTGGTGGGCTACAGTCCATGGGGTCTCAAAAGAGTCAGAGACGATCTAGCGAGTAATCAACAGCAACAACTCATTCCCATTAGAATACTAATCCATGAAAGCAGTGACCATATCTGTCTAGCTCACTGCTGTAACCCCATCATGTAGAACAGTACCTAGCATATGCGAGGCATACAATAAACACCTGTGGAATGAATGAATTAAAAGATGACCTTGGGCAAGACTCACAATCCCACTTGTGTTCTGTTCTGTAAAATGAGGAGGTTGGATCAGAAAGTCTTTATTACTCTAGGAGCTGGATAATTAATATTTTCTGATCCAACCTCATTTTACAGATTGGAACAATATTAAAAAAAGAAAAGAAAATCTTTAACTTCTCTTCCTGTTCTAATACTCCATGATTCTTTACTTTCCTAGCTTAGCGTTCTCAATCATTATATTAGTAAAAGGAAAGAAAAAGCTTCTAAGGAACAATATGCATCTTGGAGCGCAAAAGTTTTAAGTAAATATGAACTTTTCCTTCATTAGAGTCTAAAGCATTGCTCACTGAAAAAAAAGATCCATTCCCATTCAGTCTGTTAAATGTATCCCTCAAAGACACCATCATAGATATCTAGTTACCAACCTTTTTCTGGAAAAGAGACAGAATTTTTCCACTTCCTTGTGGCAACTCTTTGATATCCAAATCTACAATCATACACCGTCTTCATTTTGGAAGACTCCACAGTTTGGAGTGTGTCCTATTCAGTTCAGTTGCTATAATACCATAGGCTGGTGGTTCATAAACCACAGAAGTTTATTTTTCACAGTTCCAGAGACTGGGTCAAAGTACTAGCAGATTTGGTCTCTGGTGAGAGCCCACTTCCTGGTTCATGGACAGCCACCTTCTTACTGTATTCTGTGGAAAAAGGGGTGAGGAAGCTCCCTGGTGTCTTTCATAAGGGCGTTCACGTCCCAACGGCTCCCCTTCCTAACACCATAGCATGGGTTTTTGTATTTCAACATTTGTGTTTTGAGGGGAAACAGACATTCAGTCACAAAGTAAGGGAAGGGACAACTTATTCTTTTAATATCACAGAAAGAATTTAGGACTTGGCTACTTGAAATATGTGATAATGCACATCCTTATATTCTCAGACAGCCAGTTCGAAGTGGGGTCTTAAAACGGTGGACCAATCAGATTGTTTTCAGCCTGCAGAACCTGCTCGGCACTGGGTCATCATGGTCATTCTTTGCCTGTATTTGCCCTAGATTATCCTTTCCATAATATGCTGAATAACTTTAAAAATTGTCTTCCACAAATGTCCAGGAGATGACAAAACTGAGGATCAGCTAGAATAAAAATTTGACCAGGAGTATTTTCCTTCTTGTACAAAACTGTACTCTGGGGCTTAGAGCAGAGTAGAACATAAAACATAAAACATTTATTGAGTGGATGGTGAGTGGCAAAGCCAGGATTTAAATGCAAGTGTATCTGGGTTCAAAGCCAGTTCTATTTTCACTCTACCCTGTGGCCACTCAGAGCTCACATGTCAGGAAAGTCAGGGGCACCCGAAGTGCAGTAGGATAAATGAGGCTCCTCATTCCATTCTTCCATAACTCATTCATAGTCAGGAAATGTCTATCTTCTTAGAATCATGATAAGGTATGGTACAGTGAAAAATGAAACAAACAAATCAAATACATCAGGAATTCTGTTTCAAATTCTGCATCTGATCTTACAACGTATCACTTAGGCTCCCTGAACCTGTTTTCTTGCCTAGATAATGGTATAATTGGGGCTGCCCTGGTGGTTCAGACAGTAAAGAATCTGTCTGCCATGCAGAAGACTCGAATTCTATCCCTGAGTCGGGAAGATCCCTTGGAGAATGGAATCGCTACCCACTCCAGTATTCTTGCCTGGAGAATTCCATGGACAGAGAAGCCTAACAAGCTACCGTCCATGTAGTTGCAAAGAGTCGGACACGACTGAGCGACGGACACACCACACAATGGTAAATTAGTCTGTTTCTCATGGGGTTACTGAGAGGACATATACCTGGCATTTAGTAGGCCCTCAGATTTTGTATCCATTATAAAACACGATGAAAAGGCCATGATCTCTACAGATCTCACAGTCAGTTTGCTGTGGAAGCTTATTCATTCACGAGACCAAGTTACCGCTAGAGGACACTGAACCAGCAGGAAATTCAAGAAGAACTAAACCGGAGACTAAAACCAGTATTTGTGCTGGTGGCTTCTCCCTACTGGACGGATTGTTGAACTGCATTTGTTGTCATAGTGTTCCCTTCTGTGGGGGAGCCTTGGGGAGAGAGACCAGACATCCTTTGAGGATTACTAAGCAGTCCAATGCTGTAAGGAAAGAATTTTATTTCAGAGCTGTGGTTAGGTGACAGCATCAATATTTACAAGTGTGTCTCCTTATCATTGCAACAGCCAAGGAAAGATAACTGTCTCCCTGTGAATTTTCTAATGAGATTGAGTTCTAGGCTTTAATCAAGAGGAACAGAGAGCTCTCTGTGTTTTCACTAATATTCTGAGACAGAAACTTCTGGCAGCCTCACTGTTTAAGTTTAGCAGGAAAATGCAAGTTATATTTGCCTTGCTTGTGTAAAAGGTATTTATGTACCTATTACATATAAATGCCTGTCCCCTGTTCCTTTCCTGACCCTTGTACAAAGGAAAATGAAATCTCTTCGAGATACCCAGGCAGGCATTACCAGGAAAGGAAGTCAGAAATAAGAACTTGAAGCTACCCCTTCATATGTCCTTAATACAAGGCAGAAGCATTCCACACTCCCTCCACCCTCAATACTGTTCATACAATTTTCTATTTTGGATTGCAAAATACTTAGTGGCAAAGATGAGATTCTATGATCTAACACTTAATTCAGTAAAGGACCCCTTTCCAAAGGCTGATCCTCATTAGCATATGATTTTGTACACATACTGGACATTTTTGAGAGTATAACAGATATTAATGATGACAGACAGCAGACATAAATTTATGAGCTCCTGATCACATCATGTCTGTGTTTAGAAACTATCCTAAAAATTTTACTTTCTTAATATTTTACCTTTAAAAAGTCTCCTTAGAAAAGTTCTTTAGGTAAACAATGCTTCAAGACTGCCTTGGCCCTCAGAGCAAGTTAGTATCTGCCTCCTTAGGTGGACAGACTGTCTTCTCTCTCACCCTATTCCTCTCCTCTGTTCTATTAACCCCGTGAGCCCTTTCTTTAAGGAGGGTCCCTCTGGTGGGTTGTTTTTGTGTTGAGTGCTCAGTCGTGTCCGACTGTTTGCAATCCCATGGATTGTAGCCCACCAGGCTCCTTTGTCCATGGGATTTTCCAGGCAAGAATACTGGAGTGGGTTGCCATTTCCTTCTCCAGGGGATCTTCCCGACCCGCGGATCGAACCCACATCTCTTGAGTCTCCTGCATTGCAGGCAGATTCTTCACCATAGCACCACTTGGGAAGCATTTCTTCTAAAGACTTCTTCCTCTGACACCTCTGAGCACACTCTACATGATTACGGTTGTCTTCTCTCTGTAACTGCTTTAAAATGCTCCTATGCCACTGTCATTTAAAAATATACATATTTTGCTAGTTTTCTGTTCCAATTAATACCTCTAATCCACCTTTGCAAGAATGAAAATGACGTACCGATTATTCAATTCATGGCCCCTCAAAAGTAAATCTTTGCTTCTGCATGTTGAGATGAATGTATTAATAAAAATAGCAATGAAGACAGTTCATTGAGTAGGTAGAGCTGGCTGCTGGAGACAAACAGATGCCCAGGTGACAGAAGTATGTAAATCACAGGAACACCCACAACCAATTGGGTAATTTCCTATGAACAATAATCAGTGTGTTCACTGGAAAATCCCACTGAAAGGAAATGACCATTCAGAATGCACTTGAATATTACATATTAAAATTCAGACTAAATGAGGAAGTGGAAAGGAAGCAATGGGGCAAAGAGAGGGATAGAGAAGACCAAAGACAAAGGCCTTGCTTTATTGTTCTCTCTGCTTGCCATAAACAAAAAGTAGCATGCTTGTTCTAAAAAAATGTCTTGGTTCTTCAAACTCCCCCCAATCACTTCAGGTGGGAGATGATATAGATGTATATCAGAAAAGTAAAAAATGAATGTTTCCTGTATTTAAAATAAACAGTGGCTTAAGATTTTCTTAGTTATATCTTCCTCTTTTCTTGAGCCAGAGACATTTCCACTTTTGTTCTCACTTGACCATTGGTTCAAAGTAGGTTTTAACACAACAACTTAAAAAAAAAAATCCTCACAGGTCACCAGCTCACAGATGAAATGAGCTTCCCTGAGGTAGTGGCTGGGCTGTGAGCAGCCTGCAAACAGCATTCCAGAAGGAGGCTAGAATCTGCAAGGCATTTTTTAAAACAGCCCTGGATTTTCCTTAACAGCCAACCCCCATCATCCACAAAGATATTTATTACATGATTTCATCAGTTGTTCCAAATAACAACTTGGCTATATCACTAGTTTTTTGTGTTTTTTTTTTTTAATACCTATCAATCAGTGGGTCAAAACATTCCTCTAACCTGTACCCACACTTGGTCTGCTCTTAGCCTCCTTGCCACACTCAGCCACCCCGCCCAAAGCACAGAATGTTCAGTGAGTAGGCCCGTCATTATTTCTCTAGGGACCCTGAACACTGGCCTTCTGTCTGGAAGTTCAGTTCCCAAACACTGCCCCGGATCACTGAGCCCACAGTGAAACCCTGTTAGTTAATTTGGTCTCCATGAATGCACGATAGACATGGCCCCTTATTTTCTGGTCAAAACAAAGTTCAACACAAAATAAAAGACTTGCAAATGTTTTTCTTATAAATAAAAATGTGTTACCTAGAAGGGCCTCTTGTTGGGAGGCACAGAGGTGGTCAAGAGAAGAACCAACAACAGCAACTTTCTGAGCACTGAAGTGAGTTTTGCATCCAAGTGAGATGAAAGGTTCGAAGCCAGCGCACAGGGGCTTTATAATTATAAATGAGCTGATCGCTCCTGGGGCCTGCTCTGCACGCAGACTATTTGGCCATGTTTGGGTCAATTTGCCTGAAGTCATTACTCAAGAAACAGGCTTGTGTTCCTCACTTAGCATGTTCTTTTTAAAGCACTGGGGTGGCTCACTAAAAGAGCCTTTTATGAAGTAATGAAACTTTTGCTAGCAGTGTGAATTGTACCCTACTAATTGTTAAAATTCCTTTTTTAGTGTATAGGATTTCCTCAAAGTGAAATACCATCATCTAGTGATTTGATACAAAAGACATCCCATGTTAAATTTCCTGTAAAATTTAATAAATCAAGGAGGGGAAGTAAAAAGTCATGACTGAGGCTTTTGCTTCTTCTGAAGTGAAGGGGGCAATCACTCCCTCTTGTAGTCCATTAACCCTTGGCTTGCCAAGATAATCTTTTTTCACAGTTGTTGTTCAGTTGCTCGGTCATTTCTGATATTTTGCAACCCCATGGATTGCAGCACACTGAGCTTCTCTATCCTTCAGTATATCCCAGAGCTTGCTCAAACTCATGTCCATTGAGTGGATGATGCCATCCAACCATCTCATCCTCTGGTGCCTTCTTCTCCTACTGATCTCAATCTTTCCCAGCATCAGGGTCTTTTCCAGTGAGTCGGCTCTTTGCATCAGGTGGCCAAACTATTAGACCTTCAGCTTCAGCAACAGTACTTACAATGAATATTCAGGGTTGATTTCCTTTAGGATTGACTGGTTTGATCTCCTTGCTGTCCAAGGGACTCTCAAGAGTCTTCTCTAGCACCATAGTTTGAAAGAATCAATTCTTCTGCTTTCAGCCTTCTTTATGGTCCAGTTCTCACATCCCTACATGACTACTGGAAAAATATCTTGTAATAGTCATGCCCAGAAGAATGGCTAATTGTGCCCAAGGCTCTATGCTCAGTTGCAACCTTATGGACTGTAGCCTGCTAGGCTCCTCTTGTCCATGGGATTTTCCAGGCAAGAATACTGGAGTGGGTTGCCATTTCCTCCTCCAGAATCTTCCTGACCCTGGGATCAAACCCACATCTCCTGCATTGGCAGGGTGATTCTTTATCACTGGGTCACCTGGGAAGCCCTGCAGAAAGTTTGTCTTATACCATCAAATAAACCACCATATTTTAAGTTAATGTGATTCTTTTTATCATATTTATCATGTTGGAAAAGAAAAACCCTGAAATTGTGTGCAGTACCTTTATAGCCAATTCAAGCCCTCATGTGGAAATGTCCATGGAATTGGGGGTTGCTTCCCAGCTCTACATCATCCAAGTAGCACCCACTCCAGCTGAGGGTCTGAGCACATTGGAAGGGCAAAGAGATTGTGAAGGTAATTCTGTGAAGGTAATTCACAAGAGATTGTGAAGGATTAATGAAATAACCCAAACATCTAAACCACTCTAGACAGCCTCTATAGAACTTTACTTTAATGAGTCTGAAAGGGAAAAAATAACAACCCTACTTGATCATAGTTTGCCAATTTTCCATTCTTTCTACTCTGCTTAGTATAAGTAACAGCTAATAGCCTTAATGGTGCCTCTGTCTGCAATGAGATATTCAGAAAGTGTGACTGGCTGTCCCTGAACACACAACCCCATCTGCAGACGGACAAGGTTTTTGTATATGGGCTATCACATCAGTGACATGTCATGCCAATGATGCCTCAAAAGTGGGTTCCTCAATGCTGAAAAAAAAACAACAACAACAACACAACACTTCCTGGAAAAGTCTTCCTTCCATTACCCAGTACTGGGTACTCTCCCCCTCCTCTGAAAAAGAAAACTTTTCCATTATGACAACTTTCCAAATTTGTTGATGAAACTCTATTTTTGCTTGAGGAAAAAGAAATACGTGAACATTTCTGATTGTCTCCAGTATAGAATTTCCCTTTAAGCCCCAGGACAATATATGTATTGGCTTCTATGGCTTTCCCAAGAGAGAATATATCCAGTTTTGATAAAGAGATCAGTTTTCCCTTAAAAGAACTGGGAGGACCAAAAACAATTCTTTTGTCTGGAGCCAATACCCTTCACCCAAGCACATTATTATTGTAGCAATCTACTTTATTAAAAAAACAACATTTGATCAAAATTAAGTTAGGGGTCTGATAAGCTGGAGACATCACTGCTTGTTTCCATTCTTCACAAGACCAAATTTGCCCCAAATTTAGGAGATTAAGATACCTGAGTGAAAACACACATCCTTGCTGGTTTTGCAAACTTTCCAGCTCCATAGATCTGAATCATTCTCATAGAATTAAAAGGATCCTTAAAAGTTTACCTAAGTCTTATGGAGAAATTGAGGCCAAAAAAGATCAAGCAACTTGCCAAAAGTCACATACAAGCAGTGCTAGGAATCAGTCCCTCCTGCCTCCTCGTCCAGGACTCCTCCCATTCCACCATATTACCATTATGTAACTCAGCATTCAATTAATGAACCATGGCCTCCACCTTTTATTTTCAAAAATATTCTCATGTTAAATAAACTTATATAAAGCATATTTAATACCTAATTAGCACTCAGGAAACTATCATCTTTCAAAAAATAATTAGTATTTAGTAAATCAAACCGTCTAGTTCTCTGACACATTATATCCCTCCAATCAAAGCTCTAAATCTAGAAGAAATTCAAGCACAAACCAGGAAAAATGAATTAGCGGGGTGGGCCTCATTAGAATGGCAGGCATCAAAGCAACTGTTCCAAGGGGTGGGTGAGAGACCAGCCAATCAAGAGCACCCACTGAGGGGGTAAAAGCAGTGTAAGAAGGGGGCAGAGGTGAGATAGATACTCAGAGGCAGAGACCCCACTCCTGACAGCCCAGCCTGGGGAGGGCTTGCAACCATTAAAACAGCCCTGCCAAAAGCTAGCAACAAACATGATAAGGCCTGAGAACATTGTTGTTTCTTAATGTCTTCAAATTACTAGAAATTTCTGAACAAAGTCCCCTCTCCAGCCCCAACCATCAAGTATTATATAATCCATCATTGTATAACCACTCTGACATTTCAATAGACCTTTTCTGTTTCACCAAAACCTATTTTCCCTATTTTCCAAGTGAATTATGAAAGCATCTTAAGGCACATGACTCAGACATTGAAAGCCATGTTGTAGCTGAAGATACTACCCAAGCCAAGTCCTACCATCTCCTCCTCAGCTGGACACAAGCTCATGCACCCATGGGTGCGCACACACACACACACCATTCCCCCAAATATGTGAAACCTTACACACAACAAAAAGCCAAATTGGAAAAACACTGAAGAATGTAGTTCCTGTCTGTCAGCATAGACTCCCTCAGCTAGGTTAGATTATATGAGTGAGTACATGTGGTGATGGGTGAAGTCACTCACGTGTCTAACCTAGCTGAGTGATTCTATTTGATGGGCAGGAACCGCCTTCCTCAGTGTCTTCCTTTCAATCACTCTATTGGAGACACAACTTTCCCCTCCCTTTGTTCTCTTTCTTTTCTTTCTCTTCCTTTTTCTTCTTCTTCCCCCCTTTCTTCTTCTGTTCTTCTCTGGCACCAGGGAAAGCAGTTGCTTTAGTAAACAAAAAATAGTTTAGTGCCCTACATACTCAATGACAGCCCTTTCCCCTGCTGCCTGAATCCAGTCTAGACAACAGCTACCACTCAATTAGTACAAACTATTATTAGTGAAAAGCAAACTGGAACCTACAGATGCTCAAAAAAATAAATATTAGTTACAGTCTGAGGTTGCTTTTCTTATCATCACTTCATGATATGGGAGACATTTTCTATTTCTTTGAGGATAATAGTACTCATACAAAGAGTCAGGTGCCCCTTCTCTGACTCCACAACATGTGGGTAATACTTCTGATAATCACAGTGTATCAAAAGCCTGATGTTTTCTGTGCATTTAGGTCTGTGCCAATCAATTACATACATATGTCATCTCATTGAAATTTTACAATAACCTTGTGAGGTGGTTATAACTGTCTCCATCTTGCAGATGGAAAAATTGAGGCACTGAAGTAAATTAACTTCCCCAGAATCACTCATCTAGTAAGTGGCACCTCTGGGAATGCAGCCAAGGTTAAGTGAATCCAGAACTGGAGTTCTTGAATTTTACTCTATCCTGCCCCTCACACAAATTCACAGCTTTTTACTTCTATCTTCATCTACCCTGTCTCCCTCTCACTGCTCTGTGAGTTTCCTGAGAGTAGAGACTATGGCACAGTGTTAGGAGCCCAATAAAGTATATTCTCATCTGTCAGTGTCCACAGGGATTGGTTCCAGGACCCCCAATTATACCAAAATCCACAGATGCTCAAGTTCCTTGTATAAAATGACATGATACACTCAGTCCTGCATATCTTCAGGTTCTGCACCCATGGATATGGAGGGTCAACTATACTTCTGTTTTCCCACCTGAGCTCAAAACCAAATGAGGGGTAAGACAAAAGAGTAAGGCAGATGTATGTGAAAAATATATATATATATCAGCTTCGTTACTGAGAAAGACTAAGGTGGAGGAGGCGGCTCACTGTGTAGGAACCTTGGTCTTCTTGATGCCAAACCCCAGATTGGTCACAGTTGTGGCCAATGCCAGGAAAACCACAGGTGCCCACTCTTGCAGCAACGTGGATGGACCTAGAGATTATCATACTAAGTAAGTCAGGCAGAGAAAGACAAATATTATATGATATCAGATGATATTGCTTATATGTGGAATCTAAAAAAAAAAATGATACAAATGAACTTACAAAACAGACGCACAGACATACAAAACAAACTTATGGTTCCCAAACAGGAAAGGGAAGGAGGGATAAACTAGGAGTTGGGGATTAAGAGATAAACACAACGATAGGTAAAATAAACAACAAGGGTTTACTGTAGAGCACAAGGAATTATATTCAGTATCCTGTAACAACCTATAATGGAAAAGAATCTGGAAAAGAATCTGAAGTGTGTGTACACACACACATACACACACATATATATATGAAAATGTGAAAGTGTTAGTTGCTCAGTTGTGTCTGACTCTTTCCGACTCCATAGACTGTAGCCTGCCAGGCTCCTCTGTCCATGAGATTTCCCTGGGAAGAATACTGGACTGAGTTACCATTTCCTTCTTTAGGGAATCTTCCCGACCCAAGGATTGAACTGTTGTTTCTTAGATTTCCTGTATTGATAGTCAGGCTCTTTACCACTAGTGCCATCTTGGAAGCCTATACATATGTATATATATAATCACTTTCTTGTACACCTGAAACTAACACAACATTGTAAATCACCTATAATTCAATAAAAATAACAAGGTAAAATGGAAGAACAGACTGGAAAGAGAAGAGAGAGAGAGGAAGGGTCGAGCCACATGCAGTTGACCAGCCTGGGTCTCAGTATTATGAGTGGAGGGCATCTGGAGAGTCTTTTCAGGGGAAATCAGAAACTCAGGCCAAGAAGGTTCCAACCACCTCCCCTAACCTCAGTAACCAGAACTTGATATTCTTAAATTAGTTTGGCAGGGGAGTTGTAGTAAGATTAAAGGATAATTTTATCATAAGCTGTGCAATGTAACACAGAATTAATCAGCGCTCTGTAAGTGGAGAGCCCAAATCTAGAGCTGATTTGGGGAGAGGACTCTGGTTTCTTAATTCCCATATCAAGTGTATGGTTTGTTGGTACAGAGGCCACCCCTCTGTTAAGCTCAGGGTTTTACTGAGGGCTGAAAGGGCTGGATGGTGACATCCTGGCAAGTCGCCTGGGTCCTGGGGATGACATACACACATAAGTTCCAGCTTTGGGGGGCATCAGTGAAAAGAGGAGCCCTGGTGAGAACCAGGATGTACTGCTGACCAGGAGGCAAGGACACCAGTGACACTTGATTCAGGGTGGCAGAGGCACTAGCCTCAGCTCTCAGAGAAGGAGCGGAGCCATGGACGGAACCGAAGTGGAGAGCTCCGCTGGCTGCTTGGGATGCTTCACCTTCCCATTAGGAGACCTCAGATTGTGCCCAAGGCCTCCCAAAGCAGCACAATGTTTATAGACTCTCAGAATCTGCTTGCTATCATCCCATCCATCCCTTTCCCCTAATCATCTCATTGAAGTCATACTTGTCAATATTTTTACTCTGGAGATGGGAGAAAAACAGAACCTGTAAGTCAGCCAGCCAAAACAAAACTACATAGCCCGGCACAGAATTTGAGTCTTCTTGGACAGTCTGTACTCAA
Organism: Cervus canadensis; assembly: GCF_019320065.1. NCBI lineage: Eukaryota > Metazoa > Chordata > Mammalia > Artiodactyla > Cervidae > Cervus > Cervus canadensis. Next base: position 22,587,363 of record NC_057410.1, on the reverse strand, counting down.
AGAAAATAGTCTTTTGCTTAAACTGTCTAAATTGGCTCTTCTAGCTCTAAATATATTAAATTTTGACTTTCCAAATTTCTCTGGCTCTATTGGCCCACGGGAGCTGTTTTCTGCTGCCAAATAAGAAGTAGGGAATGGACACAATCTCAGCAATGAAAAGAAGTTGGCATCCTGTCACCAGGAACCCAAGGGTTACGGCTTAACCCAGCACCTATCACTGGATTTTGTTCAGAGATCTGGATGAAAGGACCAGCCCAAACTCTATCAACCAGCTATTTACTTTCATCGATGTTACTTTAGCAATTTTATCCTACCCAAATAGATTTTATCCTTACCATGTAATTAGGATCAAACTAAATTCCAATACAAACCCCCTGCCTTGTCCATTAATTCAGTCTAAACCTGTGCTCCCTGGCATGGTGGTGAAAACATTCTTTAAATGGCTTTATCCCTGTCTCTTCTGGTCTGCTCTGCACAGATAAAATCAGTGGCCAAAACTCAGAGCTTCCACTAGTGGCCCCAGCTCTATCACAAATAACCCAGTGAGGATCAGTAAAGATCAGATCAAGGATGACTCAGTAAACTTCATTGTCTATGGGAGAGACATCAGAATAGGTCCAAATGACAGTGACATTTGTTTAGAAGGAGCATGGGTCTATAAAATGTTATCTCTAAGCTCTAAGCTAAGCTGTTCAAACAAAAAGATAAGATCTTGAAATAATGGTTAGATTGATGTAATCTACTGTGAAAGGTTCGAACCCCATCTGTGATATCATTCAAGGCCAAGTTAAATCAGGCGTGATGGGAATGATGCTATCACTGCCTGGTCCCATCTAGACAAACACAACCAGCTAAAAAAGCATTAGGGCCCAAGGCAGTTCTCAACCAGAGATAATCCTAAAATCATGGGGGCAGCAGCAATGCTGTTTCTCCACTCACCTTTCAGGAAATTAATAAGTGCCAGAAGATTGTGCATGCAGCCCATGGAGTTAAATTTCACATGCCTGTTAAATTAGAGTAAATAAGGTAATTGATAGCATTCTGATTTTCCTTTTAAAAAGAGATTGAATTATTTCCCCTGGAAAAACTACAGAATCCAAGTATTATGATTTTGAAGATACAAAGAAAGAATGGTACAAGGGCAAGTCCTAGTTAACAGAAGAAAAACAACATGAATGATAGAAAACAATTTAACATTTTCACCTCCTCAAACTCTCCAACTTATCTTCCTCCTTCCCACCAACTGAAGTGCTTTTCAGAGTCACACAGTTAACAGAATCACTCAATAGTCAAAATTGTTAGTCTTGCATTCATTATCTGGATTAATTGCTGATGCTGATGAACTTTGGTCTGTGACCCTTTCGATTAAACCTTTCAGTTAACTATGGAGTAGCAATCAAAAATCCCCACTGAAAAATGTAAGACTTGTCTATTTTCATCAAGAATATTTGAATAAAATTACCTATCATTTAAAGTGAAAGTCCGCTTTTATATAAACATTTATAAATTTATTTTAAAAGCCCAGCATCTCAGGGTGATACAAAATTATTTCTAAAGTTACCATCAACATTGCTGTTGCTGTTGTTCAACATTCAGTCATGTGACCCCATGAACTGCAACACCCCGGCCTGCCCTGTCCTTCACCATCGCCTGGAGCTTGCTCAAACTAAGTCCATTGAGTCAGTGATGCTATCCAACGATCTTGTCCTCTGTCATCCGCTTCTCCTCCCGCCTTCAATCTTTCCCAGCATCAGAGTCTTTTTTAATGAGTCGGCTCTTTGCACCAGGTTGCCAAAAACTGGAGCTTCAGCTTCAGCATCAGTCCTTCCAGTGAATATTCAGGACTGATTTCCTTTAGGATGGACTGGTTGGATCGCCTTGCAGCCCAAGGGACTCTCAAGAGTCTTCTCCAACACCACAGTACAAAAGCATCAATTCTTTGGCACTCAGCCTTCTTTCTGGTCCAACTCTCACACCCATATAGGATTACTAGAAAAATGATAGCATAGCTTTGACTACATGGACCTTTGTCGGCAAAGTAACATCTCTGCTTTTTAATATGCTGACTAGGTTTGTCATAACATTTCTCCCAAGGAGCAAGCATCTTTTAATTTCACGGCTGCAGTCACCATCTGCAGTGATTTTGTAGCCCAACAAAATAAAGTCTGTCACTGTTTCCATTGTTTCGCCATCTATTTGCCATGAAGTGATGGGACAGGATGCTATGATTTTAGTTTTCTGAATGTTGGGTTTTAAGCCAACTTTTTCACTCTCTTTTTTCACTTTCATCAAAAGACTCTTTAGTTCTTCTTCACTTTCTGCCACAAGGGTGGTGTTATCTGCATGTCTGAGGTTATTGATATTTCTCCTGGCAATCTTGATTCCAGCTTGTCTTCATCCAGCCAAGCATTTCACATGATGTACTCTGCATATGAGTTAAATAAGCAGGATGACAATATATAGCCTTGATATACTCCTTTCCTGATTTGGAACCAGTTTCTTATTCCATGTCCAGATCTAACTGTTGTTTCTTGACCTGCATACAGATTTCTCAGACAGCAGGTAAAGTGGTCTGGTATTCCCATCTCTTTAAGAATTTCCCACAATTTGTTGTGATCCACACAGTCAAAAGCTTTGGCATAGTCAATAAAACAGTAGATGTTTTACTGGAACTGTCTTACTTTTTCTATGATCCAATGGATGTTGGCAATTTGATCTCTGGCTCCTCTGCCTTTTCTAAATCCAGCTTGAACATCTGGAAGTTCATGGTTCATGTACTGTTGAAGCCTGGCCTGGAGAATTTTGAGCATTACTTTGCTAGCGTGTGAGATGAGTGCAACGCTGTGGTAGTTTGAACATTCTTTGGTATTGCCCTTCTTTGAGATTGGAATGAAAACTGACCTTTTCCAGTCCTGTGACCACTGCTGAGTTTTGCAAATTTGCTGGCATATTGAGTGCAGCACTTTCACAGCATCATCTTTTAGGATTTGAAATAGCTCAACCTCCACTAGCTTTGTTCGTAGTGATGCTTCCTAAGGCCCACTTGACTTTGCATTCCAGGATGTCTGGCTCTAGATGAGTGATCACACCATTGTGGTTATCTGGATCATGAAGATCTTTTTTTGTATTGTTCTTCTGTGTATTCCAGCTACCTCTTAATATCTTCTGCTTCTATTAGGTCCATACCATTTCTGTCCTTTATTATGCCCATCTTTGAATGAAATGTTCCTTTGGTATCTCTCATTTTCTTGAAGAGATCTCTATAGTCTTTCCCATTCTATTGTTTCCCTCTATTTTGAGAACCCCATGAACAGTATGAAAAGGCAAAAAGATAGGTCACTGAAAGATGAACTCCCCAGGTCAGTAGATGCCCAGTATGCTACTGGAGATCAATGGAAAGAATGAAGAGATGGAGCCAAAGCAAAAACAACACCCAGTTGTGGATGGGACTGGTGATCGAAGTAAAGTGTAATGCTATAAAGAGCAATATTGCATAGGAACCTGGAATATTAGGTTCATGAATCAAGGCAAATTGCAAGTGGTCAAACAGGAGATGGCAAGAGTAAACAGCGACATTTTAAGAATCAGTGAACTAAAATGGACTAGAATGGGTGAAACTAACACAGATGACCATTATATCTACTACTGTGGGCAAGAATCCCCTAGAAGAAATGGAGTAGCCATCATAGTCAACAAAAGACTCTGAAATCCAGTACTTGGATGCAATCTCAAAAACGACAGAATGATCTCTGTTCATTTCCAAGGGAAACCATTCATCATCACAGTAATCCAAGTCTGTGCCCCAACCAGTAATGCTAAAGAAGCTGAATATGAACAGTACTATATAGACCTACAAGACCTTCTAGAACTAACACCCAAAAAAGATGTCCTTTTCATTATAGGGGACTGGAATGCAAAAGTAGGAAATCAAAAGATACCTGGAGTAGCAGGCAAATTTGGCCTTGGAGTACAGTTAGAAGCAGGGCAAACATTAACAGAGTTTTGCCAAGAGAACACACTGGTCACAGCAAACACCCTCTTCCAACAACACAAGAGAAGACTTGACACATGAACATCACCAGATGGTCAATACCAAAATCAGATCGATTATGTTCTTTGCAGCCTGAAATGGAGAAGCACTATACAGTCAGCAAAAACGAGACTGGGAGCTGACTGTGGCTCAGGTCATGAACTTCTTATTGCCAAATTAAGACTTAAATTGAAGAAAGTAGGGAAAACCACTAGGCCATTGAGGTATGGCCTAAGTCAAATCCCTCAAGATTATGCAGTAGAAGTGACAAATAGATTCAAGGGATTAGATCTGATAGACAGAGTGCCTGAAGAACTATAGACGGAGGTCGTGACATTATACAGCCGTCAGTGATCAAGACCTTCCCCAAGAAAAAAATTGCAAAAATGCTTGTCTGAGGAGACCTTACAAATAGCTGTGAAAAGAAGAGAAGTGAAAGGCAAAGGAGAAAAGGAAAGGTATACCCATTTGAATGCAAAGTTTCGAAGAATTGCAAGGAGAGATAAGAAGGCCTTGATAACTGTAGCTTTGTAGTATACTTTGAAGTCAAAGTGTGAGATTTCTCTGACTTTTTCTTTTTTCCTAAAGATTGCTGTGACTATTCAAGGTTCATACAAATTTTTGGATTATTTGCTCTAGTTCTGTGAAAAAATGTCATAGGTACTATGATAGAAATTATATTAAATCTGAAAATTGCTTTGGGTAGTAGGGACTCTTTAGTAATATTAATTCTTCTAATCCAGTAACACAGGATTTTTTTTAATTTATGTGTATCAGTTTCAGTTTCCTTCATCAATGTCTTATTATAGATCTGTCACCTCCTTGGTTAAATTTATTCCTGTGCATTTTTTTCCTTTTGATTGAAATAGTTGGAATATTTTGGAAATTAGAATAGTTTTCTTCCTTGTTCTTTCTGATAGTTTACTATTAGTGTATAGAAAAGCAACATATTTCTGTATATTAACCTTGTATCATGCAACATTACTGAATTCTTTCATTGGTTTTAATAGTTCATGGGTAGAGACTTTAGTGTTTTCTGTATTTAGTATCATGCCATCTACAAATACTGATGGTTAATTTATGACAAAGGAGACAAGAACACACAATGGGGAAAAGAAAGTCTCTTCACTAAGTGGTATTGAGAAAGCTGGACAGGTACTTCTAAGAGAATGCAACTAGAACATTTTCTCACATGATATACAAAAGCAAAATGGATTAAAGACTTAACCGTAAGATGGGAAAATATGAAACTCCTAGGAGAAAACAGAGATAGTACATTCTTTGACATTGGTCTTTGCAATATTTTTTTGGATCTGTCTCCTCAGGCAAGGAAAACAAAAGTAAAAATAAACAAATGGGACCTAATCGAGCTTAAAAAGCTTTTGGACTGTGAAGGAAACTGTCAACAAAATGAAAAGACAACCTACTGAATGGGAGAAGATATTTGCATATGATGTGTCTAGCAAGGGATTAATATCCGAAGTAAATAAAGCTCACATACAACTCAATATAAAAAAACAAACAACCCAATTTAAAAATGGGCCAAAGACTTGGATAGGCATTCCTCCAAAAGAGACATACAGATGACCAATATGCACATAAAAAGATGCTGAACATCACTAATGATCAGGTAAATGCAAATCAAAACCACAATGAATGATCATCTCACACCTGTCAGAATGACTATCAAAAAGACAACAAAAAGCGAATGTTTAATGAGGATGTGGAGAAAGGGGAACCCTAGCACACTGTTGGAGGGAATGTAAATTGGTACAGTCCTATGGAAAATAGTATGGGCGTTCCTCAGAAAAAAATATTTTTTAATACACCAGTCACATGATCCAGATATCCAACTCCCGGATATTTATCCAAAGAAATGAAGCACTAATTCTAATTAGAACATGCATCCCAATGTTCATAGCAGCATTATTTACAATAGCCAAGATATGGAGGCAACTAAGTGTCCATAAGCAGATGATAAAGATGTGGTTTATATATACAATGAAATCTTATTACCCAGCCATAAAAAGAATGAAAATTTGCCATTTGCAACAACATGGATGGACCTAGAGGGCATTATGCTTAGTGAAATAAGTTGGACAGAGAAAGACAAATACTGTATGTTTTCACTTATATGTGGAATGTGAAAAATAGAACAAAGGATTGAATATAACCAGAAACAGTCACAGATATAGAGAGCAAACCAGGGGTTACCAGTAGGGAATGAGGTGAGGGAAAGGCAAGTTAGAGAGAAGGGATTAAGATGTACAAACTATTGTGTATAAAACAACTTACAAGGGTATATTGTACAGCACAGGGAAGGTAGTCAATATTAATGATAACTTTAAATGAAGTATAAGCTATAAAAATATCAAATCACTATGTTGTACATCTAAAACTAATACAACAAGTCACCTATATCCCAGTTAGAAACAATAATAATAAAATAAAATAGAGAGGTGGGATGGGAGGAAGAATACACATTTATCTTTTCTCCCATCTTAACCCAGAGTAAAAGTTTAATCATCTTTCTAGACACAGTGTCCAACCATCAGCTGGTTTTTGACCTCTGGGCTCCACTGAGAATTGCTTCAAAGGCAGAAATGTGCTGCTCAGGGTCTTCCTGGTGATATGGATGAGAAGAGCAATGTTTTAGGGGATTGACATTCTATGAATCATTTCTCAAGGAAACTGCCTCACACCTATTCAGGAAGTAGACAGAATCGATCCTGACACTCTCTTTTAGAAGAAACAGAATTTCCTGAGTCACTTCTGAAGTGTCCACACTCACATATCAGGAAGGCAAGGCTTCCCTGAAGCCTTAATTTGCATAAATATATTTGCCACTTACACCTGCTTGCCATAGACCACCATACTTCTGAGAGAGAACAAACACCAAAGACATTTTGTTTTTCTTTCCATTTGTCTTCATTTTATTTTTTTAATTAATTAGCTTATTTTAATTGGAGGATAATTGCTTTATGATATTGTGATGGATTTTGCCATTCATCAGTGTGAATTGGCCACAGGTACACATGTGTTGACCCCATCCTGAACCCTTTTCCCACCTCCATCCTGACCCCATCTCTCTGGATTGTCCCAAAGCACCTGCTTTGGGTGCCCTGCTTCATGCATCTAACTTGCACTGGTCACCTATTTTACATATGATAATGTACATGTTTCAATGCTATTCTCTCAAATCATCCCACCCTCGCCTTCTCCCACTGAGTCTGAAGGTCTTTTCTTTACATCTGTGTCTTTGCTGCCCTGCATGTAGGATTGTCTGTACTGCCTTTCTAAATTCCATATATATGCATTAATATACAGCATTTGTCTTTCTTTTACTGACTTACTCCACTCTATGTAATAGACTCCAGGGTCATCTACCTAATTAGAATTGACGCAAATGTGTTCCTTTTCATAGCTGAGTAATATTCACCACAGACATTTTGGCGTCAGCCCTGACAACCTTGTATCCCACATCATTTCACGCTATGTGGCCAATGTCTTTCCGACTCAGAGTACAAACTTTCCCCATCGCAGCAACACCCATCACCTCCCCTGACTTTCATTTCACAAGAGGCCAGAAGTCCAGCTTTCCTAGGTTTATTTTAACCACCAGAGATGTGCAGCATCCCTGGGTTGAAAGAGCCAGCACTGGCTTCTGCAAGCTACCCACTGACACGTCTGTTCCTCCCCAGACTCCACCCCTGGAGTGGCCTGAGGAGGGCACAACAGAACGAAGGAAATGAACCCATCTTGAAACTCAGTCACAGTGACTGCCCCCCTATCATTTCACACACAGTGATCTGAGGTGTGATGTTTCCTCTAAGACAGGGTGTCCATGGGAATCAGTAGACAGCCTCTGGGGGGAAACAAGAAGTGTCTTGAGACCAGCCTCGTTGGAGTCGTCCTGCAGTGACCTCACATGTAGCCAAAACTTTGCCTTCCGGGCTGCCAGAGCAGATGGCCCTTGCCTCAGCCACACCTGTTGGATCTCCATCCTCCGCCTTGATGCCCCTCCAAATCTCCACAACCAAACAAAAATGCTTCCTTTCCTCAGCCTCTGTCACATTCTGTACTGCTCATGATATTTTAAATATTCATTTTCCAGTATGTATGTGTAATTGCTTAATCCTCTATTAAAGGGTAAAAAGGCAAGAACATGCTTTTCCTCCCACAGTACCTAGGACTGTGCCCTGCTCGAGTGGGAACTCAGTAAATATATGCCACACCGAACAGAGACAAAATACTTAGTCTGCCACCATTACCAGTGTGTTACTAAGATGGATCTTTATATGTATCATTCTAAAATATTTGAAAGCCGTAAGAAGAGATATTCTAATAGATCTCAGTGAAAAACTTGAGTTGAAGTTTGAGTTTATATGCTTTTTCAAAAAGAAAAGATTATTTAAACCAAAACTCTAATACTTAAGGATTTCCTTATGGAGGTCACTGGATGTAAGCAGAAATATGTAATATGATAAGGCAACATTTAAATTATTAATGACCATTAATTATGGTAGAACAAAGTGATTTTCTTTTCCTGCCACTGAAATTCACATGCCCTCCCTTGGAGGGTGGTGATGTAACATGCCACTGAAATTCTACCTCCCCCACTGCAAAAAGTGAGTTTTTAGTGGTACAGAGGCTTCTCAGCAACCTGAAGTATTATAACGTCTCTTTCTGTCTCATCCTAAGAACTGCCCAGTCATTTTCACCAGGCTTTCATTCCAGGGTTTCATCCCGGAGCCCAGCATTGCAGACAGGCACAGCCAGCAAGCAGGCCAAGTGGCAGGAAGCAGATTCTTGAAATTCAAGTTAGAGCGTGACACATCAAGCCTCTATATCCCAGCTGGCCACAGTGATCAGAATCACTGAGTTGCCAAAATAGTTTGGTTTGCATTCATATCCAGATGATGTTGACATCATTAACCAGTGATGTTGACAGACTTTGGTTCGTGATCCTTTAGTTAACAATGGGGTGAAAAATCAAAATCACAAATGAAAAATGTCAGAGTTGCCTATTTTCTTCAAAATCAAACAGCTGTAGGCAGTTCAGCCGCAAGTGATTCTAGTGAGTGGCAAAATCATGCAGATGGCTTTTGATATACGTGCCTCTTAGCCAGGGCACGTCACCCACACTTCCTCAGCCCAACAGCGAACATGATGTTACTTCCACATCTGCCTGGGGGTGACACGTGGTGGGGTTAAAAGGGCACTAGATCCGCATTTAGAGTTCTTTCCAGCAACACTAACTGTACACAGATGTTGACAAGAAGAAGGTTTCTTAAATATTTTATTTTTAAAAAAGGAATACATGCTCATTATAGGCAACACAAACAATACAGAACAATATAACAGGAAGGGTTGGTCCTCCTTCACTCCCACCAGTTTTACTCTTCTCTCCAGATTCTCAATGGAAATTTTGGCACAAGTTCATTCAGATCTTTTTCCTGTGTGTTCATAAAGACACATGTATATAAGGAAATGGCAACCCACTCCAATATTCTTGCCTGGAAAATCCCATGGGCAGAGGAGCCTGGTGGACTACAGTCCATGGGGTCACAAAGAATAGGACACAACTGAGCAAACATTAACATACAACCATTACATGTATGTATGCATATATATACACACACATCTGTAATATATTATCAAAACTTATCTATAAAATCCTTTTGTGAATACTTTTCAGTGGTATTATATTCACTTAACAACACAATTAAGAGTTCTCTATTTGTGGTAACTGAATGTATTGCCAGTATTTATGTTTTCCCACAGTGAGTTCCTTATCCCCTAAGCTTCAGTTCAGGTCCCTTCTCTGTAAAATGAAGATAATGAATCCATTGTCACAGGCTTGTGGAGGGCATCCGTGAGAAGTCACTTGTAGGGCAGGGACTCACAGATTCCCTCTGGGTGAACATCACCCCAAATCCTCATCTTTATTTGTTGTTTATATATTGGTCTTCTCTGTTTGGCCCCACTAGTCTGTAAGATCTTGGAGGTGAGGTCTGTGTCTTCTTAGAGATGTGTCCGCAGTGCCTGGAACAGAACTTGGCCTGACCTGTGAGCACAGTGAATGCTCCTTCATTAGCTGGCTCGCTGGCTTCTTCGCCATTCTCATCTGGACTGGCCCTGCCCCAAAGTGCCAGCTGAGTAGCTGAGTGGGAAGCACCAGGTGGAGGTCTGCTAGCCCACTTGGGGTGTGGAGGTGGGCAGGCCTGAACCACGTGTTAGAAAAGAGTACATGAGGCGGAGATGGGAGGCGGAGGGGCAGTTCAGGTAAACACACTGTGGAGGTCAAAGAAATGAAGGATAAGCAGGAGCATGGCATCAGAGCACGAGGTGAACGAGGGTGTTATCAAAAGGGGTACCTAAAGGTGAGATGCCAACAGGTTTACCTGACTGTTTTCTGTCTCCTGGATGGGAGGGGCTTCCCATGTGGCACAAAGACTCTTCCTGCCAATGCAGGAGCCACAGGAGACTCGGGTTTGCTCCCCGGGTCAGGAAGATCTCCTGAAGTAGGAAATAGCAACCCACTCCAGTATTCTTGCCTGGAAAGTTCCATGGACAGAGAAACCTGGTGGGCTACAGTCCATGGGGTTGCCGAGTCAAGTAGGACATGACTGAGCATATAGGCATGCCTGGGTGGGAGGGGCCTGGTCCCTAAGTATAATCAGGGTCTGAAGGGGCAGTTCCACCTCTCACCATCAGAAAGCAGGTCCTGAATAAGGGGGTCAAAAGGGAGAAACGTCCATTGATAAAAGAGGTATACAAACTACTATATATAAAATAAACTACAGGACTATATTGCATAACACAGAGAAAACAGCCACTATTTTATAATGAGTATGAATGAAATATAACCTTTAAAATCACTGTATTGTGAATCACTGTATTTGTACACCCATAGCATATAATATTGTACATCAACTATACTTCAGTTTTAAAATGTGAAAAAACAGCTGTGGGGATATTATATGCAACATAGTGACTATATATGTATTGCATCTTTGAAAGTTGCTAAGAGAATAGACCTTAAAAATTCTCATCACAAAAAAAGATTTGTAACTATATGTGGTGACATGTTAAGTAGACTTAGTGTGACGATCATTGCACAATACGTACAAACAGCAGTCAGTATGTTTCACACCTGAAACTAACAATCTTTTTTTAAAAATTTATTGGGAAATAGTTCTTCACAACATTGTACTAGTCTCTGCGGTACAGTGAAGTGAATCAGCCATGTGTACATATATCCTCTCCCTTCTGGATTTCCCTTCCATTTACGTCACCACAGAGCGTTGAGTAGAGTTACCTGCACTGTACAGCGGGCTCTCACTAATTATCTGTTCCATGCATAGCAGCGTAAACATGTCAATCCCAATTTCCCAATTCATTCCACACAATCCCCTTCCCCCCGAATATTTTTATTCTCTAAGTCAGTGTCTCTATTTCTGCTATGCAAATAAGTTCATCTGTACTATTTTTTCTAGATTCCACATATATGCATTAATATATGACATTTGTTTTACTCTGACTTACTTCACTGTGGATGACAGTCTCTAGGTCCATTCACATCTTATATGTCATTTATCTCTCAGTTTTTTAAAAGGCAGCACCTGGCCTCAGAGGCAGCTTGGGAACTTCCCACCGAGGGAGTCTGGAATCCTGCAGTGCTGGAGCTGGAGGGGTGTGGGGATACACGTCCTGTAACTCTCAGACTCTTAATAAGGATCAGAATCCCCTGGACACTTGGTCAAATGCAAGTACCTGAGCCCCACCCACAGATTCTCGGTTCTGATTCTGCAGGCCTGGGGATTTGGGCCAATCTCTTGGCCAGCAAATGAAGGAAAGATCCAAGCAATGCACACACCCTGGTGAGAGGCAGAGTCAGAGCAAGGACACAGTGAGGGAGTGGAGAGCTGTTCAGGAGGAGGGTCTAGGGAGCAGCAGGAAGTGGGGAATGCTGTGTCTCCCTCAGTCTCTTCAGGGGAAGGCGGCAGAGCACACCGCGGGGCAGAGGTCCTCCACGTCTGCAGCCCAGACCAGTAGCATCGACATCACCCTGGAAATTGTTAGGAAAGCAAATTCTTGGACTCCACCCCAAATCTACTGATGACACACTGCGGGTGAGAACTGGCAACCGGTTTCAGCAAATCCTCCAGGCCATTCTAGTGCTCCCCAGTGTTTGAGAACCCTACAACCAGAGGTAATCAGGTGACCATTTGTATATACTGCCTTTCAGAAAAGTTCAACTTGCTTCTGGATATGGCATACCTAGTGTTCCACAAACTCACTGGAAACCTCACTGCCAATACATTGTCAAGGTCACACTTAGGAGAATTTGAGAAATCACTCCACTTTCCTTTCCAGAGTAGTGGATCCATTCCAACAATTTCCAGAAATCCATTATGTACTGGAAATTGATGATACAAAGTATCAACTCCAGCTGAGTTGCCTCCTATGGGAATTGCTGGGAGGCACAGTTGCCATCATCATCACAATAACCGTCACTATCATCATTGGCAACATTTACATAATGATTAATATGTTGGACACTGTCACTAGAACTTTATATTTATCCATTTAACCTTCCCCCCCACCAAACACAAATCATAAAGTTGATACTGTATTTGTATCCTTCCTTTTTTTTTTTTTCGTATCCTTCCATTTTACACATGAGAACCTGAGGCAAAGAGAGCTTAAGCAAACTGCCAATAATCCCACTGCTCCTAAGGGTTCAGAGTTTTGAACTCAAGCAGATGGCCTCCTGAGCCTCCACTCCTGAATTCTGTGCAAGAGAGGCAGCCTAGATAATGGTTAAGAGTACTCAGTCTGGAGCCAGATCACTGGATTTAAATGCCACTCACTGGCAACTCCCTCCAATACTCTTGCCTGGAAAATCCCATAGACGGAGGAGCCTGGTAGACTACAGTCCGTGTGGTCTCAAAGAGTTGGACACGACTGAGTGACTTCACTTTCTTTCTACTTGTAGCAATCATCTACTAACTGGTCTCTGGTTTCTAGTCACCCTTTCCTGGAAATCCATCCTAAAATAATTATCTTTATATGCAAATTTACTTCTGTCACCATCCTCAATATCCCGTTTTCTCTTGCCATATGACAAAATCTAAGCATATGACGCTATTCACAAGGAAGTTTCCACTTATTCATTCTGCTTCATCTTCTGCATTCCTCCCGGTACACTAAGCCACACCACCCTTGGTTTACTCAGTTCAGTTCAGTTCAGTCCCTAGTCGTGTCCGACTCTTTACGACCCCGTGAATCGCAGCACGCCAGGCCTCCCTGTCCATCACCAACTCCCAGAGTTTACTCAAACTCAGGTCTATCGAGTCGGTGATGCCATCCAGCCATCTCATCCTCTGTCGTCCCCTTCTCCTGCCCCTAATCCCTCCCAGCATCAGGGTCTTTTCCAATGAGTCAACTCTTCGCATGAGGTGGCCAAAGTACTGGAGTTTCAGTTTCAGCATCAATCCTTCCAAAGAACACCCAGGACTGATCTCCTCTAGGATGGACTGGTTGGATCTCCTTGCAGTCCAAGGGACTCTCAAGAGTCTTCTCCAACACCACAGTTCAAAAGCATCAATTCTTTGGCACTCAGCTTTCTTCACAGTCCAACTCTCACATCCATACATGACCACTGGAAAACCATAGCCTTGACTAGACGGACCTTTGTTGACAAAGTATAATGTCTCTGCTTTTTAACATGCTATCTAGGTTGGTCATAACTTTCCTTCCAAGCAGTAAGCGTCTTTTAATTTCATGGCTACAGTCACCATCTGCAGTGATTTTGGAGCCCAAAAAAATAAAGTCTGACACTGTTTCCACTGTCTCCCCATCTATTTCCCATGAAGTGATGGGACCAGATGCCATGATCTTAATTTTCTGAATGTTGAGCTTTAAGCCAACTTTTTCACTCTCCTCTTTCACTTTCATCAAGAGGCTTTTTAGTTCCTTTTCACTTTCTACCATAAGGGTGGTGTCATCTGCATCTCCTTGATTAAGCCAGCTTATGCTTCCTTGACTGGAATTTCCTACCATCCAGCCCTACTCTTGGGAAATTCCTACTTACTTTAAGTTTTGGCTAAACCACTGTTTCTTTAGGAAGTCTCCCCTGGGTTTGCCCCTATTCTAGCTTAAGACGTCCTTTTGGTTTTTGCTTCCATTGGTCAAATGGCCATTATAGCAGTTAGTACATTGTGTTGGCATTGTGGGCCTGTTTCTCCAGTAGCCTATGAACTTTTGAGAGCTGAAACTATCATCTTTTTGCCATTTTCCCAGTATACATCATAGATGCAAATGAATAGTTAAATGAATGAGTAGAGTGCCTAGGGGACAGGTGAGTCCTTTACTTTAGGGAAGGCAAGAGACAAAGTTCAAGAATAACCAGAGAGGGAACTGAAGTAACAATGAAGTCATCATAGCTGGTATGAGATAATGTCTAGGAATCCAGTGTATAAACGATGCAGCAATCCCGAAGCCCAGGGCTGAACTGAATATGCATCATTTCCTGGCTTGACATTATTGAGATATCTTTTACTGGGCATCCAGTTCTAGGAATCATTTAGTGGAAAATGCCTCTACCTATCCAAAGATTTCTTGGTACTCTGCACAATACAAAGTTTTTCAAAGTCCCAATAGGATTCCCTCCTCAATGAAAAGTTCTCTTGAAAGGGGTTTTCTGGATGGAGAGTTTGTTTACATGCATGCTTGAGAGGACCCACTTTGAGGATGAATGCTCACGAAGGTCACACGGAGGAAAAATTAGAAGCAATAACTGGAGTGAAAAAAAAGATCATAAGCTTATTTGCAGATATGAAAAGTCCAGACTTAATATTTAAACCAATAAACATCTGAGTCTTAACAAACTAAAAGAAGACTTTCCCTTAAACCTAAATTTTCCTTTTGTTAAGAATAAAATGAAACTACCAATGATATATCTAAAGTTTCATTACAGTGGCTTGCTTAGTTTAATGATACATCTGATAGTGCTTGCTTGGTGATTACTTGAGTTCAGTCTATTTGTCACTGAATTTTGTATACTAATATGCCACTAATACTACACATTCTGAAATAAGTTGTCATAATATATATGACATCAGCCACCAGGGAAGCCCATGTGCATGTATATACCCACACACATCAAGAAAGAGCAAAATGACACTTATAATGAAAAAACAAACCCCAAGGGCATATTCAGGCTTCCCTGGTGGCTCAGATAGTAAAGAATCTGCCTACAATGTAGGAGACCTGGGTTCAATCCTGGGCTGGGAAGATACCCTGGAGAAGGGAATGGCAACCCACCTCAGTATGCTTGCCTGGAGAATCCGACGGACAGAGGAGGCTGGTGGGCTACAATCCACAGGGTCGCAAAGAATCAGACATGACATTGTGACTAACACTTTAAAGGCATATTCCTTTAATAAAAATTTCCATATTAAATAGTGTCCCCAGTCTTTGAAAAGAACTTTTTGAAAAGTAGCAGTCAGCTCAAAACTGTTTCTGGAGTGAAATTCTCCAGATTTTAGCTTCCAATTACTGTTTAAAGTTTGCCAGACGATCATGGAGAAAAACATTCCCAAGGGAATGATCTAGGACCTTTGTAAACAGTGCTGGAAACTTTAATGCAGGCTAATTATTAAAATGGAGCAAACGATAATTCTAGATGTGGAGTGAAACCCCATATCCTTACATCTCTGAAAGCACAGTGACATCAAGAAACATGTTGATTTCCTGCTCTCTGGCATCCTTTTCAGGATCCTTTCCAAATACTGAATGTGGAAGACTCTGGAAGAAGTAAAGAGACATAAAGAGATGTCTTGAAGGAAGTATAATTTGGAAGAGAGAAGAGCACAATAGGAAAAGTATACATGGGGGAAAGACACACAGAGCAATTAATGTACTCAGAGACTTCGTGTGCGCTGTTGCCTCTCCCTGGAACGCATTTCCCCTTAGAGGTGTGAATAGCTCATCCCTCACTTTTTCAGGTCTTTACTCAAAGCCCACCTTCAGTAGGGCCTCTCCTGGCTACCTTATATAAACTTTCAATCCTTGCCTTGCCCTAATGTTTCATGTTACTCTTTCCCACTTTAGATTTTCTCTTCTGTACTTATCATTATCTAATCTACATTATATTTTAATTATTAATCTTCTTCATTGTCTCTTCCACCGGAATGTAAATTCCACAAGGCAGGGAGTTTTGTCTGTTTGGTTTGTTACTGGATTCCCAGCAGCTAGAATACTGCCTGGCACTGAGAAGTTACTCAGTAAACATTTGTTGAATAAATAAATAAGTTGTTTGGAGGGGGCTTAAGTTATTTATGATCAGGTTATTATTAAAATATCAAATTGACAGAAATAGAGCTTTGACATGAGGGAGTCAGGTTCATGAATTTGGGCAGACAGTTTGGAGACAAATAGGGAGAACTTGGAATGTCTGCCAAGAACTCACAAATACAAGACTCCTGGGAGAATCTCAGGAGTCATTTGGTCCACTTCTCTCATTTCTAGGCAGCCCCACGCCTAAGTCATCCTGAACAAAACAAACTATTCAGCTCTCTATTTACACAAGTTTCATTGCGTATTTCTCAGAGGCTGAGGAAAACATCACAGAGGTCAAATTTACAGCCGGGTGGCTCCATTTTCAGCCTCAGAGGAGGAAATTTACACCTTTGCAGAGCTGACCTTCTGGATTCCTTCTCAATGTTTTAGATGATTGGGCCTAGATATAACTTTCATTCCCTCTAAAGGAAAATCTGGAAAGGAAGTGGTGGTCTAGTCAAATACAATTTTTCTTTCTGTTCCAAATTCAGAGAAGCAGCTCCCTGAAACTTACAAGGGGTCTCTGGTTCATTGGCACTCACCACTGCGGTTGTGCTTCTCGGAAGAGAACATTCTAAGCAGTTGAAGCCATGGGTGACAAGCGTTCATTATCTGTTTGAGCATCATGTGCTGTGCTGTGCTTAGTCACTTAGTCGTGCCTGACTCAGCGACCCCATGGACCCCAAGCTACCAAGCTCCTTTGTCCATGGGGATTTTCCAGGCAAGAATACTGGAGTGGGTTGCCATGCCCTCCTCCAGGGGATCTTCCCAACCTGGGGACTGAACCCAGGTCTCCCACATTGCAGGCGGATTCTTTACTGTCTGAGCCATCAAGGAAGTCCATAGTTAGTTCCTAAAGTCCAACTGCATTCATTTCCAACACCTCTCACCTGTCTTCATGGAAGGAAGAGGTGTAAGAGACATAGGACATGATAGACATAGAATGATCTATGTGGAGCGGAACTGGACTTCTAACTTGCTGCCACTCCACCCTGAAAGCCATTTGTGTACAGGGCATTTATGGGTGCAGGCGTCCACTGGCAAAATAAGTCCCAACCTGCTCCCCAATAGGGAGCATGCAATCTAAGAAAAGGAAGATAGAACAAAAGGAAACAACATGAGAAAGAAGGGATAGAGCAGAAACTGGGAGATGCAACCTCACAAAACAGGCATTCAATAGCTACTTGATGAGTTGAATTATTTGCTAAAAGTTTCATTTGATTTTAAGGAACATTTACTCCCATTTAGCTGGTTTAAGTGAGTCTTAACATAACTGAAAATAAGCTATTGCACCAACAAGGAAAAACAAACTCCTGGCTGCGTGCTGCAATGGATGAAATGAAAAACAGCATTCCTAATTAACATTTAAAATTCCTGAGTGAAATATTCAACAGACTGTAATAAAAACCGTTAAAAGTATTCAAATATTTACAAGCAAATTACCTCTTTTCTTGACCTCTTCTTTTAAATCAGGAGATAATAACTTTTTGTTTTTAAAGTTATTTTTTTTCTTGCATTTTTCACTCTATACCCAATACTTGCTTTTCTGATATAGACATTACAGTGGTGGTTTAGTCACTAAGTCGTGTTCTACCCTTGTGGCCCCATGGACTGTAGCCCACCAGGCTCCTCTGTCCATGGGATTATCCAAGCAAGAATACTAGAGTAGGTTGCCATGCCCTCTTCCAGGGGATCTTCCCAACTCAGGGATCCAACCTGGGTCTCCTGCATTGCAGGCAGATCCTTTACCGACTGAGCTATGAGGGAAGCCCATTATACAGCTCATTAATTTTAGACCAAGAAATGCATAAATAATATTCACTAATTTGGAAAAAAAAAGCTGAAACCATCAATGGAGATAAAATGGGCAGTATAACACACTGATGATGTGTCTGTTTTATTTGGAGCCTAGCAATGGTCATATGTTTTAGATTGTCTGGTGTTTTGTGGGTGAGGATACTAATCATCAACTATACACTTATTTTTATCGTTCAAATTAGACTTTTAACAATGTGGCTTTATATATGTACACACACACACATATATATATCTTACAATGCATTTCCCTATTTTTGAAGAACGACTGTATCTCTTTGGCACTTGAAATACTGATTTGAAACAAATACTTACTCACATTTTACTTTCCTCCTTAGATGTGTTTTCATTAATCAGTTTGCCATTATTCTTTGTCTGCACAGTCAAAAGATACAAATTCTGCTGACATCTCAATGCTCTTAAAAATTGTCCTAACGCCCTTAGGACCCATATTTTCAAACTTGATTGTGTTACCTTTCTAGAAAGGGCAGGAAGAAAATGAACATTCACTAAACAGTTTCTCTGTGCTGTCTTTTTGTTTGTTGGGTGTTTTATATGTCAATTCATTTCAATGTAAGTAATAGTATCCTTATTTTACCTCTCAGGAAACTGAGACGGTTACTGACCCAGAGTCACACTGCTAGAAATAGCAGAGCCAGGACTGAATCCAGGTCTGTTGAATTGCAAGGCATGGGTTCCTGTCCACATCGTAGGGAGACGGAATTTTGCAACAGCTGGAATGAGCCTCAAAGATCAATTAATCCAACAGGGCAAACCCTCCCTCCCTCTCCATCTGCTTACAACTCTGCCAAATACACACATTTCACAGACAAGAACACTGAAAATCAGATAATTTAATGCTTTGCCAAGTCACAAATTATGCAAATAGTGAATGAACTCATACAAAGTGATTTTTAACAGTTTTAAAGATGCAAAATTGTTGACTCTTACATATTCATCAACCCCATCTCTTAGAAGTTAACTTTATTGAGGTATAATTCATATTCAGGAGACTTCATCCATTTAAGATATACAAATCAATGAACTCTGACAGAGGTATACACTCTTAAAACCACTCTGACAATCAAGATACAGAACATTCCCACCTGTCCCCAAAGCTCCTCATGCTTCTTTGTAGGCTATTCTTTCCTGGACCCACAGCCCAAGGCAAAAACTGATCCACTTTGGTTGATTAGTTTCACTATTGATTAGTTTCCATTTCCCAGAATTTTATGTAATTGAATTCATACAGTATGTACCCCCTTTGTGTTTGGATTATTTCCCTTAGCATAATTACTCTTGATTCATCTGTGGTTTTATGTATATTTCATGTACTTTGTTCCTTTATGTGTTGAATAATACTCCACTGCATGGAGGTGCTGTTTTCTGTGTTACCCATTAATAGATATTTAGGATGTTTCCAGTTCTTATAGCTATTGTGAATAAAGTTGTTGTGAACACATGTGTGCAAACCTTTATGCTATCATCCGTTTTTATTTTTCTTGGATAGCCACAGTGGGATGCCTAGAAAATATATGTGCATGGTTAAGTTTTAATAAACTGAAAGGCTTCCAAAGTGGTTAGACTATTTCACATTCCCACCAGCAATGTTGTGTCCCAGGGTCTTCACACCCTTGCAAACATTTAGTCAAAACATCCAGTCTTCTTCATTTTACCCCTTCTGGTAGATGTATACTGTCTTTGATGATTCTTGATTCATCTGTGTTGTTATGTGCATTTCATGTGTATACTGATGACCAATGATGCTAAATATCCTTTCATGTCCTTCTTAGACATTATAATATCTTCTTTTATGAAGTACTCAATTCTTTTACATATATTTATAGAGTTGCTTGCTTATTGTAGAGTTTACATTCTCTGTATATTCTGTACACAAATTTGTGTAAGCTATATGTTGTGGTGGCTTTAAATCTAGTCTGAAAATTCTTGGTGACTCTTTCCATCAAGAAGTGGAGCTTATTTTAACTTCCTGTGAGTGTTGGCTGCATGTAGGGACTTACTCTTAGTAAACAGAATATGATAGAGTTATGAGATATCACTTTGGAAATCAGGTCATAAAAAGACTGCAGCTGCTGTTTCACTTTGCTCTTCTCCCTTCTCTCTTTTGTGCTACTCACTCTAGGAAAAACAAGCAACCATGTCATGAGGAAAGACAGGCAGCCTATGGAAGTGCTCACATGATTAGAAACCAAGAAGGCTTGGTTGATCTCCTGCCAACAGCCACTTAAGTAGGTTTAGAAGTGAAGACAGTCAAACCTTGAGATGACTGTAATCCCAGCCAACAGCTTAACTGCACCCTCCCAGATTGTTGGCCACAGGAAACTGATAATAAATATTTGTCCTTTAAAGTTGTTAAGTTTGAGGGTAATTTGTTATGCAGCAAGAGATAACTAACATATATGCACTGCAAAAATTTTCACACATTCTATAGCTTGCCTTTACATTTTCCCAAGGTTGTCTTTCGAAGAACAAAAGCTTTTAATTTTGATAGTCTGATTTATTACTTTTTTCCTTAATAGTTCATGAGTTTTGTGTCGAAGAACTCTGCCTATCTCAAGGATATAAAGATTTTTTCCCTATATTTCCTTCTAGAATTTAGGATGTAATCCATTTTGTGTATGGTATGAGGTAAGAATGAGTTTATTTTTTTCTTACAAGTCTACAATTTCTCCATCACTATTTACTGAAAGAATTTCTTTTTCCTGTTGAATTGCTTTCTCTGTTAAAAAAGCAACTGTTCATAAATACATGTATGTATTTCTAAACTTTTCTGTTTCACTGACCTATAGGTCTACCTTTTCATTAATATCACACTGTCTTGATTAAGTCCTTATTAAGCTTTATTAAGTCTTAAAATTCTTTTTTAAAATTGCTTTGGTCATTCTAGGTTATTTGCATTTCATATACATTTTAGAATCAGCTTCTTGATTTCTACCTACGCAGGCTGCTGAGATTTTGATTGACAATACACTGAATCTATAGATCAATTTAGGGAAAATTGAACTTTAAAAAATACCAAGCCCTGCATATTTTGTACAATGTCAGTGAATTTGAGGGTATATTATTAATATAAAAATCAAAATTAAAGGACATTTATTGTTTTATAATTACTTCCCTTTTTCTGAATTTAGCTTTGCAAAACTTAAATTCAAGTCTGAACTTCATGATTTGGATATGCCTCAGTTTCCTCATCTATAAAGCAGAAAAGAATATTTATCTTTAAAGCTTGCAACTGGAGGTATACAGAGATAGAGTAGGAGAGTGAAATTCAGGAAGTGTAATCCTATTTGACTCTAAGAATTTAGGAGTGATAAATGTTTTCTTAGTATGATTTTGGAAAAGAATTCTTAGAGAATGTGTTTTAACTAGAAAATTGGTTTGTTTTGTTTTGATTTCATTTTCTGGTGACCTACAAATGAGTTACACAAGCAGCTGATAACTTGTGCAAATTTGATAAAGTTTTGTTTTGTTCATCCAAAGAACATTTACTATGTCCCAGGCCTGAACTGAATTAGGCACTGCGTGCAGAGTGTGTATGTGCGTGCATGTGTTTGTGTGTCCTTGTTGTGCATCCAGAGTTAGTCACTCATTCGTGTTCAATTCTTTGACCTATGGACTGTAGCCTTCCAGGCTCCTCTGTCCATGGAATTCTCCAGGCAAGAAAACTGGAGTGGGTTTCCATTTCTTACTCCAAGGGATCTTCCCCCAGGGATCGAACCTGGGTCTCCTGCATTGCAGGCAGATTCTTTACCATCTGAGCCACCAGGGAAGCCCTTGGTGTGCATAAGTATATCTATAATTATGTATGTGTTTATCTGTGTCTGTTTGTAAGTTCAGATAAAAGTTACCATCATTGCTTTGTCCTTCTTCCTGAATCTTTGAGCTAAGATAGAAATTGTGCATCATGGATTATTTCAACCAGTTCTCAGTTTATTTTGTCCCTGATATTGTTGTTCCAGTAACCATATACAAATGTGAAAGTCGGACCAGAAAGAAGACTGAGCGCCGAAAAACTGATGTTTTTGAATTGTGATGTTGGAGAAGGAAGACTCTTGAGAGTCCCTTGGAATGCAAGGAGAGCACACCAGTCAATTCTAAAGGAAATCAACCCTTAATACTCATTGGAAGGACTGATGCTGAAACTGAAGCTCCAATACTTTTGGCCACTTGATGCGAAGAGCTGACTCACTGGAAAGACGTGATGCTGGGAAAGATTGAAGGCAAAAGGAGAAGGGGGCGACAGAGGATGAGATAGTTAGATTGCATCACTGATTCAATGGACATGAATTTGAGCAAATTCTAGGAGATATGGAGGACAGAGGAGCCTGGCGCGCTGCAGTCCACAGGGTCGGTCGCAGAGTTGGACATGGCTTAGCAACTGAAAAACAACTAAAACAAATTGTTACAAAAATGCAAGTTCTCTGTCCTTTGCTCTGAAGTATGAAGAAGGAGAAGATGGAAACTAAGGTAAGAGGTAATGATAGAGTAGTAAGCCTGCCCTACAACAGAGCTGAGGCTACAGGCATTTCACATTACAGAAGAAATACAGCAGCCAACAAGTGGTTACTACATGCTTAGTGGCTGCCTGGACTTGAATATACTAGAGGCTCCTTATGTCAATACGGTCACAACTTGAACTTCACTGTTAACCTGTAGTAATTTAAGAAGGCTTAAAAGACTCAGGCAGAGCTGTTAGAAGGATTCTGCAATAGTGTAGGTGAAAGATAACTTAAGTCAAGAGCAGTGGTGGCGGCAGCATGGTAAGAAGAGGCTGGATGTGGGGAATATTGTGGTTGCTGATGGACTGATACTGGATTTGAGACAAAAAATGATGCCCACGTCATTGCAACTGCAGAATACTGCTTTGTTCACTGAGACTTGGGAACAGCAAGATAGGTGGGGAAACATGATTGTCTTAATCATGTTGAATTTAAGGTGTTTTGTGATACCAAGTGGATATATAAGGTTATACATGCCCTGGCATTCAAAGGAGAGACCTGAGCTAGAAATTAAAAATTTCCAAGTCACAGTTCTATAGATGGGAATTCAAGCTTGGTCATAGAGCTCATCTAAGGACAACGCTTAGAGCAAGACAAGAACAAACAGGGTCTAGGACTGCGCCTTTGGGAATTCTAACATTTAATTGAACTTCAAAGGAAATCAAGGAAGAAGAAGGAGAAAGTTAGTTGACTTTCTCTAAAACCAGTAGAGAGTAGAAGTCAGAAGAAAACTGTTTCAAGACGGCAGGTGTAGGGGGTGATCAACAGTGTTAAATGATGCTGAAAAGCTGAGTAACACAAGAACTGGACTGGCAAACTATTTTATAACAGGATATAGCTTCCAACTAAGTAGACTCTTTATTTGTGAAAGAGAGAAAAGAAGGAAGGGTGGGAAGAAGGGAGAGAAAGGAGGGAGAGAGAGAAGGCAGGAAAGAGGAAGAAAAGAGACAATATTTTAAGATAAAAAAAAAACAACCCGAGTCACGATCCTTGGCACTCTCTACCTATGAACTGCAGATTCCAAGTTTCAGATTCCTCTTCTCATTATCTTTTTTGGCTATCAAGGAGAAATAACTTCTTCACCTCTGACAGATTAGAATTACATCAGGGCCCTCTCTTGAGAAGAATTCTAGATATGGGACTGTCTGGCGTAAAACTTTCACCTCCTACGTCAACATTCTCCAGAAGAAAATGCCAGGCTCAGTGATCATCTTGATTCCTCATAAGATCGAGTTCATGACCTCTCTATAGCCTGGAGCTCCAAGCCAGTTAGCCATCAGTAAACCAACAGACTCATTTCATAACCGTGATTTAGACAACCTGAAATTGTTGGTGTGTGTAGATATGTCTTTATGCTCAGAGGTAAATAAGCTTTGAAATAGGGAGAGAAGCAGAAGTATATCCAATCAAATTAGGCTATTACCACAATATACAGATTTTCCCAAGTTGCTTTTTGACACATGGATTTTTTGGAGATTCTTAGGAGAGAGGTTTTTAGACCAGAAGTCAAGACATCTGAACTTAGTTTTGTTAAATAAACCAACTTGCGTTATGATGTGGGCAATCTCTTTAAACACGCTGAACTTTAGTTTCTTCATCTTTGAATTTTAAAAATGTCTACCCTGCCTATGTCTCATTATTGTCATAGTGATCAAAGGCTATGCACATAAATATACTTGAAAAAACCACTGAATGATATAGAAATGCCATAAAGATGCTTTCATTAACATTCCAACTTATTATGGTTATGATTTAAATGTCCAAAGATGATTAAGACAAACAATCAGCAGAACATCCTCGAAGACTTTACAGCAGAGATTTAAAATTTTTATTTTATTTAATCAAGCATCATACTTCATATTCTATCATTTCCATGATATTTTTAAAAAGTCTACCATGATGCTCTCTCAGAAACAAACTCATAAGTAAATGTCTTACTTTGCCTTTACCTTAACTTTTAAAAAAAAAAGTAATCTATGGGAATCCCCTGGCAATTCAGTGGTTAGGATTCCACATTTTCACTGCTGAGGGCATGGGTTCAATTGCTGATTGGGGAGCTAAGTTCCTTCAAGCTGCACAGTATGGCCAAAAAAATAGAAAAGTAATCTGCACCCGCACACCCAGTTCAGTTCACACCCTCTGCATGAGAACTTCCCTTTCCCTGTGGGTCCACGGCCACAGGGACTGGTGTGTGCCGTGCTGTCTTCTCTGGTCTCTATTCTCTGTGGTTATGTGTATATTCTGCTTCTGATCTTTGTTTATTCTGGTTATGTGTCTATTCAACTGTTTCACTGAACAATCTAGAATGCCACCCACGGTTCTCTTACAATTCCTCATAGAATCTAAGCCATGCCAGCCATATTGGTCTGTTAAACACTCAGATTGAAATAGTATGAGGCAGTATGTGGGATAAAGAACAAAAGGCTCAGAATTTAAAAATTCTTGCTCTAGCTCATACCTGCCACTAGCTGGTGGCACAGAGTAATCCACTGAAAATCCCCGAGCCTTCCTTATCTGTGAGTGAGAAAGTTGGACCAAGTCCCGTCTCCTCCAGTTAACTCTGTAAAAATCAAGGTTGTATATAGAGATTCCTTCCCACAATCACTTTCAAATTTTCTACCTAGAAAAGTTCACAGCAGCTCAGGTCTGTTGACAGAGAGCCCCAGTTTTGAAGTTCTACAGCTAGGAACACCACCTAAAATCTTACCACTGACCCAGTTTGTTGAGACGACCATCACTCATCTGGGCAATGGGCTGTTCAGCTTGTACTAATGAGCCTCCTGACCCTCCTAACCCTGGACATGATGCCACCACTAGCACTGCCATCTCTGCTCCCACCGCTGCCCCAGGAACTTGGTCCTTCTGCCACCATCCCCTGGGAAAAGTTCCCTTTGACCTGCACCTCTGGGGCAGGTGCCTACCCTAGTTGCAAGGGAGGCTGGGAGAGCAAGTAGATGGCATTATATAGTGAACATAGGAGGGAGACTCTGCATGCTGGGCAACTAAAAGGAATGATAAATATCTACTCTAAGTATTTCCACTACTATAATTTTTATTTTTCAGATCAGGAAACTTAGGTTAACTGACTTGCCCAAGGTCATAGAGATGGCAAGTGGCTAAGTCAGTCTGTCTGATGCTGATGACTCTCTGCTCTCCTCAGGTTCCAAAGCCTCCACTTTATGGAGACTTTAGGGACAGGTGAGTTTGTGCAGATGAGATTGTAGGTTTCATTCATCATCATCTGCATTATTGTCATCACCATTATGATATTTAAAGACAAAATCTACAAACTTGTGACTCATTCAAGTTCACAATCCCCAATTCATCAGGAAATATCTGTTGATATCAATAGAATAGAAGATGTATTTTGATTAAAACATTTAAAAAGTAGTTCCCATAGACAGACATGAAAATAAACAACTCTGACCAGGAGCCAAAGTTCAACACCAGGTCAGTGTTGTAAACACCATTTTCATCTCCTAAAGCAGCTACTATTTTGCAACTAAACTCAGTAACAACAACTTTCTGACCTGCATGCTCTTTTCCCTGCAGCTGTTTGCATTGCAATTACAAAAGAGGAAATCTTCTGGTCCTCTGATAATAACTCAACCCAGTCAAGAGAACATTGTACACTTAAAAAGTAGGATTCATAGTAAGAAAGATGGGGATTAGTCCTCATCCTCCTTTAGACACACCCCCAAACTGTATTTTCCCAGAACACAGAGAATTGCTATATCATCAATTCCTGGCTATATGAAGTAAGAGAGGAGAGAGAGAAGGGCAGCATTAATTAAACCTATCTTTAGCCTCCAAACCACATTTTGAACATTAGCCTCCTTTACCATGCACCCTAGGCTAAAACTGAAAAATAAGAAACAAAATCCTTAATTGGGGTCACTCTCCCTACCCTCCCCCAACAGCCCTGGCCTCCAGTCCTCTTCAGTAGATGAGGTAATAAGCAGGGAAAAGATCCCAAGCCAGCAGTAGGGGAATGGCATGGAGACTCTAATGGCTAGGCCAATCCAGAGAAGCAGTTACTCACTTCTGAAGGAACCAAAGATCAGCTACACTCTTGCTCCCTAAGCAGCAGCCTTCATGTGGCTCTATTTACATCTTGAGCTTTGATCTATTTCTAGAAAATTCTGATATCCCAAAACCCACATGTATAATCTAATCCATCTTACTGGAGAAAGTGTGTGAAATATGTGTAGTCACTGCCCTTTGTCATCTGATTCTAATTTAAACACTTCCCAGTTTCCTACTCCAACCATAAATGTTCATTGCACAGATTGTAATAATTCACCTAAAAAAGCAATAGAAGGAGCAGAGCCTCCTCCTGTAGCCAGAACTTTCCCAAAGCTTAGGCCTGCCAGCAATTACATGCCTTTTACTCCACGCCTTTAGCATTTCTAACAAGGCCTCTTGGTTCACTGGAGCCACAGTCCTTAGAAATAGAAAGCAAAAACAATAGATAAAAACAATGGACTCCCAGAGTAACCATTTCTCCAATTGCCACCTACTGATAACTCTGTACTCTTGATGAGGAGAAGCTCATCAAGTGACTACTTAAAAGTCAGACACCAAGAGAATTTTGAAAGAAATTTCATATCCTGAATGATTCAGAATGATGTCCTTTTTAAAATTGAAGTATAGTTGATCTACAATGTGAGTTTCAAGTGAACAGTAAAGTGGTTCAGTTATACATATACACACGTATCTTTTTCATTATAATTTATTACAGAATATTTAATCAATTTCCCTGTGACGTGCAATAAGACTTTGTTGTTTATCTATTTTATATACAGTAGTTTGTATCTGCTAATCCCACCTCAGTTCACTTCAGTCGATCAGTCGTGTCCGATTCTTTGCTACCCCATGGGCTGCAGCACGCCAGGCTTCCCTGTCCATCACCAACTCCTGGAGCTTGCTCAAACTCATGCCCATCGAGTCGGTGATGTCATCCAACCATCTCATCCTCTGTCGTCCCCTTCTCCTCCTGCCTCAATCTTTCCCAGCATCAGGGTCTTTTCCAGAGAGTCAGTTCTTCTCATCAGGTGGCCAAAGTATTGGAGTTTCAGCTCCAGCATCAGTCCTTCCAATGAATATTCATGACTCATTTCCTTCAGGATTGACTGGTTGATATCCTTGCAGTCCAACGGACTCTCTAGAGTCTTCTCCAACACCACAGTTCAAAAGCATCAATTCCTTGGTGCTCAGCTTTCTTTATAGTCCACTTTCACATCCATACATGACTACTGGAAAAACCGTCACTTTGACTAGATGGACCCTTGTTGGCAAAGTAATGTCTCTGCTTTCTAATATGCTGTCTAGGTTAGTCATAGCTTTTCTTCCAAGGAGCAAGTGTCTTTTAATTTCATGGCTGCAGTCACCATCTGCAGTGATTTTGGAGCCCAAGAAAATAAAGTCTCTCACTGTTTCCATTGTTTCCCCATCTATTTGCCATGAAGTGATGGGACCAGATGCCATGATCTTAGTTTTCTGAATGTTGAGTTTTAAGCCAGCTTTGTCACTCTCCTCTTTCACTTTCATCAAAAGGCTTTTTAGTTCTTCTTCGCTTTCTGCCATAAGGGTGATGTCATCTGCGTATCTGAGGTTATTGATATTTCTCCTGGCAATCTTGATTCCAGCTTGTGCTTCACCCAGCCCAGCATTTCTCATGATGTACTCTGCATATAAGTTGAATAAGCAGGGTGACAATATACAGCCTTGATGTACTCCTTTCCCAATTTGGAACCAGTCTGTTGTTCCATGTCCAGTTCTAACTGTTGCTTCTTGAACTGCATACAGATTTCTCAGGAGGCAGGTTAGGTGGTCTGGTATTCCCATCTCTTTAAGACTTTTCCACGGTTTGTTGTGATCCATGCAGTCAAAGTCTTTGGCGTAGTCAATAAAGCAGAAATAGATGTTTAACTCTTGCTTTTTCGATGATCCAATAGATGCTGGCAATTTGATCTTTGGTTCCTCTGCCTTTTCTAAATCCAACTTGAATATCTGGAAGTTCATAGTTCACGTACTATTGAAGCCTGGCTTGGAGAATTTTGAGCAATACTTTGCTAACGTGTGAGATGAGTGCAATGGTGCAGTAGTTTGAACATTCTTTGGCATTGCCTTTCTTTGGGATTGGAATAAAAACGGACCTGTTCCAGTCCTGTGGCCACTGCTGAGTTTTCCAAATTTGCTGGCATATTGAGTGAACACTTTCACAGCATCATCTTTTAGGATTTGAAATAGCTCAACTGGAATTCCATCACCTCCACTAGCTTTGTTCATAGTGATGCTTCCTGAGGCCCACTTGACTTTGCATTCCAGGATGTCTGGCTCTAGGTGGGTGATCATACCATCGTGGTTACTGGGTCATGAAGATCTTTAAAAACAGATTCATAGATTAATGGAACAGAACAAAGAACTGAGAAATAAACTCACACGTTTATAGTCAATTAATTTATGACAAAGAAGCCAAGAATATAGAATAGGGAGGGGATAATAATAAATAGTATTGGAAAAATTAGACAGCCACATGCAAAAGAATAAAATTAGATTATTATTTTGCATTATACACAATTCAAAATGGATTAAAGACTTCACCATAAGACCCAAAACAATAAAACTCCTAGAAAAGAATTGATAAGATCCCTGATACTGATTTGGCAATACTTTTAAAAATCTGAATCAAAAGTAAGAATAACAGAAAACAAGCAAGTGGAACTATATCAAGCTAAAATCTTCTGCACAGCCAAGGAAGTCATCAACTAAACGAAAGGGCAACTTAATTAATGAGAAAAAGTAATTGTAAATCATATATCTGACAAGGGATTCAAAGTATAAGTGTATAAAGAGCATATACAACTCAGAAGCAAAAAATCATCTAGTTGAAAAATAGAAGATCTGAATAGACATTGTCAAAGACAGGCAGATAGCCAACAGACACATGAAAAGATGCTCTACATCATTAACCATCAGGAAAACGTAAATCCAAGTCACAGTGAGATACCACCTCACACCTACTAGAATGGCTATTTTCAAGAAGACATCAAATAACAAATGTTTGAGAGGATATGGAGAAAAGGGAACACGGGCACTATTGGTGGGTATGTAAATTGATGTAGCCACTCTGGAAAACAGTATGGAAGTTTCTCAAAAATTAAAACTAGAAGTACCATAGGATCCAGCATTTCCACTTCTGTTTAGTTATCCAAAGAAAAGCACTAACTCAAAAAAAAGTTTATGTACCTCATGCTCATTGCACCACTATTTATAATAGCCAAGATATGAAAACAACCTCAGTGTCCATTGATGGGTGAATGGATAAAGATACACAATGGAATATTATTCTCTCATAAAAAAGAATGAAATCTTGCCATTTGTGACCACATGGATTGACCTCGAGGGCGTTATGTTAAGTGAAATAAGTCAATCAGAGAAATATGAATATTGAATAATCTCTCTTATATGTGGACTCTAACCCCCTCTCCCCAAAAATCCAATCTCATAGATATGAAAAACAAATTGGTGGCTGCCAGAGGTGGGGAGTGAGGTTTAGAGAAGTGGGTGAGCTATTTTTTGTTTTCTTTCTTATTTTCAGACAAAATAAGTATAATAAAGTAAAAATATTTGGAGAAGAGCAGTAAAGAAGGTGCTTTATCATGTATAATCCTTCTCAATCTACTTGGGTTGTTTTCAGCTAGTGATGATATCTCATGATTTTTTTTTTCCTTATTAAACAGATATGTCTCTCTTTAAGCGTGAAGTTCAAACAATGAAGGGAGAAGTACTCTGAGTAGAGTCAGAGGACCAAGCTCTTGACCTGGCTATGTGATCTTGGACAATTCTTATTTTTCTACTGTGACATCCCTTCTAGTCTCCCAAACTCAGTTCATCAGCTTCTCAGAGTGAAGGACCCAACGCAACACTCAAAATTCTTGTGTTGATTCATTACTGGGTCTATTCATTACATTGATCATAGCACTCTACCCTTCGGTTGTGTGAAATGAGTTAAGGCAATCCAGGCTACAAATGAACTACAAACCTTTCTAAAATTTATTCCATTATTTTAAAATTGCTACAAATGTCACTGCTATATTGATAATCCATTGATTATCAAAAATAATATTGGTATGGTTAGCAATTAAAGTGTCTACAAGTATAACCAATATTGTTGGTTTCAAAAGACATCATTCTGAATCTTAACTATGATACAATTGAATACTTAAGACACAGAAACAGACTCACACACATAGAAAACAAACTTATGGTTCCAAAAGGGGGGGTGGAGGAGGGATAGGTTAGGAGTTTGGTATTAGCAAATTCCATCTGAATGCAGAGTTCCAAAGAATAGCAAAGAGAGATAGCAAAGCCTTCCTCAGTGGTCAATTCAGAGAAATAGAGGAAAACAATAGAATGGGAAAGACTAGAGATTTTTCAAGAAAATTAGAGATACCAAGGGAACAGTTAATGCAAAGATGGGCACAGTAAAGGACAGAAATGATATGGACCTAACAGAAGGAGAAGATATTAAGAAAAGGTGGCTAGAATACACAGAGGAATTATACAAAAAAGATCTTCATAACTCAGAAAACCACGATGGTATGATCACCCACCTAGAGCCAGACATCCTGGAATGCAAAGTCAAGTGGGCCTCAGGAAGCATCACTATGAACAAAGCTAGTGGAGGTGATGGAATTCCAGTTGAGCTATTTCAAATCCTAAAAGATGATGCTGTGAAAGTGTTCACTCAATATGCCAGCAAATTTGGAAAACTCAGCAGTGGCCACAGGACTGGAACAGGTCCGTTTTTATTCCAATCCCAAAGAAAGGCAATGCCAAAGAATGTTCAAACTACTGCACCATTGCACTCATCTCACACGTTAGCAAAGTATTGCTCAAAATTCTCCAAGCCAGGCTTCAATAGTACGTGAACTATGAACTTCCAGATATTCAAGTTGGATTTAGAAAAGGCAGAGGAACCAAAGATCAAATTGCCAGCATCTATTGGATCATCGAAAAAGCAAGAGTTAAACATCTATTTCTGCTTTATTGACTACGCCAAAGACTTTGACTGCATGGATCACAACAAACCGTGGAAAAGTCTTAAAGAGATGGGAATACCAGACCACCTAACCTGCCTCCTGAGAAATCTGTATGCAGTTCAAGAAGCAACAGTTAGAACTGGACATGGAACAACAGACTGGTTCCAAATTGGGAAAGGAGTACATCAAGGCTGTATATTGTCACCCTGCTTATTCAACTTATATGCAGAGTACATCATGAGAAATGCTGGGCTGGGTGAAGCACAAGCTGGAATCAAGATTGCCAGGAGAAATATCAATAACCTCAGATACGCAGATGACATCACCCTTATGGCAGAAAGCGAAGAAGAACTAAAAAGCCTTTTGATGAAAGTGAAAGAGGAGAGTGACAAAGCTGGCTTAAAACTCAACATTCAGAAAACTAAGATCATGGCATCTGGTCCCATCACTTCATGGCAAATAGATGGGGAAACAATGGAAACAGTGAGAGACTTTATTTTCTTGGGCTCCAAAATCACTGCAGATGGTGACTGCAGCCATGAAATTAAAAGACACTTGCTCCTTGGAAGAAAAGCTATGACTAACCTAGACAGCATATTAGAAAGCAGAGACATTACTTTGCCAACAAGGGTCCATCTAGTCAAAGTGACGGTTTTTCCAGTAGTCATGTATGGATGTGAAAGTGGACTATAAAGAAAGCTGAGCACCAAGGAATTGATGCTTTTGAACTGTGGTGTTGGAGAAGACTCTAGAGAGTCCGTTGGACTGCAAGGATATCAACCAGTCAATCCTGAAGGAAATGAGTCATGAATATTCATTGGAAGGACTGATGCTGGAGCTGAAACTCCAATACTTTGGCCACCTGATGAGAAGAACTGACTCTCTGGAAAAGACCCTGATGCTGGGAAAGATTGAGGCAGGAGGAGAAGGGGACGACAGAGGATGAGATGGTTGGATGACATCACCGACTCGATGGGCATGAGTTTGAGCAAGCTCCAGGAGTTGGTGATGGACAGGGAAGCCTGGCGTGCTGCAGCCCATGGGGCAGCAAAGAGTCGGACATAACTGAGTGACTGAACTGACTGATATTGTTTTAATTACTATAACTCTGTTGTAGTATTTGAAATCAGAGAGTATAATGCCTTTAACTTCATTCTTCTTTCTCAAAGTTACTTCAACTATTTAGTCTTCAATGCTTCCATACAAATTTTAAGACTGTGTTCTATTTCTTTAAAAATATCCATAAGATTTTGATATGATTTGCATTGCATCTGTTATTATTTTGGGTCATATGGGGCTTTTAATAACATTAATTCTTCCAGTATATGAACACAGTATATCTTTTCATTTATTTGTGTCTTCTTCAGTTTGTTCCTTTAATGTCTTGTAGTTTTCAATATACAGGTATTTTACCTCTTTAGTTAAATTTATGTCTAGGTATTTTATACTTTTTGATGCATTTTAAAATAGGATTTTAACTTTCTCTTTCTGATAGTTCATTATTAGTGTATAGAAACACAATCTTGATTTCTGTATAGTAATCTCATATCCTGCAGCCTTGCTGAATTCATTTATTAGTTCTAACAGTTTGAGGATGGAGAATGTAGTATCATGTCATCTGCAAATAGTGACCGTTTTGCCTCTTTCTTTCCTATTTGGATGGCTTTTATTTATTTTTCTTGCCTAAATGTTCTGGCTAGTGCTTGCAATTCTTAATGGAATAAAAGTGGTGAGAGTAGGCATTCTTGGCTTATTCCTGATCTTAGAGAAAAAGTTTTCAGCTTTTTACCACTGAGTATGATATTGACTGTAGGTTTGTCATATATGGCCTTTATTATGTTGAGGTACATTCCCTCTATACCCACTTCGTTGAGAGTTTTTCTCATAAATGGAAGTTGAATTTTGTTGGATATTTTTTCTGTGTCTGTTGAAGAGATCACATGCTTTTTATCCTTCCCTCTGTTAATGTGGTGTATTACATTGACTAGTCCACAAATGTTAAACAATCCTTGGATCCCTAGAATAAATCCCAGTGGATCATGATGTATTATCCTATTGATCCTTCATTGTTATATTTGCTTTGTTCATATTTCATTAAGTATTTTTGCTTCTTTGTTCAGAAGGGTTATTGGTCAATAATTTTCTTTTCTTGTGGAAGGTAGACTTGTCTTTTTTTGGTATCAGGATAACGCTGGACATGTAAAATAAGTTTGAAAGAGTTCCTTCGTATTCTGTTTTTTTGGAAGAATTTGAGAAAGACTGGTATTAATTCTACTCTGAATGTTTGTTAGAACTCACTAGCAAAGCCATCAGGTCCTGGACTTTTGTTGCTGAGAGGCTTTGCATTATTTACTCAATCTCCTTACTGGTTTGTTGAGATTTTTCTATTTCTTCATGATTAAATATTGATAAACTATCTTTTTAAGAAACTTATCCTTTTCCTCTAGGTTGTCCAATTTGTTTGCATATATTGTCCATAACAGTTTCTTATAATCCTTTGTATTTCTGAAGTATCAGTTTTAATGTCTGCTCTTTAATTTCTGATTTTATTTGACTCCTCTACTTTTCTTGAGGAGTCTCGCTACAGTTTGTCATTTTTTAAAATCTTTTCAAAGAACCATATACTAGCTTCATTAACCCTGTTGACTTTTTAGTCTCTACTTCATTTATTTCTACTTTAATCTTTGTTTAATCTTTCCTTTTTATTAACTTTGGGTTTTGTTTATTCTTTTTCTATTTCCTTGAGGTGGAAAGTTGAGTTGTTTATTTAAGATTTTTCATGTTTCTTTTTTTTCATTTGGGGTATAGTTTATATCTAGTATTTTATTAGTTTCAGGTGTACAACATAATGATTCAAAATATTATAGATAATACTCCATTTAAAGCTATTGTAAAATATTAGCTATACCCCTTTTGCTTTATCATATATCCTTATAGCCTGTTTATTTTCTACCTAGAAGTTTGTAACTCTTAATCCCCTACTCCTATCTTTCCCCTCCCCCCAGTCCTCTCCTCATTGATAAACACTAGTTTGTTCTCTGTATCTGTGATTCTGCTTCAGTTTTGTTATGTTCATTCATTTTATTTTTTAGGTTCCACACATAAGTGCTTTCCCAATGGCTCAGCGGGTGAAGAATCTACCTGCAATGCAGGAGACACAGGAGACCCAGATTCCATCCCTGGGTTGGGAAGATCCTCTGGAGAAGGAAGTGGCAACCCACTCCAGTATTCTTGCCTGGAAAATCCCATGGACAGAGGAGCCTGGCAGATTACATCCAGTCCATGGGGTCGCAAAGAGACACAACTGAGTGACTAAGCACAAAGAACAAACAAAACACATAAGTGATCACATAGAGTATTTTTCTTTCTCTAACTTATTTCACTAAGCATAATACCCTCCTGGTCAATCCATGTTGTTGCAGATGAAAAAATTTCATTCTTTTATGGCTGAAGAGTATTCCATTGTATATATAGGCCACATCTTTCTTTGTTCATCTGTTGAGAGACACTTCAGTTGCTCCTGGGCTTCCCTGGTAGTTAAGCTGGTAATGCAAGAGACCTGGGTTCGATTCCTGGGTTGGGAAGATCCCCTAAGGAAGGGATAGGCTACCCACTCCAGTATTCTTGGGCTTTCCTGGTGGCTCACTTGGTAAATAATCTGCCTGCAATGTGGGAGACCTGAGATCAGTCCCTGGGTTGGGAAGTTCCTCTGGAGGAGGGCATGTAACCCACTCCACTATTCCAGTATTCTAGCCTAGAGAATCCCCATGGATAGAGGAACCTGATGGGCTGCAGTCCATGGAGTTGCAAAGAGTCAAACATGACTGAGCGACTATGCATAGCACACACAGGTTGCTTCTTGGTCTTGGCTATTGTAAACAGAGGTGCTATGAACATTGGGGCACATTATCTTTTCAAATTAGTGTTTTCGTGTTTTTCAGATATATACCCAGAAGTGGAACTGCTGGATCATATTGTCATTTTATTTTTAGTTTTTAAAGAGCTTCTCTACTGGTTTCCACAGAGACTGCACTGTAACGTGGTAAATTCCCATTGTAAATTCCCACCAAAAGTGTACAATATCCCCCTTCCTGCACGTCCTCACCAGCATTTGTTATCTCTAGTCTTTTTGATGATAATCATTCTGACATATATGAGATGAAATAAGAATAGTCATGCATAGTTGGTGGGAATGTAAAATTGTACAGCTTTTGTGGAAACAGTTTGGCAGTTCCTCAAAAAAATTTAAACATAGAATTACCATATGACTCTGAAATTCTCCTATTAGGTATATATACCAAAGAACTGAAAATAGGCAATCAAACTAATCTTGTTTGTGCATGTTCATAACATTCATTGTAGTCAAAAGATGGAAACAACCCAAATGACCAACAGTGAATGAATGGATAAACAAATACAATATTAGTCCATTATAAAATGAATGAAAAATTGATACATGCTACAATTTGAATGAACTTCAAAAGCATGTTAAGTCAAAGTAGCCAGACACAAAGATCACATATTGTGTGATTCCTTTTGTATGAAATATCCAGAATAGGCAGATTCAAATATACAGAAAGCAGGTTGGTAGTCATCAGGAGATGGAAGGAGAGGGGAATGGAAAGTGATTACTTCATGGGTATGAGATGTTATTCTTGGATGATGAAAAGGTTTTGAAACTAGAGAGAGGTGTTTTGTTACACAACGTTGTGAATGTACTAATGCCACTGTATTATACACTTTAAAATGTTAAAGTATAAAGTAAAGTAAAATGTTAAAGTGTATGTTAATTGTGTGTTATGTTAATTTCACCTCAATAAGAAAAAGTTCATGTGAATATATGAAAAACCTGAAGAGTTAATTTCTTTTGTCAGTAAAAGGAAAGAAAGTTGTTAGGATCTTTAAATGTAATTTCAACTACTGCAAACTTCTTTATAGTGTTAAAATTTGCTTTACATTTTGTATCATGTATATTTGAACAAGGTTTCTCACTTATGGTTCTCCAGACCTTGAAGTGATCATCATTAGAAAGTCTTATCAGGAATTGCATGTAACCATTTCAAACTTTTAATTGCTAAAAACAAAACAAACAACAACAACAACAAAAAACACATATGTTTGTAAAAGCAATTTCAATTTCCCCTTAAAATATTTGAAAATATTTTTGCAAGTTTTTCATAAATTCACTATTTCATATATCCTCTAATACTTCACATTACATTTTTATTGTCACAATTGTACATTATTAAAGTGTTTAAGTTTTTTTTTTACTAAATCTCATGTAAATACTTCTAAATATATTCATATACTATTTAAATATCTTTTCTATGTGTATTATGATGTGAAAAATGTTAAGAAGTTGTAAGGTAGTTAAATTTTTTAAAAACTAATTAAGTATTGTGTTACACTTTTCACTGTTAAATTTTGTCTTCCTGGGCAGAACAAAATTTGCTCAAGGGTTGTGATCATGCCTTCAATTTCTGAACTTCTTTTGTATTTTCCACAGCAAACAGTGTTCAGAAGCTCACTAAATCCTTGCTGAACTGAACTGAATCACCAGGAAAACGTTCCATTCATTCAGGTTGGTGCAAGCCTGGCCTTGAGAAGTTTACTTTGCAACAAGCCTGATACCATATACAGAAAGACACATGGTAAATATTTAGCTGTCTAGAGAATCTCAAGGGCTTTCTCACTTTTATGTTCTTTCAATTATGGTTCTGCTGTTCCCCCAAGCCTCCAAAAGACTTGTGTGCCTAAGGCTGGAGCCAGATATGCTTGTGACTGTTCACTGAAGCTGTGTCACCGTGTGGAACATCACCCCTGGAGTTGTCACATGCCCACATGACCACCAAACAGGAAAACATGATTGATTCCACCACAGAATTTGAAATCTCATGGAGATGGAACACTCTATTCTGTAGGGATCTGGAAAAAGAAAAAAATAATCCTCTCATTTCAACACCCTCTCATGGTGGGGTGGGTGAATCTGTTAGCTGGTTTCTAATTGAGAAAGAAATCAGAAGATTCAACTTTACCAAAATTGAAGATGTGCCTGAAAACAAGCCAGGAGTTTTCTTCTCCTACTCACATAGCAGAAAGTGGATGGGGTCATCTTCACTGAACTATGAGAAGGGGAATGTGCTGGGCCGGATTTAAATGTGGACAAATTCCTGTAAAGTTGGTCTGTGTGGTAGTTCTAAAATAAAATGGCATTAGGTACCCGGTTTACAAGAGGCTTTTTAAAAATTCTACAGAATAAACAATAGCTCACAGATGGAGAGAAAGGACAAGCAAAGGCCAAGATCACTGCCAGGTCACAAGGC
Source organism: Cervus canadensis (assembly GCF_019320065.1). Classification (NCBI taxonomy): domain Eukaryota; kingdom Metazoa; phylum Chordata; class Mammalia; order Artiodactyla; family Cervidae; genus Cervus; species Cervus canadensis. The sequence continues at coordinate 22,549,280 of NC_057410.1, read as the reverse complement.
TATTTTTACTTACAGAATGAGAGGAGAAAGGAGTCAGGATAAAGGGGTTCAGGCTTTTAAACTGTGCAGCTTTTCCACCTTGGTACTCCCACAAACCTCAGAAGCACACACTTAGTTAAGGCAGCCTCATGCACTTAATTCTGGTGAGACTCCTGTGCCTCCAACTGAACCCACAGTTAACATTTTTCTGTTCGTGTTGTGTTGGGCCTCATTCCAGGAATGCATTCTGTCCATCATGGCTCCCGGGCTCTGAGAAGGAGCCCTGGGACCTATCACTGTCGCCCACGCAGGGTGCTGCATCTAACATTTCTGGGATTTTTTTACATACTAAAGAAAAACCTAGCTTATCACTGAGACCTTAATTAAGGGAGACGCTAAGGAATGGAAGGGGTCAGTGGGATAAACAAAATAATGGTACTGACTTTCAGCTGACAGGAGGAAGAGAAAGAGAAAAAATTTCCATGAAGCTAACGGCATTCATCTCTTAGATCATAGTTTCCTTACTATGTGTACATCCACGTTTTACCAAAAGGGAGAAAGAAGGAGGGATAAGGGAGTGTTAGGAGCAATAAAAAAATTTTCCATTTCTGAAATCCAACCTTTCTCCAGCAAATGTATTTCGGTCTAAGATGTGTTCCCCTTCAAACAGAGCCAGGTCAGGCATAGGACACTTGAAGGGGAAAGCAACAGAGCAACCACAGCCAATTACTCCATCCTGCAGATGGTGACCCTGAAGCCCCCAAATATCCCTTGCTCCAGTTCTCAAGATGAGTTGATGAGAGAGACCCATGTTTCTTGTCTCCCAAACCAGTTCTCTTTTCACCTCACCACATTCTGTAATCTGTAATCCATGCAGAATTCCAATCTAAAATGCATCTGATACTGGGAAATTTTCTACCTATTCCTCTTCACCAGTCCTCCTCAGGACTGGAGAGGAAATGCCCTTGGGCTATACAACAAATGAGTTCTTTTTCTATAAATCCATCCACAAAAGACTTGTTTATTTATAATATGTACTTGCCAAACTACCGTCATGTGATTACATAACTCCCACCATTGTTTACCAACATGTGCTAAGATACAAGCTAGACAGTTTGTATAGTATTTTATTAGCTCTGAAATGTCCAGGATAATGTCATAAACTTTGACAGTATTCAGTTCAGTTCAGTCGCTCAATCGTGTCCAACTCTTTGCCACCCCATGAATCACAGCATGCCAGGCCTCCCTGTCCATCACCAACTCCCAGAGTCTACTCAAACTCAGGTCCATCGAGTTGGTGATGCCATCCAGCCATCTCATCCTCTGGCGTCCCCTTCTCCTCCTGCCCCCAATCCCTCCCAGCATCAGGGTCTTTTCCAATGAGTCAACTCTTTGCATGAGGTGGCCAAAGTACTGGAGTTTCAGCTTCAGCATCAGTCCTTCCAGTGAACACCCAGGACTGATCTCCTCTAGGATGGACTGGTTGGATCTCCTTGCAGTTCAAGGGACTCTCAAGAGTCTTCTCCAACACCACAGTTCAAAAGCATCAATTTTTCGGCGCTCAGCTTTCTTCACAGTCCAACTCTCACATCCATACATCACTACTGGAAAAACCATAGCCTTGACTAGATGGACCTTTGTTGGCAAAGTAATGTCTCTGCTTTTTAACATGCTATCTAGGTTGGTCATAACTTTCCTTCCAAGGTATTGGTAGAGGTTAAACTAAGATTGAAGCATTTCAGATATCATGATAACCATGAATACAAAAATACCCAAATCCACTTCTATCAAATGTCCCCCTTTCATGCATGCTCCTGAAGAAGGATCTACTCCATGAACCGCATGCTACTAAAAGCTAACCAAGGGCCTTCAATGCCAAGAATTAGCTTTCAGTCATAGATTCAGGGACTCTAACTTAGCAAATCAAAATAGGGTACCCTCTTTCCCATTATAAATGAAAATCCAAAAACCAGCAGGTTCAGAATGAGGGTGAAAGAGGGTGAAACTTTACAAAAACCTTGTCTTAACTCAGTAACTCAGAGATATAAAAGCAGAGACAGAGGCAGGAGAGCATGCTTGAACATACATGGCCTTTTAGCGCTGAGGTCCTACCAGTGAACATGTCAATGTCTTGAATTCTAACCAATCACTTTAGTAGCTCCTCGTCCTCTGATGAGGTGCTTGTGCAGATGCTATACTGATTCTGTGTTTGAGCCATATTAATGTTGACTACGGGTACACATTGGTTTCCCCAGTGACTCAGCAGTAAAGAATCCTCCTGCAATGCAGTAGATGCAAGAGCTGTGGGTTCAATCCCTGAGCCTGAATGATCCCCTGGAGGAGAAAATGGCAACTCACTCCAGTATTCTTCCCTGGAAAATTCAATGGACAGAGGAGCCTGACAGGCTACAAAGAGTCTGACATGACTGAGCACAGCACAGACAAATGGAACATGATATGGGAAATCTGAAATCAATATGAGTACTCAAAACTGCCTCAGGACCTCACTGGGAGAAGGCCAGATTGGAAAAGGCCACTGAGCACAAACCTTCTTGGCCAGTTCTTACCTATCTGACTCCAGTGTGAAGGAGAAAATGTTCCTACTTCCAGCTCATTCAAAGTTTTGATAGGATATTTTTACCATCTCTGGATCAGTAGCCACACTATATTTTCCTTGTGAGTACTCTCAGGTCAAAGCTCATCTTTCAAGAACATGTAATTCTCCAAGTCAAAAGCAAGCAAATTCCCACATTCTTTACTAAATGTTCCTGGAAAACCATGACCCACACCCTGGTTTCACAGTCCACAGTATGAAAAAAAGAAGATCAAATTGATTAAGATGATAAATTAAAACCAAATCATAGAATTTTTAAGCATTCTGGTTGCTTTATTCTTATTTTCATGTTTTTTAATTAAAAAACTTTTAATGTAGGCATAAATGCTTCTAAACCAGTGAGATTCAGGATGACAGGGTCATTTGCTATCTGCACATAGGTTGCCATATGATACCTTTACTGAGTATCCTCTATGTTAAAGGTGTTGATCTGTGAAAGTTATTATGAGGACTGTATAGATACAGAAGACCCACTTGTGCTTTCAAGACTCACAATCAAGTAAGAGAAACAAAAACAGCAATAGTTCTGTTAAAGCATTTCATCTTAGCATGAAAAGTCCACACCATGGAGTCATACCTCCCAGCTTTAAATCCCACTTTGACCGTGTTATTAGTCTTTGAACTCTAGGACAAGTATATTGACTGCTCTGAGCCTCAGCTTCCTTACCTGTGAAATAGAGGAGATAAAAAATAGTTACCAACTTGATGAATTGTTTCAAGGTTAAAGAGTTCTTTTTACATGTAGTTCTAAATGGTAGTAAGAATTCAATAAATTTAGTTACCATTGTATAAACAGCATGAACAACGTTGTATCCATGTGAGGTATAATACAAAGAGCCATCTTTGCAAGCAATGACCCAGTTCAGTCTTTGGTCCTTTCTTGATAAAAAGATGAGATAGGTATGTAGATATATAGATAAATCATTAATAGATAAGAAAGAAAATATCTAAAAGCACTAAATATCTTCACCCATTAGAGCTTGTTGTTCAGTCACTCAGTCCTGAACAACTCCTTTCAACCCCATGGACTTCAGCATGGCAGGCTTCCCTGTCCTTCACTATCACCCAGAGTTTGCTCAAACTTATGTGCATTGAGTCGATGATGCCATACAACCATCTCATTCTCTGTTGCCCTCTTCTCTTCCTGCCCTCAATATTTCCCAGCATCAGCGTCTTTTCCAATGCATCTGCTCTTCATGTCAGGGGACCAATGGACCGGAGCATCAGCTTCAGCATCAGTCCTTCCAATGAATATCCAGGGTTGATTTCCTTTAGGATTGACTGGTTTGATCTCCTTGCTGTCCAAGGAACTCTCATGAGTCTTCTCCAGCACCACTGTTCAAAAGCATCAATTCTTCAGTGCTCAGCCTTCTTTATGGTCCAACTCTCACATCCATACATGACTACTGGAAAAACCATAGCTTTGACAACACAGACTTTTTTTGGCAAAGTGATGTCTCTGCTTTTGAATATGCTATCTAAGTTTGTCATAGCTTTTCTTCCAAGGAGCAAGCATCTTTTGATTTCGCTTGAGTTTAAGGAAGGAAATAGCTCTCATTCTCACATGAAGAAAAATGAGATTCCTTTTACTTGGAGCTGGTGCCTTTCTCCCTTTCCCCCAACTCCCTGAGAGTGCTCCTTGTCTGACTGCCTCCAATGGTGGAATGTTTCCTTGATCCTTCTTAGACTGAAGTGCTCTTCAGAGTAAGAATACTAAGGCCAGATCTAGTCTAATGCAAAAATAAACATGGGGATTTTTCAAGAAATTTACATAATTCTGACATAAAAAGCTCATTAAATCAGTATGTTTAAAAGAAGTGAATAATGCTCCTAAGTCAAGTGACACTTGCCAATTGTGCCAGAATGAACTATCATCTGTATTTTTAAAAAAGGCTTAAGTAGTAGAAATTATCACTCTGGATTAATTCATTTACTCATTCAAAAAAAATATTTGCTGAGCACTTATAACATGTCAGGTATAAGCATCAAAGATATAACAGTGAACAAATCCAATGAAAATCTTTTTTCTTTTTATGAAATTAACATTGGCAATTCATTGTCACTGGGACTGTTATGGGCTTAGGATCATGTTTTCAGTGCCATAGGGAATACAAACTATATAAAAGCTGCTGGGTATTAATCTTGTTCCTTATAATCTTGGTTAGCCATGGAGTTGGAATGAAAATAAAACTTACACCTATGAAGTGGCTCATTGCAATATAAGGCAAAGCAATATAAAATAGAGTTTAAGGCAAAGCAAGGGGCTCAGGCAATCAGAGTTGAAAATACCTGAATAATCTTTGTACTCAGTAGGTATATTTGATAAATAAATCTTTCTTTAAGCAAGCAAAGAATTTATAAGCAATTATGTGGAATTTGAGAAAGACTGGGAAAATGAGATAATCAAAATAAGAGTGGTCAAAATAAGGTGGGTTATTTCTATCACTATTTATCTTATTTGTTTGCTCAACAAAATGATACTCTATCATTTGCTAAAATTTAGAACAAAATAGTACTTTGTGGCCCATGAAATTTGGTGTAACCCTATTATTTAAACTCATATTGGCAGTTACAGATTAATATCAGCCAAAACATTCAAATTGCACAAAATTGTATTTTATGTAGCCAAGTATAAGTGACTTCCAAATGCAGTGGATTTATGTCCAAGTTGAGACCATAACCAATTTGTAGAATTCCTGACACTAAATTTACTTGATTAAATTTTCCAGTCTCACCATTTTCCACTAATGGCTTCTAAACTACTTTATTCACATAGCTCAAAAAGCAATGATGACTATTGTGTCTTGAGGAGAGGGCAGGGTATAAGTGGGTTGTTGTTGTTTTTCTTTATTTTTTTGAGGGGGGCAGCTAAAGTCAGAGCTTCATTTCTAAGATTTATTTTCTTTTTCAAAAAGACACATAAACTCAGGAGGTAAATTCAAGTACCCTAGTTAGACTACCTCTAATGAGGAAATGGATAGGACTTGCTACATCGCTTTTTATTTTTGTTAAAAGTCAGCTCTGACAGATGGCAATATGGTTTATTATCAACAAGTCTAGGAAGTAGAATATTTTGAATCCATGATGTATCTGGTTTCCCTCCCTTTCCAATACCATGAAAAGCTTATTGCCTCCCGATACATCAAAATATCTATTTTAAACATTTTTGAGCATGCTATATTCTTCCAAGACATGGTCCCTTCATTTACTGCACTCATAGTCTATTGGCAGAAATAAGTACACTAATAACTTAAGATCATAATCAAAAGCACAACTTTTAGGTGTGACCTGATTTGAAATTAACCAACTTCTAGGTTCTAAGTCAAAAATATTGCATCCTGAGTAGAATTTCTCCTAAACACTTTTCTCTATGTAGTAACAAAATACATGACAGGAGTCAACAGTGAAATTACCATACTTAAAGTCCAAGTAATGAATATTGGCCTAAGAAATCCAACATTCAAATTAACAAAAAGGAAACTAGCATACATTTCAGAAGAAATATCTAGTAAACCAAGGAATACTCCACTTTCAGAGAGTAGGAACTTGTTCTTTATTTGAATATGGGCTAAATTTAATTGAGTTCAACCACAGTTACCCACAGATTTGATAATGCTGAACAAGTAGTCGGTGACCAAAGTCCCCATTCAGAGTAGCTTTTAAGCATATTTGGAGGTGAGCAAGAATTTGAGATAGAAACTGACCCACTGTCCAATAGACAGAACTGCTGCAGCCCCTGCAAAAAGTGAGATCTACAAAGTTTGTGGCAATGGATGGAGGGGCTTTCTTAAGATACAATTGTATCACAATCATAGTTTCAAAATAAATGTCACCACTGTAACTATATAAACTGTTGCCCAGTTACTCAAATGCTGGAAATTAGAGCTATGAAGGAAAGGGTTAGAGATATAGCTATGGGGCCAGCAAACTTTGCTGTGGCCCTCAGTAGATTTTTGTATATGAGGGTCCTGTGACATTGGTGTGTTCTCCAGAAAAGCAATCTCTCCACTTCAATTTAGGAAAATTCTCTCATAAACAAGGCATTTTTCTCTAAGAACCAACCCCTGATCAAGTGTTTAGAATCCCATCCATATCTTTCTTAACCAGTTTTAAATAGTCACCATACATAAAATATATTCACTGACAGCCTAGTAATTCTCTAAACAATACCACCAAATCCTCCAACAGAACAAAATCTCTAACAGAGCCTCCTCATTTCTACAGACAGAATGCAAGCCCCTTGGAATGCCAACAGCTGTGACCAAAATGAAAATTTCTTCTAAAATTAGTGAGCTTCTATTATAATATCTTTGGTCTATTGCAGGGGCCCTGGCTGCTCTTAAACACTTCCTCAGACAGTTAATATACTGACAGTTTTGCAAACTTTGTCCCTGGTAAAAGTCTCGTATGATTAATCCACTCAAAACACTGCCCATATATATATAAACAACACTGTTGACAGTAACTGCTAAATAGCAAGATTTTGGAATACTGAAGTGTGACAAACAACCTCTTCTACTTTGTGAACAAACAGCCTAGAAAAATTGGGGGTGGTGAAAATTAGGACTGTAAAAGTAAAAAACAAGTAATGACATCCCACCTCTCACAGAACATTATATACATATGGTGCACCAAAGTAAGATTTAAAGTAGGTCCAATAAGTGTGACCCATATGGAAAAATAATCTTTAAACCTGAAAAAAAGAAAAAAACCTACCTTAGAGCATGTACAAAGCAACATCCTCACGAATATCTCTACAACTATATTTTACACTGTCAAGGATGGCTCTCAACTAAGGAGATTTCACACACAACTCTAAGGGGATATTTAGCAATGTCTAGAAATAGTTTTTGTTGTCACAGTGAAAGTAAAAGTGTTAGTCACTCAGTCGTGTGAAACTTTTCATTACCCCATGGACTGTGGCCCACCAGGCTCCTCTGTCCATGGAATTCTCCAGCCAAGAATACTGGAGTGGGTAGCCATTCCATTCTCCAGGGCATCTTCCAGACCCAGGGATCAAACTTGGGTTTCCTGTATTACAGGCAGATTCTTTACTATCTGAGCCATCAATCTTGTGCCTAAAGGAACTAGAAAAAGAACAAATAAAATCTAAAGTTAGTAGAAAGAAATCATAAAGATTAAAGCAGAAATAAACAAAAGATCAAAAGGACAATAGAAAAGATCAATGAAATTAAGAGCTGGTTTTTTGAAAAGATAGATAAGATTGATAAAACTTTCATCAAGAAAATAATAAAGAGAGCTCAAATTAACAAAACTATAAGTGAAGGAGGAGAAGTTACAGTTGACACTACAGAGATACAAAGGATCATAAGAGATTACTACAAATAATTATTATACAACAATAAAGGGGACAAATCTCAAGAAATGAATAAATCCCCAGAAACCTACAGTCCTTAAGACTGAATCAGGAAGAAATAGAATATATGAACAGACTGATTATCAGTTAATTAATTACTGAATGGGTAATTTTAAAACTCCCAATAAATAAAAGTCCAAAATGGCTTCACAGATGAATTTCTACAAAACATTTAGAGAAAAAGAAAGAAATCAAAGGAATCCAAATCTGGAAGGGAGAAGTAAAGCTATCAGTGTTTGAGATGACATGATGCTATGTATAGGAGACTCCAAAGATGCTACTAAAAATACTAGAATAAATAATTTCAGTAAAGCTGCAGAATAAAAAGTTAATATACAAAAAAAAAGTTGATATACAGAAATCTGTTGCTTTCTATACACTAATAATCAGCTATTAGAAAGAGAAATTTAGAAAACTGTCATTTACAACTACATCAAAAGGAATAAAAATATTTAGGAATAAGTTAACCAAAGAGGAAAATGACTTGTACTCTTAAAACTATAGGACATTGATAAAATAAACCAAAGATGAAACTCAAACAAATGGAAAGATATATCATGCTCATGAATGGAAAGAATTAATATTGCTAAAATGGCCGTACTACTCAGGGCAATCTATAGATTCAATGCAATTTCTATCAAAATACCAATGGGATTTTTTCACAGTAAAAGAAAAATAACTCTACAATTTGTATGATAACACAAAGTCAAAACAGTCTTGAGAAAGAACAAAGCTGAAGATAACATACGCCTTGATTTCAAACTGTACTCCAAAGTGACGATAATCAAAACAGTATGGTACTGGCCCAAGAAAAGATGCATAGATCCACAGAACAGAATAGAGAGCCCGGAAATGAACCCACATGTACACAATCTATGACAAAGGAGATGAGAATATGCAATGGGGAAAAACCAGCCTTTTTAAAAATGCTATTGGGAAAACTGGACAGCTACATGAGAAAAAAATCAAACAGGACTACTCTCTGATACTTACATATGAAAATAAACTGAAAATGAATTAAAGACTTAAATGCGAAACCTAACACCATAAATATTCTAGAAGAAAACATAGGTGGTAAGCTCTTTGACACTGGTCTTAGCAATATTTTTTAATATGTCTCTTGAGGCATGGGAAACAAAAACAAAAATAAACAAATGGGATTAGAGCATACTAAAAAGGTTTTGCACAGCAAAGGAAACTATCAACAAAACAGAAAGACAGCCTAGTGAATGAAATATTTGCAAATGATATATCCAATAAATAGTTCATATCCAACATATATGCAAAGAACTCACAACTTGACATCAAAAAAACAAAAAAACTGAAAAATGGGCAGAGGACCTGAATAGACTATTTTTCCCAAAGAAATCATACAGATACATGGGTCACAGGCACATGTAAAGATGTTCAACATCACTAGCCATCAGGGAAATGCAAATTAAAACTATAATGAGATACAACCTTACACCTGTCAGAATGGTTATTATCAAAAAGACAACAATAACAAGTGTTGGCAAGGAGGTGAAGAAAAAGGAACTCTAATGCACTGTTGATGGCATTATAAATTGGAGTGGCCATTATGGAGATTTCTCAAAAAGTTTAAAGTAGACGTGACATATGATCCAGCAATTTCATTTCTGGATACTTACTTGAAGAAAACACAAACGCTGAGTTGAAAAGATATATGCACATCAATGTTCATTGCAGCATTATTTACAACAGCCAAGATAGGAAACAATCTAAATGTTCACTGATAGATGAATGGATAAAGAAGATTTGGAAGGAAATATTACTCAGATTTAAAAGGAATGAAATCTTGCCATTTGGGACAACACAGATGAATCTAAAATATATTATGCTTAGTGAAATAGGTCACACAGAAAAAAAGACAAATACCATATGATCTCACTTATATGAGGAACCTAGAAATCAAAACAAACAAAGAAAACAAAACAAAATGAAACAGACTCATAGAAACAGAGAACAAACAGGTAGTTGCTAAAGTGGAAAGGGATGGAGTGGACATAATACGTGAAGGGAATTAAGAGATACAAACCACCAGTTAGAAAATAGATAGGCCATGGGGAGGTAATATACAGCATAAGGTATATGGTCAATAATATTTTAATAACTTTGTATGGTTACTAGGTTTCTCTTGGTGATCATCTCATGATGTATGCAATTGTCAAATCACTATGTAGTAGATCTGAAATTAACATATTGTATACCAACTATATTTCAATCAAAAATATTTTCCTAGCTCTGAACAAGGCAGGGACAAAATTTAGGACACCCCTAAAAAAAACTTCAAAATATAGCATGTGAAGAGCAAATAGATTTTAAATATGAAGTTGTCTGCCAAGGGCTGATGAATGTCAATTTCCATAATGGAATGGAATGGTAAATGAAAACGAATAGAAGACAGCCAAAGAGCAATAGGATATGGCCAAAGAGAATGTTTAAAATGTAGGACATATGGGTCTACTCACCCATTATATTTGAAATCCTCAGAATGTATTAAAACTAGTTATCTAACAGAAATACTATGAAATTAATGTCTCTTTTCCTTCCACCCAAAATTTAAAATAACTTTTGAATAGCCAATATAAAAGGTCCATCAAGTGCCAGATCAATCAGTCAGCAACATTTATTTAGCTGACACTGTACAAAGAACTTTATATTATGCAATGAAAAAGGATGAGAAACAGCTCCTTTGAGTTGCTTACAATCTGTTTGGGAATAAATAAATGGTAACATATGAAAACAATTTTAGGACATTTACTTTACAAAGCAACATTTTACTGAATGACTCTATAAACACTACTTTATACTCTGGGGCATTTTAAAATAATACAGTTTCCCTTTGTTGGTGTAGGAATAGCTGAATATCATAGAAATCTACTAAAATTTACTGCCCCCAAATCAGCCAGCTAAACCAATTACAAACAATTGAATGCAGACTTATTTGGAGCACATAAGGGTAGTTAGTTAAATAGCTTACTCTTCTAAAATAATTCCTCATGTGTTATCTTTTCAGAAAAGGGAAATTTCATGGCTGGATTTCATAAAAATATCTGTACCACCACAAAAATGTCACAAAATAGAAAATCAACATTCTTTCTTTCCTCTAGTCTCAGATTATAAACAGATTCATATATGCATCGGGCAGTGGCACCTTTGAGAGGCAGTGGGTGGAAACAAACACCCTCATGAGGGTTGGGGGACCCAAACCACAAGCTAAAGTCTGTGTCTCCTTTTGTGCTGAGTCTAATGCCAAATATATCCTGGAAATGGAAAAACACTGTCATTTGTACATATTTATCCAGTATTTTTGAAGGCAAGAAAAGAGTCTGAGGGTAGTTCTTAGAACTTTTGACTGAGTTCAGAAATAGTTATGAATGTAGACAAAACAGAAATATGCATTTATTCATTGTGTGGAAAAATTATCTCAAGCATCTGACTGGGCAAAGATAGCTAGAAATATTAGATACATGCCAAATGTACCTGAAATAAGTTCTACTTAAACTTCATATGCTATTTTCTAAAGGAATAAAATTGTTAGTTGCCAATAATGGAAATAAGAATTCTGTAAATGGTCAGAATTTCACCCCTCTCTTTAAGGTTTGAGTCTTCTTTACAACTCAATGACAATTAAAAAAAAAAAAAAGCCTATTTTCAAAATTGGTTGTAAGCTGCCATTTCTACTTAATGTCACACAGGCATCTTAAATCCAAGTGTGTGTTAGTAGCTCAGTCATGTCCTACTGTTTGCAACCCCACGGACTATAGCCTGCCAGGCTCCTCTGTCCGTGAAATTCTCCAGGCAAGAATACAGGAGTGGGTAGCCACTCCCTTCTCAGGGATTGAACCCAAGTCTCCTGCATTGCAGGCAGATTCTTTACCATTTGAGCCAGCAGAGAAGCAGCCAAGCCCAAAGTATGCACAACTGAACTGTTTCTTTGCTGTATCTGTTCTTCTACTCCCAAGAAATCACAATAATCCTCTCCTTATCCAGTTAAAAACGCTGGGACTGTCCTTGACTCTTCTCTACTCAACATTGCATCTACTTCATGAAAAACTGATTCTAGCTCCTTACACTCACAGATCTACCCCACTTCTTCATATTTTCTAATATTACTTTAGTCCCCAATGGTGCCTTTTGTCCTTTTGGGCTACCTTTAGCCCTCTTTCACCACGTCATCAGAGTGACCTTTCTAAAATGCAAATACATATGTATGACTTTCAAGTTTGAAAAACTAAAATAAGGATTATTTCTGCTGCCACTATGGCAATTCCTGTTTCGGGAAATGAGAATATAAATGTCAAGGATATACAATAGCAACGGAACCACTTACTATACCTGTTAACCACAGTTATTTAACTCCACTAACAACCATATGTAACCCTGATGAAGTATTCATAAATCGAATCACCACTGTCATGATAGAGTTCCTCCATATTTTTACACTCCATTTTTTCTCACTTTTATTTCCATTCTTATTTCAAGAATTTTTAAAGTTTTCCAATTACATTCCCTACATAGTTTTTAAATGTAAGCAGGTTGCAGCATCTTGAGCATGTCTTGGAAAAAGACAGAAAGTTGAATTTCCTTTGGGACGTGAGTAGGTACAATACTTCTGGTTTCTACTTCCTGCTGAATTGTAAGTCTGCTGATGTCCTGGAAAGCTGGACTGTAGATTTTTGAAATGCAAATGGATATGATTAGCAATGTGTTTTATGTTACAATAATTGGAAAAAAAATCTAGATTTTGTGAAATACACAACCACATGGGAGGTTTGAAAAGAAGGAATTAAAGTATCATTATCCATATACTATTCACAAATGACACTTGATTTAGAAAACACTAATATTATCACCTGAAAACTATTAGTGTCAGCACCATAACTTTCTTGGAAATTCACAAAAATCATGTATTAATATAAAGTATGGAAAAAATCCTAACTTAAAAGCAATAAGTGCCTTGACGGCTTCTCTGGTGGCTCAAATGATAAAGAATCCACCTGCAAAGCAGGAGACCTGGGCTCAATCCCTGGGTTGGGAAGATCCCCTGGAGAAGGGAATGCAACCTACTCCAGTATTCTGGCTGGAAATTTCCATGGACAGAGGAGTGTGGCAGGCTACGGTCTATGGGGTCTCAAAGAATTGGACATGATTGAGCAACTTTCACTTTCCTTTTTCAAGAGCAACAAAAACTAAAATATCTAAAAATCACCTTTTTAAAACATATGGGAATTAAATGAGAGCTATATCACAGTTCAAGATAATATTAATTTATAAAGTTAAAAGTTTAATGCAATTATAATCAAATCAAGATTCAGATAGAATTTTCTTAGTAACTTGATGAAATGCTTCAAAATTAATGAGATAAATTGAATACATTTGGAACAACTCAAAAAATTTCTTACTCTCCTCAGTTTATTTTTCAAAAAATCCTAGGCTGGGTTTTAAGTCCCTTGCCTCATGGACCTTCCTGGAATCTTCACACTTTTAACAGCTCATCATTTCTGTACCTCTCTCCCACTGAGGAGGTTGAAGTCAAGGACAGGATCATTCATAATTTTTACCACCCAGCATGAACAACCACACCCACAGAGTGATGATTAACAGACCCATGTCACCCTGCAAGCTGGGCAGCAGTGCCAAGCTATAGAATTCTCTTTGTCCTGCCCTCATTTCCATTTTGGTCAATGATCAAATAAATTTGTACATGATACACTGGGTATTTTGTGAATGGAAACTCTGCAAAGAATAAATGAATTGGTAGAAGCACAAATGCTTGTTTCTAGAAACACAGATGAACACATGCTTAGTCATTCAGTCATGTCTGAGTCTTTCCAATCCCATGGACTATAGCCCACCAGGCTCCTCTGTCCATGTGGATTCTCCAGGCAAGAATACTGGAGTGGGTTGCCACTCCCTCCTTCAGGGCATCTTCTCAACCCAGGGGTCGAACCCAGGTCTCTTGCATTGCAGGCGTATTCTTTACCATCTGAGCCTCACAGATGCACAGTCCTCCACCAATAAAGATTAGAGAACACAGGTAGGAAGAGATTTTTGAGAACATACTTGGAAGCTACACAGTGAAGTGGTCTCCAAACTCTCAGACAAGGTGACTTTATGTAGTCTAAATGATTGTAGATTCATTTTGAAAAGCAATGGAAGATACTGTGTTTCCAACTATAGAAACGATCTTCAGGTTTCCATGGGTTATATTTTGTTTGGATTAAAATCACCTAATGTTTGTCTTTCATTTCAGATTTCTATAAAATCAGTTTGACTATGTCATCTTTTTAAAGCAAAAATATAACTTTGTATCACTACACAGTAGACTCCCTGAGTCTTGGGAAAATTAAACTTTGCCCTGAAACTTCATAGCATGTCAGGACTGGACTAGATTCAAAGCCAGACAAGAACTTGGCCTTCAGACTTTCCCATAACTGTGTGAATAGCAAAGTTGTGGCTAAATGTAGACAAATAGTCAAGGCACTTTTTCTGTTAGTACACGTCACTGTTTTCTGGAAGGTTCTCAAATGTCAAGATATGCCATCCAGGAGTTACTCTATCAAATAAATTTTCCTTGAAGATCCTATCAGAACATCAAGATGTGGCAGTGTAAGACATCAGTTAAAAACAGAATATGAAAGGCTTTCCAAATAAAGAAATTAGACAATCTGTATCTTAAAACATTTCTTCTTTTCTTTGTCTTTCTCTCTTTCTCATCCATTTATAAATATGCATTGTGTGCATGCTCAGTCACTCAGTGGTGTCCAACTCTTTGCAACCCCATGGACTTCGTAGCCCGCCAGGCTCCTCTGTCCACAAAATTTTCCAGGAAACAATACTGGATGTGTTGTCATTTCCTACTCCAGGGGACCTTCCCAACCAATGGACTGAACATTCATCTCTTGTATCGCCCACACTGGTTGGGGGATTTTTTTTTACCACTGCACCATCTGGAAGCTCATAAATGTGCATATCTTGGCACTAATAATGCAGCAAAATACAATGGAGGTATATAGATTAAAGGACTTTCCTGGTAGCTCAGCTGGTAAAGAATCTGCCTGTAATTCAGGAGACCCTGGTTTGATTCCTGGGTCTGGAAGATCCCCTGGAGAAGGGATAGGCTACCCACTCCAGTATTCTTGGGCTTCCCTGGTGGCTCAGACGGTAAAGAATTCACTTGCAATGAGTTCGATCCCTAGGTTGGGAAGATCCCCTGAATGAGGGCATGGCAACCCACTCCAATATTCCAGTATTCTTGCCTTGAGAATCCCCACGGACAGAGGAGCCTGACGGGCTACAGCCAATGGGGTCGCAAAGAGTTGGACACAACTGAGCGACTAAGCACGCATACACATAGACACACGTAGATTAAAACTCTAACATAAAAAAATAGATCATCTTCATTTTAGACATAGATGAAATTTGCCCTTTTAGAAGAAAAGTTCAAGCAATGGGTCATTGATATTTTTTCACTATAGCCCAGGGCCATTATTCATAAGTGATGATAAACCATAAGAATGTGGGCATCTTCAAACATGTAGGTACCAGTCTGCAAGCCTCACACAACAATGTTACTTCCTATAAAGATTTCTACACACAAACAAATTCCCCTGCATGCCATGAGGATTGCTACAGAGAGAGACAACCTATAATTACACTTTCAATAAATGCAAACGCACAAAATAGTTTCAAAACCGTCACCATGGATTTCAGGAATATCTTTTGGTTTACCAAATACATAGTTGACTAGTTTGAACTTGGCTTTAAAAATCAAAATAAATGCTAAATCCATGATATGTTTGTAGAAGAAAATGCCAACAGCATCATGGGGTGCTGATAATGAACACTATGAAAGAAAGTGGAGCCCTAGAGACGAAAATTTTCCATCCCTACTTCCACCCGTAATAAATCATTTTGTCTTCAGACTGTAAGGATAACCCAAGTATCAACTGGAATCAACTCTCTCCCTGATTCAAATATCCATCCCATGGCTTGTGGGAAACCAAAGGCCACTTCAAAAGTTCTAGACATTTGGGGAAATGGGGGATGGGGAAGGGCTTCCTGGGCTCTGAATGCCTGTTTCAACTTAATGTGTCTGCTTATGGCTCTTCCTAGTCACGCTGGCCCTGTTCTCCCAAACTTTGTCCTGGCACCTCAAATGTGACAATCAGCAAAGCACTGTCTGGGCCCCCATCTGGGACCAGGGGAACAAACCTGGAGGCCATCAATTAGGAATTTAATTCATCAGCCTAAAAAATTAGAATGAAGTCTTTCCCATTATTTTCCATCCAAAAACAAAAGGAGGTCCATAATGCATGAATTTTTATAACAGGTGTCACTAAAATTTGAGGAGTTGAAATAATCTACAATTTCAGAAACAGGAACAACTTCATTCAATAATAAGCATTCTTGTTCTTAAGAATCTGCAGGTACCTTGACACTCCATCTTTCACTCACTGCTTTTACCCTTGGAGGTTTCCCAGCACTACATCCTCTCCCCAGATGCTCTCCTCTCTCTCCTGCCATTTCTCGTCCCCTACCCTTCCTTTCTTTTTGCCTTTTCATACTGTTCATGGGGTTCTCAAGGCAAGAATACTGAAGTGGCTTGCCATTCCCTTCTCCAGGTGACCACATTTTGTCAGAACTCTCCACCATGATCCGTCTTTCTTGGGTGGCCTTACATGGCATGGCTCATAGTTTCACTGAGTTAGGCAAGGCTGTGGTCCATGTGATCAGTTTGGGTAGTTTTCTATGATTGCGATTTTCATTCTGTCTACTCTCTGATGAATAAGGATAAGAGGCTTCTGGTAGCCTCCTGATGAGAGAGACTTGACTGTGGAGGAAACTGGGTCTTGTTCTGATGGGCGGGGCCATGCTCAGTAAATCTTTAATCCAATTTTCTGTTGATGGGCAGGGCTGTGTTCCCTCTCTGTTGTTTGACCTGAGGCCAAACTGTTGGCCTGCACTGGAGACTCCTGGACACTCCCAGGCAAATCTGGGTCAGTCTCTTGTAGGGACACTGCCCTTTCTCCTGACTCCTGGTGCACACAAGGTTTTGTTTGTGCCCACCAACAGTCTGTTTCCCCGTTCTGTGGAAGTTCTGTAAGTAAAATCCATTGGCCCCCAAAGTCAAATTCACAGGGGGTTCTCAGTCCCTTTGCCAGATCTCCAGGTTGGGAAATCTGTTGTGGGTCCTAGAACTTTCTTAACAGTGTGAGAATATCTTTGGTATCATGGTTCTGCAGTTTGTGGGTCATCTGCTCAGTGGCTCTATGGTGGGGCTAATGGCAACTTCCTCCAAGAGGGCTTTATGCACATGCTGCATGACCCAGGTCTGCTGCAGCCAGAGCCCCTGTCCCATGGCAGGTCCTTGCTGACCTGTGCCTCTGGAGGAGACACTCAGACACTAAAAGGCAGGTCTGGCTCAGTCTCTGTACTGTCTTTGGGTCCTGGTGTGCCCAAGGTTTTGTTTGAGCCCTCCGAGCATCTCTGGCGGGTATGGGGTTTGATTCTAAACATGATTTCCCACCTCCTACCATCTTGTTTATCTTCTCCTTTGCCCTGGGACATGGGGTATCTTTTTTTGGTAGGATCCAACATTCTCCTGTCAATGATTGTTCGGCAGAGAGTTGAAAAGGCAAAAAAGATATGACACTGAAAGATGAACTCTCCAGGTCGGTAGATGCCCAATATGCTCCTGGAGAAGAGTGGAGAAATAACTCCAGAAAAACTAGAGATGGAGCCAAAGCAAAAGCAATGCCCACTTGTGGATGTGACTGGTGATGGAAGTAAAGTCTGATGCTGTAAAGAACAATATTGCATAAGACCCTGATATGTTAGGTCCAAGAATCAAGGTAAATTGAAAGTGGTCAAACAGAAGATGGCAAGAGTGAACATCCACATTTTAGGAATCAGAACTAAAATGGACTGGAATGGGCAAATTTAATTCAAATGACCATTGTATCTACACTGTAGGCAAAAATCCCTTAGAAGAAATGGAGTAGCCATCATAGTCAACAAGAGTCCAAAATGCAGTACCTGGGTGCACTGTCAAAAATCATAGAATGATCTCTGTTCATTTCCAGTATCTCTGTTCATTCAGATTCACAGTAATCCAAGTCTATGCCCCAACCACTAATGCTGAAGAAGCTAAAGTTGAATAGTTCCACGAGGACCTACAAGACCTAGAACTAACACCTAAAAAAGATGTCCTTTTCATCATAGGGTACTGGAATGCAAAAGTAGAAAGTCAAGAGATACCTGGAGTAACAGGCAAGTTTGGCCTTGGAGTACAAAATGAAGCAGGGCAAAGGCTAAAAGAGTTTTGCCAAGAGAATGCACGGGTCATAGAAAACACTCTCTTCCAATGACATAAGAGATGACTCTACACATGGACATCACCAAATGGTCAATACCAAAATCAGACTGATTATATTCTTTGCAGCCAAAGATGGAGAAGCTCTATATAGTCAGCAAAAATAAGACCAGGAGCTGACTGTTGCTCAGATCATGAACTCGTTATTGCAAAATTCAGATTTAAATTGAAGAAAGTAGGAAAACCACTAGACCATTCAAGTATGACCTAAATCAAATCCCTTACTATTATACAGTGGAAGTGATAGTTTCCAGGCATTAGATATGATGGATAGAGTGCCTGAAGAACTATGGACAGAGGTTTGTGACAATGTACAGGAGGCAGTGATCAAGACTATTCCCAAGAAAAACAAATGCAAAAAGGCAAAATAGTTGTCTGAGAAGGTCTTACAAATAGCTGAAAAAAGAAGAGAAATGAAAGGCAAAGGAGAAAAGGAAAGGTATACCCATCTGAATGCAAAGTTCCAAAGACTAGCACAGAGAGATAAGAAAGCCTTCGTTCAGTGATCAATGCAAAGAAATAGAGGAAAACAATAGAATGGGAAAGACTAGAGATCTCTTCAAGAAAATTAGAGATACCAAGGGAATACTTCATGCAAAGATGAGCACAATAAAGGACAGAAATAGTATGGATCTAACAGAAAGAGAAGATATTAAGAAGAGATGGCAAGAATACACAGAAGAACTATACAAAAAAGATCTTCAACACCCAGGTAACCATGATGGTGTGATCACTCACCTAGAGCCAGACATCCTAGAGTCCAAAGTCAAGTGGACCTTAGGAAGCATCACTGCTTACAAAACTAGTGGAGGTGATGGAATTCCAGCTGAGCTATTTCAAGCCCTAAAAGATGAAGCTGTGAAAGTGCTGCACTCAATACACCAACAAATTTGGAAAACTCAGCAGCACTGGAAAAGGTCAGCTTTCATTTCAATCCAAAAGAAAGGCAATGCCAAAGAATGCCCAAACCACTATAAAATTGCACTCATCTCACATGCTAGCAAAGTAATGCTCAAAATTCTCCAAGCGAGGCTTCAACACTACATCAACCGAGAACTCCCAGATGTTCATGCTGGATTTAGAAAAGGCAGAGGAATCAGAGATCAAATTGCCAACATTCATTGGATCATTGAAAAAACAATTGAGTTCCAGAATAACATCTACTTCTGCTTTACTGACTATACCAAAGTCTTTGACTGTGTAGATCACAACAAACTGTGGAACATTCTTAAAGAGATGGGAGTACCAGACCACCTTACCTGACTCCTGAGAAATCTATATGCAGGTCAAGAAGCAACAGTTAGAACCAAACATGGAATAATGGACTGGTTCCAAATTGGGAAAGCAGTGCATCAAGGTCGTATACTGTCACCCTGTTTATTAACTTATATGCAGAGTACATCATGCAAAATGCCAGGCTGCATGAAGCACAAGCTGAAATGAAGATTGCCGGGAGAAATATTAATAACCTCAGATATGCAGATAACACCACCCTTATGGCAGAAAATGAAGAGGAACTAAAGAGCCTCTTGATGAAAGTGAAAGAGGAGAGTAAAAAAGCTTGCTTAAAACTCAACATTCAAAAAACGAACATCATGTCATCTGGTCTCATTACTTCATGGCAAATAGATGGGGAAATAATGGAAACAGTGAGAGACTTTATTCTCTTGGGCTCCAAAATCAGTGCAGTTAGTGACTGCAGCCATGAAAGGAAAAAAAGCTATGACCAACCTAGACAGCATATTAAAAAGTAGAGAACAACAAAGGTCCATCTAGTCAAAGCTATGATTTTTCCAGTAGTCATGTATGGATGTGAGAGTTGGACTATAAAGAAAGCTGAGTGCCAAGAATTGTTGCTTTTGAACTACGGTGTTGGAAAAGACTCTTGAGAGTCCCTTGGACTGCAAGGAGGTCAAACCAGTCAATCCTGAAGGAGATCAGTCGTGAATATTCATTGGAAGGACTGATGCTGAAGCTGAAACTCCAATACTTTGGCCACCTGATGTGAAGAGCTGACTCATTTGAAAAGACCCTGATGCTGGGAAAGATTGAAGGGAGGAAAAGGGACGACAGAGGATGAGGTTGTTTAATGGCATTACCAACTTGATGAACATGAGTTTGAGCAAGCTCCAATAGTTGTTGATGGACAGGAAAGCCTGGCATGCCGTAGTCCATGGTGTCGCCAAGAGTCAGACACAACTGAGTGAACTGAACTGAACTGAACCGAACCCTTCTGTTCCTCGGTTCAGTTCAGTCGCTCAGTCGTGTCCGACTCTTTGCAACCCCATGAATCGCAGCATGCCAGGCCTCCCTGTCCATCACCAACTCCCGGAGTCTACTCAAACTCATGCCCATCGAGTCCGTGATGCCATCCAGCCATCTCATCCTCTGGCGTCCCCTTCTCCTCCTGCCCCCAATCCCTCCCAGCACCACGGTCTTTTCCAATGAGTCAACTCTTCACATGAGGTGGCCAAAGTACTGGAGTTTCAGCTTCAGCATCAGTCCTTCCAATGAACACCCAGGACTGATCTCCTTTAGGATGGACTGGTTGGATCTCCTTGCAGTCCAAGGGACTCTCAAGAGTCTTCTCCAACACCATAGTTCAAAAGCATCAATTTTTCGGCGTTCAGCTTTTTTCACAGTCCAACTCTCACATCCATACATGACCACTGGAAAAACCATAGCCTTGACCAGAAGGACCTTTGTTGGCTAAGTAATATCTCTGCTTTTTAATATGTTATCTAGGTTGGTCATAACTTTCCTTCCAAGGAGTAAGCGTCTTTTAATTTCATGGCTGCAGTCACCATCTGCAGTGATTTTGGAGCCCCCAAAAATAAAGTCTGACATTGTTTCCACTGTCTCCCCAACTATTTCACATGAGGTGATGGGACCAGGTGCCATGATCTTAGTTTTCTGAATGTAAGCTTTAAGCCAACTTTCCTACATCTTCCCAATTCCAGTTCAGTTCTCTGCTTGTCCAACCTTCAAATTAGTTCTAAGACCACCTTAGAATATGCAGACATAATATGGTGCCCAGCAGAATGAGACATATCTTTTAGTAATATAATCCACATTCCTCTAAAGTCAATTAGGATTAGTGTTTGTTTTTTGTCTTCACCATTTCCCCCATTTACATTATAGCCATATTTGTTTGTCAAGATAATTTGCACAGGATTTGAAACTCTCGAGAAACAAGTTGTTTGTGTTTTGCATATTATAACTTCCTTAGAATATGATATTCAAAATTAATCCAAATATTCAAAGTAATCTTAGGGAGCCAGGTCTCTCTTTTTGTGTCCGCATTTGTTCAATCCTGAAAGGACCATCTTATAAACAGCCAAGCGTTTAAGTTTGCTTGTAATATTGCCCTGACTTCTCCACACAGTGAGCCAGACCACTGCAGTGATTGGAAGCATATTCTCAAATGCAGCTATCTCCAAGTTGTATCGATACAAAACCTATAAGCGAAGTGGGAATGGTCTTCACCTGAGTGAATTGTAACAATTAAGAAAATAAGATTCTAGTCTAACCTCCAATTGACTTTTACTAGTACATAAATGTAGGAGAAGGCAATGGCAACCCACTCCAGTACTCTTGCCTGGAAAATTCCATGGACAGAGGAGCCTGGTAGGGGTCCATGGGGTCGCGAAGAGTTGGATAGGACTGAGCGACTTCACTTTCACTTTTCACTTTTATGCATTGGAGAAGGAAATGGCAACCCACTCTGGTGTTCTTGCCTGGAGAATCCCAGAGACGGAGGAGCCTGGTAGGCTGCCATCTATGGGGTCACACAGAGTCGGACACGACTGAAGTGACTTAGCTGCAGCAGTAGCAGTACATAAATGTTATCCTAAGGCCTTTCTCTTCCAAACTGTTTTTTTTTTTTTGTTTTTTTTTTTTTTTGGCTTTCTATAGGTGAGGAAGCATTAATTTGCTGACAAATCTTGTACTTACATACTGTATTACTGTATTTATATTTTGCAGTCAGGTAATAAATGATGCTTAAGTAGATGAGGCAGAATCTTTCCTTCTCAAACATTATTTATCTGGAGTCTCACAGATACTAGAATCCAGTTCTCAAATATGAAGTGAGTCTAACTCATTCACACTTTTACACACAACAATTTTAAGTTGGGGTTATTATTCTAATAATATCAGTTTGGGGTGAGTTTAACAATTTTTTTTTAAAAAAAGGAAGGAAGATGTATTTTTGCTAAGGAGGAAAAGAGTTCCCAGGTTTACTTTTTCTTGTTATCCAGTCAAAGCCATGTTTCTGGCTAAAGGTGTCTTTTACTCACTTTGTTTTTCGATTCATCGTTTAGAGGTGCCTAGAGCCAGAGATGATTGCTAAAGGCTTATTCCATCCAGCCCTATGATTCATCAATCCTAGGAGTCCACACTTTGTAATTATAACATAATGGAAGATATTATTTTATGAAAGGAGAAGCTATGACTTGTCCAAAAAAGGAAATATAGTTTATAGTAAATAGAAGATGAATTAGAATATGTTAACAAACATTCTTATTTTCATATGAACAGGATTAGAATGAGTCATTTTAGATGATAAAAAGACAGACTAAAAGTTTATTATTTAAAACATTTGGTTTATTCTTCATGAATAAATTACCCTAAATTATGTGGTTTTGTTTTTAGAAAATTAAGTTTTGAATAGGAAGGTTTAACTATTTCAATATGAACTAACTCATTCTTTCAATATGAACTAACTCATTTTAGTTACTGAACAAATATGTATATTTTCATTTTCCTTTTAAAGTTGATATACTTCCACCTCACTAACAGAGGTAGAAGCATATTATTATTGTTATATGACATATATTATTATTATATAATATATTAGATAGTATATATTACTAGGGTAATATAAACACAAGCATTTTTAAAAATGCAAGTGCTTTGCCAATATGATGAGTAGTTAAATTTGAAACTTAGATTCTTTGTGAACCAACAGACTTACAGTAATTGTGCTGTATTTTTCCATCACAGACAAGAGCATTTTGGACTGTGTTATGAATTCAGAGCCCAGGGAATTCCAATGAGATAATGTCATTGACCTTGAGTACAAATAACCAGCAATGAATATTGTAATATGACAATGTGAAAGTTACAAGGAGTTTATTCTCAGACTCCATCAGAAAACCTGCTAAATCAATAATAGGAGGAGATATAGTGTGAACTAAGAGAGCAGAACTTTAAGGCATGCTTCCCAAAATAGAAAGTTTCCTAAATAACTCTAAGAGATCAAGTGTGAGCTGTCATGCTTAACTGGTACTAAATTAGTTCAGCATGTGAGCATTTATCATGTACCCATCAGCTCTGCATCACTTATGTGACCAAAGATAAACGTCAGCTTTCAGCTCAGTGGTATTCATTTAGTTTCCTTTTGCCTATCATTTGCCTATCATTAAAGTCCACAGATTTTCCCACCATTGCAAAAGTGTGCAGCTTCATCAGAAATGGCCCTGTTTCTGCCAGCTACATGCTCCACTGTGAATAAGAGAACTGTGTCTACTCTCTAAAAGGGGCAAGGGCTTAGGAGAAAAGAATCATCAGAGTCACATTATGTATAGTTACACCCTGCCAAAAAAACCCCTCGATAATTGTCAAAAATTCAATTGCAATTAAAGAAAGCAGAAGAAAATCAATCTCTGTCTGCTAACTGACCTGAGGCAAATAATTTCTGTACATGTTCATTTTGTTAAAACATGCAAGCAAAGAGCTATTGGAGGCCATATGCCATTTGTTATGAAAAGCACATTCCTTTAGTCTTGGTAACAATAGCCATATGGCTTTCTGAAAGTTAATTATATCATAAATATGCTGTAATAGTGGGGAGTGTGGTCTAGCAATTGCTGGAAGAAACTTCGAGACCTGGCTTTCGGTCAGTTTCTCAATAGATTCCATTCAGAACCTTGGGAAGTCACAGGCTCATTGTGCTTTAGTTTCCCAATATTCAAAGTGAGACCAAAATAACGGGGCACCTAAAGGAGAGAAGAAAACTGAAATGTTCTCCTGCTTAAAGGTAAAATAATATGGCAAACCATAATTCAGGTCAATAAGACAGTGAAAGATTTTCTGAAATATTAGCTAGTTAATAAAACAGTCTCTTCCTCCTTCCCATGCTTCCTGCCTGCCATTGCTGAGTGATCTTTCTGGAAAATAAATTGGATTTATAAACTCCATTCCCAAATGTTACATACAAACTAGCACATGAACTCTGTATAAATGGCCCTTTACAGCCTGCCCTAGCCTTCTGTCCGGACTCATCTGCTGACAGTGTCTCTGGCACAGAGACACCAGGTCCCCAGACAGGAGAGGTAGCCCTCATTTACATCTCTGAGTATTTCAAAGTCTGCTCCCCATGCAGAGGAAGTCCTTCCTTCTCATCTGTACTTAACTTCATGCATATGCAAAGACCCAGACCATTGCCCTCCCCCAGGTGCCATCTTTGACTTCCTTAGACCAGTGGTAGTTCCTTGCTCTGAGTTACAATGACCATAAAGAATCTGCCTGCAATGCAGGAGACCCAGGTTTGATCGCTGGGTCGAAAAGATCCGCTGGAGAAGGGAATGGCTGGCTACCCATTTCAGTGTTCTCGCCTGGAGAATCCCATGGACAGAGGAGCCTGGCAAGATACAGTCAATGGGGTTGCAAAGAGTGGGATATGACTGAGTGGGTAACACTTTCACTACTACAATAACATTTACCATTTATTACATTGTATAGTAATTATCTGTAAACACATCTCTCCACCAGCATGTTGGGTTCCTGAAGGCAAGAGTCTGAGCCCTGGCAAGTAGTAGCTACTCAATAATTATTGTTTATTGTCCACTTTTAAAGAGACAACTGACTGTTTTACCTCAAGGGTCTAGTGTTTCCAGGTTCATTTCAACCTTTCAACCCTCCATCTGCAACATTTTTTAACAGTCAGAAAATGATCCCCAGGAACTTGTAGTGTTCCTAAGTGCCAATGACAGACTTTTTATACTGTGCTATCCTTTTGATGCAAGGAAATGAAATAATTTTAGAAAGTTCTTCAACAAGGATTAAAGCCAAGAGTGTTTCTGGTTCAACATCAGCTAACAGCTAACCAGAAAATTAAAATTAAACAAGTTCTCATTCTTCAAGCATTTGAATTAATCATGGTTTTATGAAATTTTAATCTAGCATGGAGGCTGAAATTAAACAAGAGAGCCAACAAGTCCAAAAGACAATTACCTCTCCATCTGATGTAACCAAACTGGATAGAGTTGTGTGTGGCATAATAGTAATAACTGTAAATTACCTAACATTAAATTCTCATGCCCTTGATACAGAACATTATTCTAATGGCATAGTTTGATTTTGCTTCTGGTATACACTTTAAGGAGACAGAAAAACCTCTGTCTGATCCCAGAGGATTTGGATTTTATAAAAAAGTAGGTGTCTGAAACAGCCTCTTTCAGGAACTAAATCATCTCCACATGTGCTATGAGTATCAAAAAACAAGAACATTAAAGTCTGTGATGTGTGCACGTAACTTGGAGCAAAACCAAAGGAATGGATGAAAGTCAAAGAGGACACAGGGCAAAGAGGACAGAGGGCAAAGAGTCTGACTTACAAATTTGTTGGGGAGCTATTTTGTAGTAAACAAGCTTTAGGATCTGATTTGAGGGCAAGGCAACTGGGAAATAATAATGATAATAACAAAGATAAGAGGGAATCATTGAGTTGAGCTCCAAAACTTAAATTTTCTCAAAATTGCTTCCAAATGGTTAAGAATGCCTTTCTATTTACAGTATTTTCAGAAGCTAAATACAAAATCATCTATTGGCTTATGGGGTGATTTTTCAAAAGGATGCCATCTTCATTTTAAATTGTCATTGCTGATACTAACCCTTTGATGTCCATGATACCTGCCTGGAAGCCAGCACATACTAACTGTATCAGAATGTCAGAAACTATCACTAGAACCTGGCCCCTCGGAGGCAGGACCTGAATCATGGGTATACAGCCAGTCTGTGCTTTGACATCCACTTTCTTCCAGAAGGAGCATACTAACCAAGTGTCTGAAGGTTCTCTCTTTTCTTCTTTCTGAGTCTAGAGACTGAAGTCGGGGAACTACTTCAGCGGAGGAGAAGAATGGAAAATACTGAAGGGGAAAAGAAGACAGAAATTCTTGATTTTATAAATCCTTTTCATCTTACTAGAAACAGACCCAGACTAGGACTCAGAAGACTAGTGGCAGATCCTCAAGCCTGCCTCTTTGCTAAGTTAATGAATCTCTCTGTCCCTCAGTTTCTGTCAGCCTTCTACTTTCTGAATAGAATATTGAGTATGAAGAACCATATTAGCTACATATGAATGTATTTAAGAGGTTGTTATACAAACAAAATGATTCCAAATAATCATTTTTTATTACCAAATCATGCACTCATTCATTCATTTGACAACTTCTTTTGAATGCCCACTATGTGTCAAACACTGGGTGCTGAAATTTAAAGGTGAGCAAAACATAGTCCCTATCCTCGTGGAATTTAAGGTCAAATTAGGAAAGCAAGGATTTCCTAAATAATCACACGGAGAATTACAAGCTGTTACATATAGAATTACAACACATACTTATCATGATTCAGAAAAAACTGTATTTTCAGTATCAAATGTTCCTGTTTGTTCTTTAACCTGTTTATCAGTCAGCTTTAATCCTCAAGTGATTCTTGAAGAAAACTTTTCCAACATAGTGTGTTGTTTGTCAGTTAAGGCTTTCAGATAATGATTAGAATTGAGACTTCAGGGTAGAACCAGTTCTCCACTTAGTGAAACAGAAGAAATGTTGGTATAAATTTAAGATAGGAAATCAAGACCTAAAAGAACTTCCTTGGAAGGCCCTAGCCCATGTTTACAGAATATCTCTTTCAGTCTTTATAATATAAAGATCCTACGTCTGTGGTGATAGCAACGCATTTACTAGGTGCTTAGGTACTTTTCTAAGCACTTTATAAATATTAGCTCATTTAATCATCACAATAATCCTCTGAGGTAGGTATTAGCACTGGTAGTGGTTTTATCCCCATTTTACAGAAGAGGAAACTTCATCTGTAAAGGATTAAATATCTTTGAAAGTGAAAGTGAAGTCCCTCAGTCATGTCCGACTCTTTGCGACCCCATGGACAGTAGCCTACCAGGCTCCGCGGTCCATGGGATTTTCCAGGCAAGAATACTGGAGTGGGCTGCCATTTCCTTCTCCAAGGGATCTTCCCAACCCAGGGATCGAACCCGGGTCTCCTGCATTGCAGACAGATGCTTTACTGTCTGAGACACTGATTAAATACCTCACCTGCTGTCACACAGCCAGTAGGCAGAGCCAGGATTCAAATCCAGTCTATGCGTTCATCCACCATGGTGCACCCTCTCGTTTATATAGTTGGTCCCCTGAAACATGTTGAAAACTGTTTTTTTGGTTCAATAATTTAGACAGCATGTTCAAAAATCTGTCTCTACTTCCTCACACATTCTTCTAGTGACTTTACCACTACATATAAAGAATAAATTGCATTTGGTAACTCTTGATAGGAATCATATTTTCAAAAAGGAGCAAAAGAAAGTTTTCAGTCCTTTTCAATCAAAAATGTATGTACTGGGATAATAAAAGAGGTGATTTCATAATTACTTTTCAAGAACAAAAGGTTGATTGCTCATGCTTTAGCAAAATGTCTTCTCCCAATATTATTGCAGAGTGAGCCATACAGAGATTTGATAGAAGTTCTACCCTGAAGGAAATGACTCTCCCCAAATTTAATATAATACAAAGGGAAATGGTGCCAGTTAGTCTAAACTTTAGACTCTAACATACGGTGGAAAAGCAGAATCTCGACATAGTTTTGAGACTAGAAATGCATCTTCAGGAGGTGTGTTGATGACTTCAAACTTTTCATTTCAAATCATGCTGCCTCCCAGGCTTCAGTTATGCCAGAAGATTTCAAGAGCAGGAGAAAAAGGAAACAGAGCAAAGAAGACGTGTGCAGGCAAGTTGGTTCAGAGTTTAGCTTCTGACTTTTTTTATGGTTGAAAGATTCTTTGGGGATAAAGATTAAGCAATCATCAGAAATGAGCCTCCTCATTTGACATGAAAATTAGCACTAAGACTATTTTTTCAACTTAAAAATATCAGAAGACCATATTAAAATAAAGAATTACTACAAACAGAACTAACTATTGATAAACTTATTATGCTTACAAGACAAAACAAAAGCCTTTTGGGCAACTGCCATCAAAATGTGTTGAACAAAGTTTTTAATACTAGACAGAAAATTGAGAACATGGAAAACTGCATATAGTTGTTAGGATACGCAAACAGTTGAAACCAAAGTAGCATGAAAGTTTTTTAAAGCACCTTTCTTCTCAGTAAACATTATCTTCTAGGTCCGTGAAATACATAGAGTGTAGTGATTATTTCTCATTTTGTAAATAGGAGGATAGAACTTACTTTAAAATGACAATTTAATACTTTAGGAAAATGAATATACCAGAATACATGGGTATGCGGCCATTTCTTAGTGAAAAATTCCAATCTGAATCTCCTAAACTGGTCAGGAAAATATTAATGTTAGTCACTCAGTCGTGTCCGACTCTTTGCAACCCTATGGACTGTAGCCCATCAGGCTCCTCTGTCCATGGAATTCTTCAGGCAAGAATACTGAATCTCCTGCAGGCAGGTGGATTCTTTATCATCTGAGCCACCAGGCAAGCCCAGGAAAATGCTAGCTATAAGTTTTAAAGGGAGCCCTTCTCAAGAAAGGGGAAGGGTCAAGCTAAACAATTGGTGATTGGCTGTCGGGAAACCCTGTGTAAATGAGTTGGGAAGCAGGACTCTGCCTCCGACTCCATTATCACAGAAGTGACTTCATGCAAATTAGAGCTGCCGACCACCTTCCATTCTCTTCACCCCTCTCTTAGTCCCTTAAATAGAATGTTCTGAACAAGATACAGTAAGTCCCCTAACTTCAAGTTGTGAACTTTCAAAGATGTGAACACGCCTTCCATCACGGACAGGCATGAGTGAAACTGCAGCTTGCCATCTGATTCCGATTGCTGATGATCCTTCAGCTCTATCCTCTCCCACTTCTCTCCCTCGTCCAGTCGGTAACTATTCTTGCCTGTTCCCTCAGTGCCAGTCCCTATATGTCAGCTGTTGTACAGTATTTTGTACTTTTCAAGGTACTATACCCTAAGATTAAATATGCTTTCTTTATTTTTTTGTTTGTTTTTAATATATTATTTGTGTGAAAAGTGTTTTAAACCTATTACGGTAAGTACTATATAACCCAGTGTGTTAGTTGGGTAGCTAGCCTAATCTTGTTGGACCCACAAGCAAATTGGACTTAAGAATGTGCTCTCAGAATGGACCAGTTTTTATGTAGGGAACTTACTGTATACCTAGGAGTGAACACACCCCTTTTAGATGAAGGCTAAGCTGCTTGCTCGAGATGACCTAGATTTATTATTATAGGGAGATTATTTTATGTTTATTTAAGTATAAAACATAATGTAATGTGAAGTCACTCAGTCGTGTCCGACTCTCTATGACCCCTTGGGCTGCAGCATGCCAGGCCTCCCTGTCCATCACCAACTTCCAGAGCTTACTCAAACTCATGTCCATTGAGTTGATGATGCTATCTAGCCATCTCATCCTCTGTCATCCCCTTCTCCTCCCACCTTCCATCTTTCCCAGCATCAGGGTCTTTTCCAGTGAGTCAGTTCTTCTCATCAGGTAGCCAAAGTATTGTAGTTTCAGCTTCAGCATCAGTCCTTCCAATGAATATTCATGACTGATTTCCTTTAGGATGGACTGGCTGGATCTCCTTGCAGTCCAAAGGACTCTCAAGAGTCTTCTCCACCACCACAGTTCAAAAGCATCAATTCTTCAGCATTCAGCTTGTTTTATAGTCCAACTCTCACATCCATATATGACTATTGGAAAATCCATAGCTTTGACTAGCTGGACCTTTGTCAGCAAAATAATGTCTCTGTTTTTTAGTATGCTGTCTAGGTTGATCATAGACCAACCTTTTCTTCCTTTTCCTTTTCTTCCAAGGAGCGTGTCTTTTAATTTTATGGCTGTAGTCACCATCTGCAGTGATTTTGGAGCCCCCAGAATAAAGTCAGCCACTGTTTCCACTGTTTCCCCATCTATTTGCCATGAAGTGATGGGACCAGGTGCCTTGATCTTAGTTTTCTTAATGTTGAGTTTTAAGCCAGCTTTTTCACTCTCCTCTTTCACTTTCATCAAGAGACTTTTTAGTTCTTCTTCACTTTCTGCCATAAGGGTGGCATCTGCATATCTGAGGTTATTGATATTTCTCCTGAGTTAAGGAAATTAGGTGGGAAGAACAAGGACTGGCTGAACTCAATCTAGAAGGGGCTAGGAATGATGTAGAAAATGAAGGAATCTGGCTAAAGCGACTTCTTCTATTTTGGCAACTCATAACTAAGCTCAGAGGAGTCTCAGAGCATAGAAATCTGGCGGCTAGGTTTCAATCCAGTGAGCAAAAGTATTCAGAATGAAATGTATTCAGGCACTGCACTGTGTGATTGAGAGTCCACTGAAGCAGACTTTTGTCTTTTAATGGAAGAGCTATGAAGTGATACAAAACAAATAAAAGCTCCATCGTTACCATAGAGAAGCTAAACAATTGTCTAAGAACTGCTCATGAAACAGCAACAAAACAACAAACAGCAAGACCTTTAAAACCATTTCCAAAACAACAAAACATAAAAGCAATGTCACATCACTCAAACCAGGGAAAAAGTCACAGCCAGGGTTTGCTCAATGTCAGTCACTGTACAATGTGCTACACACACATTTTATCCTCATTTCACCGATAAACTGTTCAAAGAGACCTACGTGTCTTGCTCAAGGGTACACACAGGCTGGCCACAAACCGTAGTCTCTCTACCATCACTCATAACCCGTAGAGTAGAGTACTATCATGATTAAAAATGAAGGTAGTATAATGACATGGAAAAATAGCAACAAAATGATGTTGAATGAAAAAGTAATACAAGTTGTGTTATAACTATGTGAATGTTTATGTGAAGGAGACATGAAGTAGGATGGTAAGGTTATGAAGAAGTCATTGCAAAATTAGGTAAACACATCTTTGTGTACATAATTATATGTGGAGAAGGGTGTTTAGAACCAGGTGAAGTCAATCTCTGAGAAGATTGCCCGGATAAAGGGAGTTTTCATGACTATTTCAGCAGACAGGATAGGCTTGTGTTGGCTAAGAGGATACAGAAATTGTCAGAGCAGTGACAAGACTAATTCAGCAAATCCAGGGGTATGGATCGGAGGGACAACTATAAAACAAGGCCGCAGTGACTCATGTCACAGGGACAGTTGTCGGGAAGGGTAAGCTGAAACGTCTGGATTTTATAAGCTAGAAAATAAGGACAAACATGATAAAGGGTCCAAGGAAGTTTATTCTAACTGCTGTGTGGTAGACCATAGACAGGAAAGAGACCAGGGCAGGGAGACCTCCAAAGACAGAGGAAAGAGAAAGACATCTGGTGTGGTGTGAGTCTCTCCTGAGAGTCGGAGGGTACGGTCATGTTCACTGCCCCACAAAAAGAGCAATACACCTACCCCACGTAAATACACCTACCACACATTGCCTCTTCTCTAAAATAAGAGTCAGGGTACCCACAATCTCAGTGATCCCATGAGGTTTTTATGCCACTTTGCACCCAGGTGATCCTATGCATTAAGCTCTCCAATTATAATGTGACTAGGGATTCCTCAAGGCATTTAAGTGTTTGAGGAATCCAAGAGGTTTCCACAACACAGCCATTGAACAGAAAAATAATGTATTTAAAGCAAAATGCTCCAATTGGCATTCATTAGTTATCAGCAGATAAGTCAAACATGGAGCAGAGCTGTCAGTGTCTAGATATGGAGTGGCGGAAGAACTGTTTAAGGTTAGTAAATAAACAGATAGATACATAAATAATTTTTTAACTGCTGCTATTTCAGGACCACACAACATGAGGGCTTTGTGCATTTGCTTTCGTGTGACTTCAGACCATGGTATAAGAACATACTTCAGAAAGATTTGCTCTTGTTCTAATTATGGAAAGGACTGGACTGATCAAATGACTTACTGCATATCTTGCATTACACCAAAGAGACAATTCCAACAAAGGACTTTGATTTGATGATTGAAAATTACCAGTCATCTGTACAGGCCTTTGAAGAAATGGGAAGTTCAACTGATGATGAAGACGTAAGTAAGAGCAGTGGAAGGTTACTCAGTCTTTTAACACTGCTGTTTGTGGTCATGGTTGTTTTATTCTTCATCACTGCTGCCTACTTTAAAGAAATATTAATGGAACTCTTAAGAAAAGGGGCAATATTAATTCTCTAAACTTTGAACAGAAATATTGATTTTTTTAATGACTCTTTTTACAGATATTGTTGTTGGATGTCTAATTTGTATCATATTTACTAGATTTTTAAATAAATACTTTCTACAACTAAAAAGGATCAAAGGAGAGGGAGAAGAGACAAGTTTTGACCTGATGTTGATAATCTGATTGGCTCTTTCCCTATGTCCCAACTCCTGGAGATACCAACAAAAACTGCAGTCTGCCTATCTCCTCATATTGTAGAGAGAGGTTGACTGGGTGTGTGGGTGAAGGAAAATAATTTAGTAAAGCCCCAAGGTAGGAGAACCCCCACCCCAGCCATTCTTGAAGCAGAAACCCTTAGTACTTTGGTAAGGGAAGAGAATGAGACTTTTCCTGGAGGCCCCTGGGGGCCAAGAATGGGGAAGTCAGTAGCCAAATGGACATAGCACACATTCTTGTCATTTCAAGACCCAGACAATAATTATAATATGCATAATAATAATATTTCCTGCCCTAGAGTTATTTTTACTTCCATACAGTTTGTGGTTATTAAACAGTCAACTGATTCATCTTTTTGGGCAATGCCCATTAATTCTTGACACTCTTCCACTCCACATCCTACCCAACACCTCTCAGTATACACAAACATACGCCAGAAGGTGTGACAACCAGAAGACTAACAAGTCCATTTCACTGCAGTTTACCTTCAAAGATGTTGGAGTCTCATTGGTAGATTTACCAGTAGCCCTTCCAAAGGAGGAACTGTGAGCTTAGAACAACATTGAGAAGGCATCGCTCCAGACAGTGTGTTTTCCTCTCTTTCTCTAGCTGGCGTGAATTGTGGCAAAAATGATGACCAACTTCATGAAAGAAATTTCTATTTGCCCCTCATTTTCCTGAGTGACCTGTGCAGCGCTGCATGAAAATAGCATAATGGTTAACCGTAATTAGTTGGTTTGTATTTTGCTGCATTTCCGAGCCAGCTTTGCCAACAGGCACTGCTTTCTCCCCTGCCCTCCCCTCAAAATGTGTTCCCAAGACAGACCCAAGAGACTGATGCTTCTTTAGGGAGAATAACTAATGAGGCCTTCAGTGGGCCCTTTAGAATAAAGAGCTGCATTTTGAAAGGACATGGACAGGGGACAGGTCCTCTTCGAGCCTCTGAACTCACGCCTGCCTTACCCAAAGGTACACACATTCTAGAGTTGGCTTAGATGCTGACTGCCAGAGAACTAACAGCTCATCATCTGTGTATGATTTGCATCACTTCCACCAATATTTATTTATTGGTTGCTATGAGAGCCTGTTTACCTGCTGTGAGTTCATTATTGAAAGGAAGCCTGTAGGGGTAATGTCCTTAACTATGAGATGTAAGCTGTGTCTACCTTCCTGGATCCATGAGTTTCCTAGGCTATAGCTTCAGATGCTGGGACTTCAAATCAGAGTGTGTCTTTTGGTTTGGAACACCATATTTTTGACACGGCATCTAAAAATCATGTTTTATATCAAGACCAAGATTTTGTTAAAAAGTTTAAGGCTTTCATTTGGTATGTTTGAAAGTGTTGTTTGTCTGTTTGTTTGTTTTTAAAAAACACCAACGTAAAGTCATAGTCGAAAGATTTACATTTACTTTTCAATTGAATTTAACAAAATTTCACCTTCTTGTTAGTTCTTGTGTTGGTGGACTATTCAAATGGGCTAAAAACAACCTGAAAATGTTTGTTATAAATACAAAAACAAGAACACTTGTGCATAAACCTATATATCTCATCCAAGATTTAAATAACTGAATTCTCTTATGTTATTAGGTCTTCCTGTCTTGGTGAAGCTTTGAGTTATGCACCTTCAAAAACACTTGAAACTCAGGCATGAGCAATCACTTGAGGCTTGCATATATTTGTGGGCTACAGAGACACAGCTTTAATGCAATTTTGTTCTCATTTTCAGAGTAACCTTGAACTGCAGGATGTGCCAGAAGCACAGTGTGGCCAATACTGGGCACTGCCCTCTTGCTTCAGTCTCTCTGAATCCCTGGCCACCAATCCATCCACTTCAAGGTGAAAATGAAAGTTCATCACTCAGTCGTGTCCGACTCTTTGCAGTCCCATAGGCTGTTAGCCAGCCAGGCTCCTCTGTCCATGGGATTCTCCAGGCCAGAGTACTGGAGTGGGTTGCCATTCCCTTCTCCAGGGATCGAACCCAGGTCTCCTGTGGTTCTTGCATTGACAGGCAGATTATTTACCATCTGAGCCACCAGGAAAGCCCAAGTGGACCAGAGCCATATCCCAACGATGCAGATTTGGCCAGGCCCTCTACTCCGTCAGAACCTCCTCACCACCTACAGAATCCAGTGCAAATTCCATAAGGAAGATGAAGGTCTGGGACCTCACCATCCCCTGTGCCCACCCATCTTACGTCATTTTATACACGCTGTTGTCACTCGACATGGTTGCCTACCCCCACCCCCCACATATAGACTACCAGAGCGTGTGACTTTTTTCTTCCCCTGCCCTTAACACAGTACTTCTATCAACAAAGTAGATTCCCGATAAATATTTGTTGAATAAAATAAATGAATGAAATAGATGAAGTTTGTCTTTTGCTGCCTTCCACCCTTCCCCCATCACCAGCTGCCCCTTCTCAGCCTTCCCTTCCCCCATCCCCACTTTCCTGACACTGTCAGTCCTCTCTCTGACCCTAACTGTCCAGTTTGGTCCCAGCCATAAATATCAAAACTTACTCTCAGGAAAGACTTTGAAAAATTCGTAAGGCTGACCATGTCAATCCTCACAATGGTTGATTTTTTTGTTTTAGTAATTTCACAGATGACAAAATCTGGAGCCAAAATAGTAAATCTCTAATTGTGTGATTTTAGCCTAGTCAGAGGCTCTTTCACAGTTCCCCCCTGACCCCCCGCAACACACGCACAGTGGCATATTGTATACAGGTTGCCTTTTTATAATTGTTATAGGCACCAGAATCTCTGTGTGATCACACTGTGTGTGACCTGGACCCTAGGAAATCAGTCTGCCTAAAACTAAATGGCCAGCCATTCTTCTAGAACTACCAAATTACTTAGACTGCTTGGGAAAAAAAAAAAAAAATGAATGTTTCAGTTTTTTAATATGGCTCAACATTTAAAAGTTAAGGAAGGCTTTGTCTATGAAGACATTTCAATTCAGCAGATTTGATTTAAACACTAAGCTTATCTTTCTTATTTGGTGAACTATTTAGCATATAGTTATTTCCTAATGGGGAAGGCGGAAGAGAATCATTAAAACCCTAACAAGAACGGAGCAGAGAAAGACGATTTCCCAATTGTCTCTCGGCAGCTAACAAGCTAAAGGGTAAACAGTAAGAAACAGGAGCTCAGAAGAGTAACAGAGTTCAGTAAATTTCCAGTTCAGTTTCCTAGGAATTTCGAAAGCTCCCTGAGTGTTTCGTAAGACACCATTTTAGAAAGATAAAGGATGGATGGTGAATTCTACCAAGCCTGCACATCAAAAAGACAGCATAATTTATATGAAAGTGATACACGCTCCAATTTCTGTACATTGGAATACTTGTGCTAAAGACAGATAAATAGGGCTCTGTCTGCCACACCATCCTCATGCCAGAATGGCCCCTTGGACAAGGCCATACTACCAAAGCAGAGAAGCCAATTAGAAATCCTCTGGCCAGTGGGCAGTGCAAACTTTCAGTCTGCTGAATCAGAAGTGAGAACAAGTTTCTGGATTTTACCCTTCCTCTCTGAGTCCACTGCATGGTGGCTCAGCCCTGCACTCAGGCAGTAATAGTAATATTCTAGAAGTTCTTTGTCTTCCAAACATGTAGCAATATGATATAATATTGAGGGTCAGGAATCAAATGAGATCATAGGTGAGGAGATGTATTTAAAGCCCCCAAACACTTTATAAATATCAGATTGTAGATTTACAGTGATGGGGATACACTATGGCACTTAGCTGGTACAGCTGATGGTGAAATTGTCAAACATCAGTTCAGTTCAGTTCAGTTGCTCAGGCGTGTCTGACTCTTTGTGACCCCATGAACCGCAACACACCAGGTCTCCTATCCATCACTAACTCCCGGAGTCCAACCAAACCCATGTCCATTAAGTCGGTGATGCCATCCAACCATCTCATCTTCTGTCATCTCCTTCTCCTCCTGCCCTCAATCTTTCCCAGCATCAAACATAGGACCCCAAATTGAAAGTCTAGTCAACATAAGCCACCTCACCCCTGCTCAACTTAAATAGACTGTGCCCCAAGCAAACAATGCTATATTTGGGTATCAGATGCTTGGGTCATCAGAAAAATCCATTGAAGACATCTGATGATAATACATGTTATATTAGATTATATATTGGTTTAGAATAGAAAATGGTTCTGAATTCCAAAAACTTGTCTACTCATCCCTTTTAGTTGAAGATAAGATTTGCTTCCTAACTCCTCACCTCTCCCCAGCACACACCCAACTCTGGTGGAAGTAAGGTTTTGCAGCAGAGACGTATTTCCTGGGATCATTTAAGCTTGGAATAGGGACAAGGAGTTATTTAGTCCAACTATCTGATGGGATGTAGTGAAAGTTAAAAGCTCATGTACATAGAGCCTGTAGCACAATAATCGGCATAAACTAAGCCCTCAATAGACTTCCCTGTAGCTCAAATGGTAAAGACTCTGCCTGTGAGGCAGGAGACCAGGGTCCAATCCCTGGGTTGGGAAGTTCCTCCGGAGAAGGGAATGGCAATCCACTCTAGTATTCTTGCCTGGAGAATTCCAAGAACAGAGAAGCCTGGCGGGCTACAGTCTGTGGGGTCACAAAGAGTCAGACACGACTGAGTGACTAACACACAAGCCCTCAATGAAGGTTACTATTCATGGTACTAGTAGCAATATCTGGGAGCTGTTTAGTGGCAGGTCTGGGACTAGAACCAACATCTCTGCTCTCACTCTTTCATATAAGACCAGAGACCACCTATTATGGAAAGACTAGAGTGGGAGACTGTGAAAAAATTGTTTTAAAAGAGCTTATAATTTCCAAGCAATTTATCTTATTGGGTATGCTCAGTCTGGTTTAACAATATCAACAGATACAGCTTAATTTGTTTAAGATTCCCAAATTATTTTTCCTATTTCCTTTCATAGAGAGCCCGGACATAAAAAGTAAGTGTGGTAAAGAAAATCCCTGAATGATTACTTTCATTAAAATTGTGCTTGCTCAAAAAAATAGACAATAAACCTTCATATTGCAGGATTCCAGCCATACAAATTCACAATAACCAGCAACTACACATGTATATTTGCAAATATACTCCCCCCTCAAGATGCTCCAAGCATTTCAAAATGCCATGGCTACTGGAAAAAAATATCTGGAAACCATCACCTCCTGTGTGTGCTCACTCAGTTGTGTCCAACTCTTTGCAACCCTATGAACTGTAACCCACCAGGCTCCTCTGTCCATGGGATTTTCCAGGCAAGAATGCTGGAGGAACTAAGGCCCTCACCCAGGTGGAAGATAGAATAATGATGCTGACCCTCATGACTTCAATCAACTAAAGCTTGGACTCTGTTATTGACCTCTGGTACAATGCTAAGCTCAGTTTTCTTCAGCTCAAGCCCCTTCACGAATATGCCCATGCCTGTGCGCATGCGCAGTCTTGCCCAGCTGTTTGCGACCCTGTGGACTTCAGCCTGCCAGGCTCCTCTGTCCATGGGATTCTCCAGGCAAGAATGCTGGAGTGGGTTGCCATTTCCTCCTCCAGGGGATCTTCCCGACACAGGGATCGAACCCGGGTCTCCTGCAGTGGCAGGTGGATTCCTTACCACTGAACCAGCTGAAAAGCCCCTGAGCCTTATCTAAAAACCTGACCTCCTGAACCTTACCCAAAAACAAACAAACGAAACAGGAATTATTCTACCCTCAGTCCCCTAACAAAACAGTAAAATATTTTCCTTCTAAAGCCATGCAAGGGATATTCAGGGTAGTTCATTTTATTGTACTCTGTGTTCAAGTAAATTGAATGATTTGACTCCGTGGTTTATTCGCTAGGTCGTGTCCGACTCTTGCAACTCCATAGACTGTAGCCTGCCACACTCCTCTGTCCTTGGGATTTTCCAGGCAAGAATACTGAAGGGGGTTGCCATTTCCTACCCCAGGAGATCTTCCCGACCCAGGGATCAAACCTGTGTCTCTCATGTCTCCTGCACTGGCAGGCGGATTCTTTACCACTGCCCTAACTGGGAAGCCCTTTGAAAGGGTTACATGATTATTATAGAAAATTTGGCAAGCCAGAACTGAGTTTTAAAGAAAATAATAAATCATTAGCAATAGCTTCACAAAGGAATAAACTTTCATGTGTTTCCTTTCACAATTTTGTCTCCTAATTTTTTCACATGCTGAGCATTTTCCCTTGACATTAAAAAAAAATTATTCAAAAGCACATTACCCGTAGTTAGCCATAGTGAATTGAAATCATGTGTTCATCCTCTTTGTCTCTCAATATAAAGGGAAAAATTACAACGAACTGAAAAGTAAGCAAAATCATTTTATTCAAGATGGAAATTACATGAAGGCATAGTTACTGTCTGAGTAGAACAGAAAAAAGCTGAAACTAAGTGCTTACAGCTGGGAATTTTATCAAGCTACAAAGAAAACTTACTCTAGGATTCTCCCCATAGGGATTAACAGAAATTAGAGGTAAAACGTGGAACTGAGCTTGGAATTGTATTAGGAGTGGACCTCCAGGGCCAAGGTAAAACGCACTGGAACCTGGGACTTGGGATCCCTTTGGTGCAGTGCTTGCAGCTAGACAAACTTCTCCTCAGGCAACAAAGTACAAATAAACTGTAAGTGACTAAAAATAACCACGTGCATGCACAGTCGGAGCAAATTATGGACAAGATAGAAAAAGACCAAATAGTTTAACTGGCACATCTGAAGAGCCAAGAGCAAAAACAGAGTATTGGAATCAAAAGCAGGATGCTGTGCGTGCCTCCTGCACTTAACACCATCAAACGGGTGAGCAAACCACCTAACACACCCCTCCAGCCCAACCCCTGGACACACCCCTACCCTCACCCTATATAAAGAACCAACTCACCCCACCTTGGGGAGCCAGCAAAGGAAACTGTTACTTATTTTTGCTCCCGGCTACAGCTGTGGGGACTCCAATAAAGCCTAACCTGAATTTCCCATCTGGACTCATTAAGCTCTATTGACTAAGGAAGGCCAAGAACTCAGGTCAGTAACGAAGGGACTGTCCCTTTCTGCCACATAGAAACAGAGGATTCATTCTCTGGAGAAAATGAACCAGAGAATCTCCTAGACATGTGATTGCCCAGTCTGGCAGAGGTTAGGAGAGAAGCCAAAGGTGACACAAGATATTTAAAATGGGGGTTTGAAAGTCTAAATGAAAAGATAAGATTCCCACCCCGACTCCCCACCCCCAGAACAATGGCAGCTAAGCTGATAAAAGCAAGGCAACAAATTGGAAAATTTTTCCATGGAGAAATGAAAACTAAACAAACCTGGATGTTTAAGAAGCCACAGATACTAATATTTGTGGACCAAAAAATAGAAAAACTAACTCTCACCCCTATCACTCTGCAATGATGTCATGCACGACAAGTTCCCACCAACTTTGTAGTGCCTCATTCTTAAATATGGATGAAGAAACAAAAATCTCCAGTCACAGAAGGAAGGCTTCCCTGAGGTAAAACAAACAGGCCTTAAAAAATTAAGTGGAACCCAGCACATTTCAGGGAAGAGGGTAAAAAATGAAAATAAAACTGTATACATAAGACAAAGTTAAAAGAAGATACTACACACATACAATAAGAAATAGAACCTGAAGCTGTGTAGTAGAGGAGAGGAGGAAGGAAAACTCAGAACAAGAAAAACAGCAGAGAAATGTTTAAATACGATAGCATAAAAAGATCAATAGCAGGTTTGGAGTTTTTAGAAGAAATTTCCCAGAAAGCAGAATTTTAAAAAAAAAGGTGGGGGAGTAATTGAAACAAAAGGGAGCAAAATTAAAAGAATAAGAAGTCCAATATCTAATAAGAAGGAATGCTGGGGGGAATAAAAGAGAAAACAAGACAAGAAATGTGTGTGAGAGAAGAATAATTATATTTTTAGGTATATAGTTTTTTAGACACATTTTTAGAGTAAATATCGGTTATGGCCAAATTGAGAAGTACAGAGTTCCCATATACCCACTGCTCCCACATATGCAGACACCTCCACTATTAACATATTTACACCACAGTGGTACATTTGTTACAATCAATGAACCTATGCTGACACATCATTATCACCTAAACTCTGATTTACATCAGGATTCACTCTTGTGTTGTATGTTCAAAGAGTTATAATGAGCGTATAACAAGTGCCCACCATTATAGTATCAGACTGATGTTCTGCCTTAAAAAATTCTCTATGCTCTGCCTATTTATCCTCCGTAGCCCATGACAACCACTGATCCTTTTACTGTCTTCATAGTTTTCTTATTGCCTCTTTTACTTAGTCATATGTACCTAAATTTCCTCCATGCATTTCATTACTTGATAGTTCATTTCTTTTTAGTGCTGAATATTTCATTGTCTGGATGTAGCATAGTTTATCTATCCATCCACCTACTAGAGGGCATCTTGGTTGCTTCCAAGTTTGAAAGTAAAAGTGAAGTCACTCAGTCATGTCCAACCCTTTGCTTCCAAGTTTAAGTTTTGACACTTATGAAT
The DNA here is from genome assembly GCF_019320065.1 of Cervus canadensis. Classification (NCBI taxonomy): domain Eukaryota; kingdom Metazoa; phylum Chordata; class Mammalia; order Artiodactyla; family Cervidae; genus Cervus; species Cervus canadensis. The sequence goes on along the minus strand of NC_057410.1, from coordinate 22,507,767 downwards.
AAAGTTGCTAAAAGAATCTATGTGCAGGTTTTTGTATAGATATTAGTTTTCAGCTCTTTTAGATAAATACCAAGGAGTGTGATTGCTAGATTGTATGGTAGGAGAATGAACTATCTTCCAAGGTGAACACACCATTTTGCATTCCCACCAGTGGTGAAGGAGTTTCTGCTGCTCTACATCCTTGTCAGTGTTTAGTGTTGTCAATACTTTGAATTTAGACTATTCTGACAGATGTGTACTGGTAGTCATTGCTATTTTAATTTGCAATTCCCTAATGGCATGTAGTGTTGAACACTTCATCTGCTTATTTGTACCTATATTTCTTCTTTGGTGAGGTGCTATTCAGATTTTCTACCCATTTTAGAATTAAGCTGTTTGTTTTCTTATTGTTAAGCTTGAGAGTTCTTTCTATATTTTGGATAACAGTCCTTTATTAGTTATATGTTTGGCAAATATTTCCTCCCCATCTGAAATGTGTCTTCTTACTGAAATTTGTCTTACTCTTGACAGTTTTTTTCAGAGCAGAAGTTTTTAATTTTAATGGAGCCCAGTTAATCATTATTTCTTTCATGGATTGTGCCTTAGGTGTTGTACCTAAAAAGCCATCACTTAGCCCAAGATTTTTTTCCTGGTATCTTCTAGAAGTCTTATGCTTTTGTGTCTATTTGAGTTCATTGTGGTCAAGAAGGTAAGATCTAGGTCTGAATTCATTTTTTGCATGGGAATGTCCAGCCGTTCTAGTATCATTTCATGAAAAGACTACTTTTGGCTCCACTGTATTGCTTTTGTTCCTTTGCCAAAAATCATTTATATTTATTTATTTATACTCTATTGATATGGATCTATTTCTGGGTTCTCTATTTTGTTCCATCAGTCTATATGTTTATTCTTTTGTCAATGCCATACTGATTACTGTAGCTTAATAGTAAGTATTAAAGTCAGATACTGTTAGTTCTCCAGCGCTGTGCTTCTCCTGCAACATTGTGTTGGCTATTCTGAGCCTTTTGCCTCTCCATATAAATTTTAGAGTCAGTTTGTCAGTATTCACAAACTAACTCTCCTGGAGTTTGATTGAGATGGTTGAATCTATAGATCAAGTTGGGAAGAATTGACATCTGAGCAATATTGTCTTCCTATCAGGAACATGACACATCTCTCCATTTATCTAGTTCTTTGATATCATTTTTTTTCATCAGAGTTTGGTACTTTTCCTCATATATACCTTCCACTTTTTTTTTGTGGAAGCATTTCATTTTTTTGGTGCTAATGTAGATTGGTGTTGTACTTCAACTCTTAAGTTCCTCTTGTTCATCGCTGACATACAAGAAAGAGATTTATTTTTGTATATTAACCCTGTATCCTTATAACTTGCTTTAGTTACTTCTTCCAGGAATAATTTTGTTGATTTTTTCAGATTTTCTACATAGAAAATTACATCATCTGAAAACAAATCTAGTTGTATTTCTTCACTCCCAATCAGCATACCTTTTATTTCGTTTTCTTGTCTTTTTGCACTAGCTAAGACATCCAGTAGAGTACTAAAAAGTAATTGTGAGGGAACACATCCTTCACATCCTTGCCTTGTTCCTGAACTTAGTTGAAAAGCTTCTAGGAGATCACTATTAAGTATGATATTCATTTAAAAATTTTGTAGATGTTACAAACTTGGAAAAATGCCTTTCCTTTCAAAGGTTGCTGAGAGTTATACGATGAATGTGCGTTGGATTTTGTCAAATGCTTTTTCTGTATCTATTGATCATGTGATTTTTTCTTCTTTAGTTTGTTGCACTACATTAATTGGTTTCAAATGTTGAACCAGTGGGACAAATCCCATTTGGTCTCATTGTATATTCTTTTTACATATTGCTGAATTTGATTCACTAATATTTATTAAGAATTTTTGTATCTATGTTCATGAGTGATATGGGTCTGCAGTTTTCTTGTGATGTTTTTGTCAGAGTTTGTTACTAGGGTAATTCTGTCCTCATAGGATAAGTTGGGAAGTATCTGTCTGCCTCTTTCTCCTGGAAGAGATTGTAGAGAATTTGTTATTTCTCCCTTGAATGATTGGTAGAAGACACCAGTGAACCCTTCTGGGCAGGAGGTAGTCTATTTTGGAAAGTTATTAATTACTGATTAAATTTCTTTAGTGGATATAGTTCTATTTGTATCATTTTTTTCTTCTGTGCATTTTGATAGACTGAGTCTTTCAATGAATTAGTCTATTTTCTCTAGGTTATCAAATTTGTGGGCATAGAGTTGCTCACAATATTCATTTATTATTCTTTTTAATGTCCATGGGATGTGTAGTGATGTCCTTTCTTTTATTTCTGATATTAGTAATTTGTGTCTTCTTTTTACCCCCCTCAGCATCTGGTGGCTTATCAACTTTATCAATCTTTTAAAGAATTAGTTTTTGAATTTTCATTGACTTTCTTTTGATTTCCTATTTTCAATTTCACTCACTTCTGTTCTAAATTTCATTGTTTTTTTCTTTTGGATTTAATTTGCTCCTCTCTTTCTAGTATTCTAGAAATGTAGATTATTGATTTTAGAACTTCTTTAATCTGTAATGTATGTGTTCAATACTATAAGCTTCCTTCCTACTTTCACCACATCCCACAAATCTTGATAATCTGTATTTTCATTTATATTTACTTTTCTTGAAATGTCTCCTTTGATCCACCTGTTATTTGGAAATGTATTGTTTAATCTCCAAGTATTGGAGGATTTTCCAGATATCTTCCCATTATTTGTTTCTAGTTTAATTCCATTGTGATCTGAAGGCATACATTGTATTATGTCTATTTTTTTAAATTTGTTAAGGCATGTGTTATGGCCCAGAAGGTAGTCTATCTTTGTGAATGTTCCATATGGACTTGAAAAAATGTGTATTTTACTGTTGTTGAATGGAATAGTCTATAAATGTCAATTATATCCAGTTAATTAATGGGGTTATTGAGTTCCTTATTGGTGTTCTGCCTGCTAGATCAGTCAATTTCTGACAGAGGAGTGTAAAAGTCTCCAATTATAATAGGTTCGTCTATTTCTCCGTGCAATTCTATCAGTTTTGCCCACATAGTTTAACTCTTTTGTTAGGCAAATATATATTTAGGATTTTTACATCTTCTTGGAGAACTTACCTTTTATCTTTTTATACAGTGGAAGTGACAAATAGATTCAAGGGATTAGATCTGATGGACAGAATGCCTGAAGAACTGTGGGCGGAGGTTCCTGACATTGTACAAGAGGCAGAGATCAAGACCATCCCTGGGAAAAAGAAATCCAAAAAGGCAAAATGGTTGTCTAAGGAGGCCTTACAAATAGCTGTGAATAGAAGAGAAGTGAAAGGCAAAGGAGAAAAGGAAAGATATGCCCATTTGAATGCAGAGTTCCAAAGAATAACAAGGAGAGATAAGAAAGCCTTCCACAGTGATCAATGCAAAGAATAGAGGAAAACAACAGAATGGGAAAGACTAGAAATCTCTTCAAGAAAATTAGAGATACCAAGGGAACATTTCATGCAAAGATAGGCTCAATAAATGACAGAAACAGTATGGACCTAACAGAAGCAGAAGATATTAAGAAGAGGTGGCAAGAATACACAGAAGAACTATACAAAAAAGGTCTTCATGACCCACATAATCATGATGGTGTGATCACCCACATAGAGCCAGACATTCTAGAATGCAAAGCCAAGTGGGCCTTAGGAAACATCACTACCTACAAAGCTGGTGGAGGTGTTAGAATTCCAGTTGAGCTGTTTCAAATCCTAAAAGATGATGCTGTGAAAGTGCTGCACTCAATATGCTATTGAATTTGGAAAACTCAGCAGTGGCCACAAGACTGGAGAAGGTCAGTTTTCATTCCAATTCCTGGAAAGGCAATGCCAAAGAATGCTCAAACTACTGCACCACTGCACTCATCTCTCATGCTAGGAAAGCAATGCTCAAAATTCTCCAAGCTAGGCTTCATTTCAGTTCAGTTAAGTCATTCAGTCATGTCTGACTCTTTGCAACCCCATGAACCACAGCACACCAGGCCTCCCTGTCCATCACCAACTCCCAGAGTTTACCCAAACTCGTGTCCATTGAGTCAGTGATGCCATCCAACCATCTCATCCTCTGTTGCCCCCTTCTCCTGCCTTCAATCTTTGCCAGCATCCGGGTATTTTCAAGGTGGCCAAAGTATTGGAGTTTCAGCATCAGTTCTTCCAATGAATATTCAGGATTGATTTCCTTTAGGATGGACTGGTTGTATCTCCTTGCAGTCCTGGAGACTCTCAAGCGTCTTCTCCAACACTACAGTTCAAAAGCATCAATTCTTCTGCACTCAGCTTTCTTTATAGTCCAACTCTCACATCTATACATGACCACTGGAAAAACCATAGCCTTGACTAGATGGACCTTTGTTGACAAAGTAATGTCTCTGCTTTTTAATATACTGTCTACATTGGTCATAACTTTCCTTCCGAGGAGTAAGTGTCTTTTAATTTCATGGCTGCAATCACCATCTGCAGTGATTTTGGAGCCCCCCAAAATGAAGTCAGCCACTGTTTCCCCATCTATTTGCCAAGAAGTGATGGGACCAGATGCCATGATCTCAGTTTTCTGAATGTTGAGTTTTAAGCCAACTTTTTCACTCTCGTCTTTCCGTTTCATCAAGACGCTCTTTAGTTCTTTGCTTTCGGTTCTTCAGAAAGAATAGAGAAGTTATATACACTGTCCCAGCTCACATATCTCAAAAGTGGCAGAGCAAAAATTTGAACCCAGTTCTGACTCCAGCAGAGCTCAGCTGCGTTCAAGCACCACTTTGCTCAGCAGCCATCCTATATCCACAAGAATGCAGTAGGCAGCCTGGATCAATAACAGCAAGTGAAGAGTAAAATTCTTATACTTCTGGTGTCACATATGACTTTCCTGACATGCTTTACCTAAAATTAATGACAATTGTCCTACATCCCAACCCACAAGGGCTGCAGTGTCCCTAACTAGTCCTGAAGAAAAACTGTATTCAGACATTGCATTCTGTACCAATACCATCTGCTGGGTCATCTGTCCATCTTCCGGTGAACTGTTCTTGCTAGGAAGCTCAGTTCTTTCTGCTCCCTCTGGATACCTACAAGTCCTTTGTTATCTAACTCATCATCAAAACCAAACCTCTGCTGTGACAAATTCAGATGGCTCCCCTACTCAAGATTTCCTGGCTTTAGATAAAGGTGCCAACCCTCTCTTTCAGAGGTTCCCCAGTGTCCTAAGCCACAGAGCAGCCTGTATTTTCTGACCTATCCCAGTTTTAAGTGCTTCTAAACTTACTAGACCTAAATAGAAAAAGAGTGATAATTTCTTTTCTTTACCCAAACTGATTTATTAGTAGAATTTACTGGAGCAACATGTTAAGAGGATTCTGAGAATCCATGTATGCTCCCTGGGAAAGAGGGTGATGTTTGACTAGCCAGGTCTGTCACCAACCTTTGACAGGAGAGAAGCGGAACCATAATAGGAACTTGCAGTCCCTCAAGGGATTGTTCAAGCTTTCCAATGACTGCCCACTTGAACTCTCAGGTTCATAAGGAACACATTAGAAAAGTGAAATAAAAGGAATCTGGGTTCTCTGCATCACCAGCTTCTTTTCATTTTTCATTCTTATTCTCAAGGTAATTAATTCTAAACTAATTCAAATGCCTTCCTCCCAGGATGACTAAAAAGTCTTTTCCACGGATGAAGGTCATTGCCACACTCAGAGAAGACAGGCTTGACTGCACTTGACCATGGGATGACAACAGCTCCATGAGTCAGCAGCAGAACATGTTACAAGAGAAGGAGGCTAATCAGCTGGCCTTCTAGGATGTGATTCTGACACTCAGCAGAGCGAGTGCCACAGTTCTGCCACATGTGTAATCAGTTCCACAAAGTTCAGCAGAAGGAAACAGATCTGATGTGAAAGGCTGATCAATCTGGTTTCTCATCCAGGTTCTTTCACTGACCGAACTATTCATTACATGTCCACAGATGAGAAGATGTGATATTGTGAAGATGTGGATTCATCCCCAAATTAATCTATCAGTTAAGTCCAAATCAAAATCCTAATAAGGTTTTGATAAACTGACTCTCAAACATATGGAGCAGTGAAAGACCAATAATAGACAAAATGTTTTGAAAAAAAGTCAAGATACAGAGTTCAGGTAGAAGCTACAGGGAACTTTCCCAGTCAGGCATGAAGAGTTCTTTATTTCAAAGCTGTAATAATCAAGACAGTGCCATATTTGTGTGGGATAAACAATTAGAATGAGGGAACAAAATAGAGAGCCCAGGACCAAATCCACTCATACGTGGAAGGCTGATATATTTATGCTTACCCATTCATTCAGATATGGGTAGAACACCTATCACATATCAGGTGCTCTAGGAGGAGGTAAGTAATGAAAGAGGAGGCAAAAACAGATGAAAATCTGTTGCTCTGAGTGTAATAAGCTTTGGAGCATGTTGAGAAGAGGAATGACATGATCTGATTTATGATTTTGAAAGATCACCCAAAGCCAGTGCTCTGTGACAACCTGTGTGCCGTGTTTTCCAGAGGCTATGTGAGGTGCAACATCACAGTCACGTAAATGCAGAAGTAGATATGAGAACTCAGCTATCATCTGTGAAAGAAACTTACAAAGACCTAAAGCAATGCCACTCTTCTCACTAATTTTTCCTTTTTTAAAGATAGTTATTTAATAGCATGCTTTATACTATTTGTTATTAAAAGTAATGGTTATTTATAGTAACCTATAACTGGTTTATTATGTTATTTTAAGCAATTTAATAAGTGTTTTGGCAGAACACTCATTGACATAAATGGCAGCACTATTTTTAGGGAGTCTGTTTCCTAGAGTAATGGAAATAAAAATAAAAATAAACAAATGGGACCTAATAAATTTAAAAGCTTTTGCACAGCAAAGGAAGCCATAAACAAATGAAAAGAAAATCCACAGAATGGGAGAAAATACTTGCAAACAATACTACTGACTAGAGACTAATTTCCAAAATTTATAAAGAGCTCATGAAGCTTAATATCAAAAAGCAATCCAATGGATACAAACCACCCAATCAAACTCAATCAAAAAGAAGACCTAAATAGACATTTCTCCAAAGAAGACATACAGATGGCCAACAAGCACATGAAAAGATACTCAACCTTGCTAAGTATTAGTGAAACGTAAATTAAAACTACAATGAGATACTACCTCACTCCAGTAAGAATAGCCATCATTAAAAAGTCTACAAAGAATAACTGCTGAAGAGTGTGTGGAGAAAAGGGAACCCTCATACACTGTTGATGGAAATGTAAATTGGTACAACCACTATGGAGAAGAATACGGAATTTCCTTAAAAAACTAAAAATAGAGTTACCATATGATCCTTCAATCCTATCCCTGGACATGTATTTGGAGAACACTTTAATTTGAAAAATACATGCAGTGTTCATAGCATAACTATTTACAATAGCCAAGACATGGGAACAGCCTGAATGTCCACTGACAGATGACTGGATAAAGAAGATGTGATGTATACATATATATGTACATATATATATATTTATTTTTACATAATGGAATACTCCTCAGCCATGCATCAACATGGATGGACCTGGAACTTAACGTATTAAGTGACGTAAGTCAAAGAAACACAAATATCATGTGATATCACTTATGTGTGGAATCTTAAAAAACAATACAAATATACTTATTTACAAAACAGAAATAGACTTACAGAAGTAAAAAACAAACCTATGGTTACCAAAAAGGATAGCAGGGGCAGGAGAAGAGAGATAAATTAGAAGTATGGGATTAACAAACACTATAGACAAAACAGATAAACAACAAAGACCTACAGTATAGCACAGGTAACTATACTCAATAGCTTATAAAAATCTAAAAGAAAAAAAAAATATACACATATATGTATATACAGATAACTGAATCACTTTGCTGTACACTGGAAGCTAATACATTGTAAATTAACCATATTTAAATAAAATAAATATTAATAAATATTTTAAAGCAGATAAGCTTTCATTTCTAATATATTAAATACTAATAGACATAATTCACATAAAGGAAGATCTTTGGGATCCTCAGTAACCTCTAGAAGTGTAAATCAAAAAATTTAAGAAATGAAAGCTCAGAGACAGAATTCCACATGTTCCCAAGGCAACCTTTGTGGGAATGTTCACTGGTACATTGTAATAGCAAAAGGAAGGGGAGGAAAAAGAGAAGGGAGGAATAAAAAGAGAAAGGAGGGAGGAGAGAAAGAAGGAAAGAAAGAGAAAAATATAGAAACAACATAAATATCCATCAACAGGAAAATGGATAAATTAATTCGGGCATATTCATGTTACTGAAGACTATATAAACTTGAAATGAACTAGAGCTATCTATAACTCTCATAAATGAAATATTAAGAGAAGAAAGCAAGTGTCAGAAAGATACATAGCAGAATGATGCCACTTATATAAACTTTTAAAACATTCAAAATAGTAATATACAGTTTTCATATGTATATACAAATAAGAACAAAAATTAAGTATTAAGGCATGCACAATATTCAAGATGGTGATTCACTGGAGTACTGGTTATATCCAGGGAGTGAAATGAGATTAGAAAGAGATTAAATGAGGGGCTTTCATCATATTTGTAAAGCTTTGTTTACTAAATGAATGATATGTACATAGATATCATGGCCTATACAGTTGTATTTCTTAGCTACTTTAAGATGGGATTGAATTTGTTTTGACTTTGTGTTATATATTTGCTGAGACTTCCCTGGTGGCTCAGATGGTAAAGAATCTGCCTGCAATGCAGGAGACTGGGGTTTGATCCCTGGGCCAGGAAGATCCCCTGGAGAAAGGAATGGCTACCCACTCCAGTATTCTTGCCTGAAGAATTCCATGGATAGAAGCGCCTGGCGGACTACAGACCATGGTGTCACAAAGAGTCAGACACAACTAAGCAACTATCACACTCACTTTTCACTATATATCTGCACCCCCACTCCCATTAGGTTATAATAACTTTAGCTTTAAACTATACCACCTATGAAAACAGAAGATCTATAAGGGGAAGGGCAAAAGGAAAAGGGAGCATTTGTGTATCTACCTATGTACCAGCACTGAACTGGGTATTACTTGTTTTCTTATTTAATCTTCACAACAGAATCATAAAGTATTGAGTTAAAGAAAGGTAGAGGTCTTAAAATTGAGTGATCCCCTCGAAGACAACCCCTAATCATAAGCAATATGACCAAAACATTTGAGTTGCACAGTATCTGTGGAATAGGCCTCCATGAAATTGGTTATTTTGAACTTGTCCCAAAATACACAGACCTGTGTCTTATTTTTCACAATTTTTGAGGTTAATTTCATGTGTTTGACATGTCAGAAAATGAAAATGTTCTTCATGGCAAATAGATGGGGGAAAACTGGAAACAGTGGCAGATTTTATTTTCTTGGGCTCCAAAATCACTTCGGATGGTGACTGCAGCCACAAAATTAAAAGACGCTTTCTCCTTGCAATAAAAGCTCTGACAAACCTGGGCAGTGTATAAAATAACAGAGACATCACTTTGCCGACAAAGGTCCATCTAGCGAAAGCTATGGTTTTTCCAGCAGTTATGCACGGATGTGAGAGCTGGACCGTAAAGAAGGCTGAGTGCCAAAGAATTGATGCTTTTGAACTGTGATGTTGGAGAAGACTCTTGAGAGTCCCTTGGACTGCAAGAAGATCAAACCAGTCAATCCTAAAGGAAATCAACTCTGAATATTCATTGGAAGGGCTGATGCTGAAGCTGAAACTCCAATACTTTGGCCACCTGATGCAAAGATCTGACTCACTGGAAAAGACCCTGATGCTGGGAGAGATAGAGGGCAGGAGGAGTAGGGGGCGACAGAGGACAAGACAGCTGGACGGCATCACTGACTCAGTGGGCGTGAGTTTGAGCAAACTTCGGGGAACAGTGAAGGACAGGGAAGCCTGCAGGGCTGCTGTCCGTGGGGTCTCAAAGGACATGACTTAATGACTGAACAATAACAGCAACTCCATCTCTATGATATAATTATAGGAGCAATGCTGAAGCATATTTTATACCAGCAGTAGATAAAAGGGCACAGCCAGAATGAGGGATTGAGATTTAAGCTCCAAAACTGCTGTCAAAATTATATAGAAATGTGAAGTCCTCCTCCAAGCCAAAGTCTCTCAATGAAAATGAGAAAATGAGAAAAATGAGCAAATGATAGTTGTATATACTGCCATACATATATTTATTATATTTATGTTCACACATATAAAGTATATCTGTATCTATACACACACACACACACACACACAGATATCCTCTAGTAAGCAAAGAAATACCTACTAAAATCACAAGATACCATTCTATCAAATTAGCAAAGCTTTTTTATAGGTAATGTGTCTTGCAACAAAAATTAGATGAAACATATAAGGTAAATTAAGAGATTTATGGAAAGGAACAGAAATACATAAAATATATAACATATGTTGAATATATCCTATCAGTTCAGTTCAGTTCAGTCACTCAGTTATATCTGACTCTTTGTGACCCCATGGACTGCAGCATGCCAGGCTTCCCTGTCCGTCACCAACACCCAGAGCTTACTCAAACTCATGTCCATTGAGTCGGTGATGCCATCCAACTGTCTAATCCTCTGTTGTCCTCTTCTCTTCCTGTCTTCAGTCTTTCCCAGCATCAGGGTCTTTTCAAAAGAGTCAGTTCTTCACATCAGGTGGTCAAAGTATTAGAGCTTCAGCTTCAGCATCAGTCCTTCCAATGAATATTCAGGACTGATTTCCTTCAGGATTGATTGGTTGGATCTCCTTGCAATCCAAGGGACTCTCAAGAGTCTTCTCCAACACCGCAGTTCAAAAGCATCAACTCTTCGGTGCTCAACTTTCTTCATAGTCCAACTCTCACATCCCTACATGACTACTGAAAAACCATAGCCTTGACTAGACGGACCTTTGTTGGCAAAGTAATGTCTCTGTTTTTTAATATCCTGTCTTGGTTTGTCATAGCTTTTCTTCCAAGGAGCAAGTGTCTTTTAATTTCATGGCTGCAGTCACCATCTGCAGTGATTTTGGAGCCCAAGAAAATAGTCTGTCACTGTTTCTACTTTTTCCCTGTCTATATGTCATGAAGTGATGGGACCAGATGCCATGACCTTCATTTTCTGAATGTTGAGTTTTAAGTCAGCTTTTATACTCTCCTCTTCCACTTTCATCAAGAGGTTCTTCAGTTTATCTTCACTTTCTCCCATAAGGGTGGTATATATCAAATATATGTATATAATATATACAGTATGGAGTTGAAAAATACATTGTATTAATTGATACATTATATTACATGTATATACAACATATGTGTATATATGTGTGTTCGTATGTACTGGGTTAAACAACTTTAACCAGATTTTCTTTGATAAGTTAATGTGCATCATGAACCTCCAAGAGATGATCTTTTTATATGCAACAGTTGCCAAATTTATTTAATTATAGTGCTCTCTTTTCAAGGAAATTCCCTTGGGAAAACAGTCTAGAAAATGATGTCCCTCACCATCCTACACTCCCCCATGTCTCAGAAATCTCACCCCTGGAATCACCAAGGGAAATGGCACATTGTGTAACAATTCATAAGGCTGGCGAGGTGGCAGCAATTATACATAGTGTTGTCTTGCTATTAAAAATAATCAAGTGCAATTAGAAATAAATAAATTTTAAAAATAAAAAAAGGAGAGACAAAAAATATAATTGAGTGTTTAGGATTTTGATGATATTTTTTGAAATAAGACATCACTCTTTATGATGAAAATTTAAAGTCCCCAAACACTACTCACTTATTGTATTCCTAATGGGGAGATTTCTTCTCTGTGGAAACTCTCACAGAGAAGATAGACAAAGAGGAAAGTTGGGGCTTTTCCCCCTTAATCAGCAGAACATAGAAATGTTTCTGGAAAATGTTCTTAATAAAATATAATTTTCTCACAAAAATGTTAACTACCCAATAGAGAAAGTTCATTTTTCCGAAGCCCACATCTGATTAGTTCCTGTCCTGAAACACTTGACTTGCTATGTCAGTAGATCAGCCATTAGCAGGCTGCTGCAGGGATGGAGCAGCGGCTGAGGGGCTGGGGACAGGGGCCTGTCAGCTGCTGCATGTGGTGTTGCCCCTGTGTGCCTACCCAGAGCTCTAAGAAGGAATGTAGTCCCATCCAGAATGCTTCCAGTCACTTGAACATTGACGAAGACAAGTACGTCTGTCCTTAGCTTCGGCAAAGATGTCCAAGGCACACCAATTTGCTTTTATGTGGGACTCCACAGGATGTTAATGTCAAGTCTTCTGGAATTCAGGTAATCCTGGAAAGAGTAGATGATTTTTTTCTTCCTTTTCTAGGAACCTTTCAACCATCTTTTATCCCCACCCTCCCGAGGGGTCCTAAACTCTCTCCATCTTTGACGTCCTCTATCCAGACAACCCAGAGGACCCGAACTTATCATTCAGTGAAGCTGTTACGTGCACATCCTTTCCCATGGCCAGTCATCCTTTGCCTCCTCTTCTGATCTACCTGCTTTGGTTTCTTGTTTTCCTTCTTTCCCTCCATTGAGATCTCAAAGTAAAATCTGTTTCGTTTATTATTGTTTGCACCCTCTTTATTAGTTTTAGCATGAAATTCCCACCTATCCTCCTTAATCTCCTGCTTGCCACCTGTTTCAGTGTGGAGAAGCAGGAAATGGTGATAAAATTTCCAAGGACCTTGGCATCAGATAGACCTGCGCTCTGACTCCAACTGGACCACTAAATGGATTGGACAAGTTATTTAGTCTCTCTGACATTTGGTTCCTCATCTATACAACAGATACTTCAATATATACTTTGTAACATTTGGGAAGAAATAATTGAATGGAAAGTGCCTGATACTTAGTTAGTTAGTTAGTTAGTTCAGTCACTCAGTCGTGTCTGACTCTTTGCGACCCCATGAATCGCAGCACGCCAGGCCTCCCTGTCCGTCACAAACTCCCGGAGTTGATACTTAACTGGTACTAAATACCCATCCTATTATTATTGTTGTTACATCAATTATTATCATTGCAGTCTACCAGTGATGACTTTCCCTGGACTTTCTCTCACCACATTACCGCATCCTCTTCCTTCTCTGTCAAGGGCACCAGGGCACTAACCCACAACCCGAATGGCTGTTTCTCTTGGCCAAGGCCATTTGATTACTAATGTAAGTATCTTTCCTTCCGACACATTTGACTCATGGGTCAGTTATCTGCCAAAAGACAATTATAACTAGACGAGCTTGGGAGACTCACATAATCAAACCACCACCCCTCCAGATCAAAGAGAAAATGCACACCGCTGGGATTGAGGATTTCAGGTGATGTGTCAGTTCTTTCAAGGGCCAGACTCTACCCCAGGTATCTCCCCAGCAACAGACTTCCTGCCTTCACGTTTTTTTGCTTTTTTTTTAATTTTTGAAGGATAATTGCTTTACAGAATTTTGGTGTTTTCTGTCAAACCTCAACATGAATCAGCCATAGGTATACGTATATCCCCTCCCTTTTGAACCCCCCCACCATCTCCCTCCCCGCCCCACCCCTCTAGGTGGATAAGAGCCCCTATTTGAGTTTCCTGAGCCATACAGCAAATTCCCATTGGCTATCTATTTTACATATGGTAATGCAAGTTCCCTGTTACTCTTTCCATACATCTCACCCACTCCTCCCCTCTCCCCATGTCCATAAGTCTACTGTCTATGTCTGTTTCTCTATTGCTGTCCTATAAATAAATTCTTCAGAACCATTTTCCTAGATTCCATATATGTGCATTAGAATATGATATTTATCTTTCTCTTTCTGACTCACTTCACTCTGCATAATAGAGTCTAGGTTCATCCACCTCATCAGAACTGACTCAAATGCATTCCTTTTTATGGCTGAGTAATATTCCATTGTGTATATGTACCATAGTTTCTTATCCATTCATCTTTTGATGGACATCTACGTTGCTTCCATGTTCTAGCTACTGTAAATAGTGTTGCAATGAACAATGGGATACATGAGTCTTTTTCAATTTTGGTTTCCTCAGGGTATATGCCTAGGAGTGGGATTTCTGGGTCATATGGTGGTTTTATTCCTAGTTTTTTAAGGAATCTCCATATCTTCTTCCATAGTGGCTGTATCAATTTACATTCCCACCAACAATGCGAGAGTGGTCCCTTTTAACCATACCCTCTCCAGCATTGATTGTTTGTAGACTTTTTGATGATGGCCATTTTGACTGGTGTGAGGTGATATCTCATTGTGGTTTTGATTTGCATTTCTCTAATAATGAGCAATGTTGAGTATCTTTTCATGTGTTTGTTAGCCATCTGTATGTCTTCTTTGGAGAAATGTCTGTTTAGGTCTTTTCCCCACTTTTTGATTGGGTTGTTTGTTTTCCTGGTATTGAGTTGTATGAGCTGCTTGTACATTTTGGAAATTAATCCTTTGTCAGTTGTTTCATTTGCTATTATTTTCTCCCATGCCAAGGGTTGTCCTTTCACCTTGCTTATAGTTTCCTTTGCTGTGCAAAAGATTTTAAGTTTAATCAGATTCCACTTGTTTACTTTTATTTTTATTTCCATTACTCTAGGAGATGAGTCATAGAGGATCTTGCTTTGATTTATGTCATTGAGTGTTCTGCCTATGTTTTCCTCTAAGAGTTTTATAGTTTTTGGTCTTAACATTTAGGTTTGTAGTCCATTTTGAGTTTATCTTTGTGTGTGGTGTTAGAAAGTATTCTAATTTCATGTTGTCTTTGATTTCTTTCATCAGTGTCTTATAATTTTCTGTGTACAGTTCTTTTGTCTACTTAGGTAAGTTTATTCCTAGATACTTAATTCGTTTTGTTCCAATGGTGAATCGGATTGATTCCTTAATTTCTCTTTCTGATTTTTCATTTTAGTATATAGAAATGCAAGTGATTTCTGTGTATTGATTTGGTATCCTGCAACTTTGCTAAATTCACTGATTAGCTCAAGTAATTTTCTGATACTATCTTTAGTGTTCTCTATGTACAATGTTATGTCATCTGCAAATAGTGAGAGCTTTACTTCTTCTTTTCCAGTCTGAATTCCTTCTAGTTCTTTTTCTTCTCTGATTACTGTAGCTAGGACTTCTTGTTTTTCTTGTTTCTTGAGGTAGGATTGTATTGCTATAAACTTCCCTCTTAGAACTGCTTTTGCTGCATCCCATAGGTTTTGAGTTGTTGTGTTTTCATTGTCATTTGTTTCTAGAAATTTTTTTATTTCCCTTTTGATTTCTTCAGTTATTAGAAATGTGTTGTTTAATCTCCATGTGTTTGTGTTTATTATAGTTTTTTTTTCTTGTGATTGATATCTAGTCTCATAGTGTTGCACTCAGAGAAGATGCTTGATACCATTTCAACTTTCTTAAATTTACTGAGGTTTGATTTGTGACCCAAGATGTGGTCTATCCTGGAGAATGTTCCATGTGCACTTGAGAAGAAGGTGTATTCTTCTGCATTGGGATGGAATGTCTTGAAGATATCAATGAGATCCATCTCATCTAATGTATCATTTAAGACTTGTGCTTCCTTATTAATTTTCTGTTTTGATGATCTGTCCATTGGTGTGAGGGGGTGTTAAAGTCTCCTACTATTATTGTGTTACTGTCAGTGTCTCCTTTTATGTCTGTTAGTGTTTGTCTTATGTATTGAGGTGCTCCTATGTTGGGTGCATAGATATTTACAATTGTCATGTTTTCCTCTTGGATCGATCCCTTGATCATTATGTAGTGTCCTTCCTTATCTCTTGTAATATTCTTTATTTTAAGGTCTATTTTGTCTGATATGAGGATTGCTACTCCAGCTTTCTTTTGCTTCCCATTTTCATGGAATATAGTTTTCCATCCTCTCACTTTCAGTCTATATGTGTCTTTAGGTCTAAAGTGGGTTTCTTATAGACAGCATATATATGGGTCTTGCTTTTGTATCCATTCAGCCAGTCTGTGTTTTTTGGTTGGAACATTTAATCCATTTACCTTTAAAGTAATTATTGATATATATGCTCCTATTACCATTTTCTTAATTGTTTGGGGTTGATTTTGTAGATCTTTTTTCTTCTCTTGTATTTCTTGACTGTATAAGTCCCTTTAACATTTGTTGTAAGGCTGGTTTGGTGGTACTGAATTCTCTTAACTTTTGCTTGTCTGTAAAGCTTTTGATTTCTCCATCAATTTTGAATGAAATCCTCGCCAGGTATAGTAATCTTGGTTGTAAATTTTTCCCTTTCAGTACTTTAAATATATCCTGCCATTGCCTTCTGGCCTGCAGAGTTTCTGCTGAAAGATCAGCTGTTAAACACATGGGGTTTCCTTGTATGTTATTTGTTGCTTCTCCCTTGCTGCTTTTAATATTCTTTTTTTGTGTTTAGTCTTTGTTAGTTCAATTAGTATGTGTTTTGGCATGTTTTTCCTTGGGTGTATCCTGTATGGGACTCTTTGTGCCTCTTGGACTTGATTGACTATTTCCTTTCCCATGTTGGGAAAATTCTCAACTATAATCTCTTCAAAAATTTTCTCATACCCTTTCTTTTTCTCTTCTTCTTCTGGAGCCCCTATAACTAGAATGTTGGTGCATTTGATATTGTCCCAGAGGTCTCTGATACTATCCTCAGTTCTTTTCATTCTTTTTACTTTGTTCTGCTCTTCGGAAGTTATTTCCACCATTTTATCTTCCAACTCACTGATTCATTCTTCTGCTTCAGATATTCTGCTATTGATTCCTTCTAGTGTAATTTTTAATTTCAGTAATTGTGCTGCCTTCACGTTTTAACTGTAGATACGGGCTCTAGACCATCCCTCCATAAGGAGAAAGTGGAGAACGCCTGTCTGACCCAGGATTTGCTAAATTGAGGAAGCTCATGGCTGCTCATTGGCTGCCCTGGTCCGGATCTCCAGAGGACTCAGTGCCCTGGATGAAGGTCACACAGCTGCGGCCTGCAGTGAGTGCTCCTTAGACCAACACCACCTCCTTTGCCAGGAGAGAGATGAAAACTAGGTCCCTGGGGCTCTGGGCCAGAGGAATTAGAAAGCCTTCTCTTTGTGGAGTTAGCCATTTCCCTGAGCCCAAAGGATCTCCCCATCCTGCTTCCCTCCACCTCCCTGAGAAGTCACAGCCTCTCAACAAGCTGAGCCCGTTCTGTGCCAGCCAACCTTGCCTCTTCCCACTCCACCCCAAGTCTCACATGCTCTTCCCTCTGTGTAGAAAAATCCAGCCCTATCCTTCCCATTTGACCTACTGCCCCTCAAGGCACAACAGAGAGAGCTTTCTTCCCTCAGCAACTACCTTGACACACATTTGAGGAGAGAGGAGACAGGACCCCCAGTTCTCAAATCTTTGTTATTAGGACTCCATGGGCAAAACTGCTAGTAGGACAGCTGTCAACTGTCAGACTGTATTAGTTATTGCTACCCTTTTCTGGAAACCCTGCTCTCCCCACTGGCCTGAAAGAGGCAACTCTAATCTCCCAAATGACCCTCACTGCACTGGCTGCAGCTGATTGGATCACAGATAAACTGTTGACTGAAAGGGAACGGATCCATTGGCTGAGGGCTGACCTGTGATTCACGTGATCTGGCTCAACCAATCATATTTCTCACCCAAACTGTGTATCAAGGGACACACAAACATGTTCCTATCCATGGTGGCCTGGAAGGCCTGTAGAGTCACATAAGAGATGAGTAGGTTACAGACAGAGCAGAGCTGGAAAGGCCATGGGGAAACTGATATGGAAAAATACCCCACAGGAGGCTTCTAACTCCCAGCAATGCCTGTAAACTTGACTCATTCCTTCATCTTTGTTCTGTGGGCTTCTCCTCTAATCTTTCATTCAAGCCCCCCTGACTGCAGCTAGCTAGAACAAGGTTTTGTTCCAAAAGAGTCTTAACAGGAAGAGCTTCCCCCAAACAGATGTCTGGACACATCTGCCAGACACACTGCATTGTAGTTTGAGGCTCCTGTTAGTTTGCTTGTGATCATAAATGTTATTGTTCAGTCACTCAATCGTGTCTGACTCTTTGAGATCTCACGGACTGCAGCATGCTAGGCTTCCCTGTCCATAACCATCTCCCTAAGTTTGCTCAAACTCATGTCCATAGAGTTTGTGATGCCATCCAACCATCTCATCCCCTGTCACCTCCTTCTCCTCTTGCCCTCAATCTTTCCCAACATCGGGGTCTTTTCCAATAAGCATGGCTATCACTTATTGAACACTTTATTTTATGCCAGGCAGGATGCAAAGAAGAGATAGAAGGCAGAGTACTAACTCTACTAATGAGATAGTAGCACACATTATCTCATTTCATCTCATATGTATTGAGATGGGATGTATTAACACTATCAATATCCCTATTTTACATGTGAGAAAACTGAGACTTAGGTTGAATGAAATTGCCCAAGGCCATTCACTTACAAATGGCAGACCCAGCATCTAAGCCTAATTGGTGTGATTCCAAGTCTGTACCCCTATCCATCCCCAGGATGGTGTCTCCTACATCATCAGTAAGGCAGGATGAAGCCACATCACTGCTCCCTGCAGGCATGTGGTTACAGGCCTCCAGAGGTTCTCCTGGGAGTGGCCACATCCCAGTGCTGCAAACCAACAGCAATGCCCAGGTGGAACTGAGAATTATGGAAACAGATACTGCTGACATTCCTGGTGTCCTGTGGGTAGGGTTCAAAGCGCACCCAACACATACAAGCCCCAGTACTGCTCACTGCAGGCTTCTGAAAGGAATTGTGGAAGCAGAAGCATGTTAGGAAAGTCAGTGAAGCCTGCAGAATTATTTATAACACTGAAGACCTTTTAAGGGACAGTTTCCAAATATATTGATAAGCTGATTTGATTTTTTAAAAAATCCTCCTCCAATCTACCCCTCGTTAACCCTAAACATCATTTCATTTTAACAACCTCTATTCTTCATTTTAAGTCAACTATACTTCAATAAAAAAATAAAATAAAAATTAACAGTCTCTAACATAAATTCCTGGGGATGATTCTCTTTGTGAGGCTTCTGTTTCATTGACATACAATCCATGAAACTGTCCATTTATATGGGAAGAGATAAAAACAAATGTAGGATAACACATTAATGAAGTATAGATAGTAGCATAATATTAGTGCGATGTTTAAGCCCCAGTTCTGATCAACCACTCCTGATTGTTCCTCCAGAGTCTCTTCCATGGTATGGTGTTAAGAATGTTTTATTCAAAGGCACATTTATTTTTCAGGGCAGATAAGTGACTGATATTGGGGATCAGTGCATATAAGAACACTCCAAAGGCAAGAATGGAATGATAAAGGCAGATAGTAATTAAATGTGCCCTAGAAGTTGTTGGGTTTTTTTTTAACTAGAACTGTAATTACAGGGCTACTAACGATGCTAAGGATATAGTTAATGTTTCGTCAGCACTTTTATTGTAACACTTAGTGAGATTAGTCATTTGAGTTGTTCCCTTTTTATGCCAAAAACGGAAGACAGCTGTTTGTGCTCTAAAAACTATTTTTTAAAGGATAGTTCTCTCTGTTTATCAAGTTTATTTTGCCACCAGGGAAACATCTCTTAAAGCTTTTGCACTGTCAAAATGAAGTGAGTAGGAATGATTGCTTTAGTTGTTACTCTTGCATAATGACAGGAAGCTTAAACATGTAGGAAAGCCTCACAGGGAAGATGCAGAATGTCTGGGTGCACAAATATTACAACTTCCATCTCTTCCTGTAAAGAGGGATTCCTGATGTCACTGATCATTCCCCAAGTTTATTCTCTGAGCAGCAGTTACTACAGAAGTTTTTAGAGGCAGTTCTGTAAAGGCAGATAAGCTAAATCACAATCAGACTGCCCTCCATGGATATAAAACCAGCTTCTTTTCTTGAGGCAGTGCCTCTCAGTGAATCAAATCTAAATCCAGGAGTTGTGACTGGCCCAGAAGATCCCATCTCCCAGAGTATAATAAACCTCAAGAATTCATTTCCACCAGTTTATTAGGTGGGGGCTTCTCCAATGGCTCAGCAGTAAAGAATCCACCTGCAATGTAGGAGATGCAGGAGACGTGGGTTTGATCCCTGGGTGGGGAAGATCCCCTGAAGGAAGGAATGGAAACCCACTCCAGTATTCTTGCCTGGAAAATCCCATGGACAGAGGATCCTAGTGAGCTACAGTCCATAGGACACTCTTTGCATGTCGCAAAGAGTCAGACACGACTGAGCATGCATATTAAATTAGATTAGTATGTTAAATATCTGTAGCTTATAACACACCAAAAAAATGGAAGTTTAATTAAATTTTAAACAAAGCCCATGTTTATCATTTGTTTTTAATTCCAACTTGTCAAATTTCTCTAAGAAAGGTAAGATTTACCTCTCTTTGAGTGGTTTGAAAACTATCATTCTTTTTTGTTCCAAATGCACCCAATTTATTAATATTTTGTTACCCAATTCAATCAATGATCTAATAAGAAACTTCAGGTGCTGCTTGCAGAAGAGGTTAAAAAATCCATTAAATGACACTGACTCTTTTTTTTTTTTTACATGATTGTTTTCACCCTGTATTACTTTGGGAAGTTTGGTTGTTGTCCTAAGGCTCTAACTCTTCATGAGGTTATAATCTAGTTAGTAACAAAGAATGAGATGGTTGGATGGCATCATCAACTCAATGGACATGAGTGTGAGCAAGCTCCGGGAGATGGTGAAAGACAGGGAACCCTGGCATGCTGCAGTCCGTGGGGTCACAAAGAGTCAGACACAACTGAGCGACTGAACAGCAAAAACAACTAGTTAATGAGAAGACCTCAAGACAGAAAACAATTAAATGACCACCACGAATCAGCATACTGAAAGATGCAGTTCAGATCCCTCTCTTCCAGACAGCATTCCCTACCCAGCTGTGAGGACCATGGCAAGCTGACAGCCTCCAGCTGGGAACTCCTTCAGCTTTTAGCCAAGGTCACACTCTTCTCAGGAGGTCCCCAGACGATAACTGAGCAAGGCGGGAGTACAGGGCCTGACCATTTCCACACAGTGAATTTTCCTCTCACAGCCATCTCTGCTCTAGAACTCTCCATGGAGCTGGCAGGGATTCTGTCAGGTCTGCACGAGACTTGAGCCCCACCTTCCCCCGGTTTGCTGGCCCCTTCTTTTCCTCTCACAGTGGCTGCTCCTCAATAATCCTTTTGCAATCCTCACTGTGCCTCAGAGTCTGCTTTCTGGAGATCCTAACCCTCAGTAGTGTCAAAATATTAAGAGAAATCAAGAAGCAGGTAGAACCAAAACCCTGTGTGTGCCTTCAGGGAAGTGGGAAGTGAGAGGTGATGGAAAGGGTGTTTAAGCCCCCAAGGGAATTGTGATGGCTAATGAGTTTTGGGTTCCACTGCTTGAAGTGATACCTGCTCTTGAAAAGCTGGAGAGATCAGGGACCAGTAAAAGGAGAGATTTGCGCAGACCAATCAAGTGTAGGTCAAAGAGAAGGGCCCCAGGAAGAGACCATCATCCATCCATTGTCCCTCCATCGTCCCTCCTCTGAGGAAAACCTTGCAGGAATGCAGTGGAGGAAAGTGTGTATCTTGCATTCTGTAAAGCTCAACTTGAATCCTTGTTCCCTCTTTGATGACCTGTGTGACCCTGGACAGGTCACTTCATCTGGAATCTCCTTGGACCTTTCTTGTTCACCAGAGATGATGCTTGATTCTCCCAGCACTTACAAAGAATCAAAGAAAATAGTCCACAAGGAAGTGTTTAACTGGCTGAATGATATTACCTTGCCACATCTCAGAGGCTAGGAGGAAGCCACGGAGCACCACCTCCTCCTCCAGACATGCTGTGTGAAGCTCTTTCACCCTGGTGTGCTCAGCTCCCCACTCCCAGCATCATCAACCCCAGGCTGAGTACTTATGCTGAAGATATAGTTAGCACATCCATACCTTTTCAAATGTATATCTGTTAATCATTTTATTATCTTCTTCCTGGTGTATAGTTTAATTTGGCAATCCTGGCAGAAAAATACACACTCAATATCTGATGAGTTGAACTGATTTGATCCTTTATTTAGTCTATTGGTCTCTAAGTGTTTGTGATAGCTTTCATTATACAAAGCAATTTTTTATGGTACTGTAACATCCTGTTCTTTATGTCATGGTGAATGATTTAGTCAGTGTTGTTAAATAACATGCTGTTATTCCTTTCATTAGGAGAGAATGACTTGAATTCAATGTCAATTTATCAAGGTTGCATGAAAATAAATATTCAGGGACATTTGCTTATCTTTAGTGAATTTTACCCTAAAAAAAAAAGGGAGAGGGTAGGTGTTGCCTTTTGTTTTGTCTTTGTTTTGTCTTGCTTTTTTTCTATTCAAGGTCCCTTCCTTCAATTTCTTCTGTTAATAACACCCTTACTTTGTGGGAGAAACATTCCCCCTACCTCCACTTAGCTTTGGTGGAACTGCCAACCACAGTCACGGTGGCCCTGGCCTCAGGATGAGCTCATCATGATACTCATCCCCCTGGCCTGGGTGACTGACCCAGGCCAGTAGATCCAACCCAAGCTGAAATGATTTATGTATGGATACTAGGATAGCAGGGGGGTCAAGATTGGGCAGGGTAAATTTAGGGCGTTCCAAGGTCAAAGTCCTCCTTTTCCTCACCACCTGGAGGTCTGTGTGATGCAGGAGAAATGACCTCAAACTGCTATAGAGTAAGGGTTAGGGAGGAAGAAGGGAGAAGAGAGGCAGAGAGAGGGACAAGGAGAGGGAGAGATGAAGAAGGGGAGAAGAAGGAGGAGGAGGGGAAGAGGTGAAGTGGGGGGCAGGATGGGAAGAAAGAAAGATGGAGTAGGGAAGGAGAGAATGAGGAGGAAAAATGAAGACGTCTAGGGAGAAAGAGAGGCAGAGAGAGGGCTGTAGAGAACAAAGAGGAAGGGCGGGCAATACAAAGGAAAGGGGGAAGAAAGAGAAGGAACTGGAGAGCAGAGAGGAAAGAGGAATGATGGGAAAAAGAGGTGGAGACTGCTGAGGACGGTTGTACAAACACACAACACAAAGTGAACTGTTCCAGCATTATCACGTCAGTTTACTTGCTAAACCCCAAAGAATTTCTAGAAAGTACAATATTTTGTGATTGAGAAAATAACAGGTTTTTCAAGATGAAAGGGTGCAGATCAGCGCAGATTAATTTTAAGATCATGACCTTGAAAATTTTTGAAACACTATACGGAGAAAAACAATGTTACTATTTTCCCACCTTACTTATAATTAAGATTCTTCAATCAAAAATGACATCTTTGTGTTCCCTCCAATGACTTAGATACAGTAGATGATAATGAATGTCTGTTAAATGAGCATGGGATAGATGGACAGAATAAACACATTAAAACTTGGAGGCTCTCAAATGGCATAGCCAAGACCACAGCTAAGACCTCGTAAAAAGGCAAGAAGTAATATTTGTCTGTGGATTTCTCAGTGTCTTCTTTAAGGACACTTTCATCTCTTTTTGGAACCCACCCTGCCCCCCACTGCTTTTCTCACTCACCACCTAATAAAACCTGCTTTCAAAGGGCAATCCAACACTTCTGCTATCAAGTTGTAAAGGGCCAGGAGAACTTAATGATCGGTCTTTATGGGGCCTTTCTAAGGGCATTTTAAAAAGAGACAAAGGAAGCAAAGCTTTAAAAATCACGCACACAAAATGAGCGTTTAATTCTGGAATTTCTGGCCAGTGCAGAAAGCATTTAGAAATGACGACACAGGAAGGCAGGGGCCTTCTGGGGTCCCTGCGGTTGTCCAAATGGTCATCTACGTGTTAGTTCTGGGTGACAGTGGTGCAGAGTCAGGTTTCAGACTCAGCATTCCTGAAATCCTGACCACTGGGCCCCAGAAAGAAACCCATCTGTTTGAGCCTGATTGCATTTATTTACATTTTGCATTTTTCTTGTAGGCAAATATATAGTTATTTTGGCCACATTGTGCCCACTAAAATCACAGAATGTTTCCAATGCCTTTAATGCCCATCATGAAAAGAACAAATTTATTACTTTTCCACAGCTCCCCAGAGAGTTTTCTCAGAACATAAAAACAAAATTTTCTTATTAATAAGCTAACACACAGAGAGAGAAAGAAACCAAAAAGGGAGCAATGAAAAATGCTCATCAATGATTAATTTTGACCTTACTATAGAATTCTTTTAGTCTGTTTCTGTCTTGATTTACTGATAAGGAAAAAGCTTTATTTGGGAATTTTCAAGTATTTTTTTGGCATTTTGCCCTGCTCAGTAACTCTGCTGGATTGTTAGAGGCTGACGACAGCACTACACTGATAAAGCCACGTCCAGGTACAGTGAGAAAAAGTACCATGAGTGATGATCAATGTCTGCCATGGGTGCAAGAAGGAAAATGGTGGATTACATGCCATCAGTTGTTCTTGCCACTTGGCCTTCATTCACATTTCTCCTGTTAACTGAACCCAGATACCCAAGTGGGAAACAACACATGTTTCCAAACCAGCCCATATGCTCTGGGCTCAGAGAACAGCATAAAATCAGGACCAGGTCTTTTGCTCCACTAAGCTAATAGTAGACCAGACTCAGGACCAAGCTAATCAGTGTTTCCTGTTCTCTGAATCATAATGACAGGTTTACAGTGGTCAAATAACCCTATGAAAGCATTCAGTAAGAGATGCCACAATACGGACTCTCACATTTTCTGCAGAATTTCAGCTTGGAAGGATTTTGTAGTTCCTAGTGTATATCTTGCAACCCTGAAAGAAGATTCTGCCTGAGAATGAATTCAGCCCAGAGGAAGTGGTATCAAAATTGACAAGAGTAACTCTCCATGGCTGCATCATTGAGTCTTATTTAAAGTCATACCTGAAGTCACATATTTGCCTTGTCTAAGCTACTTTGGGTTAGATATTCTATTACTTGTAATCAGAAGAATCCTAACTGATATGGCCATTAATGCTATTTCCTGCCCTGGCTACAACCTTTGCATCATGCTTAGCTGATTCAGTCATGTCTGACTCTTTGTTACCCCATGGACTGTATAACCTACCAAGTTCCTCTGTCCATGGGATTTTCCAGGCAAGAATACTGGAGTGAGTTGCCATGCCCTCCTCTAGGGGATTTTCCTGACCCAGGGATCCAACTTATGTCCCTTATATCCCCTGCATTGACAGGAAGGTTCTTTACCCCTAGTGCCACCTGAGAAGCCCAGCTATAACCTTTAACCAGTATGTTTTAAAATTAGTTTACCTAAGGAAGGCATCAAAAAAAATTGAGGGTGGATATTTGTTGATAGAATGTTAGGGGAGCTTTTCACAGTTTGGGGGTCCTAAAAGGTCAAAAAATTTCTAAGTGCTCGGTACCTGAAAAATACAGGCTTCACAAAAAAGTATCTGGACCATCCTCACTCCATCCACCATCCTGGACATCCTCACTCCACACTGAGAAATCAGAAGTGATTGGACAGCACAAGAAGGAATCCCTAGAATATGAAGCTGTTTTGTGGAAGAACCTCAATACAATTAATGAATGTTTCCTGAGCACTTGCTGGGCCCCAGGTCAAGGATCTGAGTCTATAAGGGATGAGGATAAAATATAATCTAATCAGGGAATTTACCTTGGCCACCTGATCAGCATTCTAACTGTGCTGCTTCCAGCCTTTGTGCGAGAAGTAGTAAGTCCGGATCATCAATGTTCCATGCATATGAATGGAGAACACACACTAGAGATATTTTTTCATTCTTAATAATTCACTTGAGCATGCACAGTGCTCTGTGAGGAAAGAGAAATCTCTTCCTTGCCTTTGCATCACCAGGAATTTACCTTGCCGAGGGAGGGTTTCCTGACAAGTTTAGATTTGCCTCAGTCTCACCAGGGATTGTTCTCAAAGGTACCAATGTCAGAAGCTCCAAACACTCTTTCCCCATAGAGACTAGGAAGATCAAGAGAAACAACAACTCCCCCTAACACTTCTCTCAGTGCACTTCTGTATACTCTTCTGACTCCCTAAACTACACCTCTATCCCACATCCTTTTCCCGATCATCAAACTTATAAAGACTACTGAAAACCTCTACTTGCTATCACATGATCATTTAAAGCATACCATGCCAGAACTCACCACACAGAACTCACTATCTACCCTGTCTTGCCCCTCCCGATTTCAGAGACCGACTCTGTTGTTCACTGGGTTGTTCATACCAGGAGCCTGAATCTGTCCTTGTCCCGACTCTTTATGCCTCACCACCCATTTCTCATCAAATAGCACATCATTTTTTTTAAAGTTCTTATTGGAGTATAATTCATTTATAATATTGTGTTAGTTTCAGATGTACAGCAAAGGGATTCAGTTATATATATGTGTGTGTATTCTTTTTATTCTTTTCCATTATAGTTTATTACAAGATCTTGAGTATACTTCCCTGTGCTGTAGAGTAAATCCTTGTTGTTTACCTGTTTTGCATATGGTAGTGTGCATCTGTTAAACTCACACTCCCAATTTATCCCTACCCCCTCTTTCCCCTCTGGCAACCATAAGTTTGTTTTCTATGTTTGTGGGTCTGCTTCTGTTGTGTAAATTAGTTCATTTATATCATTATTTTAGATTCCACATATAAGCTGTATCATATAATATTTTTTTCTCAGTCTAGCTTACTTCACTTAATATGATAATCTTTAGTTCCATCCAAATTGCTAAAAACGGCATTATTATTTTCTTTTTATGGTTGAGTAATGCCTGCAGTGCAGGAGACCCAGGCTCAATCCCTGCATTGGGAAGATCCCCTGGAGAAGGAAATGGCAACCCACTCCAGTATTCTTGCATGGAAAATCTCATGGACAGAGGAGCCTGGCGGGTTAAAGTCCATGGGTTCATGAAGAGTCGGACATGACTGAAGCGACTAACACTAATATTCCATTGTGTGTGTCTGTCTGTCACACACGTACATCTTCTTTACCTTTTCATCTGTTGATAACCACTTAGGCTGCTTCCATGGCTTAGCTCTTATGAATAGTGCTGCTATGAACATTAGGATGCATGTATTTTTTCATATTAGAGTTTTCGTCTTTTCTGGATATATGTACAGGAGTGGGATTGCTGGATCATATGGTAGCTCTATTTTTAGTTTTTTAAGGAAACTCTGTGCTGTTTTCTGTAGCAGCTGTACCAATTTACATTCCCTCCAACAGTATAAGAGGGTTCTGTTTTCTCCACACCCTTTCCAGCATTTGTTATTTGTATAGACTTTTTGATGATGGCCATTCTGACCAGAGTGAGGTGATACCTCATTGTGGTTTTGATTTGCATTTGTCTAATAATTGCCATTTCTTTCTCCAGGGGATCTTCCCGACCCAGGGATTGAAGGGGTCTCCCGCATTGCAGGCAGACACTTTACTGTCTGAATCACCAGGGAAGTTGAATAATTAGCAATGTTGTACATCTTTTGATGTTCCTGTTAGCCATCTCTATGTCTTCTCTGGGAGAAAAAAAGTCTATTTAGGCCTTCTGCTCATTTTTTGATTGGGTCGTTTGCTTTTTGTTATTGAGTTGTATGGGTTGTTTATACAATACATCCTATTGAGCTCTTATTTTTATCTGCTTTTTTCCATTGCCACTAGCACCACTTTGGTTCAGCCCTCTGTCCTCTCTCTTCAGTTCAGTTCAGTCACTTAGTCACATCCAACTCTTTGTGACCCCATGGAGCTCTCTCTCTTGCATTCCTATTATTCTCCTAAATCATTTCCCCACTTCTAGTCTTATCTTCTCTGGTCCAGCCTCAGAGTAATTTTTATAATTAAAAAGTATTATCATGTATCCCCCATATAAAACACTTCAGTTCTCATTGTCCTCCAGATAAAGTCCCTGGCATAACTCACCATAGCTTTCATTATTTGACCTCTGCGTATCTCTCACTTCAAGGATCTTCCCACCTTATTCTCCATAATCCCTACTGTCCTAATTGCAGCTCTTCAAACAAAAATGCCTTCTATTGTCTCTGGGATTTTGAACGTTTCTGGATGATATGTTCTTTTATTGCTTTCTGTCTGTTCTCTCTCCCAGCTTCAAGTTCTTCAGCTTCTTACCTGTTTTCTGCTTGTGAAAAGTGAAAGTGTTAGTCTCTCAGTTGTGCCTGACTCTGTGATTCCATGGACTGTAGTCCACCAGGTTCCTCTGTCCATGGGATTCTCCAGGCAAGAATACTGGAGTGGGTAGCCATTCCCTTCTCTAGGGGATCTTCCTGACCTAGGGATCTAACCCGAGTCTCCTGTGTTGCAGGTGGATTCTTTACTGTCTGAACCACTTCTTTCAGAAAGACTTTCCTGGCTTCCAGACTGTGTTGATATCTCTGAAATGTACCCCCCTAAGGTGTGCGACCTATCCTACCACTCGAACCCACTGAACTGAATTGCCTCTTAGACTGTAAACTCTTTGGGAGCCAGACCTATGACCAGTATACTTTTGAGTTCCTGATGATTAATGCGGAGACAACACAAACAGGACATCAAAAAAGATGGATCAAATCAAAGAATGAATTACCAAGGACTCTTGAGTACCCATAGGTGAAGCAAAGAAAATGCACATACCTGGATATTAATGTCACATAGCATTTAAGTTTGTATGTTTACTCACTAAATGTGTGTTCTATGTTGTTTCCCATTTATCACACGTCTATTCCGATGACCTTGTGAAGCATCTGACAGGAGAGTGAAAATAACGTTTCTCAAAACTAATGACCTGATGTTGCAATAATTTCTCCCCACAACTGTGCAAACCATAGCTATGGAATGTGTAAGAAACCACCTGATTTTTTACTGTATGTATACGCATGTATACATATAGTATATATACATATATATGTATACGTATATCTACATTCCAAGTAGAACTTGAAAGCTGTAATTTCTGAGTTCAATGCCTTCCATGGTGGCTGCCCAGTTACAGTCAGTCACATGAGTTGTCCCTCTCAGGGCCCTGCCCGTGGTGGTGACAGGCCCCTAGAAGCCGGGTCTGAGCTGTGTGGTCCTGCCCCTGTAAAGCTCAGCTCATTGATCCAAGGTGGACACAGACCCACACTGGCCTTGTAAGACTTTTTCTCCCAAGAACTGGGAATCTGGTGTTAACCTGGTATCTGAACTGAGTCATTTGACGTGATCTCTTTAAATTTCCATGGTGCCTCCCCCTCCAAGGCCTCCCTGGACAACTCTTGCTTATAGCCTCTGAGAGTCCTCATAATTGTTTCAATAAACCTCCATTTTTTATGTCACTTTCTGTG
Organism: Cervus canadensis; assembly: GCF_019320065.1. Lineage (NCBI taxonomy): Eukaryota > Metazoa > Chordata > Mammalia > Artiodactyla > Cervidae > Cervus > Cervus canadensis. Next base: position 22,478,388 of record NC_057410.1, on the reverse strand, counting down.
ACTTGTCATCAAAAGAATCTTCCTAACTAGTACAATAGCAATGTTACTGAAGACTGTCAATACTAAATTTTCCCTGTTGGTTCAAATTTCTCAGAAACTACATTCTCTGTTATTAAGGATACTTCATCCCATGAGTGATAGAATGCCTAATTAGATAAAAGGGAAATAACTAGATTGTATCATACTAGAAGTCTAAATTTCAAAAAGAGACACCTCTATAAGGAAAAGTTTCTCAACCATTCTTACAGGAAAACACCTTACACACTGAAGCCTCACTTTAACGCTCCACTCATGGCCTAAGCCATGGGACCTGGTGCAACCCTACAGGAAGAACATGAAAGACCTACAATGTAGCCCATGCAGGTGGAGCCATCCTTTGTGGAGCATCTGTGGCATATAATCTATGGCAATTCATCAGGTTCTTCTGACAATGACCAAGTATGTTTTGAATGCCAACCCTTTTTTCCAGAATCCTTTCTATACTGGATATTAAAGCAAACTCAAATTTCTAATTTAAAGCAGGCATTGAAAATCTCAGCGACAAACCAGTAAGAAATATTTCTAAATTCTGAAAGAGTCATGAGTCTCTGTTAATTGATTTTTCTGTATATTTGCCATATATGCTGCTATTTATACTCATGCTATTTATGCTAAGGGATCTTTTAAGTATCCTAAAACCAACCTTTTTTTAAAATTAATTAATTAATTAATTTTAATTGGAGGATAATTACTTTACAATATTGTAGTTTTTGCCATACATCAACATGAATCAGCCATGGGTGCACATGTGTCCCCCCATCCTGAACCCTCCCCCAGACCCCTCCTCACCCCATCCCTCTGGGTTGTCCCAGACCACCAGCTCTGAGTGCCCTGCTTTACACATGGAACTTGCACTGGTCATCTATTTTACATATGGTAATATACATGTTTCAATGCTATTCTCTCAAATTATCCCACCCTCACCTTCTCCCACTGAGTTCAAAAGCCTGTTCTTTACATCTACGTCTCTTTTGCTGTCTCACATATAGGATTGTCATTACCATCTTTCTAGATTCCATATATATGTGTTAATACACTGTATTGGTGTTTCTCTTTCTGGCTTACCTCACTCTGTATAATCCAGTTTCATCCACCTCATTAGAACTGACTCAAATGTGTTCTTTTTTATAGCTGAGTAATATTCCACTGTGTATAGGTACCACAACTTCCTTATCCATTCGTCTGCTGATGGACATCTAGGTTGCTTCTATGTCCTAGCTGTTGTAAAGCATGCTGCAATGAACACTGGGGTACATGTGCCTCTTTCAATTCTGCTAAAACCAACCTTTTTGATCAGGCACAGATCTCAAATTAGTTGAAAATAAGGTGACCAACAATCAATGTTTAAACATAACTTTCAATATATGTTATTTATTGACACAAAGACGAGAACAGAAACTCAGATTCCAGAAGTTTTAGTATTTGACTTTAAAAATGAACATCGCCCCCAGAATCTTCCCTCTTTTTTTTTTTTTTAACAAATACACAAGAAGAGATTAAGTTTTAATAAATGTTCTGCCACGGTAACAGACCAGAAGAAAGTATCTTTATCACTAGCAACCAGCACCTGTCCAGTTTTTCCAAGCCCACTTGTTGGCAGTTCTCACGATCTCTATAGCAAATTAACTTCTAACAATACTCCCTAAGAGTAGTAGACTATACAAGTAGCCAAAATTGTCTTTAAAGGCTTTGTGAATGAGTGGATCTCTTTCTGGGTTAACACTCAGAGTCCCACGGAAAGGGAATTTACCACAGACATCCCAAAGATGCAGCTGCTCTTCCCGCTAAGAGAGATCATGAGTGCCCAAAGCTTTTGAAACCTTAATTATTCAGTTAAATTTAGGGAAATTGATATTACCAAAGAGTCCCAGCAAATCTAACTGAATGTACTTCAGGGAACAGTGATACTGGCTGAAAACCATGGTTTACATTCCATCTTCAAAGTGAGATAATGCAAGAATGCCAAAAATTCAACAGAGCCTTCTCAAGTAACAATCTTGTCCTTGAGAGAGCACCGGGATTCTGAGCTGTGGAATTTTCCACTCATTTATTCTTTCATTTTCCATCTTCCTTTGCCTTCAAGTGTCAATTGGCTCCTCTCAGTCACAGCTGTACAAATCACAGAACCCTTTTTTTTTTTAATTGGCAGAAGACATATACATTATTCATCTATTCATTTCCATCTAATGGAAATCCAAAAAAGACAATTTTATTTTCCAACAAAACATTTAAAGTTTTTAAAGCTTTTCCATCCCATGAGAAACAGGACAGAAGGCTCCATCCATGGTCTATGTAAGTACAAAACTTTTTGCCTATTAAAGCATGTATGAATTTGATTTTATTAAAATGTATGACTGCTTTTTTCCTGTTATGCTTCATAGTACTTGTACATAAATATGTAGCAAATTCAGTGTTTTTCTTAGCTTGTGAAACCTTAGTACCATAATAATACCAAGAACACTCTGTGCTTTTCCCAGCAAATATTGACTTAAGAGGGCACTTTGTTTACACTTATGCTACATCCTTGATAGAAAGCATGTACGTATTGCATTGTGGGATGTGTTTTTCTCTAACTGTAAATACAGTGAAGCAGAAAAGTCAAGTAGTGACTACATCAAGTGATTACCTTGGCCCCTGGGTTATTGATTGAACTGGAACGCAGGTTAAGGTCATGGCGAACTCTCATTTGGCAGGCCTCTTTGTAGCGAAAGGAAATGACCCGTGTCTAACTCAACATCCACACGACTTCCTATTTGACAAGCCAATTCCCATATGAAATGGAGGGAAAAGTGACGTTTGCATTGGTAGTGAGGTCTATGTATCTGCCTTGCATGTCAGCCACAATGATAGGTTCATGATACAAGGATAAACCTTCCTCTCCTTCAGGAGATAGTTTACTTCCCTGCTCTGTAAAAGCCTTGTGGGACACAGAGAGCAGTAGAAAGAAATGTCCACCTGCCTCCCCATCTTCAACCCAGCTTTCTATGACAGAAGAATAGTCACCATCAACTACTAATGAAAATGCTAAGCCAAGAAAAAAAAAGGTGTGAGCTCCAAGCTCTCTGTCAGAAGATAAAAGTTCCATTATAAAAGACAGCCATGGCTTTACAAGCCAAACAGAACTTTCTCAACATCTCACAGCCATCTCATTAACCAATGCTCTCTCATCATGAGTGATCATGGGTGTTTAGAGTCAGAAGCAAAATATGGGGAGCTCTGTCTGCAGGCAAGTAGAGACAAGGCATTATAGAGGAAGAGCTAGGTGTGTGAGGAAAATGATGACGTGGGCATATTTTAGTGCTTAATTCATAAGGAAGAAAATGCAGCGCAGGCAGGAACTTAACCCCTTTCTGGTTGGCATGTCAAATGGATACATAAACAATTATTTCCATTTCTTTCAACATCAGTCCCGTCTATATGATTTGAACCTCTCTTTTGACCCCCTACTTGGCTTTATTTCAAGGACTGGTAAAAGCACCTCATAAAGGCCTTTCACATATAAAAAGGTACAAATTTCAACATCTTTAATCGTTTTTGAAAGCTCATTGACTCTAAGTAGAGGAAATCATCATTTGAGATGATTCATTTCCGAGTTGCACCAAGTGAACCGTTGAACTCACAACTGGGCATCTCAAATGAAAGATGGAATTTCTGGGACCTAACACTTCAGGGGCAGCCAGGAGGGTGGCCCTGCAGTAGCTGATGCTGAAAAAAGACTTTAAATTCAAACAGTAAAGGACACCCAGCACATACTCCCACAGCATCACACGAGCGGCAAGACTTATCTGCTCCACAGGAGTCTATACACAAGCCTGGGTGCTTGCTTGGTGACGTCAACTTCCTGTTGCCTCATCACAAGTTGCCCTTATATTCGTTTAACCTAGTTTTCTCTGTATACACTTGTCGACACTAAGGAAAGAACTGTTGGATTTGGGACTTTATATTCTTTTGTGGGAGGATTTTGTATTACCGTTAAGTAAAGAGTTTGCTCAAACGAATATTTTAAGAAGTAAAGGGTGGAGGGAGGAGAGAAGGAGTGGTTATTTTATATCGCATTTTACCTTTTATATCCCATTTTTCCTATGTTAAAATGTCCTATGTTAAAAAGTTCATAAGCTTAATGCTTATGCTGCTGCTGCTGCTAAGTCGCCTCAGTCGTGTCTGACTCTGTGGGACCCCATAGATGGCAGCCCACCAGGCTCCCCCATCCCTGGGATTCTCCAGGCAAGAATACTGGAGTGGGTCACCATTTCCTTCTCCAACGCATGAAAGTGAAAAGTGAAAGTGAAGTCGCTCAGTCATGTCTGACTCTTAGCGACCCCATGGACTGCAGCCTACCAGACTCCTCTGTCCATGGGATTTTCCAGGCAAGAGTACTGGACTGGGTTGCCATTGCCTTCTCCATTAATGCTTATATATAAATACAAATGATAACGATGTAACTTTTGCTTATCCCTGGAAATAGAGACTTTTTTGTTTGTGTGTGCATGCTCAGTCCTATTCAACTCTTTGCCACCCCTCAGCATACATAGTCTACCAGGCTTCTCCATCAATGAGATTTCCCAGGCAAGAATACTGCAGTGGGTTGCCATGAAGTAGGATAAGGTGGAGCAGACTAGGGTGTTATGGGACAGCCTAGGTTCATGGAGCATATGGTGGTCATCTCCAGTGGCCTTGGCCTGCAATGCCTTGAAGTGGGTCTTGGGTTCCCCACCAGAGATTGGGCTGGGTTGCAGCAATGAAAGCACTAGATCCTCTCAACTAGACAAGCGGTCAGTGACATAGGCCCTGACCCTTTGGCTTTGCAGAAAAGAATTTCCGCAAAGATGGAAAGTAATGGAGCATGTAAAGTGTTTATTAAGAGGGAAAAATTACAGTACGTGTGGACAGTCACACAGGAGGACTCAAGGGGAGAGAGAGTCACTGAATCACACCCTCGTGGCAGTTTGAATTACTTTAATGGGATATTTCTTCCAGGTTTCCTTTGACCAATCATTTTGATTTGCCTGGTTCATAGTCCATATTTGGTATATCTCAGGCTCCTCCCACGTGTGCACACGCATCTCTTAGTCAAGATGGATCCTACCAAAAAGGCATCTGGGTAGAAAATCCCTTGACAAAACTCTGCTCTGGCCTCCAAGGAGCCTTTTCTGTGTATGTGTGGCCAAGGAGGTCTCTTGGCTTGGAGAATAAGAAGTATGTGGTCTGGGAAGGGCCTAGCTTCTTCCCTCAATTGCCCTGCTATTCTTGTCTTGGAGTTTCAGTCCATAGAGAATGAATATCCAATTGCTTTACCTTGGGGGGGGGGGGGGGGCGGGGCCCATCTGCCTCCTGCCTCAGTAGTAGGTGAAAGTGATGAAAGTAGATGTCCCTCAGTCATATCCAATTCTTCACAACCCCATGGAATTCTCCGGGCCAGAATACTGGGATGGGTAGCCTTTCCCTTCTCCAGAGGATCTTCCCAACCCAGGAATCGAACCCAGGTCTCCCACATTACAGGCGGATTCTTTGCCAGCTGAGCCACAAGGGAAACCCTCAGTAGTGGCGAGGGGACAATAGTACTATAGGACGAACTGCTAGTTCAACCCCCCTACAAACCCCCTCCAAACCCCCGTGGTTTTGGAGCTGAGACCCTGAGCTTCAGTAAGGGGAGAATCTTACACCATAGACAAAGAATTGAACGGTTGGAGTTAACTATGCAAAAATACTGAAAAGGAAAGTGTTAGTCACTCAGTGGTGTCCAATTCTTTGTGATCCCATGAACTGTAGCCTTCAGGCTCCTCTGTCCATGGGATTTCCCAGGCAAGAATACTGGAGTGGGCTGCCATTTCCTTCTCCAAGGGCTCTTCCCAATACTTTTAATAAGAAAAACAAAAATGCAAAGTTTACTTACCTGCCATTTACTAGCTATGTTACCCACTCTTTCTGTGGCTCATCTATAAAACTGAAATATAATGGTCATAGACTTGCTGGGAAAATCAAATCAGTCGATAACTTAAAAGTCATCTAGAAATGAGAAGTATCTGATAAACGTCAACTGTTTTTATTATTGTTGCCACTGCTAGTGTGAATTCAACTAGGCCTTTCTCAAGTAAGTGAATGTTTGTTGATTGGTGAGCTGGAAAACTCAATCCACTATGAACTGGCATGTCACAGCAGTGTGGGTGTCAGCATTTTAGGATACACTGAGGCAGAGCCTAGCTTCAGCTGGAGCTGAAGGAAGTGGGGGGGGGGGTGTATCTGGGAGTCTTGTCTCTGTGACTAATGATCACTCATACTTAAGAGCACTTAGGTATCAGCTTTCTTATAGCATAACAAAAACTCCAAAAATGGAATTGAAAACCCAAACTTTTCCTGAGTCACAATTTTGATTTTTGGAAACCTTGACCAAGCCGCTTCTATATCTGGTATTAATAACAATCTTCACCTGAATCGTTACAGAGATTAAATGTGTTAGAAAGCACGTTATGACCTGCGGAGTCTACAGAGAACTGTACCTTCTTAAAAGCCTGGTGTATTACGATTACAAAATGTTTCTCTTATTTTGAAGTCACGGGGAAAAATTCATTCTTGCTTTCTTCCAAGGATTTAGCTTTGACCATGAAAGTAGGATATATGTCCAGAGTATTCATGGAAAGTGTATCTGAAGAGAAACACTGAGCTGGGAATGTTGGAGGATGGGTTCCAGCCCAGCTTTCCCACGGGCACAGCATATAGCTCCTGCAAGTCGTTTAGACTTCTTGGCTCCCGGTTTCCTTTCCTGTAAAACACGGGATGAATTAGATGATCTCTCCCCCTCTCACTCTATAATTCTAAATGTCAGACATAAGTTTGCATGAATCTGTGAGTCACTAAAACTTGGTAAATTTCAGAAAATTATTTAATAAACAAAATCTCTCACAAGCAACTCGAGAAAGCTTGGAACTGACTCCCAAAATATTGCATAATCGTGTTTGGGCAAAGACTTCAAACCTAAGAAGAAGATGTTGGAAGTGGGCCTCTTTTCACTACCATTTGCAATTCACAGAAGACAGGCTGTCAGTTCCTGTGTTCATACTCATTCTGCCTTCAGGGCTCAGAGCATTTGAACATCTCTCATTAATTTTGTGGGTCACTTAATAAACAGGAAATGCTATTGCCTCTTTCAAAATGAAATGAAAGCCATTTCTATAACATGTTTAGCATCTCAAAATGCTTAATAAGAGTTTTAGCTTCCCCCTCTTCCTCATTTCTGATTTGATCAACATAATAACTTTGCTAAGAAGGCTGGGCCCAGGAATGCTTATGCTCATTTTGCAATTGAATATTCTGGGGACCAAGAAATAAAGTAACTTGCTTCCTACTTGGAGTTGATGGTCCTCCTTAGATCTCCTGACCCTCACATTAAACCCAATCCTGTCTAAGAGTAACCTCCTCACTATGGTCCCCCTGCCTGCAGATAAGTCCCTGGAAATGCCTGACTCAGCTCCCTTCTTCAGCGAAAAACTCTCCTCCCTACTCACTGCCCAAGTCATTCTCTGGGACCCCACATAGAACTGAAGTAGTTCTCTGAGTGCTTTAGCCCTTTTAAAGAACTTCCATGGAAAAATAAGATTCCCAAGATAGAAACAATGGGCTTATTGATGACTGAATTAGACCCTGCCTCCTTGCCTTGTGGTTTCTCCCCATAAATGTTTTTCCCGTAATTCAGTGGCTGCTTTGGGAGAACTGTCCAGAACCCTTTCATCAAGAGTTATTTTTTCATCCTAAGATTTTGGCTATCTCGCAAAAGGGCAAGAAATGGATCATGTCCTAGAGAAAGATCCTGCAAGGTCCTCAACATTTATATCCATGGGGATAATTAGAAAGATTGGAGAATTACAGCCCCTCCAAGAACTGACTGAGGAGTGGACCAACTTCAAATCACAAATACAGGATTCTGAACACAAAGTATAATTTTATAGAACTCATTTCCCAACCTCTGTGGTAGAGACAAGATGGTGATAGGTTTGAAGTGCCTGCCCTGGGCTTGGCTGGCAGAGTCAGAGGGCTGGGAATGAAAGATCACACAGAGATTAACTCCACAAGAAACATGCTTGTGCTTGCATAATATTCATCTTTCCACCTTCATACTGGCTTCATTTCACGTATCCCCCAAATTAAGTGGCAGAAATAGCTACTCATGTTGGCACACAGCTCTACTACTGCTTCTACTGGTCCTTTGAGAGAGGCACTGTTGCCTTCCCTCTCTTCCCTGGTTGCTCAGACAAAAGAATCCACCTGCAATGCAGGAGACCTGGGTTCAATCCCTGGGTCAGGAAGATTCCCTGGAGAAGGGAATGTCTACCCACTCCAGTATTTTTGCCTGGAGAATTCCAAATGGACAGTGGAGCCTGGAGGGCTACAGTCCATGGGGTTGCAAAGAGTCAGACACACTATAGTTAACTAGCACTTTCTGGCAACTGAAGCAAAATAAACACAGCTCCCATCTTTGACTCACTCTTCACTTATGATGGGTGATATTGGCAGCCATATGCATCACTTCACCTAATTCATGTCCACAAATGGTAAGAAATTAGTGTGGGCAAGCCACACATTAGGTGCCCAGGGGACCAAACTCTGAGTTCAATGGAGTGAACTATGGCTGGAAAAGGATTGCAGGAAGCTGGTGATGGGGAAGATGAGTCTTCATATTACTGTTTATAATCAAAGGTTTTATAACAAAAACACACCTAATGATCAAACACAACAAAGATATCAGGCTAGGGATCATATTTCCTTTGAAATATCCCTGCATCCCACTCTGGTACCTAAAAAATTTTTTTAAGGAAAGAGAAACATCTTGAGGATTCAGAGAAGGGATCGTTCTTAGGAGGATAAGTAATGGTTTCATGAAGAAAGTGGTGCTAGAAATAAGTTCCAAAAGTTGAACTTATGTATATATGATGCACATTTTTTTGGCCATGCCATGCAGGATCTTAGTTTCCCAACCACAGATTGAACTCTTGCCCCCTGCAGTGAGAGTGCAGAGTCCTAACCACTGGACTGCCGGGGAATTCCCAATGCCCAACTTTAAATGGTCCTATTACATCAGGCTTCCGTGGTGGCTCAGATGGTAAAGAATTCGCCTGTAATCCGGGAGACCTGGGTTTGATCCCTTGCTTGGGAAGATCCCCTGGAGGAAGGCATGACCACCCACTCCAGTATTCTTGCCTGGAGAATCCCCATGGACAGAAGAGCCTGGCAGGCTACAGTCTATGGGGTCGCAAAGAGTCGAACATGACCGTGCAACTAAGCCCAGCATTACATACATCATCTTACTTCTTAAGACAAGGAGAGGAGGACCCTCCACATAAGAAGTGGACCAGGAGTAAAGGCAAGGGCCTGGGAAGCACCAGACTGCACATGCCAAACCTTTAGTGAGCACCTACTGTGTTCCAGGTGTGAAAGTAGGTGATACAAGGATTCTGAAGCTCAGATGTCTGCCTTCAAGTATCATGCAGCCTGGAGGAGAGGCTGACATGGTTGGCTCAGAATGTGTGTATCAGGTGGAAGCAGAAGATAAAGGCAGGAGACTCCATCAGGACCAGGTGAAAAGGATCATTAAAACTAGGCTAATAGGGCTTCCCTGGTGGCTCTGAGGTTAAAGCGTCTGCCTGCAATGCGGGAGACCTGGGTTTGATCCCTGGGTCGGGAAGATCCCTTGGAGAAGGAAATGGCAACCCACTCCAGTATTCTTGCCTGGAGAATCCCATGGATGGAGGACAGGGTCACAAAGAGTCAGATAAGACTGAGCGACTAAACTTTCACTTTCACTTTCTAATGGGGCTGTACTTATTTCAGTGGTGCCACGCTGCGCTCACTCAGTTATGTCAGATGCTTTTTGACCCTATTGACTGTAGCCTGCCAGGCTCCTCTGTCTATGGGATTTTTTTTAGGTAAAAATACTGGAGTGGGTTGCCATGCCCTCCTCCAGGGGATCTTCCCAACCCAGGGATCAAGCTCACATCTCCTGCATCTCCTGCATTGCAAGTAGACTCTTCACTGCTGAACAACCAGGGAAGCCCTGTTTCAGTGGTAACAGAGGATTATTAAAGATTTGAGGCTGAGGAGACATGAAGTGGGTTGAATACATGATTCATTTAGAGCAAATGCATAGGATTCATTCAGAACAAGAAACCGAGAAGAAAAACTGGGTAGGAGATGAAGGCAAAGGTCCCAGGCTATAGGGAACAGTGCTCTGAATCTGGTAGCATTAAAGAGGAGTAAAAAGAATGAAGGGGGGACCCAGCTAAAACAGGCAGTATAGGACATTAAATTGCTTGCAAGGAAAAAGAAATGTTTGATACGGACCATGCTGAGTTTGGGATGCTAGCAGAATGCAGAGAGGAGTCGTTTAGCCCACAGTTGGACAATCGGGTCTGTGGTATTCAGGTGCTGGCTAGAAAGATATGTTTTTGGTGCTATCCACAAGTGGGTGGCTGATAAGGCCATGGGATTGAACAAGATAGCTGATGGAGCATGTACAGAAGGAGGAGGAAGAAAACATACCTGGGGAATACATCCTTCTATGGGGTAGCAGTATTGGGTTGGCCAAACAGTTCGTTTGGGTTTTTCCATACGCTGTTACGGAAAAACATGAACAAATTTTTGGCCAAACCAATAGAAAGTGATGCATCTGAGGAAAACAAGAGAAATTAGAAAAGAGTTGAGGGTCAAGATAATACATGCCAGGGAACACAGAGCAGGAGAATGTTCAAAGGAAGAGGTATCAAGAGTGAGATGCTGAGGAGAAGCCAGGAGATGTAGACTGGGTCAGGATGAGCCATTGGATCTAGTGCTTGGTGAGGGGCAAGGGTCACTGGCTGCCTTGAAAAAGAAACTCCAGTGGGGCCGAGAACAGAAAAATCAGCATGCATCAGCAGCAAGTTAGCAAGTGGGAAGAAGGAAGAGACAGATGGATGGAGGCGGGGGATGGAGAATACAGATGAGCACGAGGATGGATGGACTGACGGGGAAGGGGGCAAAGGAATCAGGTTTGCAGATAGGTGACCTAGCAAGGAAAAGGATGTATACAACCCAGAGACAAGTTGGAAAGAAGAAAGAAATCATGGAGGGGGGACGAAAACACAAAGACTCTCCCTAGGCCATACTCACCCATGCCGATGGGCGCAATTACCGCCTCTCCCTCTGATGACTCACACATTTATATCTCCTGCCCTAACCTCTTCCTGAGCTCCTGATGTACATATAATATGATCCACTAGACAGCTCCACCTGGGTTCAGAAAGATACCTCAAACTCAACCAGCCTGAATCAAATGTGTGATCTTTCCCTCCAAGACACATCACCTCCCACTTTTCCCTTTTCAACACATCTTTTTTTTTTTTTCCATTTATTTTTATTAGTTGGAGGCTAATTACTTTACAATATTGTAGTGGTTTTTGCCATACATTGACATGAATCAGCCATGGAGTTACATGTGTTCAACATCCCAATCCCCCCTCCCGCCTCCCTCTCCATCCCATCCCTCTGGGTCTTCCCAGTGCACCAGGCCCGAGCACTTGTCTCATGCACCCAACCCAGGCTGGTGATCTGTTTCACCCTTGATAATATACATGTTTCGATGCTGTTCTCTCGAAACATCCCACCCTCGCCTTCTCCACAGAGTCCAAAAGTCTGTTCTGTACATCTATGTCTCTTTTTCTGTTTTGCATATAGGGTTATCGTTACCATCTTTCTAAATTCCATATATATGTGTTAGTATACTGTATTGGTCTTTATCTTTCTGGGTTACTTCACTCTGGATAATGGGCTCCAGTTTCATCCATCTCATTTAGAACTGATTCAAATGAATTCTTTTTAATGGCTGCATAATATCTCCATAGTTATATTTCACCATAGCTTCCTTATCCATTCATCTGCTGATGGGCATCTAGGTTGCTTCCATGTCCTGGCTATTATAAACAGTGCTGCGATGAACATTGGGGTACACGTCAACACGACATCTTTATCCAAAGTCATAATGTTAGAAGTTATCTCAGCACCTCGACTGCTCTGAAACCCCTCACCACCTCTAAAGGGTTTTACTTTATCTCCCCAAATCAACTTGTGCCCTCACCTAAGCTCTATACTACAGCTGGAGCGACTTTTTCAAAATGCTAGTCTGATCACACCCACCCCTGCCTAGGACCTTTCAGTGATTTTCTGTGGGACAGTGCCAGAGTCTGACCCAGCTTCCCAGCTCCGGACAGCCTGGCCCTGCCCACCTCCCAGCCTCACCTCGCATCCTCTTCAGCATGCTTCTCTTCTCTTCCCCCATCACCCCAGCCACCCTGCTTATCTTCTCTTCCACCTCTGTGCTCCACACAAGCTGTTCCACCTGCCTGGCAGAGTGGTTAAAACTCCAGACTTTGCAATTAAATTGAATTCCAGTATTTCTACTCAAGCTGTGTGATCCTAAACGAGTTACTTACTATCTCCAAGCCTGAATTTTCTCACCTATATGTTAACATGAGTCCATAACTCACCAAAAATCCATATAAAGCACTAAAATCTGGGCCTGGTACATAGGAACCACTTGGTAATTGTCAGCCAATGTTATTATTCTTGTTTTCAACTGTAGGTCCATCATTCCTTTCTGGAGATACCACTTGACCAGGTCACCACCCCCAGTCGGCACTCTCAGCCCCCCTTGTACCCTCCCTTCTTTGCACCCATGACAGATTTAATTTTGCATTTATTAAGAGATTTTTAGGTTATGTCTGTGTTCTCTGCCAGATTGAAGGCTCTTTGAGATTCTGCCTCAGCTCATGCAAATAGCCTAGAAAAGATGCTAGGGTGCTGGGAAAGATTGAAGGCAGGAGAAGAAGGGGACAACAGAGGATGAGATGGTTGGATGGCATCACCAACTCAATGGACATGAGTTTGAGCAACTCTGGCAGATAGTAAAGGACAGGGAAGCCTGGCGTGCTGCAGTCCATGGGGTCACAGAGAGTTGGACATGACTGAGCAACTAACAATGAACAACAACCAGCCAAATTGAGTCAACCAACACCGGCAGAGTGAGTGAGTGAGCAAACAAGTAAACAGACATGGCCCAGCGGTGGTTAGAGTATGTGAGGGTTGGCCCATTCAGCTCGTCTTCTATGCGATAACCCAGTATTGTCACTTAGCCATCGCATCCTGTCTTTAGGGAGGGCCAGATAAACAGTATGTCATCTCATCTGTGAAAACTAATACATTGTTATTAGCAATGACTCTGGAGTAAAATCCATATTTGTGCAGGCCTCATTGACCAAGGACATTTGGTAATCCATGACTGAGGCAGATGACGACAATGAGGATCGTCTCATAATTAAGAAGGCTTATGAATATTAGCACATTCAGTCCCAGAACACATTGGGCTAGTGAGTGGAAAGAATAGAATAGAAGCTCGGGAAAGTTATCTCATGTGCCAAGTGAGAAACGCTGGGGAAGAGCCACCTTCCCTGCACCTTTTAGCCCATCTTAATTTTCTGTGTTGTAGATACAGCACAGACATCAAACTGGACCCCTTATCGGGGTATGCCCTGCAGCTTCTGACTGTGAACGTGACTTACAGGCTCGAGGGGCAAATCACATCCTCCCTTCCTTCCACATCACCTTCCCTCCAGGTCTCTTCTGAGGAAAACATCTTAGTTCAGAAAATATTTTCTGAAGAATTCTCTCGGTGTCTGCTACTGGGCTCATATTAAATCCATGGGAAGTTCTATACAACCTTGGACAAATATGAGAAAAGCAGATAAAAGATCCCTATAGCTCCATACAGATCGCCTTCACTACAGCAGGCAAACAGTTTGATTAATGCCTCCCTTTACTTCTAATATCAGCGTGTTCTTTCCCTTGATGGAACAGATGGCTGAATAACAGTAGCTAGAATTTAAGCTGTTATCTGTGGCCTTTCTTCTATTGAATACCTTGTAAAGGTAGCAAACCACAAGGCCCTATGTGTGTTCCCTATACTTGTCATTAAATTGAGCAGTAGTTTCAATGCTTTCAGTGTAAAATCTAAGAGCTTTGTACTCTTGATAGAACAGGAAAGGAAAATTGACATCTTTTTAGCACTCACAGATTGTGACCCATCCCCTGTTCTCCTAGGACTGTTAATCTTAGGAGCTCTGTTTGGGCCTTGGCAAGTTGCTCTCTTAGTGGAAACAATAAAGATTAACCACAATATGGTAACTTTGAGAACAGCAATGAAAACCTTTCACTTCCAGAACTTAGATAACCTTTCTGAAGAGATCCATTATTGCCTAGAAATTCTACTATAAAGGCACATTTAGGGTTTCAAAATGCAAAGTGGCTGAGAAAAAAGATTTATGTAACATTAGAAACAAAAACCTGATTGTAAAGTCTTGTTTAAGTTATGATTGTAACTATATGAAAATTATGTAACATGTTGACTAACTGGAAGGAAACATTCAAACAACTGGTTTTTAAAATGGCAAAATTAGAGATATGTTTTCCTTTCCTTTTTTTCATGTTTGATTTCTGTGGTACTTCTTATGGTATTGTTTGTACAATACATAGTTGTCAGCTAAACATTCGTATTATGCTTAAAATATGGTAGAAAATTATAATTCACTTGTAGTATAGACATTAAAAATTATATCCCACCTTAAAGTTGAATACAGAAAATATTGAGCTCTTCTACCATATCTTTTAAAATGATTATTCTACGAAAAACTTCTAGCATGGCTCTTAAAATTGGCAGAAACAAATTTCATATATCTCCTTTGGCATCACAGGCAACAACCTCAAAAATTTTATTTTCTTCAATGAGAAATGATAGAACAAAATTAATTTTTATTAATTAATTATTTTTAAATTATTTTTCCTTCTGATTATCTAGTAGGCCAGAAAACCAGTCTAGATAAACTACCCTCTGTTTAGGGAATCCTTAGTAAGGCTAGGTTAGAAAATGCTTCAGCATATATTTGCCTCATGACTACAAATGCTTAAAGACAGAATCCTGGCTGGGTGCTGACAGCCAGAGTTGAATCACTGCATTACAAGTATACAAATTCAACTCAGAAAATAACCACAAAGTCTCCTGTTTCTTAACCTTCTGTTATTCAGTGTTTCACTCACAGGGCCCTATTGCCTATAAACAACACAATGTAGGGTTAGGATAAATCTCACACTGAATGGACATTTCCTTCTGACCAGATATTTCCACTTTTTAAATGAAATAATTTCTGTCCATAAGAACTGGCTGTCTTTGCCCTCTAGAATGCCATTAAGAGGTTAAGGGAGTCTGTGATTAGGTTGGACTTTATCTGTCTTAGAGTTCAGGTCCCTCCTTTTGTCCCTTCCATGCAAGTCATTCCAACAAAAATGTATCCAGCTGCGTGACTTCTCAGAGCTGTTGAATCAATAAACTCTAACAGGAGGCTATGGAAATACCTTATTGGCCCTTGAACGCTGTGTCTCACCCACTGATTAGTTAGCATGGTTCATGCAGCTTCTAAACAGTTCAATCCGGAATCAGGGGTACTTCATGTTCCTAACTTTCCTCTTCACATGACTGGTTATATGCGGTAAGAGTTATCAGCTGCAAAAATAAATAAGTCCAGTGCTACACTAACAAGCAATCTGCTGACCAACAAATGAACGACCACTGGTGAGTTGATTACTACCCTAAAGATCATGAACTTGATTCTGGGGGCAAAGGGGATCGCAGAATGATTTTTAAGAAGAGTGTGCATAATGTAACTCTGGTTTAAGATGAGAACTAAGCCTAGAGGCTGGAGGGAAACAAACTGGAGAGGATAAGAATTGGCTGGAATCAGGAAATGAAGAAGAAACAACTGAAATAGTTGAATTGGCTCAAATCAAGGCAATGAAGACAAGCATGAAAATCAAATAAGTAACAGAGTAAAAAGGAATCAAATGCTTTGGATCCAATGGATCAAATGAAACAGATTTGACACAGATTAATGAACCCCTGTAGTAATCTCTTCCTGTTCTCCCTGTTTTATCCTTTACCTCCCTCAGTTCCCCTCTGCATGGCAGATAGTGAGATCTTGCTATACTAAAGATGAGCATCCCATCACTCCTCTGCTTAAAAACCTCTAAAGACTCAGCATTCCTACTCTCAAACATAATACTCTCGCCCTAGCCTCAGAGCCTTGGCACTTGCTGTTCCCTTTGCCTGGAGTGCTCTTCCCTAGATTCCTCAAGCTTAGCCCTTTTACATCCTTCTGCTATTAGCCTACACGTCACTATCTCATGGAAGAAGCCTTTTGATGATCCTTTCTTCACCCACCTCAAGCACTCTACATACTCTTCCTCTGTTTCTATTTTCTCTGTAGAAAATTATCATTTGAAATGAAAAATTCATGTATTTGTTTACATGTTCTGTCTCCCTCTTCAATTGCAATGTCAGTTCTTGATAGCACGTCTGTCTTATTATCATTATAACCCCAGGTCCTAGTACAAGGTAAGATCTCCATAAGTAATTATTGAGTACTGGTCAGTTGCTCAGTTGTGTCTGACTCTGTGACCCCATGGACTATAGCCCTCCAGGTTTCTCTGTCCATAGAGTATTCCAGTATTCAGGCAAGAATACTGGAGTGGGTTGCCATTTTCTTCTCTAGGGGATCTTCCCAATCCAGGGATCAAACCAGCGTCACCTGCATCTCCTGCATTGGCAAGCAGATTCTTTATCACTTCACCACCTGGGAAGCCTAATTGTTGAATTTAAGAATGAATATATATGGAAGTATATGAATCCTTAAATATGAAACATGCATTTCTTCCCAAGTAAGACTGAACAGTCTAACTCAGAAACATAATCCTATGACCTTGAGTTACTCTAACCTGGATGTTTCACTGAGGTAAGCCAATTAACCTCTCTGGCCCCCATTGTCCTTCTCATTATGAAATAGCCAACAATTCCCACTCTCCTGCCAAAGACACATGTAGTGAAAAATAAGCAAGGTGAAATCTGGCTAGTGCCTGGAGTCTTACAAGAGGAAGACACTCCCCTTACCTGTTCAACCCACCAGAAACATGACAGGCTGAGGCCAAAATGACAGAATCAAAATCCCCAAAGTACATCAAACCACTGGACTACAAATCTCCAAATGGCTCTCAAACAACAGTCCATCACAATATCCACCAAGTTATAGGTCACAATTCAATGTGGCAATTCCTGAAATTTTTGGAAAACAAAGCCACTCCCCAAATGGATTACTGATGACAAAGAAAATGTAAAATGCCTTCTGCCACAGCATGGTCAACACCTCAGTTCCCAGGCTTCTGGCTTCCCTCTTTCCATGGAGACCACCCATCAAGTCCCTCAGGTGACCCAGAGCCCACTACCAGAGCATTCAGCCAGCACCCCCTAGGAGTTTACTCTCTGAAAACCTTTTCAAGATACACCCAACCAAACTGAAGAAAATAGTTTAATCTTGAGCTTCATTTCAAGCCCAGCAAATGGAAGTTGGCTTTATAAGTCTAGGATAATGACTCAGCTCAGGAATACTGACATAAGCACCACCCTTCTCCAGTTATGAACCCACTGCTGCCTGTGAAGTCTCTATTAGAATAAAGGAACTCAGAAAACTCATCACATCTGGTGTAGGAGTTGAGAAAATGAATTGTAGGGACTTCCTTGGTGGTCCAGTGGCTGGAAGTGTGTGCTTCTGATGTTGGCGGGGTGGGGGGGAGGCAGGGGCCAGGTTAGATCCCTAGTTGTGGGCTGAATCCCACATGCCACAACTGAGTATCCCACATGCTATGGCTAGAACCTGACTTGGACAAATAAAAAAATATTAAAAAAGAAAATGGATTTTGTTTTTTTTTTCACTTGGGAGGCACCAGGGTTTTCCTTATTTTATCACTTGCCAGTTGTGTCACTTCAGGCAAGTTATTCTAAATCCATAGAGGTTTCAGTTTTCTATTTATAAAATTGAATTGAATGCCTACTTTAGTGGGTTATGGTAGACGAGAAAAAGGAGATAGAATAAAACGCTAAGCATGCTCAATGAATGCTAGCTGTTATTGCTAATCAATAGGCAATAATTAATTGTCAATAAAAATATCTGAATTCATGTCATTTCTTTTGTATGTATCCAGCAAATGTTTACTAAGCATCTACTTGATGCCCAGCATTGTGCTAGATGCCCAGCAAGTGCTGGTGCCCAGCAAGTGCTGGTGATGAACCAACAAACATGGGTGACTGATCCCTGCACTGGTGAAGCCAACAGATTTGTAAGCAGACATTTACAGAGTGGTGAAGTAAGTGCCATGTGGGGAAATTCAGGGTGCAGTGAGAAGACCTGAAGGAAGTCAAACACGGGCCAGGGAGTCATGGAAGGTTTACTGGAGAAAGTGGTGCTTAAGCTATATGACAAGTATGTCATCCAGAGGTTGGAGATGCTAGAGCAAGAGAAAATCCTATGCAGGAGAAGCACTCTTCACAGATGCCCAAATAACAGCAAGACATTTTCAGATTGTTGAAAACAGTTTTGAGCAAGGCACATTGGGCTGATAAGGATCCTAGTGAGTGCTTGTTAAAGAATTTCTTCTTTAATCTGAGTACCCTGGGGAGCATGGTAAGATTTGAAGCAAAAGAGTGGCATGGTTGCATTTGTATTTTAGAATGATCACTCTGGCTGCTGTGTAAAGAATGTACTGTGCTATGCTTAGTCGCTCAGTCATGTCCAACTCTCTGCAACCCCAAGG
This sequence comes from Cervus canadensis, assembly GCF_019320065.1. Taxonomy (NCBI): domain Eukaryota; kingdom Metazoa; phylum Chordata; class Mammalia; order Artiodactyla; family Cervidae; genus Cervus; species Cervus canadensis. The sequence goes on along the minus strand of NC_057410.1, from coordinate 22,459,638 downwards.
CTGTAGCCCTCCAGGCTCCTCTGTCCATGGGGATTCTCCAGGCAAAACTACTGGAGTGGGTTGCCATGCCCTCCTCCAGGGGATCTTCCCAACCCAGGAATCGAACTGGGGTCTCCTGCATTGCAGGGGGATCCTTTACCAGCTGAGCTACCAGGGAAACCCATGTGAAAAATAAATTGAGGCAAAGAAACTATTATGAGTCTATGAATCAAGAAAATATCCCACAAGCACGCAGAGAAGTGGACATATTCTAGAGATATTTAGAAGAACAATGACAGGACTTGACAATTGATAGAGTGAGGAAGAGGGAGTGGAAGAAGATAATGCCAGGTTAAATGGTGGTACCACTCACTGAAATAGGAAACAGGAGAGGAACAAATTTTAGATGTTCTGTATAGAATAAGCTGAGTCTGAAATGCCTGCAGTATTCTCCAGGGGAAATATTCATGCATAAGTTGATTAATAAGGCCTGAATCTTTTCTTGTCATCAAAACTGCCTTCCTAGAGTGCTTACTCACTGTCACTATGATCCAGCCACACAGGTCTTCTCTTCTTCAAATATACCAAACTCATTCTTTCTTCTAGGCCTTTGCATCTGCTGTTCTCTCCAGCCTGGATCCTCTTACCTCAACTGGCCAAATCTGGCCAAATTTGATATCAACTCAGATATTATCTCCATCGAGGGGTCTTCTCTGACAGCTTAACCTAAACTTGTCCCAAAGTCATGCTTAATCACTCCATCCTAAATAGCCTTATCACTGCCCTGACAAATGATAACTATCAGGAATTATCTGCTCTTTTATTTATTGTTTTCTTGTTTGTCACCCACCTATACCTGTTGTCCAATACCATAGCCTCAAGCTGCTTTGTAAATTTCAATAAATTAAAATTTAGAAAGATTTGAAAATTCGGTACCTCATTTGCACCAACCACATTTCAAAGACTGAAATCACATGTAGCTACTGGTTTACACTTATCATCATAGGAGATGAATGCAAAACTAGGAAGTCAAGAGACACCTGAAGTAAACAGGAAAGTTTGGCCTTGGAGTACAAAATGAAGTAGGGCAAAAGCTAAAAGAGTTTTGCCAAGAGAACGCAACTGGTCATAGCAAACACCCTCTTCTAACAACACAAGAGAAGACTCTACATATAGACATCACCAGATGGTCAATACCAAAATCAAATTGATTATATTCTTTGCAGCTGAAGATGGAGAAGCTCTATGCAGTCAGGAAAAACAAGACCGGGAGCTGAGCTGACTGTGGCTCAGATCATGAACTACTTATTGCAAAATTCAGACTTAAATTGAAGAAAGTAGGGAAAACCACTAGACCCTTCAGGCATGACCTAAGTCAAATCCCTTACAATTATACAGTGAAAGCGACAAACAGATTCAAGGGATTAGATCTGATAGACAGAGTGCCTGAAGAACTATGGACAGAGGTTCGTGACACTGTACAAGAAAGAGGTGGTGATCAAAACCATCCCCAAGAAAAAAATGCACAAAGAGCAAAATGGTTGTCTGAGGAGGACTTAAAGTAGCTGAGAAAAGAAGAGAAGCAAAGGGAAGAAGAGAAAAGGAAAGATATGTCCATCTCTGTGCAGAGTTCCCAAGAAGAGCAAAGAGAGATAAGAAAGTCTTTGTGAACAGTGCAAAGAAATAGAGGAAAACAATAGAATGGGAAAGACCACAGGCCTCTTCAAGAAAATTAGAGATACCAAAGTAATATTTCATGCAAAGACAGGCACAATAAAGCATGCTTTCTTTAGGTATAGACCTAAAGAAAGCAGAAGATATTAAAAAGAGGTGGCAAGAATACACAGAAGAACTATACAAAAAGATCTTAATGACCCAGATAACTACAAAGGTGTGATCACTCACCTAAAGCCAGATATCCTGGAGTGTGAAGTCAAGTGGGCCTTAGGAAGCATCACCACAAACAAGGTTAGTGGAGGTGATGGAATTCTAGTTGAGTTATTTCAAATTCTAAAAGATGGTACTGTGAAAGTGCTGCACTCAATATGCCAGCAAATTTGGAAAACTCAGCAGTGGCCACAGGACTGGAAAAGGTCAGTTTTCATTCCAATCCCAAAGAACAGCAATGCCAAATAATATTCAAACTACCACACAATTGCACTCATTCCACATGCTTGCAAGGTAATGCACAAAATTATTCAAGCTAGGCTTCAACAGTATGTGAACCAAGAACTTAACAGATGTACAAGCTGCATTTAGAAAAAGCAGAGGAACCAGAGAGCAAATTGCCAACATTCACTGGATCATCAAAAAAGCAAGAGAGTTCCAGAAAAATAGCTACTACTGTTTCATTGACTATGCTAAAGTATTTGATTGTGTGGATCACAGCAAACTGTGGAAAATTCTTCAAGAGATGGAAATACCAGACCACCTTAACTGCCTCCTGCAAAACCTGCATGCAGGTCAAGAAGCAACAGCTAGAACTGGACATGGAACAATGGACTGGTTCAAAATTGGGAAAGGAGTACATCAAGGCTGTATATTGTCACCCTGCTTATATAACTTATATTCACAGTACATCATGAGAAATACCCTGCTGGATGAAGCACAAGCTGGAATCAAGATTGCTAGGAGAAATATCAATAACCTCAGGTATGCAGATAACACCACCCTTATGGCAGAAAGCAAAGCGGAACTAAGGAACCTCTTGATTAAGATGAAAGAGGAGAGTGAAAAAAGCTGGCTTAAAATTCAACATTCAGAAAATGAAGATGATGGCATCTGGTACCATTCAGTTCTGTTCAGTCTCTCAGTCGTGTCTGACTCTTTGCGACCCCATGAACCACAGCACGCCAGGCCTCCCTGTCCATCACCAACTTCTGGAGTCCACCCAAACCCATGTCCATCGAGTCAGTGATGCCATCCAGCCATCTCATTCTCTGTCATCCCCTTCTCCTCCTGCCCCCAATTCTTCCCAGCATTACGATCTTTTCCAATGAGTCAGCTCTTCTCATCAAGTGGCCAAAGTATTGGAGTTTCAGCTTCAACATCAGTCCTTCCAATGAACACCCAGGACTGATCTCCTTTAGGATGGACTGGTTGGATCTTCTTGCAGTCCAAGGGACTCTCAAGAGCCTTCTCCAACACCACAGTTCAAAAGCATCAATTCTTCAGCGCTCAGCTTTCTTCACAGTCCAACTCTCATATCCATACATGACTACTGGAAAAACCATAGCCTTGACCAGACGGACCTTTGCTGGCGAAGTAATGTCTCTGCTTTTAAATATGCTATCCAGGTTGGTCATAACTTTCCTTCCAAGGAGTAAGCGTCTTTTAATTTTATGGCTGCAATCACCATCTGCAGTGATTTTGGAGCCCCCCAAAAAATAAAATCTAACAGTTTCCCCTGTTTCCCCATCTATTTCCCATGAAGTGATGGGACCAGATGCCATGATCTTAGTTTTCTGAATGTTGAGCCTGAAAGATGATGCTGTGAAAGTGCTGCACTCAATATGTCAGCAAATTTGGAAAACTCAGCAGTGGCCACAGGACTGGAAAAGGTCAGTTTTCATTCCAATCCCAAAGAAAGGCAATGCCAAAGAATGCTTGAACTACCACACAATTGCACTCATCTCACAAGCTAGTAAAGTAATGCTCAAAATTCTCCAAGCCAGGCTTCAGCAATACATGAACCATGAACTTCCAAATGTTCAAGTTGGTTTTAGAAAAGGCAGAGGAACTAGAGATCAAATTGCCAACATCTGCTGGATGATCAAAAAAGCAAGAGAGTTCCAGAAAAACATCTATTTCTGCTTTATTGACTATGCCAAAGCCCACTGTGTGGATCACAATAAACTGTGGGAAATTCTGAAGGAGATGGAAATACCAGACCACCTGACCTGCCTCTTGAGAAACCTGTATGCAGGTCAGGAAGCAACAGTTACAACTGGACATGGAATAACAGACTGATTCCAAATAGGAAAAGGAGTACGTCAAGGCTGTATATTGTCGCCCTGCTTATTTAACTTATATGCATAGTACATCATGAGAAACGCTGGGCTGGAGGAAGCACAAGCTGGAATTATGATTGCCGAGGGAAATATCAATAACCTCAGATATGTAGATGACACCACCTATGGCACAAAGTGAAGAGGAACTAAAAAGCTTCTTGATGAAAGTGAAGGAGAGTGTCTGGTACCATTACTTCATGGCAAATAAATAGGGAAAAAGTGGAAACAGTGACAGACTTTATTTTGGGGGGCTCCAAAATTACTGCAGATGGTGACTGCAGCCATGAAATTAAAAGATGCTTGCTTCTTGGAAGAAAAGCTATGACCAACCTAGACAGGGTATTAAAAAGCAGAGACATTACTTTGCTGACAAATGTCTGTATAGTGAAAGCTATGGTTTTTCCAGTAATGTGTGGATGTGAAAGCTGGACAATGAGAAAGGCTGAGCCCTGAAGAATTAACACTTTTGAAGTGTGGTGTTGGAGAAGACTCTTGAGAGTCCCCTGGACAGCAAGGAGATCAAACCAGTCAATCCTAAAGGAAATCAATCCTGAATAGTCATTGGAAGGACTGATGCTGAAGTTGAATATGCAATACTTTGGTCATCTGATGCAAAACCCAACTCATTGGAAAAGACCCTGGTGTTGGGAAAGATCGAAGGCAGGAGGAGAATGGGACAACAGAGGACGAGATGGTTATATGGCATCATCAACTCAATGGACATGAATTTGAATAAACTCCAGGAGCTGGTGATGGACATGGAAGCCTGGCATGCTGCTCTCCATAGGATCACAAAGAGTCGGACACGACTGAGTGACTGAATAAATACAATACAAATACTGCATTGGGCCAGACAGTTATAGAACATTTCCATCACTGAAGAAAATACAAATGGCAGCTCATCTCTGTAAAGAAAATTCCATGTGATCAATTCTTATATACCCCAAGAGCCTAGAAGAATGTCTTCTAAACTGTAGGCTATATTGAAGATTGGAATATTCAGTAGTTAATGACCAGTACAAGTTTGTGAAATAAAGTAGAAAATAACAAAGCATATAACATTAAACCTAAGAAGAGTAAGGATCTCTGCAGGAAATTTTATTTTGCATAAATTACATAATTATGCATAAATTACACACTATACATAAATTACAAAAATTACATATTACATAAATACATATTATGCATGTATGTCCTAGACAACATTATAAGTTATATTTCATGTTGTATGTCACAGTTCAAAAAACCCTGTACATAGTAACTGTAGTATGAAAAAAAGTGAAAGTGTTAGTAGCTGAGTTGTGTCTGACTCTTTGCAACCACATGGACTGTAGCCCACCAGGCTCTTCTGTTCATGGAATTCTCCAAGCAAGAATACTGGAGTGGGTAGCCATTCCTTTCTCTGGGGGATCTAGTGTGGGCTTATTTTTTGTTGAATCAATCAATCAATAAAATGTTTTATAGTGCACCTGATTACGCTACTCCCAACTCACACCCCTTGATGAGGTAATCACTATACTTATTTTAAAGTTGAGAAAATGGAGGTTGTGAGAGTTAAATAACTTGTCCAGAAGACAAAATTTAAAAGGGTCTCGCTGGATCTCGCTGGCTCTACATCCCATGATCTTAAGCATGGATGTGACTGGCTCCTGCAAGGGGAGATAAGATGAGGAGCTTGGAGAGGACTGGGAGGAAATCTGGCATTGGAAGATGAGCAAAGGAGGAAGAGTCTGAAAGACGGAGAGGAGCCTCCTGAAGGAGAGGGAGGCTTTCGGGAAGGAGGGAGTGGTGGAAACTACAAAGGGGTCCAAATGTCAAGGAAAATGGAGCCTGAAAATTTCAAGTCAAGTTAGCCTTGAGGAGGCTGTCAAAGACTTTAGCAAAAATGATTTCAGTGAAGTGACTGGGAACCTACCTCTGAAGGCCAAAGGTGAAAGGGGAGGTGGATGTACACTTCTGCTGTGAGGGAGAAACGACTCTGCAGTTGGAGGCAGTCACTACTAATTTATTTTCAAAATAGAGCGTTCTGAGCATAATATATTGATGAGAAGGGAGAGGTAGACATAAACAGTTCCTGAGCTGACGGAAGGAGATAAAATCCAGGGAAGAGATGGAGAGACGGCCCTGAATAATGGGAGGACCGATCTCTCTGGTTTAAGAGGAGGAAAGGGAAGTTGAGAAATGGGTCCAGACAAACTAGAAGCAGGAGGCTGCTGCAACTTCTCCCCAGTGGTTTCTTTTCTCTGGGAAGCAGGAGACATCTTGTGCTATGAATAGAAAGTAAGAAGAAAAAAAAATGTGGAAAGGGTATTTTCTTAAATATACTTTTATTGAAGTATTGTTGCTTTACATGTTAATTTCTGCTGTACAACAGTGATTCTGTCATATTAGTACCTATATATACATATATGCACATTCTTTTCATATTCTTTCCCATTATGTTTATCACAGGATATTGGATGTAGTTCCCTGTGTAAGACCTTGTTGTTTATCCATTCTATATATAATAGTTTGCATCTGCCAATCCCAAATTCCCAACCTATCCCTCCCTCTTGGAAACCACAAGTCTGTTTTCTATGTCTGTGAATCTGTTTCTGTTTCTTAGACAAATTCATCTGTGTCATAGGTTAGATTTCACATATAAGTGATATCATATGATATTTTTCTTTCTCTGGAAAGGGTATTTTTTTTTTAATTTTTTTAAATAAAAAATTTTTATTTTTATAATTTTTAATTTATTTTTAAATGTTTATAGTAGCATGCTTCCCTCATAGCTCAGTTGGTAAAGAATCCTCCTGCAAGGCAGGAGACCCTGGTTCAATCCCTGGGTCAGGAAGATCCCCTGGAGAAGGGAAAGGCTACCCACTCCAGTATTCTGGACTGGAGAATTCCATGGACTGTATAGTCCATGGGGTTGCAAAGACTCAGACAAGACTCAGTGACTTTGATTTACAATGTTAATTTCTGCTGTTGAGCAAAGTGAATCAGCTATATGTTTACATATATCCCCTCTTTTTTGGATTTCCTTCCTTTAGGTCACAGAGCATTGAGTACAGGTCCCTGTGCTATATGTTAGTCTCTCATTAGTTAACTACTTTATACATAGTATCAGTAGTGTATATATGTCAATCCCAACCTCCCAATATCCTCCTTTCCCCATTGGTATCCATATGTTTCTCTATGTCTGTGTCTCTATTTCTGCTTTGCAAATAAGATCATCTATACCATTTTTCTAGATTCCACATATATGCATTAATTTATGATATTTGTTTTTCTCTTTCTGACTAACTTCACTCTGTATAGTAATCTCTAGGCCCATCTACATCTTCACAATTGGTAGAACTTCATTCCTTTTTACGGTGAGCAATATTCGATTGTATATAGGTACCACATCTTCTTTATCCATTCTTCTGTCGATTGACATTTAGGTTACTTCCATGTCCTGGCTATTATAAATAGTGCTGCAATGAAATTGGGGTGCATATATCTTTTTGAAGTATGGTTTTGTCTGGGTATATGGGGCTTCCCTGATGGCTCAGCAGGTAAAGAATCCACCTGCAATGCAGGAGATGCAGGAGACGCTCGTTCTAGCCCTGCGTCATGAAGATTCCCTGGGGGAGGAAATGGCAACCCACTCCAGTATTCTTGCCTGGAAAATTCTATGGACAGAGGAACCTGGTAAGTTGCAGTCCATGGGGTCACAAAGAGTCAGACATGACTGACCAACTGAGCACTGGTTATATGCCCAGGAGTGGGATTGCTGGGTGATATGGTAGTTCTATTTTTAGTTTTTTTAAAGAAACTCCATACTTTTAAAGAACCTTCATAGTGGCTGTATCCATTTACATTCCCACTGTATAAGAGGGTTCCCTGGAAAGGGTAATTTTTATTGTATATTGGAGTATAGTTTATTAACAATGCTGTGTTAGTCTCAGGTTACAGCAGAGTGATTTGATTATACATATACATGGATCTATTCTTTGGAAAGAGTATTTTTAAAAAACAAGGCTTTATCTACATTTACATGTGCATAAACCCTCAAAACCCTGTTCCTAGTTCTCCTAAATCAGAAAGTCAAAATTTCCCTGTATCACAGTACCCTGAAGAAGTTAGACCTACAAAATGTTGAGAGAAAGGTACTCTAACCACCTGAAATGGACTAGACAGATGACCTGGAAAGTAGGAACGGGGGGCAGCATGCAGGGACCCCATGGAAGCTGCACCCTGTGAACTTCAAGTGACACCAGTCAGCAAGCATCCTGGAAGTGCCTGGATAATCTTGGACTTTAATTGAGCATTTAAGACGTCGGACTTTAGCATAAGAACCTGACCTCATTCCTCCTGTGAAAACTAAAAGCTGAAAGAAACAAACCTCCAGTAGAAAGCAGAAAAAGAATATAATCAATGTGACTGTTGCTTAACTAAACTTGTGCCCATTTTGCACCCTCCTTTTTGTTTTATGTGTTCATTGAAAGTTTCCAATCTTCCACTTGTAGGTGCCTAAAATGCTGTTAGTGTACAAGGTTTGCTTAAAGTTTGAGAAACAAGCCCTTTGTGTTATAAAAACTCCGTTTGCTCTACCACCTGAGCTGGGAAAAAACCTTTTCTTGCCTACCCTGTGTTTCTTTCCTGTCTGTCTCCTTTGCTACTCACACTGCACACTTCACCTCTGGTCACCAAGTATGTGGGGGTGTCTACTCACACCAAGCAGTTCTCCATGACACCAGCTGGGTGTCCTACAGCTGAATTCTGACTATGTCTACTTGGAGAGGAGGTCTGATCCCACATGCTAAGACCTCAGTCCCAGCAGACTGATTCCCACCTGAGAGGGCTACAGAAAATTCAGATTGTCACCTGTGCTTCAACCAATAGGCTCCCAAAACCCGCTCAACTGGCTTGATTAATTTGCTTGAGTGGCTTGCAGAATTCAGGAAAACAGTTTACTACATGGACTGGTTTATTGCAAAATGATATGATAAAAGATATAATGAACATCCAAATGGAAGATATGCCTAGAGTGAGGTAAGTGGGAAGGGGTGTGGAACTCCTGTGCCCTCTCACTTCCACCCGTTCCCCCACGTGGAAGGTCTCCAAATCCCTTACTTTGGGAATTTTTACAGACGCTTCCTCATATAGGCACAATTAATTCTTAACTCCATTTCCTGCCCCGCTCCTCTCTTTGGCGGATGGGGGGAGGGTTGAAAAATTCTAAGCTGCTAATCATGGTTTGGTCTTTCTGGTGGTCAGCCCCATCCTGTCCCTTAGGAATTTATAAGGATTTTAGGAGCCCTATGTAGGGGTGTAATGAAAGACCAAATTTTAGAACACAAGATGCTCCTAGTACTTTTTTCACCTAGGAAATTACAAGGGTTTTAGGAGCTCTGTGCCAGGAACTGGGGGCAGAGACCAACAAATACATTTTCTATTCTCTCATACCCTAAAAGTCTTGTGTAGTGCTGTCCTAAATCACATTTTAAAAATCAAATTTAAGAACTTCCACCATCACTATGTAGGGACGAACTAGAAATACAAAATTATTGAAAGGATTTTCATTTCCAATGGTAACAGCAGCCCTTGCTGTTTCTCTAAAATGTTTGTTCCACTTACACCGCTATCCTCATAGCCTCTCACCTGACTCCCTCTCTTCCAGTGAGTCAATATTCTCCTCATCACATAACACTCTTAACAGTTCCTCTGCAGATCCCCCATGTCTTTATTTGCAAACACACTAACAATAAAACAGCATACTACCTTGGGCCCTCCAGAGCCCAGGGTATCTCTACAAGGCAAGGTCACATCTTCCATGCTGTAGCCACATGCTGTTTGCCCAGGGCTGCCCAAAGCAAAAAGCTCAGTAAATATACAAAAGATTTTCACAGGCATCCAGGGAGAAAGTTGAATCCGTACTTTACACCACATACCCACAAAAAATCCAGATATATCAAAATTTACAAGAGAAAAATGAAATCATAAAAGAAATAAGAGGGAAAAAAACAGGAGAATGTCTTAAAAATCTCAAAGTAGACAGGAACTTTTTAGATTTTTCCATAAAACCCAGAAACCACAAAAGTAGTGATTGATAGAGTCAGCCAAATAAAATTTCAAAAATTTTACAAATAAGTTTTAAAATATCTTAAAATACCATGGGCAAGAGCAAAAGAAATTTTGCTTTACATCACAGACTAAGAGATAATGTCTTCCATGAATAAGGAACTCTTAAAAATCAATTAGAAGATAAAATTTAAAGGGCAAAATACAGGAAGAGGTAGTCCATGGAAAATGATTTAGGTGTATGAAAAGATGCATTGAACCATTAATAATAAAAGATACAAATTTAAGGTACAATAAGAGACCAGCATTCAGCAATCAGATAGGCAAAAATCAAAATATTTGAAAATATTATGCTGGCAAGTATTTATAGAAACAAACACATTCCTGAGTTGGTGGTAGAAATATAAATTAACCTCTTGGAAGGCAAGTGACAATAATCACAAAAAATTGAAATTTTTTATATTGGTTAAACCAGTAGTTGACTCACAGATATTTTCCTTACAAATGTATTCCCACAGATAAAAATGTATCTTTGTTATAATATCAAAGAATTGGAAACAATCTAAATGCCTTTCCATGGAAGACTGAGATTTTATTACACATTGAGATGGATAGCTCGCCAAGAGACATTTAAGGGGAAAAAGCATGGTTCAGAACGGTGTATAGAGTATGCCACCATCTGTATACAAATAAAATATATACATATAATTATCATCTTCAGTTCAGTTCAGTTCAATCACTCAGTTATGTCCAACTCTTTGTGACCCCATGGGCTGCAGCACGCCAGGCCTCCCTGTCCATCACCAACTCCTGGAGTTTACCCAAACTCGTGTCCATTGAGTCGGTGATGCCATCCAAACGTCCCATCCTCTGTCATCCCCTTCTCCTCTTGCCTTCAATCTTTTCCAGCATCAGGGTCTTTTCAAATGAGTCAGTTCTTTGTATCAGGTGGCCAAAGTTTTGGAGTTCCAGCTTCAGCATCAGTCCTTCCAATGAATATCCAGGACTGATTTCCTTTAGGATTGACTGGTTGGGTCTCCTTGCAGTCCAAGGGACTCTCAAGAGTCTTCTCCAGCACCACAGTTCGAAAGCATCAATTATTTGGTGCTCAGTTTTCTTTATAGTCCAACTCTCACATCCATACATGACTACTGGAAAAATCATAGCCTTGAATACACAGGACCTTTGTTGGCAAAGCAATGTCTCTGCTTTTTAATAAGCTGTCTAGGTTGGTCATAACTTTTCTTTCAAAGAGCAAGCATCTCTTAATTTCATGGCTGCAGTCACCATCTGCAGTGATTTTGGAGCCCCCCAAAAGTCTCTCACTGTTTCCACTGTTTCCCCATCTATTTGCCATGAAGTGATGGGACCAGATGCTATGATCTTAGTTTTCTGAATGTTGAGTTTTAAGCCAACTTTTTCACTCTCCTTCACTTTCATCAAGAGGCTCTTTAGTTCTTCTTTGCTTTCTGCCATAAGGGTGATATCATCTGCATATCTGAGGTTATTGATATTTCTCTCGGCAATCTTGATTCCAACTTGTGCTTCATCCAGTCCAGCATTTCTCATGATGTACTCTGCACTTATCATCTTAGGAAAATATATATACATATATATTTATATGTTTGTAAATATGTAACAGACCTCTAGAAGGATATATATTAAAAATGACAGTAATTGGGAGAGGAATTAAGATGGCTAGAAGACAAAAGAAAATTTTTTTATTCAACATCTCTATGTGGATATTTTGAACTTTTATTGAATTATAGTTGATGTATAATACTATAGAAGTTATAGGTATAAAATATAGTGATTCACAATTTTTTGCAAAGGAATCAGAGATCAAATTTCCAACATTTGCTGGATCATAGGAAAAGCAAGGGAATTCAAGAAAAACACCTACTTCTGCTTCATTGACCACACTAAAGCCTTTGACTTTGTGGATCACAACAAACTTGGGAAATTCTTCAAGAGATGAGAATACCAGACCACCTGACCTGCTTCCTGAGAAACCTGTATGCAGGTCAAAAGCAACAGTTAGAACCAGACATGGAACAACAGACTGATTCAAAACTGGGAAAGGAGTACATCAAGGCTACATGTTGTCACCCTGCTTGTTTAATTTATAAGAAGAGTACATCATGAGAAATGCTGGGCTGGCTGAATCACAAATTGGAATCAAGATTGCTAGGAGAAATATCAATAACCTTAGATCTGCAGATGATACCGCTCTAATGGCAGAAAGCAAAGAGAAACTAAAGAGCCTCTTGATGAAGGTGAAAGAGGAGAGCGAACAAAGCTGGCTTAAAATTTAGCATTCAAAAAACTAAGATCATGGCATCTGGTACCATCACTTCACCGCAAATAGATGGGAAAAAGTGGAAACAGTGAGAGATTTTATTTTCTTGGGCTCCAACATCACTGCAGATGGTGACTACAGCCATGAAATTAAAAAACGCTTGCTCCTTGGAAGAAAAGCTATGACAAACCTAGACAGCATATTAAAAAGCAGAGACACTACTTTGCCAACAAAGGTCCATCTAGTCAAAGCTATGGTTTTTCCAGTAGTCATGTATGGATGTGAGAGTTGGACCATAAGAAGGCTACATATCAAAGAACCGATACTTTCAAACTGTGGTGCTAGAGAAGACTCTTGAGAGCCCCTTGGACAGCAAGATCAAACCTGTGAATCCTAAAGGGTATCAACCCTAAATATTCATTGGAAGGACTCATGCTGAAGTTGAAACTCCAATACTTTGACCACCTGATGTGAACAGCCAACTCATTAGAAAAGACCCTGATGCTGGGAAAGATTGAAGGCAGGAGAAAGGAAGACAGAGGATGAGATGTGGCACATCTTCTTTATCCATTCATCTGTAGATGAACACTTAGGTTGCTTCCATATCTTGGCAATTGGAGAAGGCAATGGCAACCCACTCCAGTATTCTTGCCTGGAGAATCCCAGGGACAGAGGAGCCTAGTGGGCTGCCGTCTATGGGGTCGCACCGAGTCGGACACTACTGAAGCGACTTAGCAGCAGCAGCATATCTTGGCAATTATAAATAACACTGCTGTAAACATTGGGATGCAGATATTGTTTCAAATTAGTAGTGGATTTTTTCAGATACAATGCCCAAGAGTGGAATTTCTGGGTCACATGGTAGAGCTATTTTTAGTTTTTTGAGAAATATTCATATTGTTTTCCACCATGGCTGCACTAATTTACATTCCCACCATGTACAAGGGTTCCCTTTTCTCCACATTCTCGCCGACATTTGTTATTTGTGTTTGTTTTTTTTGTTTATGATAGCCATTCTGAAAGGTGTTATACATCACTGTGACTTTTATATGCATTTCCCTGATGATAGCAATGTTGAGCATCTTTTCATGTACCTGTTGGTCGTATGCACATCCTCCCTGGGAAAATGTCTATGTAGGTCTTCTGCCTATTTTTTAATTGGTTTGTTTGGTTGTTTGATGTGGAGCTGTATGAGCTGTTTATACTTTTTGAATATTAACCCCTTGTTAGTCAAATCATTTGCAAATATTTCCCCCCATTCAGCAGGCTGTCTTTTTGTTTTGCCAATGGTTTCCTTTGCTGTGTAAGAGCTTTTAAGTTTAATTAGGTCCAATTTGTCTATTTTTGCTTGTATTTCCTCAGCTTTAGGAAACCAATTCAAAAAAAATATATTGCTATATGTTTTGAATTCTTTGTAGGTGTTAAACCCCTGGAGAAGGGAATGGCTACCCACTCCAGTATTCTTGCCTGGAGAATTCCATAGACAGAGAGCCTAGTGGGCTATAATCCATGGGGTCTCAAAGTCAGACATGACTGAGCAGCTAACACTTTCGCTTTCAACTAATTAAAAATATCAATGTCCAGCAAACTAAACAAGAGTACTACCAACTCCCATAAACACAAAGCTCACTTAACACTGTATGAAACTATAGAAATTTTAATCAGTGATCCTATGGAATCACCTCTGAAAGATTAGAACCTAAATAATGGGACCCTGAAGTTCATTTCTAATTATGAATTCTGCCTGAACATCACAATTTAACATTCTTATAGGTGCAGAAAATACACACTCGCAGAGGCCAGTAGCCACACCACTCCTGGTGAGCAGAATTGTTTTAACAATCCAAGTAACTGACATGCCAGCCAAGAATGCTTCCTCACCAACCACCATTATGTGACTCTGTCTTAGTTCCGATCTTAATTGAAAATTAATTTTTTAATAATTCAAAATAAATATAATCACAAAAGGTAAAACAGTCAAAGGGAAAAACTTTCCCCAAAATTGTCCTGAATCAAACTAGGGAGCATTTCTTCTTCAAGGAAAAGCCAAAACGGCCTCCGAGTTGTTTTTGAGTCTGATTAAAACCTCGCTCCCAAGACTGGACTTGTGGATTGCTTGTCATCACAAAAATCTGGCACATTATGTTCAAGACAAGGATTAATGTGATCCCCAAGTAAACTTAACAATGACGCTCAACCACAGTTACTCAAGTTGAATGATTTGGAGCACTGGTACACTGTTGTAAAACACAGTTGACGATTTATATAAGACAGAGAAGCAATTTTATTTCTTGTGCTTTCTCCTCTAACCTTTCTGACCAGTTACATTAGGAAGTGGCTGCTTCTCCTGGCAGCTCGGCTCTGTATCTCTACCCTTGGAGAAGTAGTTCCCTGGGCTTCAAATACCTAGAAGCTGGCTCCTTACAAAAGAACTTCCTTTTGGTAAGAGAGTTTGAAGAACATACTTTAGACCCTGCACTAAACATTAGTGTTAATCATTGTCAGAAAGGCAAGAGTAGAATGCAAATAGGTTGATGAGGTTAAATCCAAAGTTACTTTAATAAAATTCAGTACCTTGGACTCTAGGTCTTATGTGAATAGTAAGGTCCCGGGTCTAGCACCTAGCACACACGTGCGCCAAACAATTTCTCTTTCCATTACAAGTCCAGTCTTACTGAGTGAGATATTACACTGCTTTTCTCTGTTTCCTCACCTAAAAGTTTAAGTCTTGACTACTTATATTAGGGCTGTAGTGAAATTCAGTTTACTGTGCCTAATGCCACATAAACTCTGGTAGAAGTAGCTCATAAAATAAATACATTTTTTAAGTTGTAGGCAAAAATAGAAAGCAGAAAACATGTAATTTCATCTATCACAAAATTTTATAGCTAAAAAAATAACTATTCAACTATACTCACATATGTAGTAATTTTTTTCCTAACTTGCTTGCACATTTCCATTTTTTTCTGCCATAAAACAGGAAAAAAATTATCTCTGGATACTTTCCAAAGTGGATGTATTTTTTTTCCTTGCCTGGGCATACAGCCAATAAAGATTAAATTGGTGGGAGTCATTAAACATATGACCTTGGACAAGCACATTAACCCTTCAGGATGCCAATTTCCTCTTCTATAAATTAAGAAAACTAGATAAATAAGTCCTTCTGAAAGCACAAAATGTTCTGGAATTATCTAGGGACCATGTATCTTGGCCATCGGAATAGGGTCTATGAAACTGCATTTTTTTAAGAACTCCCCAAGAGATTCTGATGCACACCAAGTTAGAGAATCTTTAAACCTGATGATCTCTAAGTCATTTCTGGCTCTAACAATTAGTAATCTTTTTTAAAACATACTTGTTCTGTGCACATAGACAACTTCATAAACCACACAACTGTAACCATATACTTGCTTTGTTGTTGTTCAGTTGCTCAGTTGCGTCCAACTCTTTGTGACCCCAAGGACTGCAGCATGCCAGGCTTCCCTGTCCATCACCATCTCCTCAAACTCATGTCCATTGAGTCGATGATGCCATCCAACCATCTCACCCTCTTGTCATCCCCTTCTCCTCCTGCCCTCAATCTTTCCCAGCATCAGGGTCTTTTCCAGTGAATTGGCTCTTTGCATCAGGTGGCCAAAGTGCTGGAGCTTCAGCTTTAGCATCAATCCTTCCAATGAATATTCAGGGTTGATTTCCTTTAGGATTGACTGGTTTGATTTCCTTACTGTGCAAGGGACTCTCAAGAGTCTTTTCCAGAACCACATTTTGAAGGCATCAATTCTTTGGCATCAATACATGCTTTGAGGACCTTTTTTCTCCCTCTTCCTTTTCTTGTGTGGCCTCTTCTGCTGCTGTGCATCCTATTCTATTCATAACAGTCACTTTCCTCCCAAAGGACCCCATATGAACATTCTACCCATGATCTCAATAAATTAAGCAAAAGCCTGCTTGGTTCCTCATTCTAGATTTAGGATGCTGAATCCAAAGTCTTAAATGTACTTTTTAATCTAACTGAAAATATAAATGATTCGCCAGTTCCCTGTGTCCTCTCATCCTGTCTCCCTTGCCATCCAAGTAACCTCATGTAAAAGCAATTGCTCCTTCGCCATCATGGTTGTCTTTACCTCTGTGTCTCCTGAGCCTGGCTCAGTGCTTAGCTGGCACAGGGTATCGCTGTTGACTGATTGGCTTTGAAAAAGGATATTTCAATCTTTGTCCCTGACTGTTTTGTGACTCTTAATGGGTCATTGTCTTTATTGAACAGATAGGAGTAAGAAGGTCAGAGATGAATGAAGACTGCAAAAGAGATGGACAGCCAGAACCCAGAGTCTCCTATGATTCTCTGTCTCTCAATTCACAGGCAAAAGACTGAAATTGGACATTATGTGTATAATAAAAGGAAGAAGAAATAATAGCTCCTTTCAAAATAGGTAAATAGAATCCTACAAAGGATCAGACCCAAATCGAAATAAATATTATGTGGAGTCTCATAAAAGCTCTTTATTTTTTATTTAATTTGATTTAGTTTTGTTAAATTTTTGATTTGGCAAGAAATTAGTAAATATTTTACCGATAGGTGGATTATGTTCATGAGACTGAATTTGATTACTTTGGCGAATCTCTATGAATGGGAAATTGAGATATGACTTGTCACCCCACGTCCCTCACAATGTACTTGTAGTCCCTCTCCACGTTTTACTCTGTGCCCACCCAAATCACCCTGAGTCATAACCAGGTACGTGAGTGGACGTAACATTGCAATGCTCATCTCTGAGATGCCAGGAAGGATGGTGCCAAAACCATCAAGTAAATGGACCGTGCTGCCTACGCTGGCATCAGAAACCTGTATAACAGCTCTCCTACTCAGGTCACTCTTCCGGTGCTGTTAATACATATTACACATTTTATCAAGAATTCAGCAAAAGACCCAAAGCTCAAAAGAGTATGGCTAATGATAATGACCCACCCTCAGTTACCTAAAATATCAGTACAGAGCCCACACATTGACCTGTTCTTGAGAACACTTCTGATACTATCACACATGCCAGATAGCTCTGCAGAAAAGACTGTCTTCAGGGACATCAGGCAAACCTCCTGACACGAACATGGCAATAAACATCAATCACCGTGGCACTTTTACGTCAGATCTTTGAACAAACTTGGGATATTATTGAGAGTCCTTTTAGAGTCACACTTTCATCTTGTATCTATGAGTTGAGGTGACCACATCCAGGTTTGGGTTCAGAAGAGTCAGCAGAAGTACCATGGGAAGGGGGCTCTTCCACAGCCCTTTCTGGGATCTTTTGGAGCCTTTGTCAAGTTATTTCCCTGTTCTTGAGATTATTCATATAAAATAGCAGATTCCTTCCTTTTTTCCAGATACACAATGAACCACACTATTCTCAGAACCTAGTGTAAATGGGTGTATATTCAGAGCTTAGTCAGGAATACAGATCTTGGAATGTAAACATGTCTGAAATGTTTACTATAGTGAATCTATATTGTTTTGACAAATTTTCCAGAGTTGCTCAGTTGGTGTAGAAGTGTCAACTTTATCCTAGACAAAGCAAGAAAGTCAAGCAGTTACTGCCTGTGAGTTCTAAACATAAACAGCTAGGTTCTATTGTCACTGGCCTCCACATCTGGAGAAATAAATCTAATGTAAACTAGTTCCCACCAATTTTGTTAAAGTTCCATAAGAGACATCAATATCTGGAACTACAAAAAAAAATACTAATTATTTTTATCAAAATAAAATAAATATTAGTTATAATATACTATTGACATACATTTGCATACATGGTCGCCAACCCTTCCATCAAATCACCATTCACCCTGTTGTTCAAACCCAAAACTATTGTTAATAGTCTCCTTGGTTCCTTGCTTCCCACACCCAATCCACCATTAGCTCTAACATAAGATATATCCTGTTTCCCCACCTTTCCTCAGTTCCCTGGCCAATGTTCTGATCAGGGCCAAAATCATCTCTCTCCCGAACCACCACAATAGCTGCCAAAATTTATTTCTCAAATTTCCTCTTGCCTCCTCCAAGCCATGCTCCAATAACAACAAGAGAGACTGTTATGTAACTCAAACTTTTCATGGCCCTCCTTTACACTTAAGATAAAATTCAGGCTCCTTGGCCTGATTTTTCACAATCAAGCCCATGTCTACATGTCCAACTCCATCACTTAACACCCTCCCTGCCTCATGACCCTCCAGCCACTTTGGCTTTCACTCTGACCCTTCCACCCACCAAGCTCACCGTATTCTCTTTCACCAGTGCTTGAAAGGGCTAGATCCTGTCCATCATTCAGTTTTCTAGATCTCAACTCAATATCAGTGCTCCCAAAAAAAGCACTTCTGAACCATTCTTTCTGAAGTAGCATCTCAATCCCAGACTCTTATTTGCATCACCCTGAAATTCCCTCCATAGCAATAATCACTCCTTCGACTGTCCTTAGCTAGAGAGAGCCGACACACCCAGGGTTACACCCCCTTCCTGTGGTCAGTCTGTATCCACTAATTGGTCCAGGCAACAGTAGAAGAAAGAGCCCATTCTCCACAATGAGGGATCTCTGAAGTCATCCCAGTCTCAGATCTCCCTGCAGAGTTGGCTAAGATCGTCCCTGAGTTGTCGACTAATTGCCCCCCACCTGATCCTACTTCCAGCCCCTCCATCCACAGACAATGATCCCAAGAGGTCTTCAGAATAACTTCTTACCTGCTAATGGTTTCCTGAGTCAGCTTCTGGGGATCCCAACCCATAACAGAATTGCTCATATTCTGCATATGTCTTGAGGATATAACCAAAAAAATTTGCTGATAGATGTGATAGAGAGTGTGGTGGGGGGTGGGGGGAGGGAGGCAAAAATAACAGCAAGATTTTTATCTTAAGCAACTGGAAAAACCAAGTTGCCATTTACTGTTATGGGTAACTCTGCAAGAAGAACATGTTGGGGATGGGGCCGGGACCCACTGTTTGTTTCTGTTCCGATCACGATGTCTATGAGGCACCGAAGAGGAACATCAGGTAAGCCCTTGAATATGTGAGACTGGAGCTCAAGAGAGAGGTCAGGGCAGAAATAGAAATGTGGGAGTTGTTAGCATGCAGCAAGTGAGTGCTCACAACTGGATAAGAACACCTTTAGATCAAAAAATATATATCCACTATAGTTTTGGTCAGGGTTTCCAAAGTAAACTATCTGCATTATTATTATAGTATTTTTTAATTTTAAAATTTGTCATGAGATGTATACTGTCACTAATTAGCTATCTACCTTGAACCAGTCATTTACATAACTTACTGGCCTCTTTGTTTCTTCAGACATGTGGAGATAAATTATAATTATAACCTCCAACTTTAGGAGTTAATCTGAGGATCAAATGAGAAGGCAGATAGGAAGGCACTTTGAAGAGTTAAAACTTATTCTACTGAGATATTTTATTGCTGTTAAGCATTTTTTTTAGAAATATAGTTTCTTTGTCATCAGGAATGAAAATGAGACAAGAATTAAATTAAACATCCATTGAATTTCATGCAGGGAGAAATAACAAATGAATCCAAAGGAAAATTAAATAAGTGAAATAATATAACAAGATTGAACTAAACACATTGGAAAACATTAAAATTCTCAAAAAAATATAAAACTCAAATTTTCAATAAGCTAAAAAATACAAGAGCACTTTGCAAATTATGAAAAATGAAAGAGCTAACACATTAAATGACAATTGAACAAAACAGAAAAGATTTTTTAATAAAAATGACTATCAAAATTAAGGATGTAAATTTACATGTAAGCATCATTAAAACTATAATTATTCTTTTTGAAACATAGAAACAGACTTGTTACACCTAGAAATTAATTTGGAGTTCCTACATATGCAAACAAGATATGTGTGTTGTTATTTTTGATCTATACCTCTACTTTTTAACCTGGGAAATGCAATTTTAATTGCAGAATCTCTTTTTTTTATATTTTCAATGGGAAAATTTGAAAAGAGTACTTAAAATATGTCACTCTCTTTCTTCTAATGCCCCATTTCAATTATGCTATCTAGATGCACTTCATCCTATTCCACTCATTGCATCCTTGCTGGGGTGGGAGCACCATAGAAACTCTTTCAGTTGAAGTATAGTTGACTTACAATATTGTGTTAGTTTCAGATGTACAACATTCAATGTTTTTATAGGTTACACACCATACAAAGTTATTATCATATAGTGACTTTATTTCCTGTGCTATACATAGCATTCCTATAGCTTATTTACTTAGTAACTGGTAGCTTATACCTCTTAATCTCCATTCACTTATTTCTTTTTTTTTTCCATTCACTTATTTCATTTCTCTCCCCACTCCTCTTCCCTCTAGTAATCATTGTTTTCTGTATCTGTAAGTCTGTTTCTGTTTTGTTATATTTGTTTATTTGTTTTGTTTTTTAGATTCCAAATATAAGGGAAAATGCATGGTATGTGTTTTTATCTTAATTATTTAATCAAGTATAATATCCTCCAGATCCATCCATATTGACACAAATGACAGGATTTCATTCTTTTTTATGGCTAGGTAATATTCCACTGTGTTCTTTATCCATTCATCTGTTGATGGGCACTTAGATTGCTTCCATATCTTGGCTATTATAAATAATGTTGCAATAAGCATTGGAGTGCATTTACCTTTTCAAATCAGTGTTTTCATTTTCTTTGGATAAATCCCCAGGGGCCGAATTGTTAGATGTTAGGTAGTTCTATTTTTAATTTTTTTAGAAATCTCCATATTGTTTTCAACAATGGCTTTACCAACTTACATTCCCACCAACAGTGTACTATGGTTCCCTTTTCTCCACATCCTTACCAATACTTGTTATTTGTTGTCCTTTTGATAACAGTCACTCTGATCATTGTCAGCTGATATCTTATTGTGGTTTTTTATTTGTATGTCTATTAGCAATGTTGAACATCTTTTCATGTGCCTATTATCCATCTGTATGTATTCTTTAGAAAAATATCTATTCAGGTCTTCTGCCCATTTTTTGATTGGGTTGTTTGGTTTTTGGTACTGAGTTATATGAGCAGTTTATATATGTTGGATATTAACCTCTTTTCAGTTACATCATTTGCGAAAAAAATATCTCCCCATCTATAGGTTGTCTTTTCTATAGCCAAACCACCCTGAACATGCTTGGATCTCATCTGTAGGTTCTTTTTGTTTTGTTGATGATTTCCTTTGCTGTGAAAAAGCTTGTAAGTTTACTGATGTCTCATTTGTTTATTTTTGCTTTTGTTTCCCTGTCTGAGGAGACAGATTTAAAAGATGTATATATAAAGACAAATATCAAAGAGCATATTGCCCATGTTTTCTTCTAGGAATTTCATGGTTGTAGATCTTACATTTAAATCTTTAATCCATTTTGAGCTTATATTTGTATATGGTATGAGAAAATATTTTAGTTTCATTCTTTTACACATAGTAACGCTGCCTGATTTTCCATTCACCACTTATTTTAAAGAGACTATCTTTTTCCCATTGTATGGGCTTGCCTCATTTGTCATAGACTAATTGACTTTGTAAGTATGGATTTATTTCTGTGCTCTCTTCTGTTCCATTGATTTTATGTGTCTGTTTTTGTGATAGTACAATACTATTTTGATTACTATAACTTTGTAGTATAGTTTGAAGTCAAGGGGCATAATAACTCCAGCTTTCTTCTTTCTCAAGACTGCTTTGGCTATTCAAGATCTTTTGTGGTTGCATAAAAATTTGCGGATTAATTTGTTCTAGTTCAGTGAAAAATGCCATAAGTATTTTGACAGGGATTTCATTGAGTCTGTAGATTTTTTTAATAATATGGACACTGCAACCATATTAATTTTTCCATGAACACACACTGTCTTTCGATTTATTTATATCATCTTCAATTTCTTTCATCAATATCTTATAGGGCTCAGAATACAGGTCTTTCATCTCCTGGGTTAAATTTATTCCTAGGTGCTTTATTCTTCTTGATTAGATTGTAAATGAAATTGTTTTCTTGAATCCTTTCTGATAGTTCATTATTAGTGTATAGACAAGCAACAGGTCTCCATTTATTAGTTTTGCATCCTATAACATTACTAAATTTATTAGTTCTAATAGTTTTTTGGTAGAGCTTTTAGGGTTTTCTATATACAGTAACATGTCATTTGCAATTTAGTGATAGTTTTACCTCTTCCATTTTAATTTATATGTCTTTTATTTCTTTTCTTGTCTGATTGCTGTGACTCTGACTTCTAATTCTATGTTAAATATAACTGATAAGACTAGGTATCCTAGTCTTGTTCCTGAATCTAGAGGAAAAGCTTCCAGCTTTTTATCATTGAGTATGTTAACTGAGATTTCTCATTAAAAAAATCTCAGCTATATTGAGTTGTGTTCCCTCTGTACCTACTTTGTTGAGAGTTTTTATCATGAATCGGTGTTGAATCTTGTCAAATCCTTTTTCTGCATCTACTGTGATGGGATTTTTATCCTTCATTTTGTTTAGGGTAGTATATCACTTTGATTGATTTGTGGAATTCCTAAATTTTCCTACTTTCCCCCCTTTTAACATCTTTGTATGATTTTAAAACTGGAAATAATTTCTGAAGAATCTTAATAAGCTATTAATCATTAATAAATATCTCCTGTTTCTTTGTGTATTCTTTTTAAGAACCTAACCTAAACATGCACATTTTTAGAGACTGTAAAACATAAGAACACTGCCAATTTTTTTTTAAAGAATACCTATTTAAAGTAATGTTTTAGGTCTTGTAGCTATTTTATGTTATTCCAGGTCATGTAAGTATGACATGAAAATGACTAATGAAAAGGGGTAGGTTGGTAAATAATTCATCTGGCTCATCTATGGAACTCTAGTCAAGTGACCCTGTCTGTCATCATGGGGTAACTCATTTTTCCTGGCTGGGCAGCAGTCAGTTTCCATGTCTGTAATACAAAGACTGTGAGGATTCAGAAAAATTTGCCTTCAGCAGGGTACATACTTGAAAAACTTTGCTCGAGAGAGCCCAGCACACAGTAGGTACTCAATGAATATTCAATAAGTATATCAAATTGGTAAAAGTACTGACCAGACTCACAGACATCTAGTAATTAAACTTTTAAACAACTTAACAGTGCAAAGATACAGTTTCATAAAGTCACACATACTGAATTATACTTTTTCCACTGGATTCAAGGAAGAGTAGGAGGATGGAAACTAACTCTTAGATTATGAGTGTAAGGAAAAGAACCAGGAACACCTTTAGAAGCATCAAATCCAACAACAACTGGGTTATGCCAAAAAGTTCATTTGAGTTTTTCCTAAGATCCTAAGATCTTATGGAAAAACCCAAACGAACATTGTGGCCATCCCAATGCTTCTTTTAATAGAATCATAGAGTTTGGGGTTATTTAAATGACAATTTCTTTTCATATTCCACAGTTGGATCCTGAATGAACAAAGTCTGGCTTCTCCTCAGAATGAAACAGATTTCTCCCAGCCAGTGAACTCAGCCTACTTTCTCCTAGTGTAATTTTAGACTGCACAGGAAACACTCAAGACTGGAGAAGCCGGAATGTGACCTTTTACCTGTAATGATACTGGCAACACTGGCATGGGCCACCAGTGACGTGGACCAGAGCTGACAGGCACGCTTTGCTCAGCAAAGCTCCTTCTCATTTGACCTGCTCTCTATCCCTGTAGTTGCGCAATGTCCTACGATTACTTCGGACATCATTGATTTTAAAACAAGGCATACCATACTTTTATAATCTACTCCTTTTAAAAGGAATTGTAAAAATGCTGCCATAGTTTTGTTATCCCTGATTGAAGATACAAATGAATGAATGAAATGGCAGTCCAGCAGGGTTATCCTCAACATAGGTGGCTACATCATCCTTGAAACGCCAATTCTTTGGCCACCTGATGCGAAGAGCTGACTCATTTGAAGGGACCCTGGTGCTGGGAAAGATTGAGGGCAGGAGGAGAAGGGGACGACAGAGGTCACACAGGTGGGATGGCTCCATTGTCATCAATATGCAACTCTTCTCTTTGGCCCAGGGAAGGTCCAATATGGGGCTATTTCAAAACTGGCAGGTGTGAATAGAAAATATCCAATGATTTTCAAACACATACAAAACTCCTCACATACCATTGGCTAGAAATGAGTTGAGAAGCAAACTTAATCCCAAAGAAAGCTGAGGGGATATAGTGACTAGGTAGGCAACCGTGTACCCTGCTAATACTTATGGGTGGGTTGGGGGAGGGCTGTGCAGGGGGAGAATTGGATATTTTGTTAGAAAAAGAAAGAAAAAAACAGTTATTAGTATAATATCACTCTCTTCCATGTCTACCCCTCGGTCCAATATCCATGTCTCCCCTTATTTCTGCAAATAGATCACACAACCTAAGTGGAATTCTAATCTATTGGCTTCCATGTGAAAGAAACAGTAGCCAAAGACCTCTCTGGCCACAGCTCTTGAACCAAGATTCCTCTTTTTTTGTTTTTTACTAGCCTCTCTCTTTATCCTTTCCCTCTTTGCTTCTATTTCATGTTGGCTACCTTTAGTGGCAGCCATTTGAAACAGTTAAGAAGGCAGTGCCTTTTACCCAGTCTTTGTTTCGGGCTGATTTCCATTTTCTGGCCAAGGAAAATACTTAACAGAAGGTCCACGAGAAAGACCTCCATCATCAAACTTATCTACTGTTGTCTGTGGACACAGATCTTCCAACCTTGCATGGTCCAAACTTAAGCTCTAAGATATATAAGATTGCGATCCATAAATGAGAAAACCTCCCTCATTAGAGCTATATTCCCTTCTATCTCCACTTACTGACCAATAATTACCTGACTTCCCTTTCCTCTTATAATACATTATTAACAGTAGTGAGTACTAATCAATGTATACCTATATTCTTAATTGCTCTCCTTGAGCTAAAGGTCATGAGGCCAATGACATGTCTTCCCAATTATAATAGGTAACTGTCTTAGCAAATGCTATGTCACAGAGTAACAAGTGCTACCAGTGTTTCTAAATGAAATACTGTGCCTATGTCACCTCTGCCTGTTGCTATCCAATGTCACAAAATTCAGGTTTTTTTAAATGCTTACATCCCATTTCCAGAACCAATTTCTGTATTAATTGGATACACGCTTATTCATTCCTTTTAAGCAAATGTTACTGTTCAGTTGTCTCAGATAGTTCCAAAATTATATGATTAGGGAACTTTTTGCTTTTTAACCTAGGTCTGTAGTTCTCTTCTTGTTTGTTACACAATCTGATGCTTAAAAATATTACACAGCAATGTCCTTGAACTTTTTCAGTTGTACTGCCAGATCCTCTGTACTTGTTTAATTTTCACCTTTAAATTTGTGATGTGTTAGTTATAGTTATGACCAACCTAGATAGCACATTAAAAAGCATTGACATTACTTTGCCAACAAAGGTCTGTCTAGTCAAGGCTATGTTTTTCCAGTGGTCATGTACGGATGTGAGAGTTGGACTGTGAAGAAAGCTGAGTGCCGAAGAATTGAAGCGTTTGAACTGTGATGTTGGAGAAGACTCTTGAGAGTCCCTTGGACTGCAAGGAGATCAACCAGTCCATCCTAAAGGAGATCAGTCCTGGGTGTTTATTGGAAGGAATGATGCTGAAGCTGAAACTCCAATACTTTGGCCACCTGATGCGAAGAGCTGACCCATTGGAAAAGACCCCGATGCTGGGAGGGACTGGGGGCAGGAGGAGAAGGGGGCGACAGAGGATGAGATGACTGGATGGCATCACCGACTCAATGGACATGAGTTTGGGTAAACTCCGGGAGTTGGTGATGGACAGGGAGGCCTGGCGGGCTGCAATTCATGGGGTCGCAAAGAGTCGGACACGACTGAGAGACTGAACTGAACTGAACTGAACTATGTGTCTGCATGAAAAACCTAGCATAAGGCTTCATGGTCTCTGTGTGATGGCAGTTGATACAGTTTGTTAACTTTCATTCTTTTGGGATGTGAGGATTTTTTTGTTTGTTTGCTGATTTGTTTTTAACAAAGATTTCGATGATGACATCTGAAAAAATTTGGATACATGCTAAGATCTTTTTTAAATTTAGAAAAAGAAATCCCAAAATACAATGTCTTCATAACATAGACACTTGCTTCTCTTTCACCTAACTGTGCAGAGGCAAGCAGGGAGACTCTGCTATGTGACCTTCATCTCTGGGTGCCCTTTAGCTGTCTGAGTGTCACCCTCTCTCACCCAGCAGGAATTGTCTTTTAAAAGTAATATTCAGAAGGTACCACCTCACTTTTGCTGACTTTCCATTATTAAGAACTTAGTCTTGTAGCTGCAAAGGATGCTATGAATTACTGTCTCTACCTGAGTAGGTGTGTGCCTTGCTAATACTCAGGAATCTCATCACTCAAAGAAGCAAAAGAAAAGGGATGCTAGGAGATAACTAGCACCCTCCGCTACTGATTACAGCTGTTTGACTCCAGATCCCAAAGGCAAAACTACTTCCGAAACTCTTCCAATATCTAGAAAGAATGTTAAGTCTCTTCTTCTTCCTCACTACTCTGATGGTCCATATTCTCTAGAATAACAAAGTTGTTATTTTTAAAAATAACAATAAAAATTGTTAAAAAATAACTTTGTTTGCCATCTTGTTTCAACTTATTTAATCATTCATTTATTCTAGTAGCTATGCTCATGTGCTCAGTCATGTCTGACTCTTTGTGACCCCATGGACTGTAGCCCGCCAGGTTCCTCTGTCCGTGGGATTCTCCAGGCAAGAATACTGACATGGGTTGCCATTTCCTCCTCCAGGGCCTCGTCCTGACCCAGGGATCGAAACCATGTCTCCTGAGGCTCCTGCATGGCAAGTGGATCCTTTATCTGCTGAGTCACTGGGGAAGCCCATTCTAGGAGCAATTATTTATTGAATACCTACTATATGATGGAATTTAGTTAGACAATAGGAAGAAAAAGATAACTAAGACAGAATCATCTGGACTCTTTATTCAAGAGTTTCTATTTATTTAGAATAGAATATTTACTTAGAAAAGTCACCATTCTCTTCTGAACATAACACCAAAAATGTATTTAAAAATAATAAATTGAAGAGAAGGACACAAGAGAGTTTTATATTTTTCACTTTCCTTCCTCAATTTTGTATTACTTCCATCAACTGACTTAACTAAAAATTATAATTTAGTGCCAAATGAATCATTTAAAGCACAAAAATCTTGCCAATAAGAACAGGCTGCAACTCAGTTATACCTACAACACTCTTACTAATCAACTGCCATATTGACACCAGTCTTCATCATTAATATGAAACTGCAATATGCAAAAGACCTTTTTCCCTCCACTGAGCCCCCCATTTGGAATTCTACTTCTGTCAGATCTAAGTCAGCATCAAAATATTCCCCAAAAGAAGCCATACACAAATGAATACTTACTACTTTATTCCATTTATACTTAAAGTATAAAGACAGGAGAAAATGAACTTACGCTATCAGAAGTGAGGATAGGATGCCTACCTCGATGAGGGGCATGCAGGATGCTTCTAGAATGCTGATAATGTTCTGTATCTGGATCAGGGTGGTGATCACATGGGTGCATTCTGTTTGTAAATCCCACCCAATATTCTATGTTGGAAGTTCTGGTAGCAGTTTGTCATATAATTTAGAAGGCATCTAGAGGGCCTTATGACGTGTCAAGCATTTTACCAGTCACTGTGAAGGTTTCCAACAACATATAGTACATGTTCCACCTTTCCATTTCCCATCAAAATGAGGCAGCTGTGATGTGAGAGGGAAGAAGGGGAATCAGGAGCTAGCCTGTGTGTCCATGTGTAAGTCCAAACTAATAATCCCCTCTCTGAGCCTCAAAATTTCTGCGATAGAGCTGAACTCTAAGGCTCTCTGCTCTATAATTCCCTACTGGTCAGTCATGGTTGCCCATTTTCCTGTTTGTATCTAAAGCACCTTTTTTTTTTGGAACTCAGAATATCAAATTAGGTGAACACTGAAAAAACATTAATACATTATAATGAACTTACACAGCTCTTTACCAAAGGGCTTCCTTGATGGCTCAGTTGGTAAAGAATTTGTCTGCAACGCAGGAGACCTGGGTTCGATCCCTGGATCAGGAAGAATCCCTGGAGAAGGGAATGGCTACTCACTCCAGTATTCTTGCCTGGAGACTTCCATGGACGGAGGAGCCAGATGGGCTACAGCCCATGGTGTCACAAAGAGTCAGACACGACTGAATGGCCAACACTTTACCAAAGCCAGGACAGTATGACTGGAAAACCCTGGGACCAGGTACCCCCTGACTCCTGATTTACGGTCAACACCCAGCCACTAGCTCATTGCATGATGTTAGGCAAAGCCCTTCAGCTTTCTGGACATCAGTTTCATCATTTCTGAGACAAAGGGCTTAGACCCTAAAGATTCTGTTTCCAAGTTAACTTGTTCAGACTAAGAAGTAGCAAAACCCAGACTCTGGTTTTAGGGCTCAATTCCAGTTTTCTTCCTATAAATATGTACCTTAAAAAACAACCTAAATTCACATTTAAAAATTCTTGTTGTCCAATATGTGCTGGACATAGACATCAACTATGTGAGGGAGATATGTTACCTGTGCTTTTCAGATTAGGAAACTGCCCGTCAGAAAGTTAAGTGACATGTCCCTGTATGTGCCCTGGTCCGTACCAGAGGTAGCAGGGGAAGCCTGGTCCACAGACTGAGGACCTTACTCTCCACATGGAGGCTTGTAAGGGGCCCAGAATCAACAAAGAAGCCAAAAATAAATCCAATTCTAAAGCAAAAATGTTTTACTTTTTCTAGTTTCCTCTGGTTGAGAAAGAAAAATAAGAACTGGGAGTTTCACCAGTAAGTATAAAATTTCATGTCATTTGTTGAAATGATAAAACTATATACTGTTGAATAAAGCCTCAGGATGGCTCCAAAGTCACAGCACGTTTTAAGACTTGATACACATGTCACCATTTTCACTGCAATTCACATTTTATCTGGAAGATAAGTTCCTTGGGGGTGTAAAAGATTTTACAAGCCTAGAATCAAAGACAAACAAAAGTTTTCTCTTTTTTTAATGCTTATTTTATATTGGAGTATAATTGATTTAGAGTGTTTTGTTAGTTTCAGGTGTACAACAGAGTTGTTCAGTTATAAATATTCATAAATCTATTCTTTTTCAAATTATTTTCCCATTTAGGTTGTGTTAGTCACTCAGTCGTATCCGACTCTTTTCAATCCCATGGAACATAACCTACTAGGCTCCTCTGTCCATGGAATTCTCTAGGTACGAATACTGGAGTGAGTAACCATTTCCTTCTCCAGGGGCTCTTCCTGACCCAAGGATCAAACCTGGGTCTCCTGCACTGCAGGCAGACTCTTCACCATCTGAGCCACCAGGGAAGCCCATCCCATTTAGGTTTTTAAAGAATATTAAGTAGTTCCCTATGCTATATGGTAGGTCCTTGTTGGTTATTATTTTAAATTTAATAGTGTGTATATGCCAATCCAGAGAAGGCAATGGCACCCCACTCCAGTACTCTTGCCTGGAAAATCCCATGGATGGAGGAGCCTGGTAGGCTGCAATCCATGGGGTTGCAGAGAGTCAGACATGACTGAGCAACTTCACTTTCACTTTTCACTTTCATGCATTGGAGAAGGAAATGGCAACCCACTCCAGTGTTCTCGCCTGGAGAATCCCAAGGACGGGAGAGCCTGGTGGGCTGCCATCTATGGGGTCGCACAGAGTCGGACACGACTAAAGCGACTTAGCAGCAGCAGCAGCATATGCCAATCTCAAACTCCCAATATATCCCTCCCCTCAACCAAACCCTAAGTTTGTTTTCTAAGTCTGTGAGTCTGCTGCTGCTGCTTTGTAAATAAGTTCATTTATATGATATTTTTAGATTCCACATATAAGTGATACGTGTTTGTCTTTCTCTATCCTATTTATTTCACTGAGTATGATAAACTCCAGTTTTCTTTTCTTTAAAAAAAAAAAAGTCCTGATAAAGCAGAAAGGTTTAGTTATACCATTGCTCCTGCCAGGTGTCATGTATGATATGGGGGCATGGTCCCCGAGGAAACAGCTCAAAAATGCAGAGGATAAAAACTCTGGGGTGAGTGAGATGCTATCTATACACGGTGTTCTTAGCAAGCCTAGAAATATTTTAAATGTTGTTCCAACCCAGCTGATGATTGTTTTAGAACAAGTCTCCTGAGAAGGCCTGACCCTTGATCTGCAGAATTCCTTCAAAGACACTGAGGCAGGCAGGCAGTAATATATCATCTGCTAGGGAGGACACCAAAAGTCCTGGAGGTTGCCATGACTCTCAGGTTATTAGAGTTCACTTGAGTACTTCTAAAAATACAATGGGATAGCCATCCCAATCTTTCTTTTAAAGCTAGACCATCAATGAATAGGCAAGAAACAGCTATTATAAAACAGCTTTGAGAAAAATGTACAATATTTTTTACAAGTCATTAACTTTGTCATTTTTCTGTGCAGAAACTCCAGTTTTTAACCCTAAATTCTACTGTAAACTGAACGCTGAGGTATGGGGTTAACAGTATAACAGGACTAGTTTCTAAATCAGCCATTAATAAGCCTATTTGCTCCTGTAATTGTAAATAGAGGGGAATGTTCCCAATAAAGCCATGTTCCTGAGCCTCTCTACAGTCCCACCCCCAACGCCTCCCACCGGGAGCGGGCAGGGTGACCCCCCACCCCGCACAGAGTGCATGGATAATGTCTCCTGCAAACTGCTTAGTTCCACAGCACTTTCTGGTGTTCCAGGTATCATTTGTTAAACATATTTTTAGAATCTATTCCGCCCGAGTTCAGAAGTTACAGATAAAGCAGAGCAAGTCAGAACTGACCGCCAAAATGGATGTGGCCCGGAGCCCTGGGTGTCCCAACAGGAGGGAATCAGAGGGGCCTGTGGAGGCTTATTGGAGGCCATCACATATTTTCTGGAACTTTCATCCAGGATGAGACTTGAAGGGCAGTAGGAATTTTCCAAATGAAGGAAGAGCGCGGGGGCGAGGAGCAGTGTCGGGGGACGGGAGAGACCAGGAGAAACATCTCTGGCAGCGGAGGCCAAAGAGGCCCAGCCTGAGTTTCGGCGGGGGCCCACACGGGCCTTCACCTTGACCCGGGTGCCCACTGTGAGGGCAGGCAGTGACCATCTGCAGGCCACAGCCTTGCTGTGACATTAAGGATGCTGACAGGAAGTGCTCTGAGGCTCCCGAACTGTGAGCCAGACTCCGCTCCACCTTCCTGGCCACGTCTCACCCAGAAACCGGAAGCGGAATTCTACTCAGTACTCGGTAACTCTTATCAGCCTGTGCAGTCTGCACATTTATGTGGGGTCCCTGCAGAGGAAGGGGGCAGGGGGAGAGGAGGGCTCTCCTGCCTGTTGTCTGCAAGCCTGCGTGTGGAAAGCATGCATCACGAGGTGAGCAGTCGGGGAGGTCCTCTGAACAGTGACAGCAAACCTAGAACCAGGCGCTGTCCTAAGCCGTTTACACATTTGGGGATTTTCTCTTTTAATTCTTATACCCGCTATGAGCCTGCCTGTGTATTTTTTTCTGTAGTTTTTACCCCACTATGATTCCTGTTCTACAGATAAGGGAAACTGAAACCCAGAGTGGCTGAGTAATTTGTCTGAGGTCACACAGCTAGTTCCTGAAGAGAAGCCCTGGGACCCAGACAGCCCAGCTCCTGCCTGAGTTCTTAGGCCCTGACTTCTGTGGCCCTTACTCCAGCACAGGGAAGAGTACCACAAGCCTCCCATTCCTCCAGGAGCTGGGGTATGGAATAAACACCCACGGAGAGCACAGAGGCTTGACTAGAAATAAGAGTCACGTGGGTGCAGCTCACAAAACAGACTTCAAAGAGGCCTAGTCCATAGCATGTATACAAAACAGAACTGATTCTGCCTAGGCGAAATAGCTGCTTCACTTAAATTATCTCATTGCTGTCTCATAACCACTGGGCAAGGGAGATAGAATCTCCTCATCTGATGCAAGAGGAAACTGAGGTGGTTGTGTAACCAGGTCCAGATGGTGAAGTTGAGTTCTTTTCCTATTCAGTGAAGCCTCCTCAAAATTCAGAACTTTGTCCTCACTCCTAAAAGTTGGCATCCATTTCAGGCAACTTCTCTTTGACATAGAGAGTAAGGGGAAGTGTTTTCATTCAGGCAGTTACCAGATTCACTTCCTAAACTCTGCAACAGGAAGCTGATGCAAACACACCAAAACATCCTGCACGGCAGCCTGGCTGTTTAGAGAGACCTCTAGCTCCAGACTATTCCATCTGAGGCTGACGGGGACTCTGCTGAGGGCGCTGTAAGGTAAAGGGGTGCCATGTTGGAGTTCTAGATCCCACTTGGCCTGAGGAGAAGGCATTTGAAGAACACTGCAAGTCAGGAGGGGATAAAGAGGAAACAGTGTAAGGAGGAGGGCGGCGTGGGTGGAGGTTGGTTATGGATCAGACATCACAGCACAATCCGAGCTTTGATCCTCCCATCAGGATCTTCCTTCAACAGTAAAGGTTGCCCAGCCCATGCTGGTCAACCCAACGTCTGCTCTGGCTGCAAAGGATCTTCCTGGAAAAGAAAAAAGAACTGAGGAGCCAGGGCTCATAGCCAAGATTTCAGGAGAGGAAGGTACATTTTAGCTCTGAAGTACAAGACACATTGCTTCGAAGAATAGGGAGAAAAACGAGAGGTATAACTTTGTTTTTAAGCATAGAAGTAAAACTTTGTTCCAGTTCTATAATAACTGCTTCCTTCCTCACTCCTTCAGTTCCCCAACCCTGTGAGACAAGGACAACTGTACTAGTGAAATCCGCAGTCGCATAACCTGAAGATCAGTTTATATTGGGTTTTACTCTTTGGGGAAGATAAAAGGGGCAAGGTCTTAGACTTTACAATGAGTAGAAAAAAAGAAAACAAAGAGTCAAATAAAAATAATCCAGCATTTGGGTATCAAGGGCAGCAATGATTCAAGTAAGAGTATAACAAAGGAACTGTGTGGCTGAGTCAGAACCATAGTGTCTTGTCTGAAAAACAAAGGGAAGTGAGTCCTGTCCCTTCTGGCCAAGGCGTGCAGGCAGCATGCCTAAAGCCTGGGGGCAGCCTGCTTTCCCTTGGGGCTGCTTGAGGGATTAGGTAAATATAAACCTCTTCAAATAACCCAAGATGTGAGAAATTGAAAGCATAGCAAGCTGGAGTAGTCATCAGAAGATATATTTAGGAGAGCTTATTTTGCAAGCTAGAATTACAGAACAACAAGATGCAGTCAATTAAAAGTATTAAAGGGTGAAGTTTCTATGATTGGGAGAGAGTTGCCATCTATGATAAAGAGCCAGAAGGGACCACTGTTCTCCAAAAATCAGACAATCATTTTAATAAACTGGCTCATTCTCCCTTGCCCCAACAGCCAGTTTCTACATCAAGACTAGTTCAAGATTTCAACAAAAGGAAGTGGTTAACAAAAGAATCAGCAGGAATCCAGAAATGTTTAATTAAAAAAAAAAAAGACCACACAAAGAAAAACTTGCTCTGTATACCATTTAGGTTACACGTGTTTTTTTAAGTAGCAAAGGGTAGGAACTTTAAAAACAGACACTGCTACAAAATTTCACTATATTCACAGAATTCTGTATAGCCCTTTAGGTACTGTCATATCCCTTACCTTGGTGGAGCCTCATAATTCCCTACTCAGGTAGAGCAAGAATTATGGTCATTTTACAGATGAGGAAACTGTAGCTCTGGAAGGTGAAACATATTGATATGGTCACACAGCTAATAGAGCAGGACTGAGATATGAACCCGGTCTGCATCATGCTTTTTTTCCATAGGTACCTCAAAAAATAAAATCTGAGCTCAGCTAATATGTCATAAGTGTTTACCATGTGCCAGACACATGATGAATTATTTATATTTATTATTTCACTTAATCCTCAACCACTCTCCTCAGTTGACAGATGAGGAAATAGAGGAACTGAGAAGTGAAACAACTTGCTCAAGGTCACACAGCTTGTAGGTGGCAGATTCAGATCCCCACTAGGGGTCACATTTTAAAGTGGTCATTTGGTGCGATTACACGTAAATTCCATGGTCTTTTTTTTCCATGCTTATTGAGATATTATCAATTTACGTGATTTTTCTGCTTTAATTTTCACAAAAGCATTTTAAGATGTGTAATATTGTTCTTCTGGATCCAACATTTTAAAAGTTCTGTATCTTTTAAAACATTACTGAAGCTGAGGGCCTTTGCCTCTATTTCATACTCTCTAAAATGAGAAATGAATGGTTATCATTAAGATTAAACTAATTTATTCATGGAAAACATTTGTAATTAGCACCAAGTGGTGCCCATGGCAGCCTTCTGCTGGTATAAACTATTTTCATTATTGCCCATGGCCTGCCTTCCCCAGTATGGCTAAGAACTTGAGTTGTAGAAATCCACTTACTACCATTAAGGCAGATGCATATGCCTCGCCAGCATTCAGGATGTGCTTTAAAAAAAATTGGAATAAATGATCAAAAGTTCAAACAAGAAAGTGAAAGACTGATAACAAAACTACAAAGTTCAAAATGATCTGCAGGACCTGGAAATAAATGCCTCCAAAGAGGAGTAAAACGGAAACCACATATTTTTTTTTTAACTTTCCAAGAAATACATTTCACTTAATCCACTGTGAACCACATTTCTGTTAAAATGCAATGATTATTTTCCAAAAATAAGTAGTATGAGGTCACATAAGAAGCTAATAAAGTCCATGTCCAACTATAAGAGAGCCTTATTGAGATCTCACTTAAAATTGAGGAAGGAAATCCGTGGTCAGGTTTTTATTTCATCTTTAATTTCCCACGGTTTTCAAAGAGCCATATTACAACTCTCTCTCAAACATGTTTAAGGAAGTATTGTGATTGTGAAAATAGATACTCCGAATACCTAAGCTAAATATTTACATTCTGCCTTTTTTAGTTAAACAATTGACTTTGTTCTTTAGCATTTAGGTCAAAATATTTAAATGCTGTAAAACATCAATAACAAGAGGATATGGTTTTTCACCAGATAGTCTAAACTTACTGGTTTCAGCAAAAGCTTCACAAGAAGGAACTGGGCACTTAAAAAAATGTTAACTTGCATACACCCTGGAAATAAGGGAAAAAAGGTGGGGGAGGTGTCAGTCATTTATTCTTTTTGGCATAACACCACATTCCTTCCACTTCCTTATGTTTATGTAGTTAAGACTTGCTGAGCATTTACACCTACTTACATCACTGCAACAATAACTTCAATTTTCTGACTTTACAAAGGATTTACTTCAAAGTAGTTCTTGGATTGACATGCCTTGGTTTATTTATTTTCAGAGCATGCCTGTCCATAATAGGTATGGGACTAGCATCTTATCTTTATCCTACAAAATTAAAACTAGAGGTACTAGGGGATGAAGGGACCTGCCCCCAAAAGACAAACCATTACTAGGAAATGTGCCTTATAACTCACATCTTCTTTAATATAGTAGGGTGTTTTCCCACTGGATTGTTTTTCCTTCACATAAGGGAGCAGCCAGGTTGACAACTGGGCAGGATAGACCACCTGGGCAAATTCCAAGAACATTTTTGGAGGATGGGTTAATGTGACCCAGCAGTGGCTGTGAGGCTGGAAAGAAAAAGTGAGGCTCAGAGAACTGCATATGTTTTGTGATATTCAGTGAGCTACATGTAACTACTATTAACAAGAGTCAAATCCAGCTGTGTAAGAGAAGTTGAGAAACAGAAGTGTTTTCTAACAAACTTCTCTCCTGTTAGTTTCGTTTGAGACTTCCGCTCAGGCCCTGTGTTTCGTGTGTACCTCGTGCCTGCCCAGCCGGAGTCCTCCTGTGTGTTATTGGAGCTGCCATTGCAGGAGCTGAAAGGCCAGCTTCTGCAGCTGCCAGCTCGGGGCAAGAGGCTTTATGCAAGGAGACTACAGAGGGGAATGTCCGACTGCACCAAACCCGTCACACTGATGACACTGGAATGGCACGTTCTTCCAAAAGGAAGCCATTCAGACACCCTTTGCTGCAAAAGCCACAGGGAAGCATTTGGATTCCCCCAGTCATTTCTCTCAAACCCGACTTGAGCTGCCAGGACTGAGTCACTTTCTTTCCACTGCGGCTCACGTTACAGGTGGCAGGTTCCACCTGTTTCAATATTTGAATGATGACAAAAGTGACCCTTGAGAGCTGAGTGACGTGGGCAGCTGAGCAGGCTTCCACACCAATTGTGGGAGAAACCAAGATAACCTGCCCCCTATAAAAGGGATTACAAAGACAAATAAGGCCAAAAGAGGGTGTTCCGAGAGGCTCTTTTGTCTAAAGCTCTTTCTGGGGGTTGAGTGTTAGAGGGATCAGTTTAAACAGTAGCAGGAGAGGGCATAAGCTTAAGTTATGGCAGAGAGAATGAAGGTCAGATATATTAAGGACCTTCTGAACACGGGAAAGCTAACATGGGAGGAGAAAGAATAGACCACGCAGATCTCTGAAGTAAGATCTGTCTCAAGTCTTTCTCAAACTAGGATTTTCGACAAGGAAATAGGTCTCTGCCCAGTGAGGCACCTTGAAAAGAGAAGATTCAAAATCCTTCTTTGCGATTTTGAAACACTCTTCCCCTGAATCCCTCCATCCTTGCCCTCCAGTGCAAACCCCACCATGATCTGTTTTTTGTGTTAATTGCTATAAAACTGAATATAATGCCAGGAACAGATTTCTCACAGCTCTGCTTTTCACTGCATTCACCTTCTCCAAAGCACGACCACCTTTCCAACCACCTCTCGGGAGAGGATGAAGTGATTAATTAATAATGATTTAAGCACTGGGGAGAATTTCACCAGTTCTCCTCCATCTTAATCTTGCCAATCCAAGAAGTGGCAGCCAGCTGTCACAGAAACAGGGGACAAGGTCAGGGGGTGGTAGAATAAACACGCACTTTAAAGAGAAGCTCAAAAGATCAGGGGTTTTGTTTTGCTTTTGCCACTCAGTGTCCTGTGCAGCCTGTGTTAGTAATTCCACTGCTCTCTGCCTGCTTCCCTCATAAATCCTGACCACGCCTTCTCCTGATGCTATCTAAATAACAAAGAATCCAGCAATCAATATGTAGCCTTTTCTCCTCCTGTGTCTGATCACTCACACTAAAGGTTTCTGGAAGATATAAATTCCCATCATCAGAATCTCAGAAAATGACCATGAGTTGGACAAAGCTGGCCCTTTACCAGTGCTTATATGATGTGAATAATATTTATGTCTCTCTGAAGTCTATAGTTTCCCACTAAAAGAATTTATAGAACAAGAATAATTTTGTGATTAAAGATTGTTTTAATGTAGGAATTGTTAGCGAATTCAATTATAATAAAGACATGGGGGTATATGCATTTCATGTCTGAAAAATCAATATATATTTGATGCCTTTCTTTAACTGCTACTAGCACTGATATTTTCAGGATTAAAACATCTGTAGTTAAACCATCACAATTCAGCATTTCCCATTGAGGAAGATGTTATGGCTGGGTTTTCATTAGATGATGTTTATGAACTTTTTATAAACAAAGATCATGGGATCTGGTCCCGTCACTTCATGGCAAATAAATGGGGAAACAATGGAAACAGTGACAGACTTTATTTTCTTGGGCTCCAAAATCACTGCAATTGTGACTGCAGCCACAAAATTAAAAGACACTTGCTCCTAGGAAAAAAAGCTATGACCAGCCTAGGCAGCATATTAATTAGGAGAGACATTACTTTGCCTACAAATGTCCGTATAGTCAAAGCTATGGTTTTTCCAGTAGTCATGTATGGATGTGAGAGTTGGACCATAAAGAGGCTGAGCACCAAAGAATTGATGCTTTTGAACTGTGGTGTTGGAGAAGACTTTTGAGAGTCCCTTGGGCTGCAAGGAGATCAAACCAGTCAATCCTAAAGGAAATCAATCTTGAATATTCATTAGAAGGATTGATGCTGAAGCTGAAGCTCCAATAGTTTGACTACCTGATTCGAAGAACTGACTCATTAGAAGAGACCCTGATGCTGGGAAAGATTGAGGGCAGGAGGAGAAGGGGATGACAGAGGACGAGATGGTTGGATGGCATCACTGACTCAATGGACATGAGTTTGAGCAAACTCCGGGAGATGGTGAAGGACAGGGAAGCCTGGTGTGCTGCAAATCCATAGGGTCACAAAGAGTCAGACACGACTGAGCGACTTAACAACAATGGACTTTTTATAATCATTAAGCCTCATCACATAACTAGATTTTCACCTTCTACAAAATTTTAAGGATCAAAACAAATAAATTAAGCAGGAAAGGATGTATGTGTTGCTGTATCTCCTCGTCGAATGGGAAAAATAGCATAGGAAAACAGCCAAGTTTTCCAAAAATCACAAATACAGATCCTCGAGACAAAAAGAGCAGAATTCCTGAATCCCAGGCAAGGACAGATGACTCTCTCCTCTCTTCCACTGTGACACCTGTGCCCAAAGGGGTGTGCAACTGACACACTGCTTGTCCCTCAGCCCCCTTGTGATTTATAGGTAACACCCAGGCCCACAGAGTTGAAGTCACATAGCTAGTAAGAGAGGTCTCCTTCCCATCTAGTCACCACGGCTCTCTCCCAGACACTGTTCTGTTCATCTCATGTTCCATCCCAGAGCGACTGGAACAGACTGTCTCATTCATTCAGCCAACATGTACTGAGAACCTAGCAGGCTAAGCCCCAGGAGGAATGGCCAAATCTCATCAGCTAAAACACATTCCTCGCTCCCCTCAACAGAAAAAAAAATGAGATCAAAAGTCAAAATGTACAGGGTCCTAGGTAAGAACAAGGCTTGGATGGGCTTTAAGGTTTGACAGACCTGGGTACATAATCTGACTACACTTTGCTACCGTGTAACCTTGGGCTTCTGCATCCTCTTCTGTAAAACTGTGAACATTCCTCAGAGGTGGTTTATGAGGATTAAATGAGATAGCACTTAAAAATAATAATAACATAGTGTCTGGACATAGTAAGGGACTGAGGAAGTGTAAGCAGTCAGCGCTACTACTGATTACATCAGGCTGGGCTTGAGAAAAGTATCAATATTTCTGCCGCTTTTTCTTTCCTCTCCCATCAGATGGCCTCAGAGCATGCACCTCGTGCCATCTGAACCACATCAATATGAGAGTTATGGGTAAGTTACAGGTGGCCTTGCAAGGCTACTTTTAGTGGATTCTGTCTGCAAGGTTTCCTAACTCTGTGTGTGTGTGTGTGTGTGTGTGAGAGAGAGAGAGTGAGAGAGGCTTTCTCACTAAACCATGGCTTTTAAATTCCTTAGGGTCTATGAGTCATCCACCTGTCCAAACTTGTACACCTTCTGCAAGTAAAACTTCAGAACCTTGCCTAATAAGTTTTTGGTTAATAGATACCAGATTCAGAAGAGAATTACTAAACTGAAAAGCAAAAAGAAGCGTACTGAGAGTTTCCCCCAATACACCCTGTATGCATTGTCTCTGTAATTCCTTTAATCCACAACCATGCAAGGCACTCCATGAAAAGAGACACGAGATCCCCTGAGTTCCCCTGGAGGACTTGGGCTAAGTGCTGGTAAACACGGAGTGACGGGCATGGAGATGCCAGGCAGTCAGGGCTATATAAAGACAGGCGCATCAGTGCTCAGAAGGGCGACCGTCTCTAAGACACAGGGGTTAGCAGGATGCCGGTCAAGAGTGAAGCAAGACAACACCTGTTTGGAAAGACTTCAAGGAAAAGAGTTCTGAAGGGCAGTGGGGTGACAGGCAGACGTCAGAGTTGACAAGAGGGAGCAGAGCAGAAATGGCAGGAGATAACAGAAAAGGTGACCGCTGGAGAGCAGAGAGCAAAAGGGAGGGGATCTGCAAACTTCTCCAGGACCCCTTGACACCTACATCGTCAGAGAGAACCAGAGAGTGGAGAACGGCAAATTAGAAGCATACATAATTATGTTGTCCACTTTCCCCCGTCCATGTTTGTCTGTATCAAACATGAGATACAGACAAATGGTATTTAACTTTCTATCTACACTTATCACAGTGGGAATGCGAATGTCCCAAACCCAAAGTCAGACAAACAACTTCAAAACCCCAGAAGTGAATTATTAGCCTCACACGGACCACTGAAAAGTAGAAGCATCTAGGAGGAATGGTAGAACCTCTTTTAACTACAGAACTACCTATAATTTAAAGAAAAACAAACTTCCAGAAATGGTTTCATTAACATGGCATGCCATATATGATGGCAAGTTTTTAATGACTAGAAGGTTTAGAGTTTTACTTTTTGAACAACAATGTCTAATCCAGCAGTACTGTGTAGTCAGTGGAGACGTCTATAAAAATATTCGTTGACTAAGCTGGTCATGCCCTTGACTCAGGTGACAAGACTCACAGGCATATTCCTTGCAAGAAACTTTGATTAGATCCTCCACGAAGGCCATGTGGGCCATGTGGGTGACAATTTATATAATAATAGTAAAATAACATCTCCTTTAAGGAGCACATTGGAGGAGACAAACACTATTCTAGTGCCTTCCTCCTCATCATCTCCAATGCTTAATTATCCGAATCCCACCCTGTAATAAAGCAGATGTCTTTAGAGATGAGAAAACAAGGGCCTCGAAGGAGAGACCGTGTTCCCAAGTTGCATAATTAACAAGTCATGGAAAGGAGACTACAGGCCAGCTCTCTTGAATTCCACTGCGAGGTTGGGGAAGGGAGAGGGGGTCTTACCTAAGAATCAGATTACACGAAGAAATCTCTTAAACCTATGCTTTAAACTAAAAAAAAAAAAAAAAAGCCCTAAATGTAAAAAACTATCTTTGTAGACCTGTAAGTAGTTTTTCAAATAGAAAATTCAATAACCAGTAAATAAGCCCCAACAGTCACCACGGTAAGACTAGAACTAGACTCTGAACCGCAACGAAGAGCCCTTCCCCCACACATCCCCTGAGGAAAGGAGGTCAGATTTCTCCAGGCACCCCAAGGCCTCCATCCCATCAGCCTGCCGAGAGTTCTGCTCTCCAGGTCTGACACCAGAGGTTGAAAATAACTGCAGTCTGAGCTCTCACCTCATTGCCACTGGCAGCTAAAATCAATCTTACTAGTCAAGACAATCTCATAGGAAACAATCCATAATATGCTTGAGACATTTGCCTCTGAGAACGATGGATCTGATAGAGTCGCCTCCGCGCCCACCCTGGCCCCCGCTCAGCGGGCAGGGGGAGGCGCCTGTGGGCGGAGAGGAGCCGCCAACCCCAACCCCGGCCTGGCCTCCCGCTGGCTCCGCATCCTCGCCCCCAGGAGGGTGCCTGGCCCTCGCGCCGGAATAACAGCAGCGGCGGGGAAAGGCCAGTGTGTTCAAGTTGTTGTTTCTGGCTGGGTGAGCAAGTCTAGACCTCGGGAACTAGGAGGCCGCCTGGGGACTGGCAGAGGCCCGTGTGGAAACGGGGTTGCCTCTCCTGCGTCCTGCCTGACTTCCAAGGTGACGCCCACTGCTCCTGCACTCCCCATCTTCTCACCTGAACCCCAGAAAAACCACAGTCACCACCTTGGGAATTCACTGTGACCAACACGCCCCGGAGATGGCATTTCTAGCGCAACTGGACAATGCCAGGCATTCTACACTCTTTAAGAAGGTGTAGGTGAAGCGGCTTGGTGAAGTAGG
Organism: Cervus canadensis; assembly: GCF_019320065.1. Taxonomy (NCBI): domain Eukaryota; kingdom Metazoa; phylum Chordata; class Mammalia; order Artiodactyla; family Cervidae; genus Cervus; species Cervus canadensis. Next base: position 22,417,525 of record NC_057410.1, on the reverse strand, counting down.
AAGCTGTGACATTGTGACCTTATACTGTGAGACAGGAGATGGCCAGGAGATACAGTACAGCCTAGACAAAACCAAAGTAATGCTGATCACAATAGGAAGAAATTAAAAATCGAGAAGAAAGGGGGGGGATTAATATTTAACACTGCATCCTTTGTAAAGAAGGCACAGCTTCTGAATTCACATCGCTTGTATTTTCCAACACAAAAAATGTTTATCCAGCTGCAGATGTATTTGGAATGCATATTATTCTACAGTCCCTCTTTCCAAATACCCTTCTTCTATTACTTTTTCTTTTGCTAGATCTTTTTAATATTGATAATCATCTTTTTGAATCTCTTCCTCTCTCCTAGCTTGAATCTCTAGGAAAAATGATAATAGTAGTAATAAAGTCAGATATAAAGGAAAGGATCAAAAAGAAAGAAGTCTTTAGATCTGAATTCTGATTTCAGAATTCCCTTTTGAAGCATGATTTCTTTCTAAGCTGCATTTATGAACACGTGCTCCATGGTGGTTTAATGACCCCTTTCCTTAGGAAACGTGGTGAATTTCAGGACCCTCGCCGTTCCTCCTCCACTTGCATTGCTTTGGTTTAATCCTGCCTTTACTCTTTGCCTCTCAGAGAGACTGGCAGCCACTGCTCTCCAGTGCTCCAGGTTCACCGTCCCCATGCCTCCCTACCGCTTTGATACCCAAGTAGCATCCTAAACTTTACATCTCCTAATGTTCGCCTTAAAACTTTTCAGTGGCTACCCATGACCTAGAGCAGAGGTTCTCAATAGTTTGGGACATTTGATTAGAGTTTTGGTCACTCTTTGTCACTCTTTAAAAGCAAATCACTCAGGATAAATAATAAATCCTGAGTTAAGAATTTCTTCCTTGGTCAAGAGCAGGGGTCACTAAAGGATTGTGTGTGTACCCTGCATCGGCTGGCCATACATTAGATGGCCCATGGTGGTACAGAGAAAACAATTATTAGCACTTTTATGTTTACACATTCTTTGTCTTTAACAAAACTAAAAGAATATAATTAAAAAGTCATTTAAATGTATACTAATACTGAATGTATGAAATGACACTGGCACTCTTGCCCTGTCTGGCTTTCACCTAACACATCTAAGGTTCTCAAAAAAGAAAGGAAATTCCACAAACAAGGGGTGATGCTGCATCCTCATTCATTTCTTCACCTTCACCTATGGTCATGATTTGCATTCTACAGGTTGTAAGATGCCAAGGATGGTTAGGTTATGAAAACTGAGTCCTTCATAAAGGAGATTCTTTGCAGTTCTCTCAAGTTAGATGAAAAATTTCACACCCATACCAGTCTGCTAGTTATTTTGTATCCAAATAATTAAAAAGAGTTATTCCACTACAAGATGATTTGCATATTTTCCTTTTGCAAATGACAAGGATCCCAAGTTGCCAGACTTTTTCATCTGAGGACTAGTGGCTGCCAGAATTATGCAGATATTTTTAGGAAAAGGAATATGCTTGGTCGATCTCTTTAAAGTAAAGATGGCCTTTTAATGGTGAATGAGAATGTAACTGCTTTTCTAAAATAATTTGTTATTTTGACAATGGGTGTGGTAGGCAGCCTCTGAGGTTGTCCCTCCTCCTTCCCATTCCCTCTTCCTGGCGTTCATGCTCTTGTGTAACCCCTTCCCCCTTGAGTGTGGGCTGGACCTCAGGACTCACTTCCAACAAAGAGACTATAGGAAGGTCGAGTGTGTGCTCAGTTGCTCTGTGGTGTCTAACTCTTTTGCAACCCTATAGACGATAGCCCACCAGGCTCCATGGGGTTTTCCAGGCAAGAATACTGGAACAGGTTGCCATTTCCTTCTCCAGGGGTCTTCCCAACCCAGGGATTGAACCCACATCTCCTGTGTCTCCTGCATTGCAGGTGGATTCTTTACTGCTGAGCCATTAGGGAAGCCCATAGCAAGGTTACCTCTGAGATTAAGTTACAAAAAGACTGTGATTTCTGTCTTATGCTTGCTGTCTTTACAGAGAAGCCAACTGGTAAGGAAGTACTCTCTCTGCAATAGCCATGAGGACCCGGGCGAGGTCTGCCAACAGGCATGTGAGTAGACTTGGGAGCAGGTTCGCCCCCATCCCAGCCTTGAGCTGCCTGGAAAACTGGCCACCACCCCAGTTGCAGCCTTAAGACAGAAGAACACAGCAAAACCACTCCTAGATTCCTGACCACAGAAACCATGAGATAATAAATGTCTGCTGTTTTAAGCACTAATTTTAGGGATACTTTGTTACACAGTAATAGATAACTCATGCAACTGGAGAAAGCTTTCCCATCGTCAATGAGCTGATGGCTGAAAATCATATGAATGCATTTCATTAAATAAAAGAAAGAAAAAAAAAACTCTCCCATCTGCACATTTAAAAAAAATTAGAATCAGAATTTGCTAGCTTATTTTTTTAAAATCCCAGATAAAATACCAATCGATTTGAACCAACTGCTAAAAATACAGAAATGCAACACCTTCTAAAGAGTTTTCAATAATGAATGAATGATTGACACCAGAGAAGATGAAGTTATTAATTAAACTTCAAGAAAGATTTGAACATAGTGCTCAAAGTAAATAGAGTCATGATTTGGCCAATCCTGCTAACAAACACTCCTGTTGAAACTTTCTTTGCGTAGTATCTTGTTTTGATTAAAACTAGAAATTAAAATAAACTGAACTTAGAACCAGTCCTTCAAATTACCTTATCACAAGATATTACACAAAAGTTTTCAAAAATATATAACATTTTCAAACACAGTGCTCACGCTAATATTTAATAATATTTTTGTGGGAGTAAAAGTTTTAAATGTTGTCTATGTAATCTTATCTCTCTGTATTTTGTAAGAGATACAATAAACTAAACATGTGTGATGTACTTGTACATAAATGATTAAATATGAATATAAATTATTAAATAACTACCTAGCTGGGGAGGGCAGGCTCACATTATTTAACAATTGAAACAGTTTATATATCTCTGACCTCGAAGGTAAGTCCAAATGCTTTCCCTGAGTTTGTATAGCTTTTACCTATCTTTCTAGCCCTGCACTTAGAGCCACTTGCAATTCTCAAAACACTCTTGAGTAGCTTAGAAGTGAATCCTCCCCCAGAAGCCTTTCTTCCAGCACCACCCCCGCCTGGCTCGCCATGTCTAGTAAGAATTCCTACTCATATTTCAATGGTCAGCTTACTTGTCAGCTATTCCATGGCATTTCCTCTTTCCCTTCCCCTCCCTCCACCTCTCGAGGTATACAGTACCATTGTAATTCCTTTATTATAGGACTTACCACACTGTGATACACTTCAAGGATTTATTTTTCATCTCCCCTTATCAAACTGAGGGCTTCCTACAAAATTTTCTCAGTAGATGCATGTACAGATGACCTCAGTTTTTCAGATCATTTTTCTCCATGGTTCAAAGTCTAACAAGGTGAAAAGAGACTCTCCCTTCATCTTATCCTGGCCAGCTATCTGGAAACTTCACCACCAAGATTCGGTTTAATAAACTTTTAAATATTTAAAAATTGATTTAAGGACCAGATCCAGCATTTGGATATATGCTTTCTTATAACATTGGGTAAGCCTGTATTGTCTGCCAGACTGCCTCAGGTTAAATCTACTTCTGCCGCTTGGGCACATTAAATATCCTCATGGCACTCAATTCCCTCATCCAGTAAATGAGGAAAAGAATAATTAATGCATATAGGTGTGGCACAGAGTAAAAGTTCAATAAGCGTTGGTTATTATCCTGTTGCTTTTGTGCAGAGATATTCAGCAAATGAGTAATAAGTGTTAACTAAGCTCCCAGCGAGGATCTCCCCTGTGCCTACCCCGGTGAACAGACGCATGCATCCACAGAGAGAAACATCTTAAGGACAGGCTGTGTCTACTTTTATTTTCATTGTTGCAACCCCAGCGCCTGGCATAGAGTAGGAGCTCCATTAATGTTTATTGATTTATTAAAAAATTCCCCATACATTTCTGCCTTGTACAGATTTGAATTCACATTATGGTTCAGACCACCCTTTGGAAAGCATTCTCAGGGTGGCTATTGTCAGAAACAGGATGTGTGGAAACAGTTAACGAGGCTGATGTTGCAGGAAAAGCTGAGAAAGAGACATGGGAGGAAATTATGGTTCAATAGGGTCCAAAAGTCTATCAGTAATGTAATGGGAAATGATTCACAAATGCAGTATTTACACACAAGTACAAAATGTTCCAGTGACTTCAAAAAGTAAAATGGCTTATTTTAAAACAAACAAACGACAACATTGACAAATTCTAACACAGAATAAAAACTGTTTAAAATTGAATCAATGTTGTAGTCAGAATTCTTTCAGTTACAGGTGACTAATGCAAAGTTAACTGCTATAAGAAAGGAATTTTATGGGCTTGCATAAATAAGAGTAGAGATTTGTTGACTAATGCAAAGTTAACTGCTATAAGAAAGGAATTTTATGGGCTTGCATAAGTAAGGGTAGAGATTTGTCTCGGGGACATGTAAATTGTCGTCAGGTGGGTCTTTCATCTATTTATTCCTTTATCTATATATCCGCATGTCCATCTCTCTGACTTCCAATCTGTCTCCCTAGCTTTTGATTGTCTCTTACTTCAGGCAAGTGTTCTCCATTCGGCAGAGAGAAAAAGGGGCAAAGTCACCAACAACTCCAAGCATACATCATCTCAGTTCATTAGCCAGAGATGGGAAGTTCCTTTTCCCTCCTGGGTCCATGTAGGGTGAGAAGGGTTGTTGGATAACCCGAACAGTATCTGTCTACCACAACCATGATGGAAAAACCACTCCAAATTCTACTACCTCAACATACAAACCACTTGCCACCTTCACATTTTCTGGCCGTGCTAGTGAATAACTTTTATATAGTATCCTGGCACCTATTTTTTCATTTGACATTTTGTCATAAGCATTTTACCTGTTGCTACATAGACTTTATAATGACCAGTTTTAAGGGTCCATATAAGATTTAACTGTCATTAGTCATTATGCAATAATTTACTTAATCATTTCCTTAATGATTAATATTTCTGCAATTTCCAGCTGCTGTTATAATTTAAAAATAAAGTAATTATTCTCTTCCTACCTGTAGTTTGAAAATATATATTTCCTTAAGATACTTCCCAGAAATTGGATTAATAAGTGAAATGGTAAGAACAGTTACATAGATCTAGTTCTTAAGCTATATAACCAAATGTATGTTCAAAAAGTTGAACCAATTTTCAGTGTATCCAGTGAGGTGTATATGCCACAGCATCACCATATGATACTGAGTATCATGTGCAGATAAATCTTCATGAAGTCATGATGCCTGAACATTGTCACCAGTTCACAGTGTTTTCATTAATAGCCTGACTCTCTTGAGGAAACATACATGAGATTACTTAGCCCAGTACATAATACATAGGCAATAAAAGTTAGGTAAATCTGCAAAGGAATCTATTATGTTCCTACTTATGTTTCTAGGGAAGTCCACCCTTTGAAATTTGGGCTTTGCTTATACAAAGTACAGCACAAAGATAAGCAAAAATAAATCTGTGGGGTCATTTCTACATAAAACTATACAGAAGTTAATTTATCTGCTGACTTGCTTGAGCTTCTCTTATCTGTTTTGGAAAACAATCAAAGAAATCTGAGGGTGTTATTCTCACAGAAGCATAATGCAATTATTTGGAAGGTCCTTCTCTAAGACTTTTTTTTTCCCCCAAGATTAACCAAGCCCACCATTGCTCAACATTGCGTGTCAAAAGCCTGGGTGTGTCAGAATGACTTACAGAAGGTCAGGTCATGCTTTTATGCTGTCACCTGGGCCCCATCCCCAATTCTCCCATTGAGAACTCCCATGGACAGCCAGGCATCGGTAACTTTTTCAATCTGTTTAGGTGATTCTGGCACAGCGCCAGAAACCAATAATCAGGGAAGCAAATAAATCAGTCAGTAATGAGGTATCAGTATTGATGTCAGTTATTTTTAATCCTTCAATTTAAATTGAGAGCAAAGTTGATTGGGGGTTTTCCTTATACCTTTGCCCTGTCTCATGGCTCCACGTGGCAAGAATCTGCCCCTCCCCAAGCCTGCCTCTTGCAGCCCCTTGCCCACTATCTGCGGACCAGCCTGCTGCACTTCCTGCTTCCCAGAGGAGACGGTGCTTCTGGGTACATCCACCCGAAGCCTTACTGAAGCATCAGTGGGTGCCCTAGGCTGACAGATGCATGTCGCCTTCTCCAGAATCCACCTCCGTCACTCTCTCAATCTCCTGGCTCCCAACTCTGCCAGGAAAGGGGGAGCTATTTCTTGCGCCCCCTCAAACCCCATGACTAGTCATCTATTTATGCATCTCACCTTCCTTTCTAGACCACATGCTCATTGAGGGCAAGCTGGCACATCTTCCGTATGGTTTGTAAGACAGAGCCTGGCGCCTGTGTCTTACAGACATCAGATGAATGTGCAATGAACAGAGTGTGAGGAGAGATGTGACTCCTCTCCACGCCTGCGCTCTGCCAAACAGCATGTGAGGTCTTTCCATGATCTCACGCTGCCCGCATCACAGCCCCTGGGGAGGTAGGATTTAATATTCCCAATTTGCAGGTAAGAATAGAAATTATCATCAAATAGAGCCCATTCTGTCTGAGAGTGTTTATTGGCAAGAATATTAAAAAGTGAGAATTTATTCCCCCTTCTCTACCTGCTGCCTAGTTTTCTTGAGATGGTTTGCTCTAATCACACAAATAAAAGTCCACAGATCCCTGCCATCACAGACATATAACTACCTAGAGATGCGTGCTTTTGGTTGGAAATTATCAAACCAATGAGCTCTAACCCAGACAAGTGCCCTTTCCCTCTCTACATCATTCATTTTCATGAGATCTTGGTATTTTAGATAGGATTGTGCCATATGGACTGGGCACTCAAGATTCCTCTAAGGGCCAAGGCTGAGTCATTTTCAGGTAATGGGCTTTAACGTCCAAGGGAAGAGACATCCTGAATCACCTTCTGAACCTGTGCCACAGACCTGCTGTAATGCTCAGCAGTTGTTCTAGAACCTTACATAATTGATCTCGTGATTTGAAATTGAATCACTTTCCAGTCTTCCTCCAAAGTAGTTGCCCTTCTGAACTGCACTCTATTACAGCTGCACTAAAGAAAATAATAATAAAAAAAAAAGAAAGAAAGAAAATAATAATGATCTAAAGAAAATAATAATGATCTAAAGAAAATAATAATGGCAGCTAAAGAAAATAATAATGGTCATTCCTAGTGCTACCACCTTCACTGGGAACTTCAAAGTCACTCTGAGCCCCCTTTAGCCTCAAGGGCAGAGTGAACCACAGGCAAACTTTTCCTCAGTCAGAAAAAATACTGAGGGTGAAAATCAGGGGAAAAGGAGACCCTTGCACAGGCCCAGGGATTCAGGTCCTTCGTCCTCCAAGGACTCTGGCCCACCATTCACCCTGAGGAAGTGATCCTGGTTATGCTCACCCTTTTGCACACCACCAGGTAGAGAATCTGCATCAGTGTAAAACATGTCAGTGTGCAAAGTGTGGTAAAATTCATTAGGACAGACCCCACTCATTTAAAATTTGAGGTTGTAAAACCTGAATGTTGGCACTCTCTCCATTTACAGATAGGGAAACAAACCCTCACAGAGGTTAAGTGACTTGGCCGAAATCACACAGCTATCAAGTAGTAGAACTGTGGTTTGAAGGTAGTCCTCCCAAACTTAAATTCAATGTTTTGTTTAATAAAGAGTACTGCTCTTAAGGTGGAGAGAAAGCTGAAATTTAACTTTATTCTAAGATAAAATAATTTATCACCTAAAAAATAGTGTAACAGGATGTGCAGAGAAGAGGGTAGACAGAAAGATACATGGTTTTTCTAGTTTAAAAGAGATAGTTTGGAATAAGGAAGAAGTAGGAGATTAGAATTAAAAGCACACTCTTCAATTCACCAGTTGATAAGCTTGGGAAAGTTGGTTGACTGCCATGAACTTTGAATTTTCTCATGTACAAAATGGACTACTCACAGGGTTATTGTAAGATTTAAATTAAGTAATCCAGATAAACTAGCTGAAACTCAGGTGCTCAATAAACACTCCTTATCTTCCTTGAAACAGACATGTTAACCGCCATTCTTATCATTCTTATTCATTCAATGAAGAGTCCTCCTAAGGACTCTTAGATAATGTGACTCTTAGGGTCTGTTACTGTGTATATTTATTTGCTTAAATATTTATTTTCTGCCTCTTCCTACTAGGAGGTAACCTCAGAGAGGACAAGCCCATTTTTGTCCTGTTCTCCTCCTTGTACCTGGTTCCTAGTACAGGGCCTAATTCATAATGACAATTACAAAAAATTAGCAAATGACAGAAAATAATTAAAAACTTCATAGATGTGAAGCTGCTTTTCCTCACTTTTGTTTTTTTAAAGAAAGGGTAATATTTTTGCTAATTATTTTACCATATATGTGCTCTATATAAAGAATATGATTATATATATATTTTTAAATTATGTGAAATTGAAAGCGTTAGTTGCTCAGTCGTGTCCGACTCTTTACGGCCTATAGACTGCCAGACTCCTCTGAATTATGTATATACACATATATATCCAACACAGTGTCTGCTAATATAGTTATAATGCAGTACACTAAATTATATATTATATATTATAGTTTATGTTATATATCATGGGCTTCCCTTGTGGCTCAGCTGGTAAAGAATCCACCTGCAATACAGGAGACCTGGGTTCAATCCCTAGGTTGGAAAGATCCCCTGGAAAAGGGAAAGGCTACCCACGCCAGTATCCTGGCCTGGAGAATTCCATGTAGTCACTCCGTGGAGTCACTAAGAGTTGGACACGACTGAGCGACTTTCATTTTCACTTTCACGTTATATATTATATTTACATATATAGCTATATATTTTGTATAATATATAGATATATATTATAGTTATAATGTAGTATACTAACTTATACACTAAAATAATGCAATAAATATTATGTATTATATATTAATATTAGTGTCAACATGCTATATATGTAATAAATTATATCTAGATATCAAAATAAAGGATATGAGACGGTGGTTGCCACTGGAGAGTGAGGTAAAGGTATAAGCACTTGGAAAGAAACAAGATAAGCTCAACATAGATCTGAAAATGTCCTACTTCTTTTATATTAAAGTGGTAAACACGCATGCACCTCAGTGTTCACAGTAGCACTACTCTGGGAGTGATTCCAAGACATGGAAGCAACTTAAGTGAATGGATAAAGAATATGTGTGATATATATGTATAATGGTGAGGTATTATTCAGCCATCCAAAAAATGAAATAATGCCATTTGAAGCAACATGGATGGACCTGGAGATTATCATACTAAATGAAGTAAATCAAACAGAAAAAGACAGAAATCATATGATATCACTTACATGTGGAGCCTTAAAAAAATGATACAAATGAACTTATTTGCAAAACAGAAATAGACTAACAGACATAGAAAGCAAACTTATGGTTACCAAAGGGGAAAGGTGGGAGGGAGATAAATAGGAGTTTGGAATTAACAGATATGCACTGCTGATATATAAAATAAACCACAAGAACCTACTGTATAACACAGGGAACTATATCCATATCTTGTAATAACCTATAACAGAAAAGAATCTGAAAACTTATACATATATCTATATATACACATATATAGATATATGTATATATATACTGAACCATTTTGCTGTACACCAGCAGAAAATATTTTTTTAATAATTTAGAAAATGATAAAGTCAAACAGACAAAGAGCTGAGAGGATCAGCAGAGGTAAAACCTCATGGGAAAGAGGCATTGATATGAAAGAAATACATCAAAACTGACTCTGCCTTAACAATCTTAGGAAGTAAATAATCCAGTTCCAAGTTTACAGATGGGGAAGCTGAGGCTCAGCAATTTTTTAGGGACAAGTAGGCAGCAAGCAGCTGGGCCAGGGTTTGTCAGCCTCAGACATTGCTTCCACCACTAGGATCCAGTATGATTTCCCAGCAATCAGATTACCACCAGCAGAATTCCCAGTGTATCTGTCCTTAGAAGAACTTATATAATCATCATTTAGAGCAGTGTCACTCCGCACAGGAGAGGTATCACTGAAACGGCTTTTAGGCAAATATGGTATTTGTGAATCGTCACCCTATTGTAAATGCTCAGTTGCTAAACTGTATCCCACTCCTTTCGACCCTATGAACTGCGGCCCGCCAGGTTTCTCTCTCCTTGGGAGTTTTCAGGCAAAAATACTGGAGAAGGTTGCCATTTCCTCCTCCAGGGTATCTTCCACCCAGGGATCAAACCCTGGTGGATCAAATGTGTCTCCTGCATTGCAGGCAGATTCTTTACGCACCGAGCCATGGGGAAGCCCATTATGATCATTCATAATCCCCAAATCTCAGCAGTTTTTCAACAGCAAAGATTTTATTTCCCGTTCACGTTATATAAGTAGTCTGTGGCTCTGCTCCATGTAGTTTCTCCATTCAGGATCAAAGATGAACGAACAGCTTCTCTGGAGGACAGGAGGCCTATGATAGGGAAGAGTGGCAAATGTAAAGGTCCTTAGTGTTTGCCTGGAACTTCATTCAGACATGCGCACACTGCCTCTTCCCCATGGGTTGCCCGAAGCAAATCACGTGGCCAAGCCTGATGTCAGTGGGACCAGGAGGCAGACTCCACCCACAGAGAGGTCCTATAAATCATCTAGATACTAACAGGCATGTATCAAACTATGAAATGGTGCAACAAATGATTGAGATTAATAATACACTATTTCACAGACACTGTGTTTTCTGCTTTTTGTAATCAACAGGTAGACTCTCTCGTTTCCAGCAAACACTGCATTTGTTTTTTATCATTTACTTAAATTAGTTCTTCAGAGGCTTAGGCTGCTGGTGAATGTATTTAAATATTCCCTGAAGTTCCCTGTCCTTTTGGGAGGGTGGGAATACAATAAATAATAAACATTCATGACCCATTGTAATATCCTATGGTTCTTCCAAAAATTGTTATGGCCACACCAAAGTGATTAGAAAATATTCTCTTAGATCCACAGATGTTAGTTGCATCATAATAATACTTCAGAAGAAACAAATGGCATGAGAGCCCAGACCAGGTTTATTTTGTTAAACAGTGGTTTGGAATTTTCCCATTGTGGGTGTCACAGTCTAAGTGGAAGGAAATTCATAAGAAACACCTGTGTCTGACTGACTGCTCTGTTGTCCCCATTTTGAAATTCTTAATCGTTTTAAACAAGTGGTCCACCTTTTCATTTTGAAGTGGACTCCACAAATGATGTAGCCAGTCCCATTCAGACTTGATGTTCCCTACCCTGGAACAATTTCTGTTACTTGTGCTCTCATAAGGCCCTGTGATTACAGCCCTTGATATCTCGTACTGGAATTTAATATATTGTCTTCCCTCTGGTCTGTGAGTTCTTTGAAAGTAGGTAAGTAAGTGTTAGTCACTTAGTCGTGTCCAACTCTTTGCGACCCCATGGACTGCAGCCCACCAGGCTCCTCTTTCCATGAGATTTTCCAGGCAAGGATATTGGAATGGGTTGCCATTTCCTTCTCCAGGGGATCTTCCCAACCCAGGGATCGAACCCGGGTCTCCTGCACTGCAGGGAACAATGAATAATTCATCATGGTACTTCCAGCACCTGCTACCCAACAAATATTTGATGAATAAAGGATTATCAGATATGGGGTTATTTTCATAGTTTCCAACTTTGCAATTTTTCTCTCCCGCAGGAGGAAATCTCTTGGTCCTTCAAGAGTGTTCTTCCTGTGTTCTTTGCTAAAATTTCCAAGTAAATTGATAGCGACAGTGTGGCATCTTACACACCTTCAGGTTGCTACAGTGCTCCCCAGAGGGACCTAAGGGGCCAGCTGGAATCTCATATCACTCAAATCTGTCCCCCAGGCCACTTTTTTCCTCCCATACAATACAGAAAATCATATTTAGTGGCTCACTGATGTCTGTTACTTGAAGTCTTTGGCTACTGCCAGAAGCGTACAGGAGTAGAAACAAACACAAATTACCCCACTCCAGGAAAAAGATAAATTAGAAATTCATGGAGTACATTTTCCCAATCATACACGGAAATTAGGAAGCTTCCCTGTTGTCTCAGGGGTAAAGAATCCACCTGCAATGCAGGAGACTCAGGTTCCGATGGAAATGGCAACCCACTCCAGTATTCTTGCCTGGGAAATCCTATGGACAGAGGAATCTGGCAGGCTACAATCCATGGGGTCTCAAAAGAGTTTGACATGACTTAGTGACTAAACAACAAACAACACAGGAATTAAAAGATTCTATTTTCAACTCATTAGGTCTTTCTGATGCACAATAAGGACTAAATACAAGATAAACTTCAATAGGCCACAAAAGGAACTACGTCTCTCTATAGACCCTTATCTTAGAATAAAAATAAACTGGAGCATGTGCCACTTGTGTTAAAAAAAAAAATCTGGGCAGTTCACCAAAGCCAAACTGGGAGAAATTATTGTAATGTCAGTGTTGTTTGATGGGCATATGCATCACGGTACAACACATAGACTTGGAGCCCAAACATTCATGAATTGGAATCCTGACTCTGCTGTTTATCTGCTGTGACAACTTGGGTTATTTACCTAAATCTTTCTGAGCCAGTTTCCTCATTTTTAAATACAGATAATAATATCTGCCCCCTCGTAGTCTTGTTAAGGAGAAGATGTAAGCAGGGTGCTTAGCACGGAGCAGGAAAAGCACAGAAAATCTCAGAAGCAGCAGTTACATCCTTCCGGCTGCTCTCATGCCCCAGTTCCTAGACAGCCTTTGGGCCCTCCTCTTCCTTTACCCCATTCACTCTATATCTCATCCCCTCCGTCTTCTCCTCTAAACTGGACTCTAGGCAGATTCTGTTAATCCCCCAAACCACAACAGTCAATAAATATCTCTAAAAGAAATACTTTCAAGCTTTAGGTTTCTGTGGACAATTCCTTCCATCCCACAAGAACTTTGGACTGCGTATTTTAAACTTTGTGCTGTGTACTCTTAAAAAATATGAATAAACATACATCAGGAATGACCTCTCTGATGCCAATAAATAACTCAAATAGGTCAAAGAAATCTTGCTTTGCTTTACTGAAAGAAGAAATGGTATCACTGACAAGAGGCACCTAATATACAACATGACTCAACCCAAGGGAATTGTTCTCTGTGGCATTTTTCTTCTCCGGTTGCCCTTAACATTATTCATAAATAACATTTGACAAGGAAAAAAAAATGCAATAGTAAAACTATTTTAAAATCTATCTCCTAATATGTACATATTATGTTTGTTACTGTTTAATTTTCCATGATTTCACAGTCCAATAATTCGGGGGTGGGGAGGAGGGAAATTGATGCCTTAAAACATCAATTAGCAGGTACCTGCCTAGATCAAAATAACCAGATAATTACCAAAATCTTGACTCTGCATAGAGTTGCTTAGATACGTGTAACAGTGTTTAACAATACCAGAATTTGCTGCTAAATGAGATTTAAATATTATCAGCAAACCATGATTGAGTACCTATTCCATTTAGATGCAAATATTGTGCTATAGTGACACCAAACCAGAGACTACAAAGGCCCTACTAAATACTGTTTAGCTAAACTCTACAGAGTCCCAAGCCTATAGAGTAGACTGGTCCATCAGAACAGAGGAAAAAGAGAATTGGATTTAAAGTAAAAAAACAAAAACAAAAAAAACCAAACGTGTCCTGAAGCACAGTCTTTGTGACAGGGAGGCCTCAAACAAAGCGCTTGATCTTCTCAGTTATTAAAGTTAGAATAAATATTATATCCCTGATTTATTTTAGAAGGTTGTGATACTTGGATGAAACTTCAAATAGGAAAGAATTTTGCAAAATATTGTATAAAACACAAGTAATTTTATTTGAGTGAACTGACGTCCTGAGAAGGTTCAACTGCTACAGTGCGAGGTCTTAACCTGAGATTCATTGATAGACCATCGTCGTTGTCAACTGGGTATGCAAAACCATAAATATATCTGCCCATGGGCATTTTTTGAGTGGAGGAGCCATAATTTTCATGAGTTTCTCCAAAGGATCTTTGGTTCTTCTCTTCTTTCATGCCTCACTTTCAAAATTAAATACATCATTCTAAAATACTTTCGTATCTTGACTGAACTGTGATCACATATTTTTGTAAATGAAATATCCTCTTCTAATGTATATAAGTTCAGATTTCCACTTTTTGGACTTTTTTCATAAAGGTATCATGTACATTTGGAAAAATTTAAGGTTAGAAGGAAATGTGGCAGTAAACTGGTTGGTTGCATTGCTTCCATGCAAATAGGGATGGAAGGAAATGGTTTCTTAATATCTCTTTCCATCTTAAATACTTAGTAACCTTGCTGCCATTTATTTGAATTGATCCCTATGAATCACCTTAGAAATATCATTGGTCCTGAAATAGTAAGAACATAATGCAAACTCTTTATATAATGATGTTCACCTACAATGCTATTTAAAACAATGCTATTCAAAATACTGGGGTGAGAAACTAAATATTCAGTAATTGATCATATAGCTTAAGATGGAATATTATGCAACATAAAGTGATACTTTCAAAAGATTTTTAAGAACATGGTGAATGTTAATACTAAAAAGTAAGCTTAATACAAAAGGAACAATACATATAATTATGTTGCAAAATTACATGCAGTGTGTATATCTGTGTGTGTGTATATATATATATTACATATTGCATATTGCATTCTAGCTAGCCTGAAAGGAGGTATACCAAACATTAATACTGGTTATCTTTAGGTGGTAGGATTATGGGAGATTTTTTATCTATTTAATTTTCTTTTTGTTGCTTGTTTTTCTTTTTGCTGTGTTATCTTGTCTTCAAAATAAAAATACTTTTTAATTCCTGATCATAAAACAACTGTAAAATATTTAGGTAGTACATAAAGACACCAAATGAAAAGCAAGAATAATTCAAAACCCCCTACTGGCAGACACTGCTGTTAACATTTTGATGTAGTCCTTCTGAACTTAGTTCTACACAAGTCCCCCTATACTCACACACATTCATACAGTACAGAAACAGAATCAAACATACATGTGCTTCATAGTCTGTCTTCTTTTAAACTAATAGACTTTATTAGAACAATTTTAGGTTTACAGAAACAACAAACATAAAGTACAGGGAGATGACACCACCCTTATGGCAGAAAGCAAAGAGGAACTAAAGAGCCTCTTGATGAAACTGAAAGAGGAGAGTGAAAAACCTGGCTTAAAACTCATCATTCAAAAACCTAGGATCATGGCATCCAGTCCCATCACTTCATGGCAAATAGATAGGGAAACAATGGAAACAGTGACAGACTTTATTTTCTTGGGCTCCAAAATCACTGCAGAAGGTGACTGCAGCCATGAAATTAAAAGATGCTTGCTCCTTGGAAGAAAAGCTATGACCAGCCTAGACAGGGTATTAAAAAACAGAGACATTACTTTGCCCACAAAGGTCCATCTAGTCAAACCTATGGCTTTTCCAGTAGTCATATACAGATGTGAGAGTTGGACCATAAAGAAAGCTGAGTGTGGAAGAATTGATAGTTTTGAACTGTGGTGTTGGAGAAGACTCTTGAGAGTCCCTTGAGCTGCAAGGAGATCAAACCAGTCAATCGTAAAGGAAATCAGTCCTGAATATTCATTGGAAGGACTGATGCTGAAGCTGAAGCTCCAATACTTTGACCACCTGATGCGAAGAACTGACTCATTGGAAAAGACCCTGATGCTGGGAAAAATTGAAGGCAAGAGGAGAAGGGGACAACAGAGGATGAGATGGTTGGATGGCCAACCAACCAGTCCATCATGACTCGATGGACATGAGTCTGAGCAAGCTCTGGGAGTTGGTGATGGACAGGGAGGCCTGGCATGCTGCAGTCCATGAGGTCGCAAGGAGTCAGACACGACTGAGCGACTGAACAACATTCCTCCCTGCACATACACCCATTCCCTCTGCAAATAACATCTTGGCATGGTATATTTGTTACAACTGATGAAACAGTATTAATATATTATTATTAACTAAGGTTTACTTTAGGATTCACTCCTCTATGGTTTTTACCAAATGCATAGCGTCATGTATCCACCATCAGAGTACCATACAGAAAAGTTTCACTGTCCTAAGAGTCACCCGTGCTCCACCTATTCAGCTATCCCCACTCCTCCCCTAAACCCCAGCAAGCTCTGATCTTTTTATTGCCTCCATGGTTTTGCCTTTTTCAGAATGTCATGTAGATGGAATCATACTGCATATAGCCTTTCAGATCAGTTTCTTTCACTTAGCAATATACATTAAAGTTTCCTCTGTGTCTTTTCTATCTTTTTATGATGTGATAGTTGTTGTTTTTTTTTTAATTGCTGAATAACATTCCATTGTCTGGATGTACCACAGTTAATTTATCTATTTATTTACCAAAATGTATCTTGGTTGCTTCCAATTTTTGGCAGCTATGAATAAAGCTGCTATAAAAAGGCATGTGTAGGTTTTTGTGCAGACAGACGTTTCCAGCTCCTTTGGATAGATACCTAGAAGTGTGATTGCCAGTCATATGATAAGACCGTGTTTGGCTTTATGAGAACCTGCCAAAATGTCTTCTGAAATGATTGCTGCAGTCTGCATTTCAATTAAAAATTTAGTATAGACATCTTTCCATATAAATAAATAACAATTGCTTGGTATTCCATACTCTATACTATAGTTTTTTTTAACCATTCGTCTATTATAGGCTTCAAGGTCATTTCCAATTTTTCATTATTGCAAATGATGCTGAGATAAATATTCTCATACATACATCTTTGATCACATGTTCAGTTATACTTGGGGGGAAATCTGAGAAAATTTGTAAAGGATATGTAGTTCATATGTAGTTCTGAGGAGAGACTATGCAAATTTACTCTGCCATTAGGAGTAAATGGAAAATGCTGTTTCCCCTTTGTCTCTCATAATTAATCCTCTTCAGCCTTACCAATCCAACAGGTAATAAATTGCATCTCAATGTGTTTCAGCTTATCTTTCTTTAAAAGCTCAAGAGGTTAAACACTTTTTCAGTTTTGTTGAATATTTCTCTTTCTTTGTTAACTCTGTTCATATTCCTTTTACTTGTGCTGTGTGAGTAGACCAAAAAAATATTTTTGCTTCCTAAAACTCTTAATATACCTTAGTTCTACTTTCTAATAAGTAGTTTATAAGAATGTGTACTATCAGTTTAATCACTCTTAAGAACAAGGGGAAAGAAACATTATAACATTAAAGGTATATATGAATTTCAGGAAGGGTAAAAAAAATAGAAAAAGGAAATTCAGTGTTTCTGTGATGTGCATTTTTTTTTTAATGTAACTTTCATGAATGAGGATTTTTACTTTTTGTTTGTTTTGTTTTGTTTCTGCCACATTAAACTTTCATGTGATCAACTCTGTGGACCTTCTATTTTGTTTTCTGCTTTGTTATCACATTTTAACAGGCTTTCTCTAGTCAAAGCATTTGAGTACAAAAATATTTCCTTAAATATTTATTCTGTAATTTAATGTATATAAGCTGTGCTGTGCCCAGTTGTGTTGGACTCTTTGCAACTCTTTGGTCTGTAGCGCTCAGGCTCCTCTGTCCACGGAATTTTTCAAGCAAGATAGCTGGAGTGGGTTGCCACTTCCTCCTCTGGGAGATCTTCCTGACCCAGGGATTGAACCCGCATCTCCTGCGGCTCTTGCTTGCAGGCAGATTCTTAACCCACTGACCCATCGGGTATGTATTTCAACATTAAAGTCTTTAATCCATTTGCAATTTTTGTCTATAAAGGTAGGATCTCAACTTCTTTTTTTTTTTTAACAAATGTCTAGCAAATTGTTGCAACACTGTTTATAAACAGTTGGTCTTTTTGGCCACTTTATCACATGCTAAATCACATATATTTGGGCCAATTCCTGAACTCAATATTTTGTTGCATTTTTTCCCCCTGTGGCTCTTTGAAGCTAAGACCACACTGTTTTAATTACTGTAGCTTTTAATATCCCAGATAACCTCATGACTCACCTCTTGCAGGTCTTTACCCAAATACCACCTTTTCTGTGAGATCCTTCCCAAGCAGCCTACTTACAATCGCAGTTTCCCTCTCCTCTCTCCCCGCCCGCCCCCTGCCACAATGCAGTCTCTTCTTTGCTTTATTCTTCTCCTTAGCACCTCTCCATCTGAGATCCTAAGTGTTATACTTACTCATTTGCTTTTTGTCTGTTATCTCTAAACTGACTTCCACGAGATGATAAGTTCCATGAGAACAGGGATTTTATTCTCTTGTATTCACTTTTGTGGCCCCAGTGCCTGGAACACTATCAACGACAGAATAGATTCTCAAAAATATTTGTTGAATGAATGACTATCTGGAGAGAAAAACACACTACATACAACCACTACGCTTTTTTTTTTTTGAGACTTCACTAGTTCATTTTACACAACCATTCTTCCATGAAATATAGTATGGATTGACTAGGTCAAAAAAGAAAATCCATGGGATCTTGATTAGTCCCAGTTTAGTTGCTCAGTCAAGTCCAACTCTTTGCAACCCCATGGACTGCAGCATGCCAGGATTCCCTGTCCATCACCAACTCCCAGAGCTTGCTCAGACTCATGTCCATCGAGTCAGTGATGCCATCCAACCATCTCATCCTCTGTCGTCCCCTTCTCCTCTTGCCTTCAATCTTTCCCAGCATCAGGGTCTTTTCCAGTGAGTCAGTTCTTCGCATCAGGTGGTCAAAGTATTGGAGCTTCAGCTTCAGCATCAGTCCTTCCAATGAAAATTCAGAACTGATTTCCTTTACGATTGACTGGTTTGATCTCCTTGCTGTCTAAGGGACTCTCAAGAGTCTTCTCCAACACCACAGTTCAAAAGTATCAATTCTTCCACACTCAGCTTTCTTTATAGTCCAACTCTCACATCTGTATATGTCTACTGGCAAAGCCATAGGTTTGACTAGATGGACCTTTGTGGGCAAAGTAATGTCTCTGTTTTTTAATACCCTGTCTAGGCTGGTCATAGCTTTTCTTCCAAGGAGCAAGCATCTTTTAATTTCATGGCTGCAGTCACAATCTGCAGTGATTTTGGAGCCCAGGAAAATAAAGTCTGTCACTGTTTCCATTGTTTCCCTATCTATTTGCCATGAAGTGATGGGACCAGATGCCATGATCTTAGATTTTTGAATGCTGAGTTTTAAGCCAGGTTTTTCACTCTCCTCTTTCAGTTTCATCAAGAGGCTCTCTAGTTCCTCTTTGCTTTCTGCCATAAGGGTGGTGTCATCTGCATATCTGAGGTTATTGATATTTCTCCCGGCAATCTTGATTCTAGTTTGTACTTCATGCAACCCAGCATTTAGCAGATGCTCTGCATATAAGTAAGTTAAATAAGCAGGGTGACAATATACAGTCTTGATATACTCCTTTCCCAATTTGGAACCAGTCTCTTGTTCCATGTCCAGTTCTAACTTTTGATTCTTGACCTGCACACAGATTTCTCAAGAGGCAGGTAAGGTGGTCTGGTATTCACATATCTTTAAGAATTTTCTACAGTTTTGTTGAGATCCACGCAGTCAAAGGCTTTGGCCTAGTCAATAAAGCAGAGGTAAATGTTTTTCCGGAACTCTCTTGCTTTTTCAAAGGTCCAATGGATGTTGGCAATTTGATCTTGGTTCCTCTGCCTTTTCTAAATCTAGCTTGAACCTCTAGCATGTGAGATGAACTCAATGATTTGAATCATTATTGAACATTGAACAATGTAGTTTGAACATTCTTTGGCATTGCCTTTCTTTGGGATTGGAATGAAAACTGACCTTTTTCAGTCCTGTGGCCACTGCTGAGTCTTCCAAATTTCCTGGCATATTGAGTTCAGCACTTTGACACCATCATCTTTCAGGATTTGAAATAACTCAGCTGGAATTCCATCCCCTCCACTAGCTTTGTTCGTAGTGATGCTTCCTAAGGCCCACTTGACTTCACATTCTGGGATGTCTGGCTCTAGGTGAGTGATCACACCATTGTGGTTATCTAGGTCATGAAGATCTTTTTTGTATAGTTCTTCTGTGTATTCTTGCCACATCTTCCTAATATCTTCTGCTTCTGTTAGGTCCATACTGTTTCTGTCATTTATTGTGCCCATCTTTGCATGAAATGCTCCCTTCGTATCTCTAATTTTCTTGAAGAGACCTGTAGTCTTTCCCACTCTGTTGTTTTCCTCTATTTTTTGCATTGATCACTGAGGAAGACTTTCTTGTCTGTCCTTGCTGTTCTTTGGAACTCTGCATTCAGATGGGTATATCTTTCCTTTTCTCCTTTGCCTTTTATTTCTCTTCTTTTTTCAGCTATTTGTAAGACCTCCTTGGACAACCATTTTGCCTTTTTGCATTTCTTTTTCTTGGGGATGGTCTTGATCACAGCCTCCTGTACAATGTCACAAACCTCTGTCCATAGTTCTTCAGGCACTCTATCAGATCTAATCCCTTGAATCTATCTGTCACTTTCACTGTATAATCGTAAGGGATTTGATTTAGGTCATACCTGAATGGTCTAGTGAATTTCCCTACTTTCTTCAATTTAAGTCTGAATTTTGCAATAAGGAGTTCATGATCTGAGCCACAGTCAGCTCCTGGTCTTGTGTTTGCTGACTGTATAGAGCTTCTCCATCTTCAGCTGCAAAGAGTATAATCAATCTGATTTTGGTATTGACTATCTGGTGATTTCCATATGTAGAGTCATCTCTTGTGTCGTTGGAAGAGGGTGTTTGCTCTGACCAGTTCATTCTTTTGACAAAATTCTGTTAACCTTTGCCCTGCTTCATTTTTTACTCCAAGGCCAAACTTGCCTGATACTCCAGATATCTCTTGACTTCCTACTTTTGCATTCCAGTCCCCTATGGTGACAAGGACATCTTTTTTTGGTGTTAGTTCTAGAAGGTCTTTTAGGTCCTCATGGAACTATTCTACTTCAGCTTCTTCAGTATTAGTGGTTGGGGCATAGACTGGATTACTATGTTGAATAAATTGATTATTTTAGGAAGAATTGACAACTTTACAGTCTCAGATTCTCAGATCCTTCCAAGTAAGATTCAGTTATTTACTTCTTCAAGTCTTCTTTCATATTCCTCAGTGTAGATTAATTTTCTGTGTAAGGGCCCTATATTTTTTATATTGATTGCTCCTAGTCATTTTGGTATGTTTTCATTATTATTCATTCACTTATTCAATAAATGTTTATTGTTGTCTCCCACATGTCAGGCAGTGTTTCAGGAGCTGGGAAAGCAGTAGTGAACAAAAATTGTTCTCTCCCTTCATGGCCTTTGTGTTCTAGTGAGAATGGAATTCTTTTTTCCCTTATATTTTATAACTGGTAATATTTGGTATATAAAAGAGCTTTTGAGTTTTGTGTACTTACTTTTAACCGATCTTTTTACTAAATTCTCTTACTGATTCTAAAAGTATTTTAACTGACTTTCTAGTTTCACCAAATAGGAAACCATACCCTCAGATAGTGAAAAATTTGCCATCTCTTTCCAAACATATATATTTCTAGTTCATTTTCTCCTTTTATCTATTAGCACAGTGAAGTTTTCTAATAGAGTCCCTGTATTTATCCCATACTTAAATTTTTAGAAATTAATTCCATTTTAACAGTCAGGAAGAAAAGACATCAAAAATATTTTTTAATCTTAGGCCCATACAAGCTACCAGAAATTTTAATTTAAGTATCAAATTATCTGATATGATTCAAATATTTGATTTGATACAATTGACATTAGCCGGGTACAGCTGAGGCTTAAGTCATTTTGAGAAAATACTAATTTTTTTTCTCTTTGCTGCCAGATTGTTGATGTAGAATTAAGAAAAAGAAAAGAAGACAAATTGGTTGAGGCCTAGAGGGCTAAATAATTCATTGAGTCAGCTATTGCTGAATCTATCTTTTAAAGTAAAGCATAAAATCATGTTTTACCACTGAAATTAGAAAACATTAAATCTACTTATTTCTTTTATATTTCTATATGCGTATTACTTGTACAAACATTGAAATAGCTACAGATTTAATTTGTATGTCCAATTCCATTAAAAAAGGGTTGCCTGAGTAAAGTTTTACACCACATTTGTAAACTAAGTTTTTGTGAGTCTCATTTGTCCTAATAAAATGAAACAGGGATTAAGAGCAGTGATACGGCGCCCATTTCTACTGCTGAAGCAAATGGGACTTGGCAGACCTGAGTGTCTTTCTCATGCTCAACCCATACACACAGAGCCCAGTCTCAAACTGGTTTTCTGCTTCACATGAACTATTCTCTCCACAATGCGGTCCCTTTCGTGTGGCCTTTTCTACATAATTAGAAATACTCAAATGTGCTTCCTCACTTACCTAGGAAATTTTCTTAATTGCTACCTTTGCCTATTATTTTAGCAGGAAATTATTTTTTAGAAAACTCACATGTGGCTTTTGATTTTATGGCGCCCTTTTCCTGGAGGTTCAAATAATGAACGTATGTTTGAAGCGTAAATTCTTCCAACAGTCCTGTGGGGGTGGAAGCAGAAGTGATGAGCCTTCTGTGATGTAAATCAACATTCTCACTGTTAAAAAATAGATGCACTCATTCATAAGTGTCACCAAGCACTCCAAACTGAATAGGAAGGAATATCTGAGTGGAGCTGATAACAGCCAAGCCTGGAGAGGAAGCAAGACAGCCCATTACCAGCTATTGAAAAGCTCCATGAAAAAAAAAAAAATGACATACAGCAGGAAATTCCTGACCAGTAGTGTAATCTCTTACATAAATGTGTTGGCAGATAAATGGATTTTTATGATTTTCGCTTACGCCCACTGCTCATTGCCCCTTTAGATATGTCACCTTGTAACTGTATTGTAACTTCACTCTAACTCTGTTTAATGTTCTGATTCAATAAATTGTAGGTTTGTCTTAATCCCCTCAAAATTTGGCCCTTTGCCCAAAAGTGGGGAAAGGCGTAACTAAAATACCACAAGAAACTTGATGTAAGCTAATTCTAGGAAAAGTATATGGAGGATAAAGTACAGTAAGACCCTAATTTACTATTATAGTATGGAAAATAGGCAGTGGAAATTTTAGTGTACTGACTAAGACCATACCAATAGAACTATGGAACTAAACGAGCAAAAAGTAAATGAAATAAATACGTGTTAAAATCCTGGCATATGTTAAATACTAACCTAAATGTTTTACTTACATTTTCTCATTTCATTTTTATAACAGCACTGCAAAATGACTATTATGCTTATTCCACAGAAGCATCATAGAAATTTCAAGAAGATGAAGTTATATAATCCATACCCTCCCACCCCCGGGGCAGACCTAGATTTAGTAATTCCTGGCGCTGCCACTTGCTGCCTACGCAACCCTGGGCCAAGTGTGAGCTTAACTTTCCTCACTTGTAAAATGAGAATGAAAATACCTACCTCACCACCTCACAAGGTTACGGTGAAGACATTGAATATACGGCAAAACTAAACACGTTGGCGATTACTACTATTAACACAAATAGTTTAACTGATAAGAGAAAGTGATGGGAATCGATTTCCAAATTGTTTTCTCGGACACTTTGTTTTCGAACGCTTGATTACGCAATACTGATCTGTGTTTTCCAGGCAAGGTCTTTCTGGTTGAGCATCAGTGAATCATTTCCTTCATATTCAGATGAAAGATATGCCTGGTTAGGTCAGGTTCCGCCCTGCTTTATCTTAACAATTCATACATCGCAGGTAAGCAAACAATTAGGATTGTTAAGAATTTCACTCCTAGGAGACCAAGATTCCCTCTCTGCAGATATTTCCAGCCCAAAAACGGGAACTGTAGGGTCTTTGACCTACTGACACCGAGTCTACAATGACAAGTTCTATGCCAGTAAAGTGAGAGGCCAGGGGAGTGATTCCAGTATTTTCTGTTTTTCATGGCAACTAAACTCAGTTCGCAAATGAAATTTCATGTGACTCTACAACATAAATGACAGATAATAAAAGCAATAATATCTTACCAAAATATTTTATTGGTCTATATCTACGTACATTTATTATAAAATTAATAAATGAAAATGGCGAGTTTTAAGGAACACAGAAAATTTTGAAATTGGAGATTATTCGTGATAGTGATACAAATCTTAATGCTCAGTGCTCCAAAATCTCATTTTGTTTTGTTTACACAAAATTGAGATGCCTGATTCACAAGTAATCGCAGATGAGAACAGTTTTTGTTAGTTGGCTGTTGGTTTGTTTCATTTTTGTGGTGACTGTAGGTTTGGATGTTTTGTTTTGTGTTCATATTTAACAGTTCATACTGCTTTTCTATTAAGCAATTAACCAGAGAGACTTTATTTGAAAATGTGCACAGGTATAATTTACTAGCCATACAACGTAAGATCACCATAATTAATATTGCTCTGAAGGTATATGTAGATAAAATAATTGTTTAGGTGGAGAACTCAAGAGAATCAGCTGAAAAACTATTACAAACAATGAAGACTTAAGTATGGTGAAAAACAGAATATGGAAAAATCAAGTCTTCAAACAGACAAACAACAATCAGAAGATACAATAGAGGAAATCACTCTATTTACTGAAAAAAAGTTTAAAATTCTTCAAGATAAACTCAATAGTTATTTTTTAAAGACTCAAACAATTGGAAAGGCATATCATGTTTTTGGTTTCAGCATCTTAAGATGTCAATTCTCTCAGAAGGTAATTTATGAATACTAGGCATCCCACTCCCAAAATTGCTGATAGAATTTTTTTCAGACTAGGTAAGCTGATTTTAAAGTTCCTGTATATAACTAAATAAGCAATAAGAGTCAGTAAAAAGTATCTAGGGGAAAAAAAATTTTTTAAAGGAATGAGAAAGGGTTGATCATACCAGTTATTAAAACTGATGGGAGAGAAGAAAGAAATGGAAGGAGGGAGAAATATAAACATAGAATTGTCTGGAACTGCATTGAACATCTCAGAAGACATTAGCTATATTGCTTGATTCTGTGAAACAGAATTAGATGCCTTTTGTATCAGTTTTACATTTTTTATCACTACATACATGCATGTATGAGCCATTCAAAAACTTTAAAATAACTTTAATATACAGATATAAGTTGAATAAATGAAGGCTGTAATAATCTATAAAGTTAAGGGAAGCATATATCAATTGCATTTAAACACCTACAATCCATTACATGTATTAGATTTACATCATAAACTGTGATTAGTAATACTTCTTAACAGAAAATAGTTAATAATGTGGTATATTTTGAAAGTCTTCCCTGGTGGCTCAGCGGTAAAGAATCTGCCTGCAATGCAGGAGATACCGGTTCGATCACTGGGTCAGGAAGATCCCTTGGAGAAGGAAATGGCAACCCACTCCAGTATTCTTGCCTGAAAAAGCCAGTCCAGGAGGTTGCAAAGAGTTGTGCGTGACTTAGCGACTAAACAACAACAATATTTTGAAAACTTCATCCTAGAATCTAGGACACTCAAATATTCCAAAACCATATAACAATAAGCTGTAATACTCAGCATAGGTATTTTTCAAGTAGGAAAGAAATTAAAGGTAAGAAAGGAATCGGTTTTCATAG
The DNA here is from genome assembly GCF_019320065.1 of Cervus canadensis. Taxonomy (NCBI): domain Eukaryota; kingdom Metazoa; phylum Chordata; class Mammalia; order Artiodactyla; family Cervidae; genus Cervus; species Cervus canadensis. The sequence goes on along the minus strand of NC_057410.1, from coordinate 22,391,795 downwards.
TTGCTGCTTTGGAAATAGGTTAAAATACAGTTTTCAATACAAATATATTACTTTTCCTCTCCTTTCTATGTCACCAGTATGCAAATGTCTTTTTATAAATTTAATGGAATAAATGAGCAATTATTAAATAAATACTTTTAAATCTTAAATTTCAGCAGAATTCCAATGATACTAGGAGGCATATAATCTCAAACCCTTAACATTAACCCTGGTACATAGACGCACTCAAGAAATATTGGTTGAATAAACACTACTAGAAATATGGCTTCCCTGGTGGCTCAGACAGTAAAGAATCCAGAGTTTGGAGTTCGATCCCTGGGTGGTGTCAGGAAGATCCCCATGAGGAGGGAAAGGCTACCCACATCAGTATTCTTGCCTGGAGAATTCCATGGACAGAGAAGCTTGGCCAGCTACAGTCCATGCTATCTTTTAGAATCCTAATGTCATTGAGTGGACTTTAAAACTATGGTAATTGGCATTTTTTAAAGGTAATGGATATCTTTTAAACTCATTTTGAAAAGTCAAAATCATAAGAATTCAGGCCACAAGTAACCAGAAAAGAGTGTCCTTATTTTCAGTAAATAGAGCAAAAGTATTCTAATCATTCTCCAAAGGTCACTTGGTCCTGAGAGCACCACAAAATGTACTATTATAAAAAGATACATTGTTCTTTGCAGCATTATAATAGTAATAGCAAAAGTCTGAAAACAATCTAAGTATTTATCAATAGAGGACTGGTTTTGAACAAACTCTGGTATATTTATGTAATGGAACACTATGTAACTATTTAAAAGAATAAAATAGATCTCTGTATGCTGGTGTGGGACAACCAAGATATCCTATTACACAGAGCTTTTAAAAATAGCTTTTCCCAGGAGGAGCAGGGAAGCCTACTTTACATGGGCTCTCAAGTCAATGAGTAAGGCTGAAAAGGTCCTCAAAGACCCCCTTAAGAGCAACGCCAGTTTGGAAGCTTACAAAACCTCCCGCTCAATCCTGCACAGAGCTGGTGTCTCCTATGGCACTGAAAGGCATTGCTAGTTCTTCAGTTGCATATCAGATGAAGCTAACTATCATCTACAGGTCATGTTGTGTAATAGATACAGTCCTAAAAGTCAGCCTGTCTTGAATATCACAGCAAAAGTGAAGGACAAAAGCAAAAGTCAAAAGTGGGACTACATCAAACTGATAAGTTCCTGCATAGCAAAAGAAGAAAGTGAAAGAAAGTGAAGTCGCTCCGTCGTGTCCGACTCTTTGTGGCCCCGTGGACTGTAGCCTACCAGGCTCCTCTATCCATAGAATTTTCCAGGCAAGAGTACTGGAGTGGGTTGCCATTTCCTTCTCCAGGGGATCTTCCCAACCCAAGGATCAAACCCAGGTCTCCCACATTGCGGACAGACACTTTACTATCTGAGCCACCTGGGAAGCCCTGGTGGGCAAAAGAAGCAACCAGCAAAATGAAAAGTCAACTTACGGAATGGGAAAAAAGCATTTGCAAACCATCTGATAAAGGTTAATATCCAAAATGTTTAAGGAACTCATATGACTCAATAGCAAAAATCAAACAATCCTATTGAAAGATAGCCAGAAGACTTGAACAGACATTTTCCTCAAGACAGCATACTAATGGCTAACAGGTGAAAAGATGCAGATTGCTTTTTTTGGAGCTGTTTATTTGTTAACTCTCCCTTTCTCTTTGTATTTTAAATTCCTATGATAGGAATTTGAAATTGGTGTTGATGTTTGACTGTGTTTCTGAATAACTTATTTTTACTCTCTGATTGCATTAGATTTGGAGTGTTAGATCTATCAAAATTAAAATATCAAACTAGACTTGGGGAATATTCAGAAAAAAAAAGTCAAACTTTTCTTCAGCCATAAAAGAGAAGGAGATCTTGCAACATGCAGTAACGTGGATGAAACCTGAGGGCATTGCACTAAATGAATTAAGCCAATCCCCAAAGGGACAAATAGTGGATGATTTCATTTCTATGCGATATCTAAAATAGTCAGACTCAGATTAGAATGTAAGTTCCAGGGCATGGTGGAAGGGGAAAGGAGGAGTTGCTAATCACCAGGTATAGAGTTTCACGATGTATATGCATGATGACTAAGTTCTGGACATCTGCTTTACAATACTGCACCTAGAGTTAACAATACTGTATTGCCCACTTTAAAATCTGTTAAGAGGGCAGATTTCATGTTAAGTTTCCTCACCACAGTAAAATAAGAAGCCAGCCTCATTCTGGGTGCAGGGCTGTGCACATGCTGAAAGTGAGTCCAGTTGAAGGAACAGGGGTTGCTGTGTCCATCTCCTGCTCAGTCATTGAGTGGAATGGCAGGTGAGATCACCAGCATGGATTTCTCCTGCTTTAATTTCTTTTATTCTGGTGGTGTTGCTGTTGTTTTTGTTGTTGTTTTTGCCAAGTACCTGTAGGGAACTCTATTTTTCACTTCAGATATATAGAGTAGATTTAAGTCATATTCACTTATGGTACACTTCCTCTACAAAATTCTCCCACTTGTGTAAAATAAATAAAGGTACATAGATGTGTGCTTAGCCGTTCAGTCATGTCCGACTCTTTGTGACCCTATGGACTGTAGCCCAACAGGTTTCTCTGTCCATGGAATTTTACAGGCAAGAATAGTGGAGGGGGTTGCCATTCCCTTCTCCAAGGGATATTCTGACCTAGGGATAGACCCTCATCTCTTGCCACTGTGCTACCTGGGAAGCTCTTCACATATCCACATACATACTTACCTGTACATAGACTATCTGAAGGGACACTCAAGAAACTGGGAACACAGGTTACTTTTGCCAGGAAGAACTGGGTACTTGAAAAACTGGAGTCAGAAGGACACTTTTCACTTTGTAATATTTTTATGTTATTCAAATGTTTTATCTTATATCACATTCCTTTAAAAATACAAGTGAAAACACTGTTTAAAAATATACAAAACATCTAATGGTTTAAGATTTATTAATAGCTGTAAACTGAAGACAGATTAACCTCCTGCTAATAATGACTTACTCTTTCTCTTCCCCAGTTCTTAACTTTTGGAGCTCATAGAATCTTTAAAAGTTTGATAAAACTGAAAGCCTCTCCCAGTGGAAAACAGATACATACATATACATAAACCCATGAAATCTTTGAACCTTCAGTTTAAAGCTGTTACACTACATCAACACCTATCTGTAAGATTCTTGCCACAAAATGTTTAACCTGAATCTCTTCATGAAGATATAATCAGATAAATTCAACATAAGGAATATTCTCCAATAGAATCAGCCTAAATTCTTCAAAAATTCAATATCATGGAACACAGCAAAGCAAAATATAAATCCAAAGAAAATAAGACACACAACAACTAAATACAATGTGTGAACTTTGATCAAATCATGATTTGGGGAGGAAAAGAAATCTATAAAAGATATTTGGGACAACTAGAGAAATTTGAATATGGATTCTATATTAGATGCCATTATGGGATTATTATTTATTTTAAGGGTGTGATCATGCCTATTAAACAACCAAGGGGTGAATACTGCCTGCAACTTACTTTATAGTTCAAAGCTATTGCACCCAGTGCAAATGAATATAACTAAATGTTAGCCATTGTTAAAGGTTAGTGCCTATAGTAAAGGGTATTTTTTTCACACTATTTTTCTAACTTTTCTTTCAGTCTGAAAGTTTTCGATAGAACAAGTTCCCTTCACTCTCCCATAACTGTGGCAGAGCACCATCACCAGACCTCTCCCTTCTTCCTACTCACCCACTGGGCTTTCCACCTCCAGCTGTCTTGCCAAAATGCATTGTCAATACAAGAAATCTAGCACTTGATCCATTTCTGCCTCAAATATTATGAAGCATAGGCAGCTTCTCACCCTCAGCACAGGCTGCCTTTGCCTTTGTCTCTCTTGGCTAAGCCATGAGGAACTGTGTTACCGTCTTTATAACCCCAGTATTACAAACGCAGTAGGAGGAAGCAATAAACATTTACTGAGCTGAGACTCTGGGCCAGTGTCCCTGATCTTTAGTACCTTAGCAAAGTAGGTAACAGATGTCACAGGAGGATGAAACAAATGCTGAAACCGAACCCCCAAAATCAAACTCTAGGGCCGCCTCTCCCATGAGTACAGATCAAAAGAGTGGCTCACAGAAGCTTTGTGCACATTACCAAGAGTATGGGAGCGCAAAGCATGCCCCAAGTAGAATACAGTTAAGGCTTTTGCACTGCCATCTGTGCCTGCTGCTGGCTTTACCCGACTTCAACCTGTTAGCTTTTTATTCTCCAATACTGCACTGACAGCATTTTCTGTAACGAGGGAGCCACAGAGACCGTCACTGGCAACATAAGCACCATCCTACTTTAGAGTAAATAAAACTATTTCAAGCAAATTGGAAACTAAGTGACAGAAAGTGTCACAGATGGAAGACACTGGGAACAGGAGGGGAAGGCTGCGTTGCTCATCATCCCCGAGGTCCATGATGGAGTCGATTCTGAAATGCTGGCCGTGCATCCAAGCTGCCTATCGCCATGCGTCTGCAGAACAAGCCAAATGAACTGCATCCGAATTTGGGAAAAAGATGTTCCTATACTCTCCATTACAACCAAACTCAAATCTATCCACTGCAATCGGAATTGCACTTTTCAAAAAATGTTTCCTTTTAACTTTACTCATTGCCCATTATTTTTCCTCCTCTCTTTCCCTGTACCTTCCTTTCTCTTCAGAGAAGTCTCTAGAAAGAAAACATCCTCAGTCTGGGAGATCAGAGAATCTGATTTACTATCTCCAACTCCCTGCTAATACTGGAACCCTTGACCTGACTAAAGGAAGAAAAATAGTGACACATGTTTTCACTGCCTAAGTAGTTTCAATTCCCACCTCTTTCTGATTTGGAATCTAATCTTCCCTGGTGGCTCAGACAATAAAGCGTCTGCCTGCAACGCGGGAGACCCAGGTTCAATCCCTGGGTGGGGAAGATCCCCTGGAGAAGGAAATGGCAACCCACTCCAGTATTCTTGCCTGGAAAATCCCATGAACAGAGGAGCCTGATAGACTACAGTCCATGGGATCACAAAGAGTTGGACATGACTGAGCAGCTTCACTTTCACTTTCTCTCTCACTCTTGATTAAGCTTTAAAAATAAACAAAGAAATGGAGATGTTTGCAGGCAGAGTAAAGGTAGAGCACACTGGCCCAAGACAGGGATTAGGAACCAGGTGAAATAATATGTTCCCTATCCTATTCTTTTTCTCACCATCAGGTGCTTCTTCATCTTTCTGCCCTCTCCCTTTTTTTTTCCCTCCCTTTTGACCCTCTCCACATTCTGTGCCAGTGTCAATTAATGACTGCCAAAGCCGAAGAGCCTGACTTGCTGAAACTATTTCTGTCTTGTGGAACCAAGGCTATGAGTTCCCTTCTCCTTTTCACTCCTTTGTCAGCAAGAAGGTTGAGCCCAAATTAGTCTGCAGCGATCCACTAGCTCTACATACTCTGATGCTTACTGGGTAGTGCTCTATTCCAGGTACAAGCAAAGAGGAGGAAGCCTCATCCTGCCTGCAAGAAGCCTCTGATCCAACAGAGGAAAGCAAGCCCGACAACAACTAAATCTAGGGCAAGGGAGAATCACCGAGGGACAAGTGATTAAATTCCAATGAGTTCGCCAATCCCCACCAGGAGATTATACCATAGAAATTTTTTTTTCTACAGACACTTAAATAAACAAGAGTACAAAATAAAGATTTATTGGATGCCGCACACAAAAAATCCTCAACCTCAAAAAGCATCTCTCCTCCCAAATTTTTGCAAGGGGTGGGGTGTTGCACAGGAAAAATGCTTATTCTTTAGCACTGCTACTGCTGCTAAGTCACTTCAGTCGTGTCCGACTCTGTGCGACCCCAGAGATGGCACCCCACCAGGCTCCCCCATCCCTGGGATTCTCCAGGCAAGAACACTGGAGTGGGTTGCCATTTCCTTCTCCAATGCATGAAAGTGAAAAGTGAAAGTGAAGTCGCTCAGTCCTGTCTGACTCTTAGCGACCCCATGGGCTGTAGCCTATCAGGCTCCTCCGTCCATGGGATTTTCCAGGCAAGAGTACTGGAGTGGGTCGCCATTGCCTTCTCCAACTCTTTAGCACAAAAGGAACTAAATAGAAGACCAGAGGAACTTCTTATAAGGTTATGTTTCCACCTCTTAGTCAGGAAGAGCAACACATACCAGCATGTATCTGATGATCTCAGTGGCTCAGTATCCTTGTCCTGGGTTGGAAATAGCACGAGGATTTTTCTAGTCTCAACTACTTTCCATATACCACTGGTAATTATGACTTTTGGACAATCTAAGCCATATCAAAGTGAGGACTATTGAAAGAACTTTAAGAATATTATAAATCTCATCAGTAACACCTTCATTCAGACTCAATTTGGCATGGCTATTGGTCCTGAGAGTTCCAGGAAGGTAATTTTAAGAAGAGCACTGTTGTGCCTTTCCCAAAAGATGCTACACTTAAAGCTGCATAAATTGTCTAGGGTCTCCCAGGTCATAAGAAGGGAGAAATATCTGACTGGTAGGTGATCCCCTTTCCCTTCTTTTAGTTATCCAGGGAATGAAGCGAGTTCAGAGAAAGGGGAACTGGGTTAATGAACTAAAGAAACATTTGTCTAGAGTTGGGCAACCCTGACCATGGAAAGGGCAACACCACTGGGAGAAGGCAGGAACCCAGCAGAGAAAAGAGTGCCAATTAGAGGCAGCCATCTGAGGTCTCTGAGGCCCTGACTATAAATAACTGCTTTCTCCCATGTCCCTGTCACCTCTTCCCAAAATGAGAGTTAGATTCCCAGTCAAAAGTTAAGCCTCAGTACCATGACTTCCTCTCTCTAACCTAACCTCGTCTTTCCTAATGCAATATGGTGGTGGGCCGTCAATCAGAAGGAGGTCCGGAGTCAGGCGCCTCCCTGTTGAATTCCCGCCTTCCATTTCCCAGCTTCCTGAGTCTCTGAGCCTGTCACTTCTTCATCTGAAAAATGGAACACTGATGATGATGATGATAACTAGCAACCATAAAAGAGGCCCTGTGCTAAGTACTTTCACATTATTGTTCATTTAATCTTCATGGGGAAAAACTCAGGGCAGTATTAATTACTGTTAGAAGTAATAATACTTCTTCCTTTAGCGATGAAAAATTGCATTTTTGAGAAGAGTTAGTTAACTTATCCAAGGGCTAACCTCCTTCCTATAAGTGGAAGTGTTAGTCACTCATTCGTGTCTGACTCTTTGCAACTCCATGGACTGCAGCCCGCCAGGCTCCTCTATCCATGGGATTCTCCAAGCAAGAGTACTGGAGTGGGTTGCCATGCTCTTCTCCAGGGGATATTCCTGACCCAGGGATCAAACCTGGGTCTCCTGCACTGGAGGCAGATTTTTTACCATCTGAGCCACCAGGGAAGTCTATGGTTATAATACCTGCCTAAACAGGATACTGAAAGGGTTAACATTGGTGTGTATGCCTACCAGTGAACACTATTGTCATTATTTTTGGTGCTATTGCCTTCTGTGGTGATACTTTTGTTTTGTTGCTTTCCCCTCTCTCCAGATGCTGGGAGCTCTGAGGTCCATTAGGCACAAATCATGAGCCCATACACCCACAAGTCTAAACCAAGGCCTTGGGGACAATTTTGAGCACCAGAAAACAAAATTGATAGACCTTTTAGATGTTTCATTGTTGAAATATACCTGTTAAACGTAAAATAAAAATTAAGAAAAAAACAGAAATAAAAACTTTTAGAGCTAATAAATCAGTTCAGTAAGCTTACAGGATACAAGATCAAAACACTAAAATCAGTTGTATTTCTGTAAACTAGCAATGAACAACCAGGAAATAAGATAAACAAAATGCAAATAGATGAATAGATTTTCGTTAACAAAATAAAAAAGTTTTATTTATATGGTTTCTACTTCCACATTGCAACTAACCTTTAACAAACTATCACTTTCCTAGTTTTGAAATGTCAAAGAAAAATATTTCTATCCCTAAAGGCTATTAATACTCCAACCTTTTCAAGTACAAAATATATATACATATATACTCTTTGAGTATGAATTAGATTATCAAGAGGCAAGGAAATGAAATTCAGTACTAGTATTTCAATTCTACCTAAAAGGGTCCCCCAGAGCTTATGTTTTCTAAGAGTTCAGAATGACAGAATGCAAGGTATATTGTCCTTATGTGTTCCACTTAGATTTCCTAAATTAAAATTATCCTATGCCAATTTTCAGCTATCCAAGCTGTACTTTAGCTCCATTCTTATCTTTTAATTCACTTTTGACTGTCATGAAATAACCACGATAAACGTTTAAACCTCTGACATGCCAAGATGCCCATCAGATTAAATGCAGCAAGCATTTAGCACACACATGGAGAATTCCCTAAGTGAAATAGAATTATTACTGCATGTCATCACTTCCTTCCTATTGCCAGCTAATATCCCCATGTCTGAAAGTGTATCTTCAAGCTACACATCTATTTATAATAGTGTGCTCACTGTCTTCCTTTCTCTGGTACATTGTCTGTGACCTTGACCATTTGAAGGCTGACAAAATAGGGCCATCAACATATGTTTATGAAACTCTAGACAACTTGTGAGAGATTCTGCAGTTATTAAAAGCAATAAAGAGTGACAAGGATAGTTCTAGACTATAATACTGCCTGTCGAGAGAAAAATGTCACCCTTCCCAGAAAGAACCCAGAGGCATAATTAGGAGGTAGAAAAGACACACTAACGAGAAGCTGGGGCAAAATACAGAAGCAATGGAAAGTGCCTTCTCTCCAACTTGCCTAACTGACATCCCTCAGTCCACATCCAAAAAGTCCAGGTAACAGTGAGGACTCCATGTCCAAAATAAGCAGCATGAAAGAATGCCCAACCCAGTAGCCCTCCTGAAGAGGGGCCAGCAGGAGTTTCTGGGAAGAAATGTGGCTTTTCCTAAGAGCATCAATATGAAAACTAAAATAATGAATCCACCAGGACACCTACAAAGAACATTAAAAGAATTTAAGCTTCATAGTTCCTGAATGTCTATACCCATAAACACAAATCCACACCCCCTACAGTACTATAAACAAGTCTTGCCTGAAGGTCTCCTTCCTATTCACATGTTTCTTCATAAAATCTGGTAGGATCTCCTTCCCTTTATCCTAGCCTTTGTCTTTGTCATTCCTGTCTGTCAGGAACAGAAGGTAAAGAAATACACAACTATATATATCACTCATATATGGAAGCTAACTTTTCAAATGAATACAAATGAACTTACTGACAAAATGTAAACAGATTTTGAAAACAAATTTATGGTTACCAAATGAGAAACTTGGGAAGTAGGGGTAAATTAGGAGCTTGGGATTAACATACACACACTATATATATAAGATAGAGAACCAACAAGGTCCTACCAGAGCACAGGGAAGCCTACTCAGTATTCTGTAATAACACACAAGGGTAAAGAATCTGAAAAAGAATGAATATATGCATATGTTTAACTGAATTACTTTGCTGTACCTCTGAAACTAACACAATATTGTAAATCAACTATACTTCAGTAGAAATTAAAGAAAGAAAAGACCCAAATAAACTGGGCTTCAGATGTTTTCTCAATTAATTGGCCCCTGAATGCTGACTTTCCTAGGATCAAAGTAAGGGTGTCCCTGGCAACCCAGCATTAAGTCCATGTGGTACCTTAGAGACCTCTCTGTAAAATGTGGGGTCTTCCAACTATCCTTCCAGCGCAAACATTTTATGATTCTGGCATGCATGGTGGTGCGTGAGAAGAGTCTCCGCAGCTGCCCCACGCAACCTTTCTCCTGATCCTTCTCATCCTAGTGGAGTGGAACCTCCCTCATCCCCCATCCCCATCCCCAAAGGCCAGGGACAGGGAGCTGGATGCCACTCTCTCACCTCACTGTTAGCAGTGGCTACAAAGATGGAGCAGCCTTTTCCCAAGTGACTCTCTTCACCTCACAGAAAAATTTTACCTTCTTCACTTTAATCGTCAGTATCATTCACCTGCCAGCACCATCACCTGTCCCCGCTCCGCCACCTCTCAGAAGTACGACCTCTTGGTCTCCTCACCTATAAGAGGAGGGTAGTAATGGTATCCGTTGCTATTGTGAGGACTAAATGGGTTAACACAGGGAAGGCACTTAGCCCCTAGCACAGAGTACGTACCAGGTAATAGCTCTCATTTGTATTGTTGTTACTGCTAGCAGTAGTGATGGTAAGAGTAGTTTTCTCTGTCACCAACTCAAGGATTCCAACACTGTTATCGTTCCCTCCCTTATACTTGGCTTAGGGTGAATAGTTCAGATCCCCACTTTAAGAGTCTGTACTCTCAGGACAAAGCCAGTGCTCTGGGGACTTTACCGGAAGGTTTTCATTTTCTCTTGACAGGAGGCACTGTGTATTGAATGTGTTCTCGCCACCTCTACGATATTAATAACTATCAAATGGGACGAGGGAATCATAAACATGTCAGTGATTTGATTCCACACGTTTACATCATGATTCAGAGTCTGTGTTTTGAATAACACCCCAGTGACTAGATTGAATCAGGGTGATAGCAGCAAATGGCAGAAAAGTAATAGTCTAAAATTGTTCCCAAACCCAAATCTCTTCTCTCAGAATGAGGTCTGGACCTGTGGCAAGTAGAAACCAGATCACTGCTGCTTCTTCTACCCACAGTATCTAGCAACATTCAAAGGCTGTGGTTTTTTAATTATATTTTAACTAAGGTTTGAAAAAAAATAATAGATCCAATCATTTATTTTATTTTTTTTTGCCAATTCAATATTTGAAATCTTTATAAGCTCTAAAATAAATAATATATAATATAATATAAATTAATATATAAACAATATATAAATATAAAATAATATAAATATAAATATAAAATAATATATAAAATAAAATAATGATACATTCCAATCATTGAAGGTTTTCTTTTACAGGATCCTATCATTTCAACACATGCCATGAACTAATTTATCCTTGTTCATCTTAAATCTAGAAGGACATCCTGTCACCAGCCAAGGTAGATGTGGTGAGAATCACTGCCAGAGACTGATTTACTTAACATTGTACCATTCTTCATGGTATGGGGGGAGATGTGTTCAGACATGGGTGGCTAAAAAATAGAATTTTCTCAAAAATTAACTATACCTTAGTGTAGATGGAATAGAATAATCAGAAGTCAAAATGTCACTGGTGGTAGATTGATCCAGAGGCAACTCTGTTCTTAGTCCATCATTCCCCCCAGAAAGGTCCAGACAACTCTCTCTGTGTATGGTTAGGGAGGTTCAGGTCCTACCACTGACTCAGATCAGCACCCCCAAAAGGCAGAAGACTGTACATGTGTTGTAACCCATCGTGTACAACATTCCAAGTATGATGAGGAGTTGAGGGTGACGACTCTAGCCTAGCTAACTCGTTCCTAGTACTAACTCTGGGAGCAGATCTCAGTCTATTTTATAGGAGCCCCGTCTGGCCACACCACTGGTGGTCTGTGAGTAACTCCCTCTTGCCAATCTTCCATACATCCTCTCTCTTTCTCCTTCTGTTCCTGTCTTTCTGGAAGTTCCCGTCTCTGGTCTCCTGGCCATTCAAGTGTGTTCTCAGTCTCATGGTCTACTCCACATGATTCTGCTGTGAGACGGGGAAGATTCAGACTTCTGTGGGTGGAAGCAGGGAGGGAAGGTCCCTGACAGTGATCTGCTCTCTGCGTAAGGCAAGGTTACACTGCAAGGGTTAATCTCCTGCTAGGACAATTTTTTTCCTACCTTCTTCAGCTACATCAGTGTAGTCCTCCTTTCTAGCTTTCAGTTGTATTTTCTAAATTTGCCTTCACTACCACACTACCCTACATAAAGCAACTACCCCAACACTCAATTCCATTAAGTAGATTTATTTTATTGTTGGCAGTTAATATTAGGTAAAATCTATTTGGGAGCTTCCCAGGTGGAGCTAGTGGTGAAGAATCTGCCTGCCAATATAGGAGACTTCAGAGACATGGGTTCAATCACTGGGTTGGGAAGATCCCCTGGAGGAGGGCATGGCAACCCACTCCAGTATTCTTGCCTGGAGAATCCCATGGACAGAGGAGCCTGGCAGGCTACAGTCCATAAGGTTGCAAACAGTCAGTCACAGCTGAAGCGACTGGGCACGGACACATGCATGCAAAATTTACTTGAACTCTCTTACATATGAATTGCCTCCCTCCCCATCTTCCCCCTCCCCTCAACCCCCCCAGTGTAAGCTCCATGGGAACACAGGCAACACCTCTCTCAGGATATTCACTGCTTCATGCCCAATTCCTATCGAGGAGCCTGGCACAAGGTAGTGAGTTTCAGATCTGCATTTCCTGTTGTTGGTTAGTGTTTATCATGTGGGCAGTTCTATTACAACTTGGAAAAAAACTGAATTCAGGAGAAATGTTCCCAGAAAACCTCCTCTTTCTTCTTTTTACCATCCTCCCCAGCTGGAGAATTCAGTCTTCCGGGAATTAACACTCTCCTCCTTTCTCCAGCTCCCACATTCCTGTCTTCTTGCACGTTTTCCTCCTTCTTCCCCTCCGCGCATCTCACTGCCACGACCCCCTTGCTGCATCTGATTGGTTCCCAACTGCGCCAATTCTCCTTCCTCAATCATCCCTCCTCCCCACGTGTAGGAGTTACCGCTGATGTGAAGCCTGTTCCTTCCCAGTACAGTGAGCGGCTGTCATCTTGGGGCATCACACCACTGTGTCTATTAATTCACTCAGTGCTTTTTAGGTCCTTTTAGGGTCTCACATCTTCTCTAGAGTTTGATCAAAGTCATGAGTCCAAGAACATCCATATGGTCTCACACTGATATAAAATATCAGGGCTCTGTATTTTACTACAATATGCACTCTGATTATTTTGTTACAACTATTTATGGGGGACACACCTGTCTCCCTCACTAGCATGTAAGCAGTTCTAGGGCAAGTTTGTATGTTTTATCTTTTTTCTTTAGTCTTGTGTGTAGCACTGTGCTTAGTATGTACTAGCTACTAAAAACTGTCTGTCTACAGACTGTCTACAGTGATATTTAGGTGTAAGGTTAACACAGAGTCAGACACTAAATATCAGTCATGTAAGTAACACCTTCACAATTTTTGGCATCTCTGCTACAACCTGTCCTATTGTTTACTTACTCACCTTTTGGGGTAGATTGTTTACAAAATGATTGCCAAATATTCCTTCCACCCCTGAACACAAGTGCCACTAACCTCCCCTCAAATATGCAAATCTATTTCTCCTCCCTTTGAACCTAGGCTTGTCCTGTCGCTTGCTTAAACCTATAAAATGGAGCAGGAGGAATGCAGTGTGACTTCTAGAACTAGACTTTAAGAGATTTTGCAGCTTTTTTTCCCCCACTGTCTTGGGATCCAGGCACAGTATAAGAAAGCCCAGCCAGACTACAGAATGATGAGACCACACAGAAGGCGGCTGAGCCAACTGCAGTCACTCTAGGTGGGCTACCAGACTCATGTGTGAAGCCATCTTAGGCCTCCTAGTCCCAGTTGAACTCTCAAGTCACAGGAATGATCCCAGGAGACAGCAAGTGAAAAAGAACTGCTCAGCTGAGCCCAGTCAATTCACAGTCCTAATAAATCATTGCTTTTTAAGCCACTGTGTTTTGGAATAGTTTGTTAACACAGCAATAAATAACAGATACACCACTTTTCTTTAAATCAGTTCCTTTTTGAAAACTTTTTTGTTAAAAGAAAATTTTGTCACTTCTATAAATAGAAAATTAGTTTCTTCTCATAAGACTAAACATGATGAAAGAGATACAAAACAATATTACTCACTTCTACCAGATACTGCAGCCTACGGAAGCCTTTGTATTAGTTCCCCAAAAAGATCTCCAAATGTCAGAGAGGTATTAAAGATACACCAGAAGTAAACTGGAACTCTCTCCTTGGTATAAGCCAGGTTGAAAGAAAACATAGTGAAAATAACTTGCTCATTTTGAAGTGCAATATTACGTAGGGTTCTATCACCAAAAATCATTTTTGTGCTGCTATAGATAATAAATAATAATTCAGGGACTAAACATCTACAGCAAAAATTATAGAGGAAGTGACTCTAATGGCTGACACTTGGAAAATGCCGTATTAACCTAACACCTATACATTGAGATAGGCCATAGACAGTTCACATTTTAGTTCTTTCTATACAATTCTGGCTTTCTTTGTGGCTCAAGGGTAAAGAATCTGCCTGCCAATGCAGGAGATGCAGGTTCAATCCCTGGGTCAGGAAGATCCCCTGGAGAAGGAAATGGCAACCCTCTCTAGTATGGTTGCCTGAGAAATCCCACAGACAGAGGAACCTAGTGGGCTATAGTCCATGGGATCTCGGAGAATCAGACACAACTTATCAACTAAACAGCAACAAATACACTATTCAATGCTAACCAGAAAGGGATTTGAATAATAGATAAAACATAATCATGTCCTAGAAATGCTTATGTTCTAGTAGAGAAGACAGGTATGTAAATAGTTATAAGACACTAACCATGGTAAATATAATTAGATTCAATTTAAACTCAAAAGCCCATGGACTCAGACTCCAAATCCTTGACACTGTGTGTAAGAGTTTGAGGGTAGATAGCTATTTCCAAGCCCATAACTTTCATCAGCTTCTCAAAGGAGTCCAGTGGGACATATTTCATAATGTAGGAAACACTGGTTAAGATAATGCATAGTGATGAGTTCGTTTCCATTGTTTCTACCTCAAGACTCTTCCAGATTGTGTGGACACTCACTTTTAGTCTGTAATTCTGAAATCCAAACTCTGACCTTCTCTTTCCTCCCTGTGACTTTTTTCCTTTCTCACATAGCTATGTAAAAGTTCTCTTAAATTCCGTGATGACCAGACTTGCCTCATCACTCCTACAATGTCAACTCTTTGAAGCTAGAGATACATCCTGTAACTTCTTTCCTTCCATTATCAATAAACATCTTTAAATGAAGAACAAACCTCTTAGAACTCCTTTAGAAGGTTTTTCTCTGCCGTCCAGAACTGATTTTGAAACATGTTTTCTATTGCTCAGACTGACGTCCGAATCGGTATTTAATCTGAAATTTGTGCCTAATAAAATGTTTGGGGTGGAGGGGAGCATCAAGTTCTTCCTGCAATATGTTCTATGTGTATATTCATCAATGTCTGCCTGGACAGGCATTTTCTGTCCGTGCCTACTTAGGTCAATGTTGAATATTTTAAACGGTGTGGGGTTTATTGACATAGTGCATAAAGCAGCCTCGCAATGCCCTTCACACACGGGGTCTCGGGGCCTCTCCTGGGCATGAAAGCGCTGCTGTTGATATTTATGCTTTCCTCACTGCTTCTTCTTTAATATTATTCTTCCAACATAGTGATTTTGTTTCTCTCTAGAACATAAATTCAGTGAAAATCAGACACCACTGAAATGTTAGTACTTTCATCAGACTTAAAAAAGAAAAAAAAAAAATTTTCTTTAGCCATGCTTAAAGTGAGTGAGCTAAAGTTTCCTCTGTTCAAAGTTCTTGAAGGTTTGACATTTAAATTTCTTCTAAAATAGTTTTTGCATGAAAAACCAAGAAAGGGAGGACTGTGGTTTGTACCTTGGCATGGAATTTTATACAAGTGGGACGGAAACAGAACATTGGTGTTGAAGCTGTCTGCAGGACTTGCTGGCACTGATCTGGGCGGCAGTGGCCCAGGGTCCAAACAAGCACATCATTCATATGACTAGCTCCAGCTTTTGCCTCATCCTCCGCCTCCACCCCCACCCCCACCAAACGATCAACATATATGGAACTCTTAGCAAAGCCATCATCTCATTCCACCAAAATGATGGATTCTCCCCGTACCCATGCCCGAGCTTCTCCACAAAGAAGGGCACCTCTGGGGCAATGAGCAGCCAAGCAAAGTGAGCACCCACGCAGAACCTTCTGTGAGGGCAGAGGACTAAACATCGTTCATTCTGACACGTTTTCCTGGGGTATGCTTCTGAACCACAGAAGGAGTGAGTGAAAGTTGCTCAGTTGGTCCGACTCTTTGTGACCCCATGGACTATAGAGTCCATGGAATTCTCTAGGCCAGAATACTGGAGTGGGTAGCCATTCACTTCTCCAGAGGATCTTCCCGACCCAGGGATCGAACCCAGGTCTCTGGCATTGCAGGAGGATTCCTTACCAGCTGAGCCAAAATATCTTATTTACATACATAATCATATAGGCATATATATATATTATATATATATATATACACACACACACACAAACACTCTACAATTTACCATTTTTTTCTAAACACTTGTTAACCTAAACTTTCCTTTTTAAGGACTTTTCCGGTGTCATTTAAGTACACTCCTTATTACATGTGTCTTATTCCAGTACCTGAAATGCCCTTTTCATTCGTCTATAGCTCTGAACCTTGTTAATAACACCTCATTACAATTAGGAGTTTGAACGGATTAGCCATGACATGACACCATCGTTTACAGAGACTGAACACATGTGTGTATTAATATGTGTAATAGAAAACACCTGCTGCTTGGAATGTACAGTTCATCTGATACAAAGTAGCAAATTTTGAGGAGTGCATCCCTGTGGGTACTGCTTAGTCATGTCTGACTCTTTGTGACTCCCATGGACTGTAGCCTGCCAGACTCCTCTGTCCATGGAATTTTCTAGGCAAGAATGCTGGAGAGGGCTGCCATTTCCTTCTCCAGGGGATCTTCCTGACCCAGGGATCAAACCCACGTCTTTTGCTCCTCCTGAATTGGCAGGCGGGTTCTTTACCAATTGAGCCATCAGAGAAGCCCTATTTTGAGGAGAACGCATCATAAATAAGGTAATGCCAGGAGCACGCCAAAGTCCTACCTCTTGGGCCCCCCAAAATGATTGCAACAGCAGTCCTTGGAAGAGCAGGAGAGTTGTTTTCAGGCCAAATCCTCACACCTTGTCTCTGAGAGCTTCTTCCAGAAGAGAACCAAACAAATGTGGGTGTGTGTGTGTTTTCCTGAGTTGAGATAGAAAGTTCTAGAAGTAGATGTTTGGTAGTGCTTGCCATGCCAACACAGAAGCTGAATAAAGCAGGGGGCATAAGAAGAGGGTTACACCAGAGGTCCTGGAATGGTTCTTTCCAAGTTCAAAAATCCGCTCTCCTTCTAGGGGCAATTGAATGAGCATTAAAAAACCTGCTTCTCCCCAGATCTAAAACGCAAAAGGAAAAAGTGAAGCATCTACCAAAAAGTGGTGGAAGGCTGAGCAGGCAGGGAGGTGCCGCCCAAGCTCAGTCCCTCAGAGGCTATGGAGAGAGCGGGAGCCTCCAGAGTGCTCTGAGACTTCACTCAGCATCTGGGCATGTATCCCCATCTCCTGCAAATACTGGCGCCCCCTCCACATGGTTAAGAAACACCTCCGTGGTCTGCATGGACTTTGAACTTACACAATCACCCCTGGGGTGGGCCCCAGTGCAGACAAGAGCAGGAGAAAGATGTGGAATCTGAATCTTTGGAAGTAAAATCCCCATTCTCTATCTCCTCCATCCTCCTCTGATGATGATGTGGAAGAATCCAGAAACAGTCAAAGTGTCTGGGGCAGTTCTCTGCTCTACAATTTACTCACAGATGACCTTATGTCAGTAACTAAATTGGTCTGAACGCAAGTCTTTTCTTTTTCCATTATGGTTTATAACAGGATATTGAATATAGTTCCTGTGCTATACGGTAGGACCTTGTTGTTTATCCATTCTATATATAATAGTTTGCATCTGTTATTTCCGTACTCCCAGTCCTTCCTTCCCCCATCCATGCTTCCCCTTGGCAACCACAAGTCTGCTCTCTACAAGTCTGCTCTCTATTTCTCTAAGTCTGTTTCTGCTTCATAGATTGGCTCCTCTGTGTCATATTTTAGATTCCACATATAAGAGATATCATATGGTACTTGTCTTTTCTCTGTCTGACATACTTCCCTCAGTATGTAATCTCTAAACCCATCCATGTTGCTGCAAATGGTATTATTTCTTTCCTTTTTATAGCTGAATAATATTTCACTGTATTTATGTACCACATGCTCTTTATCCATTTATCTGTTGAGCAGCAGTTGGGTTGCTTCCATGTCTTGACGATCGTAAATACTGCTGCTATAAAATAGGGGTGCATGCATCTTTTCAAATTATAGTTTTATCTGTCTGGATAGATGCCCAGAGGTGGGGTTGCTGGATCCTGTGTGAGCCCAAGTCTTTTAAATTGCAAAATGGACAAGAGGGTAGTATTTCCTTAAACAAATTGAGCCCAGGCCAGGGAACAGCCCCTGGACTCGTGTGCCGATGAGAGGAGGGGCAGAGAGGTGGACTTTCACAGACAGCACATGTGCACGTGGGACAGAGGCCCGCAAATGGCACCTCAGTCTGTCAAATACATCAACTGCCAGCCAGAGTCCACCTGAGCAACAATGAGTGGACGTCTGGGCCTCCCCCAGCACAGGGCCCTCTGCGCCCACAACCCTGCCTCACCCCTGTGGTCATAACTGACCGCTTCCTGTCTCTGCCGCTGTGCAATGAGGCCCAGTCCCTCTCACCTCCTCCAAGATAGTGCTCCAAATCGTATACTTACTCTTGCATCGCTGAGCTGTTATTCTCTGTTGAGTCATTCCCAGCACAGAAATGGGCTGTCAGAATCTCTCCCACTTGATAAAATTGTAAAACGTTCCTGGTCCCATATCCTCTTCCAGCTACCACCCCATTTCTCTTCCTTTTAAGAGTAAAACTCCTCTAGAGAGTAGCCTTAGAGCCTGCCTCCTGTCCAACTCCTCCCATTCCTTCTGGAATCCATTCCAAGCTGCTCTCAGCCTCATTACTTCATCAACATAGTTCCTGTCAAAGTCACAGATGACCTCCACGTTGCTATACCCAGCGACAGCTCCCAGCCCTCCCCACCCACCCCATTAGCTACACGCTGGAGGCCTGCTTCTTTCTGAAAACACTTGATTCACTCAGCTTCTGGGACTTCATTCGATTTAGAACCCTAGAATGGTATTCCAGCTCACTCAGAATAAAAACCTTAGAATGGCTTTAAAGGCCTTTTTGGAGTCCTCTTCTGGGAATGGTCTTCTAGATAACCACAAAACTTCTTCCCTCATCTCCTTTAGTTCAAATGTTACCTTATCAGCCCGAGCATCCTTCCCTAGGTAAAATAACTGCCTCCCTTACCCACTTCTTCCCTTGTGCTAAGTCGCTTCAGTCCTGTCCAACTTTGTGCGACCCCACGGATGGTAGCCCGCCAGGCTCCTCTATCTATGGGGCTTCTCCAGGCAAGAATACTAGAGTGAGTTGCCATGCCCTCCTCCAGGGGATCTTCCCAACTCAGGGATCAAACCCACATCTCTCATGTCTCCTGCACTGGCGGGCAGGTTCTTTACCACTAGCGCCACCTGGGAAGCCCCTCCTTCCCTTACCAGAAGATTAATATTACAATTGCCCTTGTAATATATCTTGTATAATTACACTGTTACAGGTTAATCTTTTACATTAATTGGTTTTGTCTACTGCCCTATCCTCAGCACCTACAGCACTGTCTGCGCATAGTAGGGATCCAGGTATTTGGAAAAGTAACTGAATCAAAGAATCCTAAGCCCTGGAAACTGGACAGAAGCTGTGCACATAGCCAGCCTTCAGTGTTCATTGAGAGAGGAAAAGTGGTCAGAACAAAAGTGGACAGAGCTAGGGCCGTTCAGTACACCCTGTTTATACTGGGCTACATAGAGCTCTCCCTGACCAAAGATGAGGCAGGACAAAAGCAATTCGATGCCTTTGAAAAGATTTTGCAGTACCAGGGAAAATGTCAGTGTCCTCTTTGGTGTCCTAAGTAGAGGTGTATGAAAACATGATCTCCATGAAATCAGAGGACAGATATTCAAGAATGAATAGATTACAATGAAAGGAAAAAGCAGAAAGAAAAAAAATATGCAAGGGAATTCAAAATGCCATATCAGAATGAAAGTCTTCCCTTGAAGTAATAATGATTACATTTGGTCCTGCACAAAATCACCTGTAGTATGGATGGATAACTGGAGTAGCTCTTCTGAAATGCAGCACAAAGGCAAAAAGAATGCATAAACAAGAATAAAAGAAATTTCCCAATATATTAACAAGGGTAGAATCTTCAGTGATTTTTTTTCTCCTTCTATATAATTTTTGCTATTTCTAAATTTTCCAAAACATATGTGTAGAATTACAATAATACAGAAAAAGGGGAAAGGGAAAAAATTAAATATATATCTTAAACTGTTCATAGTCTTTGGGTTTTTTGAGAGAGCAGGAAATTATTCCGTAGCTGACTATGCCCCTGCAGTCTAATAAAATAACTCTTCTCCACTGCACCCACTCCAGTATCTTGCCTGGGGAATCCGAGGGACAGAGGAGCCTGGTGGGCTGCCGTCTATGGGGTCGCACAGAGTCGGACATGACTGAAGCAACTTAGCAGCAGCAGCAGCACTCAACTACCTGATTCAGAAGTGCCCATGAAATTTATTCTAGTAGTAACTACTGTAGGACTTGGATTTTTTAATACAACTAGATCTCAGGAAAGTTCCAATACTTGGGGTCAAACTAGGAGCACAAAGAAATCATGAAACTGGCAACACTTTATTTCATAATCCTCTGTTTGTCATAGCAATGGGTATACAATCATTTTGTTTAAATGCCTGTGAGGATGGAGAGTGAGAATTCCACTCAAATGTACACATTTTAAGTAAGGGATAAAAAATGTTCTCGAGCTACTGGACCTAAGTGAGTGTTAGAGCTTTGATGAAAACTCTGCCTCGAGATCCTACAGCCCTAATGTGGTGGCGCTGACTGCTTTGGGCATGTTTCCAAGACTGCAGTTAGGGCTTTCAAACCTCCATTGGCTCTGCTAGTATATAGTGCTATTTCTTTCCCTCCTTCCCCAAATTTGCAAGCTTGTTTCTTCTTAAATGTGCCATGAGATGATGCATGAACGCATTTTATTTCCTCAATGGAAATGTAGATGCTGCACAGCTGTTAGACTTGAAATTACCAGGTGGTACTTGGCATGAACTAAGATGCTGTTACCAGGGTAACCACACATTTTTTCCAGCTATGGCAAGAGCTGCCATGTTTTCTATGCTCTTAGGAATATATGTTATAAAAGGACTGGCTTAGTGTATATGGATATTTACTATTTTAAAAGAGCACCCATTTCTTCATACACCAGCGGAATTTTTTTCATCTGTCTTTCTCTTTTTAAATGAACTTTTATTGGAGGTTAGTTGCTTTACAATGTCATGTTAGTTTCTGCGGTACAGCAAAATGAATTAACACCAAATTCATCTAGCCCCAAACTTTTATCTTTTGGGGGCATTAGGTCTCATTTTCCTTTGCCAATAGAATTTTAAGGATCCAGTAATAACTCATATTTTATGCTACCCATAATGTACTGGTGCATCTCATGTCATACATTCAGTTCAGTTCAGTTCAGTCGCTCAGTCGTGTCCGACTCTTTACAACCCCATGAATCGCAGCACGCCAGGCCTCCCTGTCCATCAACTTCCGGAATTTACTCAAACTCATGTCCATCGAGTCGGTGATGCCATCCAGCCATCTCATCCTCTGTCGTCCCCTTCTCCTCCTGCCCCCAATCCCTCCCAGCATCAGGGTCTTTTCCAATGAGTTAGCTCTTCGCATGAGGTGGCCAAAGTATTGGAGTTTCAGCTTCAGTATCAGTCCTTCCAGTGAACACCCAGGACTGACCTCCTTTAGGATGGACTGGTTGGATCCCCTTGCAGTCCAAGGGGATCTCAAGAGTCTTCTCCAACACCCCAGTTCAAAATCATCAATTCTTCGGTGCTCAGCTTCTTCACAGTCCAACTCTCACATCCATACATGAACACTGGAAAAACCATAGCCTTGACCAGACGAACCTTTGCTGGCAAAGTAATGTCTCTGCTTTTTAATATGCTATCTAGGTTGGTCATAACTTTCCTTCCAAGGAGTAAGGGTCTTTTAATTTCATGGCTGAAGTCATGGTGCAGCTGATTTTTACAAAGGTTAAATAGATATGTACAATCTGATCAGTGGGAGCTTAAATACTAATAAGTTACATATACAAATTTGAAAAGTGCCATATCCCCAAATCATATTAAAAAATGATTGCTGTAAAACATTGGTTAATTATGAATTAATTATGAATTGCAAAGTAGGTCATAAAATCCCAAACTTGCAAGTAAGGAGGCTGAAGATCAGAGAAGTTATTGCCTAAGGAAAGTGTAATAACAAGCAGTGAATACTAGGGTGAAGATTCAGATCCAGATCTTTCCAGATTCCAAAGTCCTTGCTTCTTCCTCACCACTTCAGACTGTCAAAATTCATAATTAACCAATGTTGGGTCTTTCATCGATAAGAGACTTGGCCACCTCACTCTGCTTTATATAATGGCAATCAGTGACCAATGATTCTTTCCCCTCCTGATCAGTGTCAGTAGCTGGTAGCAGCTTCTTCAGTTCCTGATGACACAGGAGGAAGTCCCAGCATTGTTTCACTGGCCAGTGTGCAAGGCAAGATTGGAGAGTGTCCTACTTCATCTATACCACTCCCTGGCACTGCTCCAAACTGCTTTGCCCCTCAGAGTCCTCAACATGAATCACACAAACTTTGGGATAGGATTTAAATTAGTCTGTACTTCTTTGGAAACTTCAGGCTTGTCACTACCTCCATCCCAAGTGTAGGAATCTTACAGAGCTAGGAGAATATTATATATTATCTTTACATTCCTATCACATGTTTAATACCTACTGGCACTCAAAAATATCTTTATCAAAGTGCAATAATGTAGAGCCCATGACAGTTATCTCTGTCTTCATCAATTGCTGACCATAAACTCAGAGCAGTTTATGCATACTTGCATACTTTGCATGTTCTGGTTCAAATGATCCCTATAGCAATCTTGCAAAGTAGGCCATAAAATCCCAAACTTGCAAGTAAGGAGGCTGAAGATCAGAGAAGTTATTGCCTAAGGAAAGTGTAATAACAAGCAGTGAATACTAGGGTGAAGATTCAGATCCAGATCTTTCCAAATTCCAAAGTCCTTGCTTCTTCTTCACCACTTCAGACCGTGTCAAAACCTTCAAGTTTAAAACCATAAATATAATGTGATTATTTGTATTTAGGGATATGTATTTACAAATTGCCATGTGTCCATATGTTGAACAATTCAATCATTTACTCAAAATGCATTAAATGCCTATAATGTGCTAGGCACTGACTGTCCTTAAAAGCAGTTCAGAATTAACATAAGTGGCAACACACCCAGAAAAAAGTTAGAAAAAGTGAAAATGTCAAGTTAACTGGGGCACATAATATGCAAAACAAAACAGACATTCAAGGTTCTCTGACTGATTTACTTGGAAAGGCTAGATATACTAACTACTTAAATTTTGCTCCAGAGTTGTTTTACTGTCCTTTGTCTCGTCTGAGTTGAAAATCCCAAGAATTTTAAATCATTCCAAAAGTTTTCACTAAATAAATTGGGACAAATTCACAGGCTAGCTACCAAGGTATGTGTTTCCCACCACATGAACTATGCTACACATAACTAAGCAAGTGAAAGATGTTCTTAAATTGGTGTACTGGTTAGCGGGAAACAGGGGGACAAATATCTTTTTTTAATCAAAAAAGGGTAAAAAATAAAGCATGTTTCTCTTCCTATGTCCTTTAGGTAGCAGAGTAGACAGCACTCCACTTTGCCAGTTTGTAAAAATGAAGAAAATCATCATAGCCCTCTCGAAAGCTCAGGTTGATTAAATGTGATAACGCATTTGAAAAGTACTTTAGAAACTGGAATGTGTTGAGTACATACTACTTACTATTAAATAGAAATCTGATAATAGAAACAACTGTTTCTAGAGTTATGCTTATACCACAAATGAGCTAAAAAGCAGAGTTCCTACTCATTTCAGAATGTAAAAAAAAACATAGGGCAGGAGATGGGAATGGAAAGGAAAGGTTTCTAAATGAATAAAGGATAAGAATAGAACCAATAGAAGTTCTTTCAAGTTTCGCTGAGAATGAGAGTAAATATATTTGAGACAATATAACTCTGAAATGCCTTTTTACATATGGCACTCTCCCTGACGGGCTAGTAGAGATATTAATTGATTCCAGAGATGATGACCACTGAAACTGTAATAGAAGAATCTGCGGAGGTAATGTCAAAGAGTCAAGACTTTCTGCTATGTTTGGTTGAAGTCCAGACTTTAATGTGATTTTAATCTATTGCATGTCCAATGAAGAATTTAACTGACGATAATACTGAAAAGATATATTGAATGAGAAACAAGCGAGGCCAAAACCCACAAATCTTGTGAGGCCACTCTTGACATGATTTTATGTCAATAGACTGACTGGTTATTAGCCAGGGCCTTCACCAAGTACTTGGTCTTTCAGCTTGTAAATCATTGGAAATAGAATAAAAAGCATCATCTTAAATTTTAAGTGCATGTAGATAAAACAAACCAACGGCATCGTAGAAATATGATTTCTGGCTAAACGGGTCTAATATTCTGATGCCTTTCTCCTCATTTTTAGACACATATAGAGTTTGGCAGGATCTTAACCCTAAATTAACTACCTTAGTAAAACCTCTGATAGAAAACAGTCTTGGACTGTCAGCAAGATGCTTGTGGATTATCTTAAGTAGTAATTAACAACTGCCCAATGGATTCAATGACAAAAACCACTCAACCATCTCTTCCCCAGCTCCAAATATTTAAGTAGACTATGATCAAACCAAATGCACAGCACATCTGAGTCGAGGCATAGGAGGTAATATTCAAACACCTGCTTTCAGGGCTACCACATTCAACGTGCAGTCTGTGCACCACACCAAATGCTGGGTGGAGGAAGGGGTGGGGGCTGAAATCCAGCCTGTATTCCACTAGTCAAGCCCTGCACCTGGGATGGGCCTGCATCCACCAGGAAGAAGGGAGCCTTCTCCAAATCAAAAGCCCATGAGTCTGAAGGGCTGCAAGACTAGCTGTCACAAAACTGTCATAGAGACTAGTGGGCCTTACCTGACTGACTCAGTAATGAGTCCCTAAATGATATGGGGAAAAAACATGACTTTTTCCATTTTCTCCAGAGTAAGCCTTGCATATGATCAAACTACAACTGCTTGACACTCCACACACTGACTAAGGCCCATCTCACACTGAAGGGTACTACCAAGGGCCTTTATCTCCAATTGGAAATAATATAAACAAATCAGTATGTAGCAAGGCCCCCACCTGGGGCTCTAAGCAATAGCCTTCACACTCTGCTACATGATCCTCATCTTCTTGTCCTCCAGTCATAGTCCCAGTCTGATAGAAGCACCTAGAAGGTGCTTCATAAGAGGGGATAAATCACAAGGATCATCTTCCTTTTAACTTTAACAAGTGATATATTGCTTAAACTGCTACTTGATATTAGCATCTCTGACATGGCAAAGACAAAATTTGAGATTTTTTTGTTTAAAAAAACACTAGCACAATGGTTAACATGAGCTAGGCAGGATTCTAAGTGCTTTCTTTGCAAGTACAAACTCATTAAATCCTCAGCAGTTTTTATTCCACTTTACATTTGTGAGAACCAAAACCCACAGCTATTAACAAACAGAACCAAGAATCAAGATAGTCTGTCTAGACCCAGAGTCCATCCCTTGGTCTGGATTGCCTTGGAAAGATCAGGAAATGGCAACCCACTCCACTATTCTTGCCTGGAGAATCCCATGGAGAGAGAGGAACCTGGGGGGCTGCAGTCCATGGGGTTGCAAAGAGTCTGACACAAGCATAGCATAGTTGCCACTCTATTTGCAACAAAACAGTCACCTCTGAAAAACATATTTACCAGTCCTTCCATGTTGTAAATAATGCCCTAGGTTAAAGTCTGGCAAATAAATGCTGTGGTCCTTGAAGCCAGATATAATACCTAGTTTTTCTTTCTTTCTTCCTTTCTTTTTTTTAGTGTTTTAGATATCTTACCAAAAGAGTTTATCAGGATGCAATGTTCTCAAGTAAACAGAGACCAGCTAAGAAGATCTGCTTTATATTCAACAGAATCCATAATTTTTGCAATCTGAAATAATTTAAACAAGATGAAACACTCACCCTCATCTTCCCTCTCTTGGGGAACAAGGGATGCAAAAATCCCACTCTTAGTAATCATCTGACCTGTCAGAGAAAGCATTCAGCAACTTTTCTCTCCAATACTTTGTAAATTCAGGTTACAAAGTTTATGAAGACAAAAATTTCAAATTATGTTAAAAAAAAAAACATAAGGAGTGGTGGGGGAGAGTTTTAATGACTTTTCAT
Organism: Cervus canadensis; assembly: GCF_019320065.1. Taxonomy (NCBI): domain Eukaryota; kingdom Metazoa; phylum Chordata; class Mammalia; order Artiodactyla; family Cervidae; genus Cervus; species Cervus canadensis. The sequence continues at coordinate 22,365,367 of NC_057410.1, read as the reverse complement.
GAAATTTCAGAATCACAAGCAGCGTGATTAGTTAAAAGGAAACTAGAATACTACTTTCCAGATATATGTTCTCTTTACTTTTCAAAATGAAATTTCCAGGACAAAGGAACTTTGTCAGTAAGTCAGTACTCAAAATGGATTTCTAATTGTAGTCAAAGATATATGTATACATGAGCATGTGTGTATGTGTTAGTCGCTCAGTCATGTCCAACTCTGCTACCTGATGGAGTATCTGTCCATCCTTCTGTCCAACCCTCTGTCCAGCCCTCCATCCATGCGATTCCCCAGGCATAAGAATACTGGAGTGAGTTGCCATTTCCTTCTCCAGAAGGTCTTCCTGACCCAGGGGTAGAACCTGGGTCTCATGCATTGCAGGCAGATTCTTTACCACTGCGCCACCAGGAAGCCCATGATTGCTTGTACATATGTGTAAATATACAATACTTTGGCCACCTGATGTGAACAGCCGACTTATTGGAAAACACCTTGATTCTGGGAAAGACTGAAGGTAGAAGAAGAGGGCGACAGAGGATGAGATGACTGGATGGCATCACCAGTTCAACTGACATGAACTTGGGCAAATTCTGGTGAGAGACAGGGAGGCCTGGTGTGCTGCAGTCCATGGGGTTGCAAAGAGTCAGACATGACTTGGCAACTGAACAACAACAACAATGTGTAAATATATGTTTTATCTGGTTATAATCAGGTAACTTGAAGTACACTGCAAAGTAAGGCCAATTTAGAACCAACTTTACAAAGTAGCTAGAAATTACTAGTTAATCAACTAACTTCTGGTTCTCCAAAATTGAAAAAGTAGATTTTTGGCTTAATGAGTTAAAAACATTAAGTGCTAGGTACTTTCTGAGAGCACATCTGGAATCACTTTCTCCAGAACTGTTGTATAATGAGGTGCTAACATAGCCAACTATGGCTCACCCCCCACTGAAACTAGTGTGTGTGTCCTGGACTTAACCCCTTTCAGTAGCAAGTTCAAATTCCAGAACGGCTTGTCCAGGGATCATGTTGGCAGGAATGTGCTTGTCTTGGAAACCTTCAGAGCCAAATATGCTCATCCTTAAGAAAAGCAAGTCCTGCAGATAACGGGACTGACAGCATTCTCAGATGTCTCAGAACGGCTGCTTCTCACACATCCTTACCCTCTTTTCAATATCAAGCCCATGTTCTCTTTAGCACTACTTGCAAAGCAAAAGGCAATAAGCAAGAAGTGGTAATAAGTCCTGACAAAATATCCACCAGACCAAGATATCTGGGGAGATGCAATTTGGGGAAGAGAAGGGCAATTTTTCACTATGGCAATGATGAAGTCTGTGAATGTGCCATAGATCTTATGGCTGTCAAATCACAGGTTTTCTGGTAGGTACAGATTTATCTAATCGCTGAATAATACAACTTATTAATACTCATGACTCTACTCTCTGAAGTGGATGAGAACACTGGAGACCTGTGTTCTGCCACCAATCTTGCAGTAGGTCATCTTCCTGCCTGGCCTCAGATGTTTCCCTTCATAAAATAAGACTAAGCAGATAATCTCTAAAATCCCTCCCAATTCAGAAAAAAGTGAAAGTCACTCAGTTGTGTCTGACTCTTTGCGACCTCATGAACTGCAGCCTGCCAGGCTCCTCTCTCCATGGAATTCTCCAGGCAAGAATACTAGAGTGGGCTGCCAGTCCCTTCTCCAGGGCATCTTCTTGACCCAAGAATCAAACTCAGGTCTTCTGCTTTGCAGACAGATTCTTTACCCTCTGAGTTACCAGAGAAGACTCCCAATTCAGAAGTTATGCTATATTCAGTTTTTTACTGAATCTCAAATACATGTATGCATATATAAATACATGTATGTATATATATGCATGCACACACACACACACACACACACACACACACACACACACAGAAAGAATCCAAACAACCCGCTGAAAATTAAAGTAAGCAGTTCAGTTCAGTTCAGTTCGGTTGCTCAGTCAAGTCTGACTCTTTGCTACCCCATGGACTGCAGCATGCCAGACTTCCCTGTCCATCACCAACTCCACAAGCTTGCTCAAACTCATGTCCATCGAATCTAGGATGCCATCCAACCATCTCATCCCCTTCTCCTTCTGCCTTCAATCTTTCCCAGCATCAGGGTCTTTTCCTATGAGTCAGTTCTTTGCAACAAGTGGCCAAAGTATTGGAGTTTCAGCTTCAGCATCAGTCCTTCCAATGAATATTCAGAACTGATCTCCTTTAGGATTTACTGGTTGGATCCCCTTGCTGTCCAAGGGACTCTCAAGAGTCTTCTCCAACACCACAGTTCAAAAGTATCAATTCTTTGGGGCTCAGCTTTCTTTATGGCCCAACTCTCACATCCATACATGACTACTGGAAAAACCATAGCTTTGACTAGATGGATAAAGAAGATGTGGTACAATGGAATATTACTCAGTCATAAAAAGGAACAAAATTGGGTTATTTGCAGAGATGTAGATGGACCTAGAGACTGTCATACAGAGTGAAGGAAGCCAGAAAGGGAAAAATAACTGTCGTATACTAACACATATATGCGGAATCTAGAAAAATGGTATAGATGATTTTGTGTCTAGAAATAGAGACACAGACATAGAGAACAAATGTATGAACACCAAAGAGGAAATGGGGGATGAGAGGGAGAAATTGGGAGATTGGGATTAACATATATACTCTATCAACACTATTTATAAAATAAATAACTAATGAGAACATACAGTATTGCACAGGGAACTCTATTCATTAAATGTTTTAAGTTCTCATATGGTAAATATCAATAGGTTAACTCACATGAACAAAACTCTTCATGGTCCTCAATAATTTTTGAAAGTGTGTGTGTTGAGGTGGGGGTTGGGGGGAAGGAGGGTTGTCCTGAGACCAGAAAGTGTGAGAATTGCTAGAGTAGTGATTAAGATCACAAACCGCAGAGCCAGACTGACTGAGTTCAAGTCCTCCTTCTACCACTTAGGAGTTGTGTGACATTGGGAACAGGTGTTCAACATCTCTGTGCCTCAATTTCCTCATCTACTGAATGGGGATAAAAATAAGAGTGTTTATGTCATTGGACTGTCATGAGGCTTAAATGAGCTGATACATGTACTGTGCTTAGAACTATTGACAGTACCCAGCATTCTCTTTCGCATCCTTCCCTTCCTCTTCACCCACCACCTCTCCCCTGTTCATTCTCTTGTTTTCATTCCCTCTCTCTCTCCTTCTCCCCTCACCCCCCAACGCCATTTTTATTTGTTTGGCTTTATTTGGTTTGGTTTGATTTGCTCTGTTCTAACTACTGCTTCCTCTGCCTTAGGCCAGCAAGTAGCTGTGACTGGCACTGCTACCCCAAGAGTTAAAGGCTTAGCTGCCCAGGACCCCTCAGAAACACAACCACCGTTTTCCTCCCCCTTTGCTGTGGCAGTCAGTTGTACTTTGAATCTGCCCTTCACAGAAGCTCCATCAGCAAAAGACAACTGGAAAATCAAAGTAAGCAACGTTAAGTTTTTTAAAACATGCTATGTCAGATGAATTAGGATGTAAAGTAGAAACTTTAGCCTTAGGAATAATCAATGAAACAGAAGATGGATGAAGGGGGAAAATGCAAGCAATTACATTCATTCCTTAAAGGAAAAGGTGGTATTTATACAAACTCTTGCCAAATTTGAACTATTTTCTTTCACAACCTTCCATTTCCTTTTTAAAATCTTTTTCCATCTCCCAGAACACCTCCGCAACCCTCAGATCCTTCAAACCATCAACTAGCTTACATACTCTGATGAACCAGATTCTGACCATATGCACATTCGAGGGCCATTTAACCTTGGGGTGGGGTGAGTTGAATTTTATTAAGATATATAATCATGGTCTCTTGTTTTATATTAATTTTCTAATCTATATTTTCACATAAAGTTTCCTTTAATTCCTGACAATCAGCATGTTATTATTCCTATTTTACAGTTTAAAAAACTGAGTCTTAGAGATAGAGAAGTGAGACCACAAAACTGAACTACAAATTAAACTGGAGAACTGTAAAAGACTGGGGGAGTGGGAGAGAAACAGAAATTCAACAAGGAGGGGCGGAGCCTCACAGAGAAAGGTGGAACTAGACTATTTTAGTCAGGGGGGTTACCACTTAGGCAAATCTGCTCTACTGTAGAAATAACCTCTGTCAATTCCCCAGGGTTTTCCTCAGCGTCTTTACTGCCTCTACAATTCAAGCTATCCATTCTCTAAAAATTCCAAGATTTATTTATTTGTTTATTGACTAATTTTTTTGTACTATGACTACTTTGGCAATACTGTTCTAAGGAGGAGATTAAGGAAGGTACACCAGTGTGTTTTATATTTGGGCTGCTTCTGAATAGAGTGTTTGTAAATTGAGAACTGTCTCTACGGTATGTGTGATGTCATTAAATATATATTTGGTCAGTCCAAAACTATCTGGCATATGTCCTTTACCAACATTACTGAGTATTCTAGTTTCTCAATCACGCGAGCTTAAAATGCACAGCCGAATCTAATGAATGTCAAACTTGTGCAGTGACTCAAAGTTGATCAGAGTATTTTTAAACAGAAAAAAATTAAGATTCCCAAAGGACTGACTGAGTGCATATTCACATTAGGGGTATACAAAGAGGAATACTTTTGAACCATCTGTTCTTCTGAATACTTTTAAATGTGCATTAAACACAACTACTAAGGAAAAATCTTTATCTATGTGCAATAACACACATCTTAGAGAGGAATGTGCTGTCCTTTGTATGTAAAAGAACTGCTGTGAAACCTGAAATACTTTTTAGTAATAGTGATATATTTAAGTTAATAAAACTAGGCCCTTTTACCTACTTTTTGTAACTTACCAGCTCTGTCCAATAGTACCTTCTGCAATAATGAAAATCTCTTTATCTGTACTCACCAATAGAGGAGCCACTCCTCACATGTGCTATTAAGTCCCTGAAATATGGAGTAACTTAATTTTTAATTTTATTTTAATCAATTTAAATAGTCTCTTGTGGCTAGTGGCTGTCTTAGAGTTGTCAGGTTTCCTTCAGCAATTTAAAAAAAAAAAAAGGAAAATCCTGTGCTTCTGTCATTCTAAAGATTGCAAGTTGTGAGGTCAGGATTAAGGCGGGGATTATTAATTGGGTGCAGAAATAAAGTTAGCTAACCTGACACAAAATTTTTCAGGTTGCTTTGTGCTCATTTAATAAACATTAAAAACTGTTACGTGCCAAATAACAAGCGGGACAATAGGATCTATACACACACTCAAAATATACAGCTAGTTTGTATCTAGTGGGAAAGGAAGGGAGGAAGAAAACAAGGAAATGTAAGAAAGGTGGAAAGTGGGAGGGGTTTGGATGGAGACTGCATTCACAGTGGGTATACTGGTCTCGTGTGTGCTCAGTTTTGTAGCCCGCCAGGCTCCACTGTCCATGGAATTTTCCAGGCAAGAATACTGGAGTGCATTGCCATTTCCTACTCCAGAGAATCTTCCTGACCCAGGGATCAAACCCACATCTCTTGCACCTACTGCATTAGCAAGTGGGTTCTTAACCACTGTGCCACCTGGGAAGCCCCTATTGGTCTCACAGTTTGTTATAATCTCAACTCAGTACATCCCAACAAGACCAGGCTTACCAGTAAACTCATCCTTTTAACTAGTATTGCTAAGCTCCTTCTTAAGACAAACAACTATGCTGAGATCTGGAGACACACTGTTAATGAGGACAGAGTGCCCCTCAGAAATTTAAGAATCTCCTGGGAAGTAGAGTCAGGCGAGCAAGCAATGAGAATACAATGTACCACCACAGGCATAGATTCTAGGCGCCACAGGAGCATACAGAAGAGGCTTCTAACCCAGTCGTGGAGGGTCAGTTCAAGGGCAGAAAAGAAGGTTCCAGGAAAAAAAAAAAATACCCTGGAGTATCTTCCCTATTTAATCCACCTAATATTTATGTTTCTTTTTGGAAATTTCATTTGGCATTGTGTCATCGATCACTTCAAGGGTGTTCACTTCTTGAGCACATTTAATCAATATATATTTTTCAAACTGATGATTGAAGAGCTTCATTGTCATTTTCCTGGAGGGCTCACCATGCTCTTGGGGCTCAAGATACACGAAGACAAACAAGTCTCCAAACAAAAATAAGCTCCTAGGTCAAAAAGTTCAATAATCTTACATGTAAGAAAAGCATAAAACTGCCCCAGAATGTATGGTTTGTTCTCAAGAGTTTCTATTTTAAATTGTGTGTGGTTTTCTAACCACATTAAATTCAGACATTTCTCCAAAATAAACTTCAGGAAGGCTAAATAAGTAAAAGGAAAATAATCCCCAACAAAATGTAAATTTCATGTTTCAGTACAATCATGCTTGTTAGTAGAGTGTTTCTATAACACTGTGGCCACAATATGGATTTTACCTCAGACAGTTTTGGGTTCAAATCCCACTTCTTCCACTTACAAGCTGAAAAGAGCCTTGTCATCTAACTTGACTGTGCCTCCATTTCCTCATCTCTAAGGAATGAAGTAAGCTGAATAATGGGACAATAATAGTTCATACTTCACACAGTGGATGAACTAAAGAGTTGCATATTTATAAACAACTGACTCAAGTAGTATATGAACATTAGCTATTCTTATTAATTACAATAATTCTAATTACAGAAGCCTATAAGAAAAAAATGCAGTTCTGGTGGGAAAGTTAAAACCAGTGTGGAAAATCAGGGACCTCGGGCAAATCCCAGTCTGGGCTTTTTTCTCAAGGTGGGAGTGAGAGGAAAATGCCCCCAGAAGAGGCTGTTAGGAAACCTGAACGTAGCAGATCCATAAGGCTGTCTTTTCAGGCAAAGCAGTCGGTAAACAAAGATCTTAACTTTCTAATTTGGTCTAGTATTTTCTTTTTCTCTTTTTTTAATTTGCTTCCAAGACTTTGATGGAATGACTTCAGGAGAAGGAAACGGTCACAGTTACTAGAAAGAATCTCTTTTAAAAAAAACAAAAAACACGAGAGATGAAACAGTTGGGAGTATCTCTGTAACAAACGTTTCCTTCCTTACAAGAGCAGAGATGGGGCGGGGTGTCTGGGTAACGTCTATTCAAGGCAGTAGCAGGATCAGAGGACATTTTTGATAGGCCAATTTCGATTTCCAAAAGTCTTAACGGGGGACCATCTGGAACCTGCTGCACAACAAATCCCACATTCACCGAAAGCCTCGAGGATTTCCTGGTGGGTCCGGGAGTTTCATCTGAAAAATACCAGTGCCTTCGGGACTCCCCGGGCACAGGGGATGGATTAAGGCCTCACCCTTTCGTCCCTCCCTCCAGTGCAGGCTGTCAAAGCCACACTTCCCCACGGCAGGAGCCACGTACACAAGCATCGACAGCTGCCAAAAGGGCGTGATCACTTTCCAGGCCGCAGTCTTCCGCAATGCATCCCCACGCGGCCAGGCGAGTCCGCGAAAACTCCGCGGGGCCTCGAAGTTCCCTGCGGCTTTCCTCAAAGAACCCCAGATTAGCCCTGATGTTTAGGGCTCTCTAGGTTTTCCACGTCGCAGACGCGGGCTGGGCGCGTCCCGGGCGAGCCCGGCTGGCGCGCACTTGGCAGCCTCCCAGCTGGCCGAGCTGGACGGAGGAGGGGGGTTGGTGGGGCCGAGATAAACGGCCGGCCCCCGCACCTCTAGCTTTCTCTCCAGTTTCCCTCCGCTGCCCTGCGCTGCCCTGCCTGGGACCCGGGAGGCGGCGCCTGTTGAGTCACGGTCACGTGGCCCTCGATGCGCAGAGGCTGGCAGTGCTTCGGCGGCTTGGTCGCTCGGGGCTCTAGTGGAAAATTTTCAGAAACCTACTGCGGCTGCGCGCCCGAGGCCCCGCCCCACCTCCCTCCCCTCTGTCCCCCTCACCGGCCCCGGCCCCCAGCCTTCCGGCCGCGGCCCGACCCGCCTCTGCAGAGGTTCCTTTCTCCCCCGGGAGCAGCGCTCTGCGCGCCCCCCCCGCTGCCGGCCTCCTGGCTGGCGCCGCCCGCGTCGTGGCCCTCCGGCCGGCAGTCTTCGCTTCCTTCGCGCCCCTCCTTGGAGCTCCGAGCCGCCGCGCGGCCTTGCCCGCGACCTTGCTTGTACCCCGCTGGCATCCTGAAAGGCGAGGAGCGGCGTCTTGGCGCCTCCGCCTTCGCCTGTGGGGCGCCGCAGCCCCCGCGGCCCCGCCACCTCCGCTCCGCGTGATACGGGTCCCCCCACACCTTTCAGGGGAAGGATGGAAGACAAAGGGAGGACACGGTTCCGATGGGCGTCTTGCCTTCCACTCATTCAACGCCCTGCACTGCGTCGTCGTTCAGACACAGCGTGTCGTCGGTCTCTATTGTAGTTCACTTACCCCGCTCTCCACCTGGAAAACAAGTTGTTTTATCTGTCCCTGACATTCCCCTCTTCGTTTCCCCAGCCACGAATAAAATGTATTCCCGAGACAGCAACTTTGGGGAGTTTGTTGACTTCACCCACCCAGGGTTGACAAACGGTACTCAAAAGGGATGTGCTATGTGCATGGTTCACTTCAAGAGAGCAAACAAAATTTAACAATTGCGGGGACTGGTGGGCTCTGGACTGTTCTTGCGAATGGGTGTCGCTGAATGGGGAGAGGGGTTGAAAAGTGGCGTTGGTACACCAGGTGTCCCATGACGAGGTTAACTTGGAGGTGGACCCAGGCACCTTAATCTGACACATGGTGCCAAATATTTCAGTCAAAACAGTAGTTTTACCTGAGTAAAGATCCCAGAACCAAGCCCAGATATAAAAATGCTTTTCATCTAAGAACCAGAATTGTACATATGTTAATTTTAATAAAACCTTATTTCAGTGTCTTATTGCCCTGGGCAAAGAAAGAGCGGGAAATTGAAGACCAGGAGTAAATGTCCATCTTGACCCCAAATGGCTGAGCGGTAAAGAATCCGCCTCCCAATGCAGGAGACAGAAGGGACATGGGTTTGATCCCTGGGTGGGGAAGACCCCCTGGAGTGGGAAATGGCAACCCACTGCAGTATTCTTGCTTGAAGAATTTCATAGAGGAGTCTGGTGGGCTACAGTCCATGGGGTCACCAAGAGTTGGATACCACTGAGCTTGCAGGCATATATCCCTCAGTCGCTGTCGTTTTTCTCTGGACTGAAAACAGTCTGAAAACAGACTGCTAACAATTAAAAACTAAAAATAAATTTTAAATCGCTTTATTATAGAAAATTATGAGTGAAATTTTAAAGTTACTTACTACTAATTAGCAGATGTTAACTTATCCCGTGAAAGAACTATTGTCAGTTAAAAAATCTGCCATCTTCCTGACACTGTTTTTGTTCATATTCATTAGTATATACCACGCCTACCAAAATGGACTCTTCCAGGGTCTCAGGAAAAGGCCAGTGTGTAAATACCACAAAAAGATCTTTAATCAAGTCATTCCTTCCCCTTTTATTTGGGGAGGAAATGAGATAAAACAGAGTACTGACACTCTGGGTAATCGTTCTACAGTCCTGACATAATTAAGTATACTTATACTAACAGGTTTGTAAAGCTAAATATTTCTAAGAAGTTTTTTAAGATTGAATTTCTGTGGACACCACAATTTTCTTTTTCTGGATGAGAAGGTGTGCACTTGCAAAACATTGCCTGCAAACATACAGATTCACAATATAAAGTGGTTTTTTTGCATATTACCTAATTCTGGCCAATAGGATCAGAGATATCCACAACAGTACTTTCAGGAAATATTACCTCTCAGTAAAAATGATTCACAGAATTGACACTTCTTTCTTTTTCAGTGGACGTGGCCCCATCTACCCAGGAGCCCTGAAACCACTGCAGCCAACATGCGCCCGTTCCAGGAGCTATCTCTGCATCTTGAAGACGACAGAATGAAAAGATGGTGACCTCTCAGTCTTTGAGGAGATTAAAAGGCCAAGAATTAATTCTAGGACTGCTCTATCTGTAGACTTTCTATTATATGAGATACTAAGTGTCATTATTTAAGTCACTGCTAATTGCATATTGTATGTCTTACAATAAATAGTTTTCTGCAACTGACAACCTCTCTGGGTGGTACCTAGCCTCCAGAAAGGCCCCAGTGATCCTTACCTCCTGGTACTCATGTCTTTGTATAATCCCCTTCTACACTGAATCTAGGCTTGCTTTTGTGACTGGGAGAATGTGGTGGAAATATAGTGTGACTTCCAAGTCTGCTTTATAAAGACATTGCAACTTTTGCCTTGATCACCCTTGGATAACTTGCTCTGGAGTCAGCCAGCTACCATGTCATGAGGACACCAGTCGGGCTTGTGAAGAAGCCTTCTTGGAGAAGGGTCAACTGGCCAGTACCAACTTGCCAGCATGTGAGTGAGTGACCTTAGAAACAGATCTTTCAGCCCTAGTCAGGCCATCAGATAGCTATACACATAGTTGTCAGATTACTACAACCTCATAAGAGATTCCAAGCTAAAACACACAATTGAGTTGCTCTCAAATTTCTGATTCATACAAAGTTTGAGAGTTTCAGCCACTGAGTTTTGAAATAATTTGTTCCACAGCAATTACTACCTAGTAGAGTACCCTTCGATACCAGAAAAACGCACCAAAGTCCCCAGGGTGCTCCGAGTTAATACTATTTGGGGGGCCTAGGAGCTGTCTTAAAAACAACCCTGGAAAGAACTAACATAAAATCAAGTAAATGGACAACACAAAAAGAAGTGCCACAAAAAGATATTTTAAAAGCACAATGTTCAAAATAGAATGAGACCACTTTCAAATGGGAGTATCAAATAAAGAAAAATTAATTTAAGGTGGGTGTCAAAGGAAATCGTTTAGATATATATTAACAGCAGGGACAAGGAGGTATAAAGAATATTCCAAGCAGTGGGTATCACTTAAATGAGAAATGGTTTCTAGTGAGAACAGTGGCAAAACCATAGGGTATAAGAAGAGAAATGTATTAGTTACTTATGGCCAGTAATAAACTATAGCAAAACTTAGTGGTGTAAAATGATAAACATTTATTATCACTTATTTCCGTGGGTCAGGAATCCAGGCTGGGCTTAGTTGGGTCCTCTCACAAATGTATTAGCTGGGGCTGCAGTCATCTCAGGGTTCAACTGGGCAGGATCAGCTTCCATGCTTACTTTTGTGACCTTCAGGCCTCCCTGGGCTGTTGCCAGAGACTTATTTCCTTGCCCTGAGGGTATCTCTGTGGGACGGTTCACAAGATGGTAGCTGGTTTCCCTCAGAGCAAATGAGGGAGAGAGCAAGAGAGAACAAGATGGAAGCCAGAACTCTGTGTAACCTAATCTTAGAAGTAACATACCATCGCTTTGCTGAATAGAAGCGCATCATTAGGTCCAATCCACATTCAAGGAAAGGGGGTCACAAATGAGTATGAATATCAAGTGAGGTTCGTTGAGCTCCATCTCAGAAGCTGCCTACCACAAGAAATAGTGGGTGATCAGGGTGGAAACAAAGGCTAGTGCCAGACTTTCCAGATGGCTTCAAGGGTTAAGAAACCACCTACAGTGCAGGAGACACAGGAGATGCGGGTTCAGTCCCTGGGACACGAAGATCCCCTGGAGAAGGGCATAGCAACCCACTACAGTCTTCTTGCCTGGAGAATCCCATGGACAGAGGAGCCTTGTGGGCTACAGGTGAAGCAACTGAGCACACACGCAGGCCATAGACTAGGGCCACGTCAAAGAGAGCCGTGAAAGCCAACCTGAGGATGGCTGGGCATGAGGGACGTGTGCCTGCATGCTCAGTGGTGTCTGACTCTTTGTGACCCTATGGACTGTAGCCCGCCAGGCTCCTCTGTCCGTGGAATTCTCCAGGCAAGAATACTGGAGTGGGTGGCCGTTTCCCTCTCCAGGGGATCTTCGGATCCAGGAATTGAACCCCTGGTCTCCCACATTGGAGACCTTTTGAGCCACCTCTTTACCGTTTTGAGCCACCAAGGAAGCCCATGCACTATAATACACACCACCAAAAAATTCAACTGACATGAGAACTAATCTGAGAGTAGGACTTGCCAACCACAGTCACTTCAGACTATGCAGGGTACTAAGTTGGATGAAGAAGTGACTTAAGACCTTTTGATTTTCATCAGTTGAAACTTGACAGTAAGGAACTTTCAAGGAGTCCTCCCTAACCCACTACTAAGATTGTTGTCCAGTCTAGAAGAGTTGATCAGTGTTATCGGGGAATGTGTGTGAAAGTCACAATTGTGTATCAAATGCCAAACTTGCCCTGGCGTGCTCACAGTCTCCCTGGTAGGACAAGATTACAAACATGAACAATTCTGGGTACAAGACAGCATAGGTTCTAAAACGTTTTCACCACACGGTTTAGAAAACAGTCCTTACAATAAGAGGGGTGAGGACGGAAGCCTTTCTGAGGCTCAGTGACTAAGCCCTGAGTGATGGCGATGGGAAGTTGGGTACTAAAGCAAGAAAGAGTATTGTTTAGCTGAGACTGGTCTGACCAGTTGAAGGGGTTGGGAAGAAAGGAGTGTAAAGTGGAATCGGGTCCGCCCATGTCAATCATGCACACTGGTGCAGGCCAAGGGCACCCGCAGCCTCACGTGTCATAGAAACAGACAGTTGTATAGATTTCCTCAGGAAAACATTGAAAGCAAGAATTGTGATCACACCCAACCCTACTCAGTCTCTCCCACGTCTCCAAAAGGAAGAGAGCAGTAGGTCAGGTCGTTTGTTTATTCATTCATTCAACCAACAATTCTCTCTCCTAAGAGGCCTTTGTTTCCAGCCTTTCCGGCAGAACCGAGTATTCCACAGCGAAGGGGCCCCCTAGTTGCCTGGCTCAGCAAGAGCACATCCACACTGGAAGGGGAGCACCGGCATTCCAACGGAAGCAGTGCCTCTGTAAATAGGAGAGAAAGGCGAGGAGGGCGAGGAGAGCTCTTCATTTGGGGTGGGGAATGAGCGAAACGTGTCCAGGAAGGAAAAACGGGATCCTACACCCCCTCGGAGGAGCCGAGTCGCCCACTGGGGACCCTTTTAAAGAGTCTGGCTTGCTGGGCATGATGTAGCTCTACACTTCATAGGGTTTTCCGTGTCCGTACAAAAAGGGTATTCCGATATGGAGCTGCCAACCGACCTAATCAAGCTAGTTCTGAAGAGTGAAAGCAGGTCTGGGAACGAGAAGAAAGAACGAGAACAGAAACCTACCATGGAGACTACGTTGCTCCGTTGGCCCAAGAGTGCGAGAGAAAACCCCCCCTGTAAACCATAAAAATAACATGCAGAAAAGCATTGGATGGGCGGGATGTGTCCCCAAAGAGCCTAGAGGAGAAAAGAAAGCCTGCTGGTCACTCGGACACGAGCATATTTGGAGAAGGTTCCTGAAAGACAACCGCATCTCTTGGGCACCCATCTGGGCTTGAAAGGGAGAGACAGAGGAAAGCAGGGGCGAGGGGAGGCGGGGGTCTTTCAAGCTGACCGGAGTCGGCAGAGTGGAGTTAGCCTGGAAGGAGCAGGGGAGGAAGCAGGCGGGGCTGGGCTGCCTGATTCCGCCACCCCGGAGGGGCGCGGGGGGGCAGGGGGCAGGGGGCAGGGGGCGGGGCTTCGCGGGCCCAGGCGGTCCGGGGGCGGAGCCCAGGTGGTGTTGATATACAAAAAAAGCAGGCTCCCGAAGGCTGGGGCCCCGCCCATTGACGCGTCCTCCCGCTAAAACCCGCCGCTCGCCCCGCTGCTCCAGAGCCGCGCGTCGCTGCCGTCCCGGATCGCTTTTCTCGCACCGCCGCCAGCAGCCGGACCACGCGCTCCGCACACTCGCGCCTTTCTCTTCAGACGGCGGACGCCGGTCGATTGGGGCGGCAACTTGCCATTTCCTTGTTTAATTAAAATTCTTTTCCTGCTTCTTGTTGGGTTTTTCGTTTTCTTCTGTTTTTCTTTATGATTTTTGTTGACTGAGAAAAACTCACCGAAGTAGTCTGCGTGTTGTTTCCGGGATACAGGAGCCCAGACCACCAAGGTAACACGCGCGGGGGCGTCTGTGCAAAAGGCGCGGGGACCGGGCGGGAGTGGGGGAGGGGCCGCGGCGGGAAGGCAGCTGTGGGTGTCGTTTCTTCCCGGGGAGGGCGTTTTCGGTTTGTGGGCCAGTCTTCTATCTCGGCCTGCAGTGGGGGTCACTGTCCTCTTACGGGCGGGGGAGGGGCGCGGCGCGGGGGCCGTGTGCCCGCCCAGATCGGAGCCGCATCTTCCCGTTAGGGGGAGGGGAAGTCAGTCAGGCCCGCGGTTCCACTGCGACAAGTCTGGTGACTGATTTGAGTTAATAAAAATAATTAAATCCAGGGGTCTTGGAATTTGGGGGAAGGCGGAGGTGGGTTGGGCTTTTAATGTAGCAGAGGCCACGATTGGGGAAGACGAACCGGGAACGTTTGACAATCGGCGATCGATATTGCATCAGTTTCCTTTCCGGGCATAGGAGGGGCCGGCGGGGCGAAGAGCTTGCGAGTCAAATGCCAGTGGACGGGTGTGCTCGAGGGCACGGGCGTGCGCGTGTAAACAAACCCTCGGCACTCTGCGCGCCCTATGCTCCTCTTCTCGGGAGAAAACTCGTGTCCGCCCTAACGCCCCCTTCGAGTCTGTCTGCCGCAGAGGCATTTCCCCATCTGGGGGCTCCAGGCGTGAAAGGAACGGATTACGCGGCATTGCTATTGTAAATGCTGGAAACAGGGAGTTGTGGCCTGGGCTACATGCAATGCACACCTAGCCAAATATCTGGGTGGGATGTGTGCCCTGCGTGCCTGTGCACGACCAAGGAGGCTGCGGGAAAGGCGAAACAGAGCTTCCCCACGCCCCTTTCGTAAAACTTGGGCTAATAGAGAGGGCAAAACGTTAAATTGCGCGGGAGAGGAGCCTTAGGGTCTGGGGGGCGCGGGCCTCCGCGGGCGCAGCGTTGCGGTGGGACCATCTTTGTTCTCGGCGGCTCCGAGGTCTGTACTTTTCCGCCCCTCGGCGCGCGCCCCCGCCCCTCGCGCTCGGCTGGTACTTTTCCACTCGCCTGGCGGGGGATGAATCAGCCGCGCTGCGCCTCCCGGCGGTGTCACGTGACCAGGGCGGGCTCTGCAGTCCTGACGCGCCGCCTCTACCTTCACAGGCAGCCGCGCGGGCTCGTGCGTCTCCAAGGACAAAAGGAACCCAGCGCTACCGTCAGCGTCCGATTCCTCCCGCTGCCCAACATGAAGAAAGCTGAAATGGGAAGGTTCAGTATTTCCCCAGATGAGGACAGCAGCAGCTATAGTTCCAACAGCGACTTCAACTACTCCTACCCCACCAAACAAGCTGCTCTGAAAAGGTGGGAGATGTGTGCGTTTTTAAAAACGACTTGTGTGCATCGGAAGTTCTTTACCTAGGATTCTGTTGCTTTAAATTATTGTAGCATTTGGAGAGAGCGTGTAATCTCTGGAGGATTATCTGGTGGTTGTGTGGGAATACGCCTTTAGGTCGTGTGAAAGTCGACTACTACTTAATATGCATATAAATTAATGTGTGACAGCTAAACGCGGGGGCGTTTTGTGTTGAAGCATGCCTTTGTGTATTTCAACCAATTTAGGATTTTTTTGTTTTTCTTTTTTGTAGCCATTATGCAGATGTGGATCCTGAAAACCAGAACTTTTTACTTGAATCGAACGTGGGGAAGAAGAAGTATGAAACTGACTTTGTAAGTTAAAAATAATCGTTTGTGTTTCTGTGGCTTTATGGAGTAAAAGAATAGTTTTATTTTTAGATTTCAAGTCTAACTTGCCCAAAGCTGGTTTTCTCCATTTAATTATTGTTATATGTTTGGTTATCCTTTTCCCTCTATGTAGCATCCAGGTACTACTTCCTTTGGAATGTCAGTATTTAATCTGAGCAATGCGATTGTGGGCAGTGGAATCCTTGGGCTTTCTTATGCCATGGCTAATACTGGAATTGCTCTTTTTATGTAAGTATGTGTAAGTAGTGAGTCTGCCACGCAGGGCAGTTAATATGATGATACAGCATATATTTTGGCTCCAGAGACTGAATTTACAGTTGCAGTATTTGACTTAATCATTTGCTTAAAATTTAAAATGTGAGAAATCCAAAGATCTCTTTATTCTGCTACATAACTGCATGATATCAAAAAAGTCAATTAGGTAGGAAAAATTAGGACAACTCTTAAAACTAATAATCCAAAAAGTCTTTGAGTCGAAGGGAATAAAGTTGAATAGGGATTGGATATTTATAAAGAACTGTGGATGGATCCAGGGTAAAATTTTTACTCTGACAAACTCTGAAGCAAGAAATATTTTAAAAGCATGATACCTTCAATTCCGTTTTGTAAATTGACAGTCTCCCCAAGGATCTGTGGCCTCTAATGTACATAAGGAAAACAACTTTTTTTTTAATATATAGGGTGTGGTGGTATTTGTCTAATCTAGAACATGTTTCAGAAAAGTGACTCACAATTTTCTGGACACCGAAAAACAACCATATGTGATTTTTTTTTTTTTTCGTTTGGTCTCAATTTTGGATTTTTTTTTTTTTCTTTTTTTAATCCATGTCTGTGTGATTACCACAAAAAAATATGAATACTTTAAAAAATATCTGCTTTGAATTGCTTTGTCTTTTTCCTTAGTTGTCTAGTTAGAATTAGTTACTCCCATGCTTTCCCACGTGAATACCTAGAACAGGATTTAGGATTTCGGAGCAGGAGAAGACTTTCAAACAGTGGTTTTTAACCATTTTGGGGTCACTGACTCTTGGAGAATATAAAACTATGGACCTTACTTCCAGGAAAAAAGCATAAAAGAAAAATACCTGTGATTTTGAGTATATGTTTTCAGCGATGTTTGTATCATAGTTACTAAGATTGGGCTACAGTGGACTCCTGGCTAAGGCACTTTCTTTTTGGAGTGATTTACTGTGCAGACGAAGAAACCACATATACACATAGCATGGAATTCTCTCTTTGCTACAGTCATGTTTTAGTTAGCTGACTGGTGCCTTCTACTCAAGTTATTTTTTCTACCAGAAGAAAATGTTCCTGAAAAGAAAAGCAAACCTTTGCAAAACTCCGCTTTGTGGTGAAATTCCACATGTGTTAAGTGTGGCTTTGAGCACTGGAAGCTAGGATTCATTCAACTTGCTTCATGAGCCATGAGGCTTTTTGAGGTCTAAGACCAAGAGCCAGGAATTTGCGTAGAAAGAACCCTAGAGTTTTCAAGGTTTTTAGTGGGGTACTTGAATGGCATCATTGTTAAATATTTGAAACTCTTCCTAACTCTTCATGTAAAAACCAGAGGCAATCTTTAAATGTTTCCAGTGTGGTTGTGGTGCAGAATTTACATGAGGTAAAATGCTACCTTTGTTTCATAAGAGAACTCGGAATTCTGATATGTTACCCTTGCACTTTTGAAATTATTTATACCTTAATAGTGTTTGCATATTTGATTATTTAATAAATGGCTGAATAATATCACAAATGCTAAAGTGAGTTTTAAATCCATCACTGTTTTACATGGTATGTGTATCGGTATAAAGGTAAATGGTCCAAAAACCTCATGGCTGCCCTCATCTGGTTACACAACTCTGTAGCTTACCCTATAAAGTAGACCCAGTCTTGAGATTGAAAGTGACCTCAAAGGTTATGGAGTCTGTTCATTCCTCATTGTCTTCTCTGTGTAAAAGAGGGACTGAGTTTGTTAGCACACTTCGGACATTGTTTTTGATTAAGCCATGCTTTGTGCAGTTAGCGATGAGGCTGATGGTGTCATTGCCACTGCAGATTAGACACCATGAAACTTTTGGCATTAGAACGGCAGCTGAATGCCACCATCTATGTTTAATGACAGACATCTATTTCTTTGCCAGACCTGAAACGGTGCTTTATTCAGTTTGCCATTTCAGAATTTGGAAAATGTGACTGTCGTCTTGTTTGCAGAGTTTTCTATGAGTTTCCCTGATTTTGATTTTTGGTTGTTGTTGGCTCATTTTAATAAAAAGAAATTTGTTTTTCTTGGCTTGCCTGGTGGGGAGGAAAGGAAAGCTGGAATGAGAATGTGTGCCCTAAAGGAAAACTTAGTGACTGAGTAGAGAACCTTTAGTGCTTCTCTATTCTTCTTTTTTTTTTTTTCTCCTGTTCCATCGGAGCGAAACAACTGAAGGAGGAGACAGCCCAATCTCACTGATAGATTGCTTGTTCTCACACAGACATTGTTTAACTTTGTGACAATGCTGGGCTTGTCTTCCATACCATGGGGTGCAATATAATACATTGTCACAGTAGTTATTCCTCTGATGTGTGCTGATGACACCCATCAATTTCACAGACAACGGATGACAGTTTTTTGTAAAGCTGTCCCTGACACTTAGCATGTATCATCCCTCCTTCCTTTGTATAGTCCCATTCCTTTGCTTATCTATATGGTTCAAAGGGACTCCAGACCTTTCCTGAACTTGTTTCAGTTGGATTTCCCAAGTAACTGGCAAGTGTTAAAACCGTTTTATAGGTATAGGAACACAGAGAAGTAGCAAGTACATAGCTAATTACCATGGTACCAGAATCAAAATAGAAGTCTTGTAACTCTACCACTGGAAAGTTAGTCTTTCCAGTGTCTCCCAGCACCTTTGGTTCAGTGGGTGAAGCCTGTTCATAACCAGTACTGTAGAGCTATCACCTGAGACAGGATGCAATCATGTTTAGTGCCAGGTAAGAGAGCTTGTTGACATTCTAGCCAGAAGAGTGAGCACACATCATTGGGGTCATTCTGTCTAGCACACAAAATATTGGGACAAGTTTTGTATTTAATGTTTAAATAAAGTCAAAACGAATTATCTTCTAAGTATAGACGTGCTTATGTATAACCCTATACCTTTTTCTTCTCTCATCAGAATTCTGTTGACATTTGTGTCAATATTTTCCCTGTATTCTGTTCATCTCCTTTTGAAGACTGCCAATGAAGGAGGTATGGTAGCACTCTATATTTCTAAAACAATTATGCCTATCATGATTTTCTTTCTCTTCCTTCATGGCGTCTGTATTCTTTAAATTATAGGGTCTTTATTATATGAACAGCTGGGACATAAAGCATTTGGAATGGTTGGGAAGCTCACAGCATCTGGATCCATTACCATGCAGAACATTGGAGGTAAGAGTTTTTAAAAGATGATTTGGGTATAGTTTTTTGCTCTTTATGTAGCAGAGAGTGGTGACAGGCTACTTTTGATGTCACATGCAACATTTTGCACTTGTAATGGTATAATTTTGTTTTCCTCCAGCTATGTCAAGCTACCTCTTCATAGTGAAATATGAGTTACCTTTGGTGATCCAGGCATTAATGAACATTGAAGATACAAATGGGTAGGTGCTAAGTAAGGTTACTCATAAGAAACAATTGCAGTCTAAAATGGTTAGATACATTTTATCAAAGTTGGATACAAAATGATTATCAGTAAATTTTTTTTTGTTAATATTCCTGTTGAAACTGACCAAGAAGTCCCCCAGAAACTGATTTGAACTTCTCCAAGGAAAGGCCAAGATAGTAGCTAGTTAACTCTGAATAACAAATTTCAAATATATGTATGAAAACAGGTTTTCTGAAACTACTTACCTTTTGTCCTTACTGTCCCCAGAAGATACAGTTGAATAACTTACACCCCAACCTAAGTTAGCACTGACATTTTGAATTACATTAAAAATCAATCCCTGTCTGATTTTTGTGAATTGGAAAATCTGTTGAAAATGCAGAATACCAGAAAATGCATGGCCATGCTGTAGAAGCCTTGTCCTTCCGGCAGAGTTACTCATCCGAGCAGACTAACAGGTTTTTATCTAAAGTAAACATGAGGAGGGATAATGTACTTCCCTGCTTACATGCAGCTCATTATCTCAAAACAGAAAAGTGTGGTTATCTCTGTGGCATTTGAAACCTAATAAGCTGGTCTTTAAATACAAGTTTTCTGTGGGGGGTCTTTATTGCTAAAGTAAGCAGAGTTAGAATTGACAGGCAATTGGAATTTGAAAATAAGTGATTTAAAGCAAGGTGTAGTTGATTACCTAAAAAGGAAAAGGCATTGCTAAAACTTTCAGAGAGGTGCATAACATTTTCTCTGAGTTCAGAAGGGATCTTTTTACTCTTGGAGTCAAGGTGGGTCAGGGTGTCACAACATACTCTTGACAACCTGCAATAAGCTCTTGTTTGGAGGGGACTGGATTTTGTTATTTGTTTTTTGCCTATGTATTTTATTGAACTGTGAAAAAATTTCCTTGTTGAAATGTTTAGTAAGTACATTTGCTAACAAATGTCTGATAGAAACTTGTTTTAAAATTTCCTTGTTTCCAGCATTAAAAAACTGTGAGCTAAAGCTATGACAAAGTTGGTGTATAATTTTCTAAAAATGCTTAAAGATAAGATTAACTGGCTTAACAATGCTGCTTTGTTCCCTACGTTAGTATCAAGCCTTTAAGAAGCATTTTATGTTATGAAGCAGCTGGCAGTCTTCCCAGAGCAAACAATGGGACAAAAGTTATACTGTTTCAGACCCCATTTCTAACCTGAGTGAATATTCACTGTGCACATTAAGTTAGAAATCTGTTCCTGTGTATGTGGGCTTTTTGAATAAGTGATAACTCTTTCCAACCTGTCTCTCTCTCTTTTTTTTTTTTTAAGTATAAAACGGGTCCTGTGAGAAGAAATGTATGTTATTCTGAGGATATTTATGACTGGTTGTGACCTTGTTTTTCTTCTCTTTCTTTCAGATTGTGGTATCTGAATGGTGACTATCTGGTTCTGCTAGTGTCACTGGTGCTCATTCTCCCCTTGTCACTGCTGAGGAATTTAGGTGAGCAAACCTATCTCTAAAGAGAATTGAAGTGAGCCTCACCAACTAGTTGGCTTTCTCTTAATAGAAATGAAAGAGAGCTGAATTAAAGAACCCCAAAAATATACCACTGAGAATCGCAGCGTTTGTAACTTGCCAGTCTTCCAAAAATTCTAGCAGAATGGTTACCAAAAGGCCCAAGTACTTGGTTGACCTTTAGAACATCTTGTGCTTTATAAAAAATGCAAAAGGGATAGTTGTTACCGATTTAGCGTTTAACAAGTATTTTTAAGTAATTCTACATCTTATTGTATAAAAATTAGAAATTTCATGTGTCCACACTGCAGTCTTGCAAACAGAATTGAGTCGTCTTTGCCCTAAACCTGTTTTAGGAAATGAATCCCATGTTTTTTCCTCCTTACAGGATATTTGGGATACACCAGTGGTCTTTCCTTGCTGTGTATGATGTTCTTTCTGATTGTGGTAGGTATACTTTTCCTTTAAAGCTAGAGATTGTTTTTCTAAGCCCTGTCACATTATTCATTCTAACAAATGCAAAATAATATATTTTCAGGTGATTTTCAAGAAATTTCAGATTCCTTGTCCTGCGGAAATTGCTTTTCTAGTTAATGAAACAGTAAACGGCAGCTTAGCACAGCCAGCAGCTTTTGTGGGTTTTAATAGGACTGAAAGTGATTCTTGCCAACCACGTTATTTTATCTTCAACTCACAGGTAACTATAATCATTTTGTTTTCAAAGAAAGATTTTAGGGAAGAAAACAGGGAAGATAAGCCACTGGAAGTTTTAACACTCCCAAGATAAAGGGAGATGAGGTAATAGCTTCCTCTTTAGGAAACATGGTTATTAGCTCATTATTGAGGACTGAGAAGAAAGTGTTGGTTTGTATCTTAAAGTAGATTGAAAGATGAAAAGATCATCTTGTCTCAGTAACTGCCACATTCGGAAGTGAGAACGTTCGTCACACCTAGTGAACAAATTAGAAGAGCTAATTAGGCAAGAAAACATTTTAAGCTTTGATTTCTAAGATTAATGAGTATAAAATGTAAGTTGCAAGAACTGTGATATCACATGAGTTTATTACATCAGGATGTTAAGAAGGTTTTTACTTTTTTTCGCAGACTGTCTATGCTGTGCCAATTCTGACCTTCTCATTTGTCTGTCATCCTGCTATTCTTCCTATTTATGAAGAGCTTAAAGGGTGAGCACTTTAGCAACTTTTATATAAATTAATTGGAAAAGCTGGAAAAATAATAATTACTGCTATAACTACTGCTCTAACATGTATGTGTGTTTTCCTTTGAATTTGCACAGCCGCAGCCGTAGAAGAATGATGAATGTGTCCAAGATTTCCTTTTTCGCTATGTTTCTCATGTACCTGCTTGCTGCCCTCTTTGGATACCTGACATTTTACGGTAAATAATGTCTAGTTTGCAAAAAGGACACTTAAGAAATGAAGTTCTTACTTTGTATGTTATAGTTCTGTCACTTTAAAAGCTCACTCTGTTTGAGTATATTTCATATTTGTGATGAGCAATTGAACCTAGAGTTTAGAATTTCCTGTAGTGTATATTGAATCAGTAATTTCTAGAGTACAGACTCCAAAATCCACCGTTAGCCATATGATGGCATTTTTATATGTGATGTGCTTGCACCTAGGTTCATCCTGACTCTCCTCTCCCATTCCCTTCAGATTATACAACACACACGCAGACTGTAAGCCAAACCATGGGATTTAGCTATTTAGCTCTTGTTGTTTTTAATGGGGGTCATGTGGCTAAATCTCTCCTAGGTATTTAGAAAAATTTTCCTTCAATGTTATTTTAATTGCATTAACCCTAATTCCGAATTAATCTTATTAGCCTCTTAGTTTATAGTCGTTTTGTGAGTAGCTAATAACTTCGGTGCAGATAATAGCTGTAAGTTAGATTTTCTAACTAATCTCCAGAGAGAACAGCACACATGAAGCATTTTTTCTTTTTTTTTGTCTTTCTCTATAGAACACGTTGAGTCAGAATTGCTCCATACCTACTCTTCTGTCATGGAGACTGACATTCTGCTTCTCATTGTCCGCTTGGCTGTGTTGATGGCTGTCACCCTGACAGTACCAGTAGTTATTTTCCCAGTAAGTGATCATCTGCTCTCTTTTCCATAGGAAGGGGTTGTTAGACATGAAGATTTGTGAGATTTTCATGTTCTGTGAGAAGGAAGACACGACTACAGCAACATCAAGGGTTTTTGGTTTTTGAAAGTTTTTTTTTTTTTTAATGTTTTGTCCATCTTTAAAATACATCTTGGGCTCTTTTCCCCATAATTCAGGATATAATGATCTTTCTAATGCTTAGATGTTTAGGAAAAGAGCAGTAGAGGAGGGGTACACTTTAGGTATTTAAATAGCTACTCATTTAGGTATATTTCCTGTTGTTTGTCACTCTTTTTTCATTGATTAAAGCTGCAATTTTTGTTTCTCCACTTATTTTTTGCAGATCCGGAGTTCCATCACTCATTTGCTGTGTGCATCGAAGGAGTTCAGTTGGTGGCGTCATAGTGTCATCACAGTGTCTATCTTGGTGTTTACCAATTTGCTTGTCATCTTTGTACCAAATATTAGGGATATCTTTGGTTTCATTGGTAAGTTTTAGGAAGCAACAAAGTTGATTGAAATATCAGGAGTTTTACAGTTAAAAAAGGAATAACAAGTGATTCATTGAATTCTTAAGAAATAGTCAATGCTGTTTTTACAGGTGCATCTGCGGCTGCTATGTTGATTTTTATTCTTCCATCTGCGTTCTATATCAAGTTAGTGAAGAAAGAATCTATGAAGTCTGTACAAAAGATTGGGGTGAGTGAGAGTTTATGACCAGAATAAGAAGAAGAATAATAGTCTAATGCCAGAAGTTCCTCAACTGATTGTAATTTTAGTCTCTTAAATGTAATTTATTGTAGTTTCATTTTTAGTTTCTGATAAATATACCTATAACTGTGTACTTCACAGATGGAAGAATGGGGGAGGAGGGGAGGTGGGAGATGGTTTGCCTTCTGATATGTATTCTTAAGTTTATTGCAAGAAAGTTACTAGATACTTTAGAAACAGGAATAGAGGTTAAAAGTAACTTTGACCACCTGCTCTGTGACAGGCACTTAAATGGGCCTGGAGTGTTTAAAAGAGGAGAAAATGGCGTATTTAGTCAAATGAGACCATTTTCAAAGCAAAGCTCAAGTGGGGTCAGGGGGTTATTACACTGTAAAGTATAATTATAACAACTGATTTTACAAAGATTATGATATGTTAACCACAAATGATCCTGGTGGGAATACTTAGAAGAAAGACTGCATTTCAGTCCTTTTTCTCCACTACTGTTGTCTGACTGAAGTACTAGAAATGCTTATGAACCAACAACTGTTATTTTGTTTTACTGGTGCAGTAATTGAAGAGTAGAATTAGAGTAGACCTACTCATGTCTTTCAGAAAAACCTCCAGCTTCAGCTCAGGCTGCATTTTTAAGATAATTTAGATTTGATTTTATAAGTTAAGATTTTTCCCTTTTAAAAAATGCAAAAATACCATTCCAGTTCTGTTGCGTGCAATAGTTTATTTAGTAAAGGAAGATTATTTACTTTTTCTTTTGATACAAAGGAATGAGAAGGGAAACTTTGGGAAGATTTTAAAGATACAGTAACATAGTATTATATAGATAACCCCTTGATCATTCAGTGGCTTCCCTTGTGGCTCAGATCATAAAGAGTCTTCCTGTAATGCAGGAGACCTGGGTTCCATCCCTGGGTTAGGAAGATCCCCTGGAGAAGGAAATGGCAACCCGCTCCAGTATTCTTGCCTGGAAAATCCCATGGACGGAGGAGCCTGGAAGGCTACAATCCACGGGGTCACAGAGTCAGACACAACTGAGTGACTTTACTTATTTACTTTGATCATTCAAGACAGTTCAGCGAGCGAAACTGTAGCTCTGTGAAGTAATACGGACACACTTAGGAATTTATTGTATGTGCTAATTCACTCGGTTCTGTTCAGCTCTTTGGGACCCATTGACTATTGCTCACCAGTGCAAATCCTGTGTCCATGGATTTCTCCAGGCAAGAGTACTGGAGTGGGTTGCCGTTTCCTACTCTAGGGGATCTTCCCAACCCAGGAATCAAACCCACATCTCTTGTGTCTCCTGCATTGGCAGGTGGGTTCTTTACCACTAGCGCCACCTGGGAGGCCCTTTAGAAATTATAAGCCCATTCTTTAAAAGTAGAAGAATATTTAGCACATATGTCTTGTGGCTTGCTGATCTGTTTTCTCTGCTCATTGCAGGCTATGTTCTTCCTGCTAAGTGGCATAGTGGTGATGACCGGAAGCATGGCCTTGATTGTGTTGGATTGGGTCCACAATGCCCCGGGAGGTGGCCATTAACCACCACCTCTAAAACTCCACAATAGTCCGTTTGATGCCAGTGTTGAGTCCACAGCTCTCAACTACTATGAAATTTCACCTAATGTTTTCAGTTTCACTTCCTTTTGAAGTGCAGATTCCTCGCTGGTTCTTCTGAGTGCAGAATAAGTGAACTCTTGTTTTGTTTTGTTTTGTTCTTAAAGAAACTATTCTGTATGGTAGAAATGGATATTAACACCAAACCACGAGTCTCGGGTTATCGGAAGTGACAATTTTATTCCATTCCAGAGAATGGACGAACTCTTAACTTTAATCAAGCCACATGTTTGGCTGTGTCATTGTTTAACTTGGATATTTTATGATTTTACTTGAATGTGCCTAATGGAACCATTCGATGTGAGAAACAATTCTTTTTAATTTACAGCAAAGTATTGAAATAATCATTGAGAAAAACACTATTAATTTTTTGTACCAAAAATATTCAAAGACCTCAGAAGCACTATTTTATTTTTTAAAAATTGCTTTTTTTGAACTTTATCCAAAAGCAATTGTCAATGAATTCCATGAAAAAAATCATTGTTATTTAAAAACAATTACTACTAGTATTATGAAATGATTTGCCTTTTTGTAGGCATACTAAGCCAAATACTTTTTTTTATCCAAAATAATTTTTAGAGAAAATGATATAATGAAAAATTATACTGTAATTAGGAGCATTTTCCATTCAGACTTTACCTTTAAAGGACAATTGGTTGATTGTGGCTACACCAAATCAGGTGAACTCTGTTCATCACTTTTCTTCTCTATCCCCAAATATTTTTGTTCATTTACACTCTGAAATATTTATGGCTTCAGTCTATTAGAATGGAAGATAATGCAGGTATTTCTGTGGGAAATAAAATAACTAATTTTGAGGTACCAAATAGTGCAATTGGGTAAAACAGGGTTTATTCAGTTGCATCTGCCTCCAGAGTTGGGTTGACAGCTCTGGATTTTTTTGGGCCAGCCCTTTTTTGGCATTGCTTCCAGAAGTGGAAAATGGGCATTTGATGGCTGTAGGCCAAAACTGTTCTATCCAGAGAGGACAACTTTTCATATGGCTCATCTGCTATGGAAGTGTGAATTACTTGACAATGTATGGTTTAGTTGTGTTCATGTTTTGTCTACAGTAGAGGTCTAATCCATAGGTTACACCTATATTTGGTATAAGTTCTCTTCATATAGGCCACTGGGTTTCTCATGCAGTAAGCTTTTTAAAAAAACTCACGTGCACTGGATTGTCATCTCATTCTTGTACAACGTAGAAGTACTTGTTTACATCCAACAAATGGTTAGCTAGGGAAAACAGTGCACCCTGAGTGTAACTATTGGTCCGACTGCATGATCACCCTTCCATTTCAACCCCAGTTAGAAGTGAAAAAATTACTTGGCTTTAAGAGCACATTTATTGTACGTCATGGTGTATGGTGAATATGTTATTAAATAATGTGGTACTTTGCTCGTTAGGCATAATGTCTAAAATCTAATACACATAATTCCATTAGTGGTTGAGGGAAGCAAATAATGGAATCATCAATTGGTCACCTGACTGTAAGGTTGTTCTCTTGAACTTAACATTTTTAGTTTTAGGCAAGGGCCAGAAATGTGGCAGACATGATTTTTGTTACGCATTCTTGTATTATATGTGACTCAGTTGCAGACAAGATGTGTCTGTAGTCAGAGACCCTTGTGGAACTGAACTGGAAGACGTCTTGTAGTGCTCCATTGGGTGAAACCAATGGTCCATTTTTGTTTGTTTCTACAAAAATGAAAGTGGGGACCACCTCGAAAGGCAGTGAGAAGACGGACTCTACAGCACTGCTTTCATTCAGTTGGGCTTTCGGCACTCCATTCAAATCCAGAGCCTCACCTCTAGCTCAGACCAAGAATTGGCACTTCTGCTTGAACTCCTGGAAAGAATCGCTGGTTTTGTATCTTAAGACTTGCCTGGGAATACCTCTACAGTTTACATCCTTTTATTTGGGAGAAAATACCGAGGCAACCAGGAAGAAATGAAAAAAAAAAATTCAATGTGGAAGGTTCCTCCAGTCCCTTGGCTATTTGAGGTTCCAAATCAACTGCCAAGGGTAAATTTCATTGCATGATTTTCTTGGAGCTATCTTTGTCTACCTGGAGGTTCCTAAACAGTGAATTCCCAGTAATGAGCAGTCTTCAGTATTAAAACCACTGTCTTGTCACCTCATTTTGCATTACTGTCTTCCGTGGATGTTTCAGTTATAACTAATGTTATTTATAGAACAGCATTAATCCATTAAAGCTAACCTATTTTTCAATATTTATGATAATCTTATGTACATACAGTGTCTGTCCATATGTATTTGTAAATAGGTTGTATATAATGTCAGGTTTGGGTCTTGGGTTGAAATGTATATATCCTTATAAGTTTCTTAACTGCATTTTGATGAATTCACACTATGTATCTATAAGAATTGTCCCAAAACTACCTGTACAGAGATTTCAATAAACAAATTGACAAATTGTGTAAACACTAAAAATTTAGAATACTGTTAAAATTGTATTTGCAATAAACAGAATACATGAACAACATTTTTTTCATGAAAACTTGGTGCAAGTTCAGATCTCTTAAATTTTAAATAAGGTCTAAATTTTCAAAATGTAGCTATTAAAATATATTAAAACATGATCTAGTGTAATGAAATCAAATATGCTCTAGTGTGGTGGAAGACCTTTGAGAACCTGGATATGTGGTAAGCTTTCTGTATATAATGTAAATATGTACCCCCACTGTACTGTCATAGAGGCCAACAATTCCAGTAAGACTTGTTGGCAAAGAGTGCTACACCGTTTCAATGAAACATTGTATGTTTTAACTAAACTAAAATAAATACATGCTTAATCCTGAGTAGCAGTGTTTTATTTAAAGCAGGGATAAGTCGTGTCTGGTGTATTTTGTTAAGCGCAATAAGGTAGCATTTAGTAAGGGTTCATATAGTGTTAGTGATTATGATGAAGAAAAAATGGTCATCAAAAACGTTTGTGTACCAAGTATTTGGAGGAATGGGGAAAAAATGTTAAAAAGATCTGGAGGACCAAATCTTGGACCTGCTGTTAAGTAAACAATGCACCGTAATCACACCTGGGGAGCTTTTTTAATGTGCCACTATCTGGGGACTCCAGGTCCAAGAACTAGGATCCTGAATGGAATTGAGTTTTCTGGAGCATGTGCCTATGTAGGCTGATTCCATGGGTCTGAAGGGCAGCCTGGGAATTTTTGTTTCCCCAGAAAAGTATCCAAGTGATTTCTGATGCATAAGTAAAATAAGGGGTGCTGAAATAGGCCTGGGAAGAAGTCAGGTGAGTTCAGCCCTTGTGGAATAGTTCCAGTAAAGGAGAGGAAGTGCTATGGCTGGAGAGAGATCAGACCAGCTGAAGGTTACCCTAGGGATGGACATTGAAGAAGGTTACTGACAAACAGTAGTTCAGGTGTGGCCTACTGGTTGGTGAAAAAGCTTGAGGCTTAGAAAGTGAAATATCCAAAACAGGTGTGCCAGGGAGTGGTTCCAAAGACAAAGGGAACCTTATACATGGAAGAAATTTATATCCAGTTACTAACATTGTGCAAGAGGGAAGGAATTACTTGTGTTTAGAAAGTACAGCAGAATTTGCAACATCTCAAGAACAAAGAACTAGCAGAGTTTCTAGTCATCTGAGAAGCTTTAATGAAACACCTACTGTGTGCAAATAACATGCTCATGGAAAGAGCCTGGGGTAATGTGTCAGGTGCAGGTTTTCACAGAGTCCATAGTTTTCAGTTACACCATTTTTAAAACATAGTGAAATGATTTCATTTTTAAGAAATACTGAACTCGGGATGCCAGTTTACTGATCTGAAATTTGAAATATATTTGGTGGGTGGGTCCCTTGAGATCAAATTTCAGCACTGCAGAGAGCCATATATTTCCAGTAAGCTTGAGGAATAACCAAGGAACAGAAAAATCCAGAGCTGTTTATCATCTTGGAAATACTCTTACCTAGAGAATTCATTTTAGTTCAGTTTCTGACAACAAAGTAAAGAAGATCCACTTAATTAACATAAGAAAGAATGATGGCAGAGACTTCCTGTTAAAAGACAGCTCCAGCTGTCTACTGGAGCAGTGAGTGACCTTGTCAAGAACAACCTGATGGAGTCAATTTGCCAGGACTGGGAAGGAGGGGCCGTCCTGTCATGGCTATAAAAGGAAGAGCTTGACATACCCACACCACTGCTGCTGCTAAGTCGCTTCAGTTGTGTCCAACTCTGTGCGACCCCCTAGACGGCAGCCCACCAGGCTCCACAGTCCCTGGGATTCTCCAGACAACAGTGGAGTGGGTTGCCATTTCCTTCTCCAAAGCATGAAAGTGAAGAGTGAAAGTGAAGTCGCTCAGTCGTGTCCGACTCTTGCGACCCCATGGACTGCAGCCTTCCAGGCTCCTCAGTCCATGGAATTTTCCAGGCAAGAGTACTGAAGTGGGGTGCCATTGCCTTCTCCGGCCAACACCATTGGACCTCTAAAAACTTTGATGAGATTCATATGAAACACATTTTTATCACTTTCTAAAATAATGTTAAAATATCCATTTGGTATTTGCATTGGACTGCATCAAAATAGTAGTTTAGCTATGGAAGCATTAATAACACATCCAGCAAAAAATCTTTTGTCCCTTCATTTTGAAGTAATTGTATTTCTTGAAAAAAAAAAATGGCAGTGAGCTTCTTAGAAGGAGATTGGGGTACCTCAGAAAGTTAAAAGTTAAACAGGCTAATATGACCCACCAATCCCACTGGTGGGCATACACATCGAGGAAACCAGAATTGAAAGAGACACATGCACCCCAATGTTCATCGCAGCACTGTTTATAATAGCAGGACATGGAAGCAACCCAGATGTCCATCGGCAGATGAATGGATATGAAAGCTGTGGTACATATACACAATGGGATATCACTCAGCTATTAAAAAGAATGCATTTGAATCAGTTCTAATGAGGTGGATGAAACTGGAGCCTATTATACAGAGTGAAGTAAGCCAGAAAGATAAACACCAATACAGTATATTAATGCATATATATGGAATTTAGAAAGATGGTAACGATGACCCTATATGTGAGACAGCAAAAGAAACAGCAGATGTAAGGAACAGACTTTTGGACTCTGTGGGAGAAGGCGAGGGTGGAATGATTTGAGAGAATAGCATTGAGACATGTATATTATCAAGTGTGAAATAGATCGCCAGTCCAGGTTCGATGCATGAGACAGGGTGCTCAGGGCTGGTGCACTGGGATCACCTGGAGGGATGGGATGGGGAGGGAGGGGAGAGGGGGTTCAGGATGGGGAACACATGTACACCCATGGCTGATTCTTGTGAATGTATGGCAAAAACCATCACAATATTGTAAAGTAATTAGCCTCCAATTAAAATTTTTAAAAAAGAAACTTGTAAAATAAAAAGTTTAACAGGCTAGATTTATTCTAGAGACCTCAATGACAAGTGTGCAGACTTCACTATGGGGCTCCACAGTTAGATTCAGAGCAACTTCTCCAGCCAACTTCTGGAGATAAACTCTGGCTGATAATGGGTCCTAATTTCTAGTCAGGTGGACAGGTGGATAGGTGGACAGGTGGACAGGTGGATAGGTGGACAGGTGGATAGCAGAGCCTTGGCTGCAGGACCCAGCCCCATGGTTGGGAGAACAGTTTTCACAGAAAGAGTCCTGCATCCTAGGAAACACCTCAGTTCCAGACAAATTAGAATCGCTGATCTAATAAAATAGTCCAGAGACACCAAAAACCCGTTTCTTTGGATTTCTTTTTTCTAGACTTCCAGGCAGTACACCTGCCTTCTCTTATGACTTTGCTCTAAACTCGGTAGATTATAGCTTCCTCAAATCACATCCATTCTGATTTCTCCCCACAAGACTTGTACGCTTCCTAAAAACAGACCTCTGAGTTTTCATTAATTTACCCCCAACACAACAATGTCTAGCAAATAGTACATACATTCTGAAAACAATTGTTGAATGAATAAATATGCCCTTTGCAGCATAGTTGAGGTGAGGCTCAAAAATTTACTAAAGGCTTGCCAAATAAATAGAGCTAGTCTCATGAAATTAAACACTTAGACTTAAAAAATAGAGTTCAGTCATCTTTAACAAGAGGTCTCCATATATACCCTACCGTATCTAAAATAGCTAGCTAGCGGGAAGCTGCTATATACACAGGTTGCTCAGCTCCAGGCTCTGAGATGACCCAGAGGGGTGGGATGAGGGTGGGAGGGAGGGGATATATGTTTATATATAGCTGATTCATTTTGCTGTACATCAGAAACAAAAACATTGTAAAGCAACTAAATTCTGATAAAAATTAAAAAAAAAATAAAAAACAAAAACAAGAGGCCTCCAATTGGAAGGCTTTCTTGCCTAGCCTATGATCTGCCTCCAGGTGGCAGAAGCCATCTTTAACCTCTACAACGTGAGTCTATGCTTGCGACATCCTTTTCCAAATCCTAGTCAAATTTGGTTGTCCCCCACATGTTGTGAGGAAAACATTAACACAGCAAGCCTGATTCAAGGGAACCCTGAGTGACCCTAGGCCAACTCCTAGGAATGCTACCCTCAGAATGTTCTTTATGTGATGATCAATGATTTTGTTACAAATCCTTGAAGCAACAGATCATCCTATACTGGCTTTTCAGGTTGCTTTATAAACACCAAGATTGATGACATGCACCTGATGTCATTATTGGAATTCTGAGTTTTGATAGCTAAGCCTGGTTGCAGAGCAGGATATGCCTATGTGACTGCTGCTGCTGCTAAGTCGCCTCAGTCGTGTCCGACTCTGTGCGACCACATAGACGGCAGCCTACCAGGCTCCCCCGTCCCTGGGATTCTCCAGGCAAGAACACTGGAGTGGGTTGCCATTTCCTTCTCCAATGCATGAAAGTGAAAAGTGAAAGTGAAGTCGCTCAGTCGTGTCCGACTCTTAGTGACCCCATGGACCGAAGCATACCAGGCTCCTCCATCCATGGGATTTTCCAGGCAAGAGTACTGGAGTGGGGTGCCGTTGACTTCTCCAGCCTATGTGACTAGCCCCCATAAAAGCCTTGGAACTTGAGGCTCATTCGGACTTCCCCAGGCAAAGACATTCCACACACACACGTATAGTTGAGTGCTAACAACAACAACAAAAAACATTCTTGTGTGACCTTGGGCAAAAAAGTTCTTGGAAGCCCGTGACGGTCCTCTCTGGTATCCCCTGCTGTGTATCTCTTTCCTGTTGCATTTGCTCTGTATCCTTTCTTGTAATAACCCTTGTGTGTGTATGTTAGTTGCTAAGTCATGTCCAACTTTTTTTGACCCCATGGACTGTAGCCCCCCAGGCTCCTTTGTCCATGGAATTCTCCAGGCAAGAATACTGAAGTGGGTAGCCATTCCAGGGAATCTTCCTGACCCAGGGATCGACCCGGGTCTCCAGCATTGCAGGCAGATTCTTTACCATCTGAGCCACCACGGAAGCCCTTAGCAGTGAATAATACCTGCTACTGGGTCTTAAGAGTCCTTCTAGTGAATCACCAAATGAAACACTTACAGTGTCTTTTTTCCTCTAAACCATCAAGCTGCAAATTTCAGCATTAATTACTTTCTCTGGCTGAAAGACCTTACAAAGCAAGTTTCACTGAATATTACCTGGGTGTGGGTGTCAGAGGATTACATAGTAAAGGGACTTTTTACCTTGCACATGCCACCGTGTGCAGCTTCATAAAATCCCACTTGACGTATTCTTCCCCCAGGTCAGCCTGGCTGTCCTATGAACTAGAGCTTTTCTCTGTCCACCCTTCCTTGCACACCATGTCCCCTCTTCTCATGAGTAGTTCAACTCTGTCCTCAAATCAGCCAATTCATCTCAGGAAAAACAAAAGCTTGGAGTCATCAGTACCCACTCTCCTGAGATGGCAGTTTACTTGTCATATCTTTTAATTTCCACTCTGCTCTTAAAGATATCACTTCTGCTCCCACCCTTCCTAAATGTCTGACCTTAGTATTCTTTCTAACCACTTACAGTACTTTCCCTGAAAGGAGTTCTGGTAAGTTCAACTTTTTCATCTGATTATTATTATTTTTTTTAAATGTGATGTAGGGCCCAACCTATACAGTAGATAAAAACAGAGCTGTGCTGATTGAAACTGTCAGAGGTGAAGTCTAGATTCTAAGGACTCAGCCTCCCAATTCTTTGCACCTGCTTCATCCCGCCACAATGGTTCATAAGGTGCAGCCTTAACCTAGGGCTCTATGCAGTGGGGTTCGAAAAACACGGCTCGAAGTTCTTTCAGGAGAACGAGACCCCAAGGTAACAAGAATCCTGTCAGCCAGAAGCTCAGCTGCTGCATCCCCTCTTTCTTGCATTACTGGCAGAATGGTGACCTTGGCTTCCTGTCTACAATTCAGTCTTCTTTACCTCAATACAACCCAATAGCCTCAAGATGAAAACGAAGTTCACATAGAGGTCAAGTCTCCTTGATGGTGAATGTGTTGCTGAGGAGATAAGCAAGTCCTTCCAGATATATCTAAGATGGAGAGGTGAAGAAATCAAAGTGGAAAAGAGACATAATGTCAAATAATCCATTTCCTGTCCCCTACTCAACAATGATGCCATTGCCAAAAACTGCCTTCAGGTTGCTGAAATTGTAGCCTTTCTAAATAGGTAGGATAAGAAACCTTAAAAACATGGTGACCGTCAGTTAGATTTAGTTCTGGAGGTCTTTAATTTTCAAAGGACAAGTGTTCATAAACCAATCTTCTGAATCA
Organism: Cervus canadensis; assembly: GCF_019320065.1. Taxonomy (NCBI): domain Eukaryota; kingdom Metazoa; phylum Chordata; class Mammalia; order Artiodactyla; family Cervidae; genus Cervus; species Cervus canadensis. The sequence continues at coordinate 22,331,254 of NC_057410.1, read as the reverse complement.
TCTGCTTCTTAAAGATTTGGGAAATTAATCCTAGATCCTAAGTGTATAACTTTAAACTTCCAAAGTTATACATGCTTATTGAAAATGTGGCAAAATCATACATCAGTATAGTTTTTAAGAGTAAAGTATCTGGTCTAAATAGGCAGTAAAAGGAACCAGATATATTGAGGATGCCTACTATAAGGATACAATTCTAATAAGCAGCTGTTTATTTCTCTTGGGGGGAAAAATATCCCTTAAGTTTTGGTAAATGACATATTTTCTTTCAGTATCTCCAATCTACTATAACCTATCATGGAATCATGCTGCATTCCAGGCCAAAACTAAGCTATATATCTTTTTAATTTCCTTTTATTTTCCTCATCTTTTGCCTTTAAAGTGACTCAAAGTCTCCAGAGATGTGGAACTCATGGTTCACAACCCTTCTGCTCCAGATAGAGGGGTTGTATTTTTAAACTGATCTCTAAATAGAAAGATCCAAAGAAGGAAATACGTGAAATATGAGAATCTATTCTCAAAATGCATGAAAGCCTCATAAATTTGAAAACGTTCTTCTCTCATAAACTGCTCCAAAAAGAAATATTTAGTACTTACTGCCTGCATTGGAGGCAATGAAGCAAGCAAGTGAACATTCCTTCTTGCTAGTGGGGTAGAAGTTAGTGAAACAAGACTCTTCACACACACACACACACACACACACATTACATGTAAGCAATAATTAAATTTAAAGGCCACCACAGATTTCACAATACTTACTGAAGAAAACTTAATAATCACCAATGCCAGGAATGGTTACACATTAATTGTCACTACCACGGTTTATGGGAAGTCTAGGGGGAAAAGCATGACCTTGTGGTTGTGCAAAGCTTGTTCAAGATCTGATTTGTCGTTACTAGCCGTGTGATCTCCAGCAAGTTCCTTAAGGTTATGTATGTCCATGACTCAGCTGGCTTCCTTTCTAATACAATTTAGCATAATTCCCATCAGTTAGTGTTTAGCACATGCCAGCTCCTGAGCTGAGGAGAATTCTAGGGGTGGTCCTGAGGGAGCTGAGGCAAAAGTCAACCCACAGCATCAACCTTCAAGTCCAGGACTTCTGGGCGATGTATAGCATTCCCCTTCATTGGGCTGCTACCTTATTATGTCTACATTAGGTCTAGATGTGATTCTTCTTGCTGAAAGTCCTAGGAACTAAAAAGATATCAGCCCTCAATACACTGTACACTGAGGATCATAGGTAAGGTCAGTGCACCAAATACTCCTGAAAGTCCAGGTCTGTAAATTCTAAATTCTAAAATTCTAACAATTCTAAAATATTGCTGAACCAACCCTGGGAGGGCTTCCTCACCTGAGACAGGATAAGTTTTTAATTAGGCTCCGATTCTGCCTTCACAAGGAACTCTTAAATCCTCTTGTCTTCATAGCCCTTGAATGAACCCTCTGTAAGAGTCTTTCCTTTATGATATCCTATTTAGCCTTTAGTGGGAATTACTGAATAGCTCTTCCTTAGGTGTGAGGCAGTTTTTCTGGGTGTGAGCCCATTTTCTACTCATCGAAGCTTGGGACCGAGGACTGTTTTAAATCCCAAGCAGTCACTTTCTCCTTTCTAGGCTAGTGGTCCCTTTAGCATTTTTAACTCTCTCAAAAATTTCATACTTTTCTCATCTGATTTTAATCAATTTCATATACCAATAGCCATACCCACAGTTCTTTGTGAGATATACTTTTTTAAATTCAAGTTTATTTTGAGATAAAATTAATATATCCTGCAATTCACCCATTTAACATGTAAGATTCATCAGCTTTTTAGTATCTTCACTGAATTATGCAACCATTGCCAGTAATTACAGAACACTTTCATCATCTCAGAAAGAAACCCCATACCCATTAGCAGTCATGCCTGATTTCCCCCACTTTCTCCCACCCCAGCTCTTTCAGCAATAGGCAAAATCTACTTTCTGACGCTATGCATTTGCCTATTTTGGACATTTTGTATTAAAAGGATCATATAATATATGGTTCTTTGTCCTTGGTGTCTTTCACTTAACATAATATTTCCAAGGTTCATCCACATCGTGGCATGTATCTGTACTTAATTTTTACTGATAAATAGTATTTCTTTGTATGGATATATTGTATTTTATTTATCCATCAAGCGATAGACATTTGAATTATTTCCATATTTTGGCTATTATGAATAATGCTGCTATATACATTTATGCACAAGCTTTTGAAAGGACACAGTTTTTATTTTTCTTTAGTCATACATCTTGAATTTTCTATATGTCTTTGCTTTATTGCCTCTCTATCTCTTTCTCTCTCAACTGCAATTACTTTGGGCCTATCTTTGGCGGGAAAGCCACACTCTTAGTTCATTAACCCTATTTTGTTCAGTTGAAAAGTCATAGCAGGTGCCAGCTTAACCCAGACAAATTTTAACAATATGCCCAATGGTTTTATCTTGATTATTGCTCCAGGACTACTCTAATCAGACTTTGTTATCAGAGAATTGCTCAGTGCTACTTTTTACTGTTTGAGACCTCTTGCAACCCTATCATTTCCCAAATTTATAGACACTCTCTATTCCTTTTCCTGCTGATACACTGGCCAATTGTTTTCTGAGCTCATCTATTTTTTATGATAACTTGCCAAACACGGTCAATAACAACCAATACTGGCCAATCTCTTCTTGTAAGGCTACAAGTTATTAGCAACTTGATATGCTTTCCAAATTACCTCAGATGACAGTTTTACCAAAAGTTTGCCAGTGCATTATATGGATATGGGTTTCCCAGATAGCACTAGTGGTAAAGAACCCGCCTGCCATTGCAGGAGGTGTAAGACTCGTGGCTTCAGTCTCTGGGTGGGGAAGATCCCCTGGAGGAGGGCATGGCAACCCACTTCAGTATCCTTGCCTGGAGAATCCCACGGACAGAGGAGCCTGGCGGGCTACAGAGAATAGGGTCACAAAGACTCGGACATGACTGAAACAGCTTAGCACGCACAATACAGCTGGGCATCCATTCAACCTCCAATAATAGTTTTCTGCCACCTGCTACCAGCCCCAAAGCTAGTACCTCATTTTGTGGAGATTTAATTAAAACAGAACAATCTATGACATCCAGGCTAGGCTAGGTGATGCTCTGGTAAAACAACAAAACAAAACCCCCAGAATCTCAGCAGCTCAATCTTAGGGAAATTTAGTTCTTGCTTATGCTGCATGTTCAACGCAGTCCACCAAGGCAATGAGAAAGTAAAAATAGCTTGGACTGTAAAGATCTGTCCTGCCATTCTTTAGACTGGAGTAAAAGACATAAATAAAGCCGGCTGCAAAGTTAACAAGAAACAGTATTTCCCCCAAGGACACACTGCACTGTTAAGTGTCGTACAACTCTCTCCTTTAAGTGACTGCTTTCTTCCTCATTCGGAAACTATTCTCTGAAATCAGAGACTGTCAGAAGTGTAAGTAATTTGATACTTCGAGGAAATTTCAGAGGAAGATTGATGTATTACTCTCCAGTGTTCAATACCTTTGCTAGAGCAGAAACTTGTCTGTTAAACTAAAATGAACATTCTGTGCACAAGTGGATATGATATTATTCATTACGGTTTTATTTGCTGCAACAAAGTAAGGGAACATCCTAAATATCCTTTTATATTACTTAGTCACTCAGTCGTGTCTGACTCTTTGCAACCCCATGGACTGTAGCCCGCCAGGCTCCTCTGTCCTTGGGATTTTCCAGGCAAGAATACTAGAGTGGGTTGCCATTTCCTTCTATAACCCATTTTTATGTCGCTGGTTAAATACAAGTTGACACCCATTCACAGAATACTATGCACCTGTTAAAAAGGTTGAGGTGAGTGTATATTTGTTAATGTGAAACAGTCTCCAAAACATAGTGTGATAAAAATGAGAATGATGTGTACAGTGTGCTAATGTTTGAAATAAGAAAGGTGCGTGTGTGTGTTTAAGTGTGAAACATGTGCATAGAATAATTCTAGAAGGGTACAAAAAAATTTGATAACAATGGTCGCTGATTAGGAGGGAACTGAAGGACTAGGAGAGAGGTAGTGAGGGGGTTGATAAACCAGTTCTTTGGGGATAAACACCCTATCTGTAGAGTTTGATTATTTCTGTGGTGTAAATGCGGACATTGTGGCTAATTCAAGAGAATAATGTTTTAACATTGGAGCCAATGCATAAAATGAAACAATAAACTTTTGAATTTAAAAAAAATTTTTAAAAGAAATGTAAGTAATTTGATTTAAATTGTTATCAGTAAGAGCGGAACAATGCACTCTTGTCTGGGGAGGGGAGTGGTCTAAGTTACTTTGATGCAGAGAAGCAATCTGGATTGATAGCGCGGGTGCAGAGCTTCAGATAGTTTCTATTCCACATCTATATTAGCTTTCTTGTTATCAAGGAAATGAGACCCTGGGTCTCCTTTGCACTCTGAATATGAGGCTGACCACTTTACACTGCCTTACTTTGCTTGTGAAAGTGAAGTGAAAGTGTTAGTCACTCAGTTGTGTCTGACTGCAATTTTAGGGACTGCCAGCTCTTCTGTCCATGAATTCTCCAGGCAAGAATACTGGAGTGGGTTGCCATTCCCTTCTCCAACAGATCTTCCTGACCCAGAGATTGAGCCCAGGGAGAATATCAAAACACTGATTTATTTAAATTTTATTAACCCTAGCCATAGCCTTTACCCAGAATTCCTATCCTAGTTTTACCTTTTGCTTTGGTTAGTGAGACGCTCCACAGCTTCTCTGATTTGTGATCTCTTTCATAGCAATGGGCCAATAAATTTGATTTTGCCTAACAAAGGGTTTGTGTTCAGCGGTGTGGGGTTGATTGGGCTGACAGGGCATCCAACTCATTGTAAACATCTGACAATGGAAGATTTGTATTTTGTATAATGAAATAAATATAGGTTCTTGTCTGGCTCTGCCTTGACCCTAAACTATCTTAGTCTTCTGAAGATGAGTTATGCCTTTTCTGGAAAAATGGAGCCAGTTGGTCTGTATAACACAAGCCCTCACTCACAAAAACCATGGGGTTTACAAATAACAATAGCTAAAATCCTAAAGCTTCAGGGGAACTTGGGTACCAGGCTGTCTCTTAAAATTCCATGGGAGCACAGCAGGGTTGCTACTGAGCCCATTTCTGTCTAACACCCTAGACCCTAACACCCTAGTTAGAGGATAGCACTGCACTGTTTCCTGGGATAGTTGATCCCTCTCAATAGCATATAGAATAAAAGAGAAAGGAAGAGTTGTAATGTAGTCCTTTCTCTACTCCCGATCCATCAATGTGGTTATCCCTAGAGAATAAGGAAGTGGCTATTTGGAGTTGCAGCAAGAAGCCTCAGAGTTAGAAACTGGGGACGTACACAGAGAAAGGGGTCAGATATCGGCCATTGTCCCAACAAGAAACAGATGTGGACAAGATAAAAGGAACTAACAAGGAACTAACTAATAAAGAATCTGGGACAAGCAATAGCACAGAGCCATTACCACTGCTTGTCTGAAAAGGCGAAGGGAGGGAAGTGTAAAGCCTATTGAGAGCCCAGAAACTCCAAGTTCATCATCAGTCACTTGTCATTCCTTCCTCCCCTGCCAGCCCCAGCCCTGGGGAGCTACTAATATAGTTTCTGTCTCTACAAATTTGCCTATTCTAGGTATTTCATATAAATGGAATCCTATAATATATGACCTTTTGTAACTGGATTCTTTCACTTAACATAATGCTTTCAAAGTCCATCCATGCTGTCGTTTACCTTGGTACTTCATTCATTTTGATGACTGAATAATATTCCACTGTATGGGTTGTATCATATTTTGTTCATCCATTCACCATCTGATGGACGTTTGGGTTGTTTCCAGGTTTTGGCTATTGAGAATAATGCTGCTGTAAACAAGTTTCTGTTTGGCCGTATGTTTTCAGTTCTTTGGAGTATATATCTGGATGTGGAATTGTCAGGTTATATGGCAATTCTATTTTTTACTTGAGGAAGCACTAAGCTGTTTTCCAAAGTGGCTACACTATTTTACATTTCCAGTAGCACAGTTCGAATGTCTCCATATCCTCAACAATGCTTTAGGTTATCCATGTTTTTGATTATCACTATTCTTCTAGTATCTTTTTGATAAGGTACTTGGTTTTCTATTATCAGATAATAGAGTCAGGCTCTGAGATATGACACAAATAGCGTGTCTTCATGGGGTAAATGAATCAGAGAGGGGTTGGAATGGAGTAGTTGACTTAGGAGGGTGATGGGCTTGATGACTTCTATACTTCGGTCTTCCAATTTGGGGTATAAGCAGGGATACCTGTGTTAGAAGCAGTGTCTAGTGGTGTCTCCCATTTGGATAATTTGTCAGTTGTTCATTTCTTTGTACTCTTTGGGCTACTGGAAGTTCTTCTGAAAGTTCTCATGAGATGTCCATGGTTCTTCTAGACAATACCCCGTAGTAAAGAAATTATGATGCTGAGAAGTTCACAGAAATCATAGCAGACAAACAGAAAAAATGATGTGGAACTGGATGTACCATGGGAGAAGTGGTGCCCTGTTCACAAACACCATAGTGGTTCAATTCTCAGGCTAACTCAGCTGTCTGTAGGATGTGTGGCAACAGGTTGATCTACTCTGCTAGGCCCAGGTTAATATGCTCCATCAGTCCCAGATGGTGGGTGGGTTCCTGGAGAGATTTGAAATTTTTTTCCAAAATTGATAGGCAAAACGTGTATTGGAGAGATTGAGTCTGTGAAGACAAAAAGTATGCCTTGGCAAGCAAAGTAGAGAAAGTGAGAATAAAAATATATAGGTTTGCTATGTAGAAGAATAGTACATCACTTTGGTGAACTGTAGATGTTAGAATGGTTTGGGAGAGGCACTGGTGAGAAATGAAATCTAATGTAGTGAGTCTCAAGGTATCCAAAGTGGGCGCCATAGTCTCTACATGGTCTACAATGACCAGATGTCGTGACTGCCTAGTCATTGGGTCATGTCAAGAGGGGGGCCATCAGAAGTGGCTTCTGAAGTCTTCCAGTGTGTCCCAAAGGCTTGTTGGGGGGCAGTTCTGGGTTCAGATGTCTCTAGCCAGGAAAGACAGGCAGCTGTCCCTGGAAATGAGGGTCTTTTTGCCCTCCACTTCCACTATAGCCCTCAGGCTTGCTGGGCGGGGAATTCCTTGGTGATATCAGCTGGAAAGAAGGCTGTTTGGACCCAGGAAGGAATCATCTCATTTGACTTTAAAGAGATTGCAAAGGATTGACTGCCTCCATCTTTTATTTTATTTTTGCTTTATTTTGGAGGTTATGTTCTTTAAAGAGTTAGCAGTGAATTAGCTCATTGAATATTATAGCAAATTTCTGATAATAACTGATAATAATACTGGTTGGCAGGCTAAGGAGATTTGTGTTATTTTTTCTAATCTGTTTTATGGATTAGAATTTCTTTTTTCTCAATAAGTATAATTAAATGTATGATCCAAATAAGCTCTGAATCTAATCTCATGACATAATTTTTTCTGTGTAGAAATTTTCCTATAGATAATTTAAAAATGACCACAGCCCCCAAATATTGCTGGACTTCCTGGTGACTCAGACGGTAAAGCATCTGCCTACAATTCGGGAGACCAGGGTTCAATCCTTGGGTTGGGAAGATTTCCTGGAGAAGGAAATGGCAACTCACTCCAATATTCTTGCCTGGAAAATCCCATAGATGGAGGAACCTGGTAGGCTACAGTCCATGGGTTCGCAAAGAGTCGGACACGACTGAGCAACTTCACTTTCACTTTCATACCTATAAGACTAACAGCATTGCATAACTTAAATGTCTGTGATATTATTTGAAGCTAATTCCTTCCTTTAGCATATTGATGGCATTGTTCCTTTTAATCTTTAAAGAAGATCAAATGGAAGCGCGATTACAAGCTCAAATTTGTTTTTAGAGTGGACTTTGTCGTTGCTTGCTAGTTTCTCAATTTCTGGAAGAATTCATTGCTTAAGTGAATTGGACATAGGAAAACAAGACTCATGCATGTTCTCTGGAAGAGAACAGAGGTGGAATTTAGAAGGAGCTTTGCTAGAGCTTCATTAGTCATTCTCTTTCATTCTTCATGTCAAATGCATAATACTGTTTTGGCATTACTCTTAATAATAAGAATTCTTTAATCTCTCCAGGAAGCTTTCAGTGTTCTGAAAACAAACATTGCCTCAGAAGCTTCAACTAGTGAGTGTGAGTAGAGAATGTAAACATTTCCATAATCCTCCAAGAAGTTTGAGCAAATTTGCTGTTAATGTTCCCTGCTTTTCCCGGAAAACTCTTTATTTCTAAGGTGAAGATATTTTCAGAAAAAGTTGGTTTTGTGTAAATAACCTTCAGGCTGTTTATGAAAATGCTATAACACTTGTAGGGTGAAATTATATATAGGTGTGATAAAAAGAAAATTACAATAGTTCCATCAGAACCTAGTTGACACTTCTTTTTTAAAAAACAGCTTTATTGAAATGTAATTCACATACTACTAAATTCATACTATAGAATTCACCCTTTGAAAGTATACAACTCTGTGACTTTTAAGTATATTCATAGAGCTAAATACACCAAATACAAATCTGTATGTATTTATATAGAAATATAAATTGATTCTACTGTATGCATAAATACATGTTGCTTATCTTTTCATCAAGGGGTGGACATTTAGGTTGGTCAATATGGCTATAATGAATAATACTGCTGTCAACATTCATGTGCAAGTCTTTGGACACATGTTTTCAATTCCAATCCCAATTCCAATTCCAATGTGTTTTAAATACATATTTGTATTGGTTCAGTTCAGTTCAGTTCAGTTGCTCAGTCACGTCCGACTCTTTGCAACCCCATGAATTGCAGCATGCCTGTGAATGAATCACAGGCCTCCCTGTCCATCACCAACTCTTAGAGTTTACCCAAACTCATGTCCATCGAGTCGGTGATGCCATCCAGCCATCTCATCCTCTGCCGTCCCCTTCTCCTCCTGCCCCCAATTCCTCCCAGCATCAGGGTCTTTTCCAATGAGTCAACTCTTCGCATCAGGCGGCCAAAGTATTGGGGTTTCAGCTTCAGCATCAGTCGTTCCAATGAACACCCAGGACTGATCTCCTTTAGGATGGACTGGTTGGATCTCCTTGCAGACCGAGGGACTCTGAAGAGTCTTCTCCAACACCACAGTTCAAAAGCATCAATTCTTCAGCGCTCAGCTTTCTTCACAGTCCAACTCTCACATCCAAACATGACCACTGGAAAAACCATAGCCTTGACTAGACGGACCTTTGTTGGCAAAGTAATGTCTCTGCTTTTTAATATGCTATCTATGTTGGTCATAACTTTCCTTTCAAGGAGTAAGTGTCTTTTAATTTCATGGCTGTAATCACCATCTGCAGTGATTTTGGAGCCCCCCAAAATAAAGTCTGACACTGTTTCCATTGTTTCCCTATCTATTTGCCATGAAGTGATGAGACCAGATACCATGATCTTAGTTTTCTGAATGTTGAGCTTTAAGCCAATTTTTTCACTCTCCTCTTTCACTTTCATCAAGAGGCTTTTTAGTTCCTCTTCACTTTCTGCCATAAGGGTGGTGTCATCTGCATATCTGAGGTTATTGATATTTCTCCTGGCAATCTTGATTCCAGCTTGTGCTTCCTCCAGCCCAGCGTTTCTCAAGATGTACTCTGCATATAATTTAAATAAGCAGGGTGACAATATACAGCCTTGACGTACTCCTTTTCCTATTTGGAACCAATCTGTTGTTCCACGTCCAGTTATAACTGTTGCTTCCTGATCTGCATATAGGTTTCTCAAGAGGCAGGTCAGGTGGCCTGGTATTCCCATCTCTTTCAGAATTTTCCACAGTTTATTGTGATCCACACAGTCAAAGGCTTTGGCATAGTCAATAAAGCAGAAATAGATATTTTATTGATGTGCTTTTTCTTTCTGTATGCTTTCTCCTGAGAGAAAGGTACTATATACTCATTTACACTCACACTTTCTTTCTTGAAGCCTAAATCAAAAAGAGAGAAAGTAAGGGAGGTAAAGGGAGAGTCACCCAGAGCCCCAAACACTCTTTTCTTGATACAAAATGAAGTGGTAAGTTCACCACACTTATCTCCCAAGTGCATGTTTTTCTTTTTCATGTGAAAAAAACTAAGTAGGCAGACTGAGATACACACACACACACACACACACACACATACACACTTACACATATGCATAAACCTGTGAATGTATATCTGTGTGTGTGTGTGTAAAGGCTTCATCCAGAGGGTAAATAAAAAATAATTAAGAGAGGCTTCCCTGGTGGTCCAGTGGTTAAAAATCTACATACCAATACAGGGAACATGGGTTTGATCCCCGGTCCAGAAAGATCCCACATGCCGCAGGGCAACTAAGCCTGTGAGCTGCAACTTCTGAGCCCATGCGCCTAGAGTCTGTGCTTCACAACAAGAGAAGCCACCGCAATGAGAAGCCCATGCACCACAACTAGAAAGTAACCTCCACTCACTCACTGCAACTGGAGAGAGCCTCACATGCAGCAATGACGATCCAGCACAGCCAAAATAAATACATAAATAAACAAAAAAAGTAAATAAATTACTTTTTTTAAGTAATTAAGAAAGATGAATCTCAAATGTAAATATTACTGTTGTTTTTAAAAGTATCTCTTTTGAATATCTGATCTCCAGGTCTTTTCAGTTCCGCTTAGTCACTCAGTTGTGTCCGACTCTTTGCAACCCCATGGATTTCAGCACACCAGGCTTCTCTGTCCATCACCAACTCCCAGAGCTTGCTCAAATTCATGTCCATTGAGTCAGTGATGCCATCCAACCATCTCATCCTCTGTCATCCCCTTCTCCTCCTACCTTCAATCTTTCCTAGCATTAGGGTCTTTTCCAGTGATTCGGTTCTTCACATCAAATTATTGGAGCTTCAGTCTCAGCATCAGTCCTTCCAATGAATATTTAGGACTAATTTCCTTTAGGATTGACTGGTTGGATCTCCTTGCAGCCCAAGGGACTCTCAAGAGTCTTCTCCAACACCATAATTCAAAAGCATCAATTCTTCGGCTCTCAGCTTTCTTTATGGTCCAACTCTCACATCCATACATGACTACTGAAAAAACCATAGCTTTGACTCAGTGGACCTTTGTCAGTATAGTCAAAGCTATGGTCTTTTAGGGAAATCCAATTGTGCACAACTAGGTCTTGAGAGACTTATTCTAAGAAGCCATAAGCTTACTCGGGCCAGGTTTGTGATTATCAGGTAAATTCAGGTAAAATAAGGTTTTTTTCCCCCCTACTTGACTAGTTTCTAAATTTAACTGAAAAAAATCATATTTTACAAATGCATTACAAATCCTCATTTTGTTGATATCATCTGATTGTCCATTAAGCAATGCTCTGTGTATAATTCCCACTGCAAAGTGAACGGGTTGTGTTACACAGACATATTCATCTCAACACCAAGCAGAATGAGAAAGAGTGAATGCTGTCACCTCCTGCTGGGGCTTCTTAGTATAAGGTTAACAAGCACCAACTCTTATTGGTGCCAGGCACCATCATCATATCATTTCATATGCATGTAGGGTGCATAACTCCCCAAGGACACATAGGTAGTTACTTCTGGAGCTCAGATTCAATCCCAGGTCTTTCCGACTTTTTTTGACTCCAGTCTATTACATTTTTATCCACTCCTTTATAGTGCCTTTCTATGTCATGAACCTGGATAAGGGAAAATAAATCTATAAAAACACTTTTCAAAGGACCTCACCTGATTAGAACTCAGCTGTTAGACAAACTTCTTTGAATTGAACAGAGCTAAGAGTGCGAAAGAAACTAAAAGGACCAATATGTGATCAAAACAGATTTTATAAACCCCATACAGTAAAATATATACACATTGCTTATAGGATAATCCCTCAGGTTCTCTCTCAAAGACTTTTTGATTGTGCTAAAATATACATAATGAGATACACGAAATTTACCGCCTTAACCATTTAAGTTTGGTGTTATTAAGTACCTTCTTATTTTTGTGTAACCATTACTACCATCCATCTCTAGAACTATTTTGATCTTACAAGACTGAAATGCTATACCTATTAAACCATAATTCCCCATTACCTCCATCCCCCAACCTGTGGCCAATCCCACCAATCTACCTTCTGTCTCTATGATTTGACAGCTCCAAGTGCCTCATGTAAGTGGAGTCATACATTATTTGTCTTTTTGTGACTGGCTCCATGTTGTGACATATTGGAGAAGTTCCTTCCTTTCTAAGGCTAAATAACATTCCATTGTATGTAGGTATCACATTCTGCCTTTCCATTCATCTGTCAATGGATCCCTGGTTTGCTTCCATGTTGTAGCTATTGTGAATACTGCTGTTATGAACATGGATGTAGAAACATCTCTCCAAGATCTTGCTTTCACTTTTGTGTATGTACCCAGAAATGGGGTTTGCTGGATCATCGTGAAATTGTATTTTTAGTTTTTTGAGGAGCTGACATAGTAGTTCCCACATCAGCTGTATTGCTTCACATTCTCACCAACAGTGCACGAATTTTCCAATTTTTTGCTCGCTATTTTCTGTTTTTTTTAAATAGTAGCCATACCTTTTTAATACATATACTGTTCATGACATAAACTTGGGCAAACTCAGGGAGATGGTGAAGGACAAGGAAGCTTGGCGAGCTGCAGTCCATGGGGTCACGAGGAGTTGGCCTTAGAGACTGAACAACAACAGCATTTTAATGGCTGTGAGGTCACATCTCACTGAGATTTTGATTTGCATTTCCCTAGTGATTAATTATGTTGAGCATCTTTTCATATGCTTCTCGGCCATGTTGGAAAAATGTCTGTTCAAGTCATTTGCCCATTTCTGAATTGGATTGTTCTTTTCCTTGTGGTTACCATGGGGATTACTTTTAACATCCTAAAATTATAACACCTTAATTTGGACATGTTGACCATAATAACATACAAAATCTCTGCCCCGTTTTATCAGTTGTTATCATAAAATTACATTTTAATATATGGTGTGTTCAAAACATAAATCAGCCTCTTGGATTATGTAGAAAACAAGATGTAGAGTTATAGACCAAAGCTACAACAATAGTAGCTTTTAGACAAATAAATCTTTTTCTAAAAAAATGTTTCTTAAATCATGTAGAAATCAAAAAGTGGAGTTACAAACCACTTTTACAACAGTGCTAGATTTTATAATTGCCCATATATTTATCTTTATTGATCTCTTTATTTTTTCATATGGCTTTCAGTTGCTGTTTATTGTCCTTTTATTTCAACCTGTAGAACTTACTTTAGTATTTTTTGTAGGACAGGTCTAGTAATAACAAATTCCCTCAGATTTTGTTTATCTGGAAATGATTTAATTTCCCCTTCATTTTTGACAAATAGTTCTGCTGGATGTAAGATTCTTGATTTTTTTTTTTCTCCTTTTAGCACTTTAACTATATCTGCCCACTGCCTTCTGACCTTCAAAGTTTCTGATGAGAAAGTTGGCGATTAGTTTATTGAGGATCCCTCTTACGTGACAAGTCACTTCTTTCAAGCTGCTTTCAAGATTCTCTTTGTCTTTTGATAGTTTAATTAAAATGTATCTTGGTAAAAAAAATGTATCTTGGTGTGGGTCACTGAGTTTATTCTACTTGGAGCAGTTGAGTTTCTTTGATGTTTGTTTTCATGCCTTCAAATCTGGAAAGATTTTTACTATTATTTCTTTCTTTACATATTCTCTCTCCTCCTACTCTTCCTCCTTCTTGACTCCCATCATGTATATGTTGGTCTGCTCAACAGTGTATTCCAAGTCCTTTAGGCTTTCTCTGCTCACTTTTCTTCAATCTTTTTCTTTCTGTTTCTGACACTTGATCATTTCCATTGTCTTATCTTCAAATTCAGTGATTCTTTCTCTGTTCAATTCTACTTTGAATCCTTTTGGGCGAATTTTAAATTTCTGTTATTGTACTTTCCAACTTCAGAAGTCTTTTTCCTTAGTTAATTTTCATTTTTTTTCATACACTGTTTTCTTTCCTTTCTGTACATTTCTTGACTTTAGTTCTTTGAGCATCTTGAAGGCATTTGTTTTAAAGACTTTGTCTAGCAGATCTGCCATAAAGTCTTTTTCAGGAACAGTTTCACTTGGTTTACATTTTTTATTTTGAATGAGCCTGACTTTCCCATTTCTTTGTATGCCCTGTGATTTTTGTTGGTGGTGGTGAAAACTGGACGTTTGAATCTAATAATATAGAAACTCTGGAGATCAGATTCTTCTCCTTCCCTAGGGTTGATGGGTTTTGCTCTTGTTTTCCTTTATTTTTTTCTTTCTTTATTGTTTTGATTATTGCAGACTGTCTCTGTGCCAAGGAGTAAACTTAAGATCTTCTCAGGTTTCTACTGAGCCTATGCCTTTCCCTGGGCATGTACAGTAACTTTCTAATCTCCCCTATTTTTCGGTTACTTTTGAAAGTCTTAGTCTTTAATATCTGTCTCCCAGAAGGGAAGAAAAAAGAAAACTTACTGTGAAGAAAGGCATTGGCACTTAAATCCCATGGAAGGAACTTCAGGAAGAGGAGAAGGATCTTGCAACAAAGAGGAGAAGTGCAACAAAAGTGGCCACACACCTCTTTGTACTTCTGTGCTCAGAAGCAGTAATCAGAGTACAGATCTCCGGTATTCCTGAGAGAGGATCCTTACTGCCCACTCTGATTCTTACAAGCTATATACAAGCTTCTGGAATGTGTGCATGGCTGGCTGCCTACCAAGGGTCTGGGGAGTGGGTCCTAGGCAGCTGCTGCTGTGCAGTGAGCTGAATTAACTAAAATTAATTGGAATTTAACAGCCACACCCTCCTCTAAAAGTTTCAAGCCTTTGACACATTCCTAAGTTCTGAAAAGGTTAATCAGACAGATTCTGCCAGCGCAATTTTTTTTCTAGGTGGGGTGACATTTCTGGTACTTCCTACTCTGTTATCTCCCCAGGACTTTTTATTGTTATTTCACTGATGATTCTGATAAGATTGGATGTCTAGTGTCCAAGACACTAGCTCAGAAGCAGAAATTCAGAAAGAGGATGGCAAGCAACGACAGGCAGGCCCACTGCCTCACATGTTATCAGAATGGTGCCCAGAGCAGTGTTGTCCCTGCCTCCATGTGCATCATGTTGGCCATCCCTGCCCCATTGGGGCTCATGCTCTGCTGCCCACAGACTACATACAGCCTGACCCGCCCACTCTAGGGCTTTTCTCACTCTCCACCGGGATGGAAAAGTCCACTTTTCCTGGCTAGTTGTTTCTGAGAAAGATTTGCCACAGCAGAGGTGTTGTACCCCAGGGGATATATTTTTCCTTTTCTTATTATCATGTTCTCCTTCTAAGTGCTCAGAAGAGCACCAACTCCTTTCAGCAGTCAGATTCTGCCTTTATCAGAATATGCCTCTATTCAAAGAGAATTTTTCCTCTAAGGCTCAGTTGCCTCTTCCTGAAGTTTAGTTTTTCTTCCTTCCTTCCTTCTTTCCTTTCTCCTTTTCTTTCTTTCTTCATTGGAGGTTCTATATTCTACCATTAAAACTTTTTACACCTGCTGACCCCATTCATGAACTGAACACTAATTCATTCCCACTGAGTTTCTGGACCAGTGTAAGTAAGGAGACACACTTGGGCATCCATCCTGCACAAACCACTGGAGTTAAATTTCTAGAACTTTCTACCATAGTCAGAAAAGTTAGTCTGCCCAGACCATAAGTATATCTCTAGGGAGCATTGCTTCCTAATTCCACATGCCAGCCTATTGGAGGCTTTGCCCTGACTTAGCAAAAATCCTCATACATCATCATCAGCTTTTTACCAAATTAGCGAGCACACACACACACACACATGTCTGCATGTGCCCACACACAAGCTAACTTTAATATTCAATCCTGGCAATGGTGCAGTAAAACTACTGCTTTCAAATATTGATAACGACATTGTAAACTGGAACATGTTTGGAAATAAATATAGCAAATGTATCAAGAACAAAAAAATGTTCATTGACATAGTAATTCCATAAATTGTGTATGGTCGCAAGAAGAGATAATCTAAAATGTAAGAAAAGGCATGTCCTGCATTACTTATAACACTGAAAAATTTTAAGAAAATAGTCAATAATAGAGACATTATAGTATATTTATCTATGGAATCTTATATTGATATTAAAATAATTAATTTAAAGTCTATATAACAACATATGATACAATAACTACCATATACTGAATGCTTTTTATGTTCTAGACCATAAATTTGCAATGTTGTGGATATTACTTCATAGCTGTTTCACAATAATTCTATGAAATGGGTATTAACCCCTTTGAAATTTCTTTTGAATATTCTTCTTTCATTTCCCCTGCCCTTTTTCAATGATCTCTTTCAGTGACTTCCCTTTTCCACTTAATAGAAGGAGAACTCCTTAAAGAATCTCCTACCTGACTGCAGAGCATGAGATTTTTTAACCATTATCCTAAACTGACTCCTACCTAATATGGTGTTAAACAGAAAAACAAAAGGAAATCAGATTACAACTTTATTATATCTGCTACAACTTAGGTTTTAAAGATGCTGCCTCTAGAAAAACACTTGGAAGATAATATACATAATTAACGACAGTTGTCCTAGGGTCATGGAATTTTAGAGGGATGATACTTTTTGTTCTTCAGAATTTCTGTAATGCAATTTGAATTTTATATACTATAAGTATAAACACTTTAAAGTCCCCCAAATGGAAGTAATTTTGTTCTTGAGTGATGGATCATAATTTTCTTGCTCTACAGCATACTTTATGGTCACTGTAATGTTGTTTTCAGAATTTTAAAATATGCTAAACAATAAAAATTTTTGTCTGCTGCATTTATGAAAGTCACCATGATTAAGCATTAAAGTTGTAGAGCTTAAGGACCGAAATCATCTCATCAATATAGTGCTTTGTAGGTTTCAGTTTTATGTACATGGACTCACTTGATCTTTCTGACACCTGAAGCATAGAACTTCAGTGTTCTGAAAGCTGTCCAGAAAGCCCTGCTTCTAGAGCATCAGGGCAGCCACAGTCCCACTGGATGCAATGACGAGTCTCCATGCCCTGGAGAAGGACCATCAGGCGCTTGACAGATGCATCACCCAGTCCCATTCAAGCACAGCTGGAAACACAGCTGCAGGCTGCAGCCGGCAGAGCCCCTGGAATCATCACTGAAAAATGCTGAAGAGGAAGGCTTTTCTGAAGGTTCTTCCTTCCTACCACCCCCTCTTTCTGTCACTCTTGGCTGACTTTTCCACTTAATAGGAAGAGCGGTTCTACTTCATGTCGCTAAACAATCAACAGCTGGTGATGACAAGCTCCTCGCTTCTTCCCCGAACTGAAGGCTCTCCCAAACAGCCCAATAACAGGGCAACTGCAGAGATCCTGGGAACTAATACCACCCCTGCTAGGCAAAAAATTCAGTAGAAACTACAGCTTTCCTTCAGATTTAAACACCTAACAGGAAAAACAGAGACTCTAAATGTCACTTTTCTTTTTTTGAAGCATGGAATTTTTCTGATTATAAAATAACTACTCAGTGTAGAAAAATAAAAATGAATTTAAAGAATAAAATCACCTTAAATCCTATCACCTAGAAATAACCACTAATACGTTTTTAATAAATTCCTGGCCTTTGAAAATATGTGATAAATAAAAACATATATTTATACACATTTTGCTTTCACCATTTGAAAGAATCATACTGCACATACTATATAGTTTCCTTCTTTATTTTCAGTTAATATTACTTGCATCTTATTAACAACACAGCAAAATATCTTTTTAATGCTTTGTACATAGTATTATAACTTTAGAAACCATTCCTTGCAGTTTTGTTGTAATATCAGCACCATCTGACTCTCTTCCTGTATTCTTTCACTCCACTAGAATCCTCATGGGCATTTAACATTCTCTGGCTCAGTGAGAATTAAGCACAGGAAGAGGAAAAGCAGACCATCTGTGCAGGAAGGTAAAACCAGTGTAAATTAAATGGGGTGTGAAAAAAAGCCACTTATGCTCTTTAAATATGTGCTACTTGAGAAATGCTCACCTATGTACAGAACTAATCACTAAACACACAGGCTTCAGGTGAATGGCTGGTTCTGAGTGTCCTTTGTTCAACAAAGCAAAAGCAATCTTATTTTTAAAAAATAATTCTTTATGGCTTTAAAATGATCCCAGAGATTTCGATCAAACCTTAAACATTCCAAGCATGACAAGCCAAAACCCGAACAAGCCTCCATCCCTGGCAAGAGTTCCATTTTCCTCCCAGCTTTGCTCATCAGCTCAGGGTTATTTTGGCTTTTGGCTATTCATCCAGGGCTGTTTGCTCACTCACTGCCATCTCTTCCTCCCTGGTAGGCTTTTGCTCATCCTTTTCTTTTCTAGATCCCCCTCCAAACCTCTCTTCTTTGTCTTCACTGGAACACATGTAGTAGAATAGCCTGGTGGTGAAGAATGCTGGATTTGAAGTCACACCATACATCTGAATTCTGTCTGTGGCAATTTATGCAAGTCACTCGCGTCCCCTGTCCTTCAGTTTTCAACTGACAAATGGGGCTAACAGTACCTGTCTCAGAGGACTGCAGTCAGGAGTAATCCGCTGCTTTCTGTAAGGCACTTTTAGAAAAGCGCCCCATTCACAGTGAGCATTTATTCACTGTTGCTATTGTTATTACACTAGAAGAGCTTCCAACATGGGTTCTCTGCTTTCAGCCTCTGAAGGGTGGTAAGAGAATAACTCCAGCTACCTCTGTGCCCACTCAGCGTGTTTCCATGTGCCAACCCTGGCCTACACACTTTTCATGGTTTGCTTTTATTCTTTATTACAATCTCCACACTGGAAATGACCTCCCATTTGACAAATGTGAAAACTGAGGCTCAGGAAAGTTCCCCAGTCCACCTTTTACAACTTCTTTAAGACATTATAGCATCCTTTTTATACACAGTATTTCTTTGCTAAATATCTACAAGATAGTCTCTTAATAGCCCCTACATTACTTCTGCTTTTCAACCAGGGAAATTGGGTTAGTGGCTGAAAACTCATTCTCACTACTACCCAATATGGCCATTGCAAGTCCATCACCTGCCCTTTCAGCTTCAGTCCTGAGGTTACTTTAGATTTTGCTCATGTCTCTTCCTTTCCCCATCACCAAATTTATCCTAAAACAAAGATTTAAATCTCCTTCTTTTCCTAGAAGTACAGTGAAGTACCCTATCTCTCTAGTTCTTAGAGTATTTATGTCACCCATGTCTTGAATTTCCCTGAATTGAACTATTCTGTTATGCTATGTTAGTTACTCAGTCATGTCTGACTCTTTGCAACCCTATGGACTGTAGCCTACCGGGCTCCTCTGTCCACAGAATTCTCCAGGCAAGAATACTGGAGTGGGTTGCCACTTCCTTCTCCAGGGGATCTTCTTGATCCAGGGATTGAACCTGGATCTTCTGCATTGCAGGCAGATTCTTGACCATCTGAGCCACCAGGGAAGCAAATTTAACTATATCCACCTTTGAGAGGAAAATCAATGCATGCAGTCAAGGATAAATGACTAGTATGTGTTGCTGCAATTTTGGAACACAATTTTAAGATTTTTCCAGCCCCTGTCAAGGAGGCATGGAGTATTTGCAGGTGGCTGTGAAGGTTAATAGAGTGCCTATCAGACTTCAGTGGGCATAGGAATCACTTGAGTATCTGGTTAAAATGTAAGTTCTGAGACTCTGCATTTCTAACAGGCTCCCATGTGATGGTATTGGTTCTCCGGGTGGTATTGGTTCTTGAGTAGTAAAGGTTGAATAGATATTCTTAAGGAAAACGTTGAACAATTAATTGTGGACCGTAGCAAAATATTAACTTATAAAGAGATAAGGAAGCAAGTATAATCTACAAAAGACAAATACTGATCTAGAAAAATAAAGATCCAAAGTTTTAAGGGATTTCAAGTATAAACTGAATTGGATGCACTTTTCCTCTTTTGTATTAACTTTAGACTCATTCTGTCTTCCCCTCTTGTACCCGTATACCATGTAAGATTTATTATTCATACCCTCTCCTAGTATGTTCTGGTCACCCCTGTATTCCATGTCCATCAGTACTTTAGAATCATGGTTAGAGTTCTTTAGAAGTCAGCAGATTTTACAAGTATCTGTATGAAGCATTTAAGAAGTTGTAATGGGTCAAAGGGAAAGAAAGATAGCAAGATTGGGGGGTCAGAATGAGAGAAATTGGAATAGCCTAGGAGTCCAGAGTAACAACTTCTCCAAACAAAGTCTGGGACATAGGTTTGACAGCAGATAGCAAAAGTGGGCACAGATCACATACTTGAAATTTCAAAACGCAGATTATATTGTCAACATCAGTATAGGGAATGATTGAGTGCTTATGCTGAGAAAGGGAAGGCAAGGCAGACTGGGGTGTCACTGGCCCGGGGGGAGGGTAGTGGCTACCTATAGCTCTTCTTGAATATCTGGAGTGCTTGTCATGTGACACAGGAGAGGAGAGGAAGGGGGTAGTGAAGGACAGAGAGAGGATAAACTGAAAATGAAATGAACAGTCCCAGGAGGCTAGAAGCCCCTTATCACGGATGTTATGGAGGAAATTCCAGCATCCCAGCTTGAAATGCTAGGTTTCTATTATGCTTTCATGATCCACTGGGGCACTCATTTAGCCACTGGTATATTCAAGGCACATCTAGCCTGTTCAGAAACCTTGTCAAGGCCCTCACCTAAACCTAGGTTTCCTTCTTCTTTTTAATATGCCCCCTGTCTTCCTTCTTTTCCCCAACTGAGAATGTGAAAGTGTCTCAGGGGGGAATAGTCAAAGAACCTGACTAGGTAAGTGGTAGTAACCTTTTCTAAACCAAAACTAGGACCCTTGCTTTGCCCCCTCATCTGGGAAGGGAGCACTAGAGCTGATGTTGGTTGTGTCCTGGCAAACCCTGCCCTGTAACCCAGCACCCCCAGAGGAGCAGCCCCAAGAACAAAACCACATGAACCTCTGCTCCACCTGCTGTGGGCTTTTCCCAAGCCAGACAGATATTCAGGACGAAGGGGAAGGGCTGGAGGGGCAGAAGCAGTGAAGGAGGCATTGCCTTTTCCTTGCGTAAAAAATGAAAAGGCCCCCGGGGAGTTTTCCTACCTGAAGTTATCAGCAAACACTTTAATTAGAGTTCATATTTTGTGAAGGCTCATTGCTGAAATTGGCTGAAACCAGGCACTGGGCACAAGAAGAGGCCTCAGGGGAGCACTGGTGGGTGGGATGACGGAAGGAAGGAAAGCGGGCTGATAAGGGAGGTGAGCAGGGCACTAGGGTGAACCTCCGACCTGGGCTCACTGTGCCGCAGGCTGCACATTTCTGCCATCTTATCTTGCCCTTAGATTCTAGGACAAAAGTCAGGTCCCTTTCCCAGGGAAATTCAGCACAGGAATTAAATGTGCTGCTCGCTTCCCCAGAGAAGGGACTGTAGTGACACGGACTATTTGGAGCTGGTGTGTGTGTGTGTGCGTACATTCCAGTGTGTGTGTGCGTACATTCCAGTGTATCTGTTTGTCTCAAGGCTTGTGTGCCCTCAACTATTGTGCCCACAGTGGTGAAGTTCCCCAAGATGGGGTCTCTGGGAGGAGGTGGGGGGTTTGGGTTGGGAAAAAAGGATGAGTTCAATTTTGGACATGTTATGCCTGAATCAAGAGCTTGGAGTATTTTATTTTAGAAGCACGTATATATATGTGTATGTAGATAACTATAAACACATAGGTCTTCAAGATGGTCTTGTTCTAGAGGCTTTACTTACATGAACTCACAATCTTCACAACAATGAAGTAGGATCTGTTATAATCCCCACTTCGCAGGCAAGAGAACTGAGGCACAGTGCGGGTAAGTAACTCTCTCAAGGTCACACGTGGAGTCAGCACAAGGCAGAGCTTGGGCTTGAATTCAGGCTGTTCAGTTTCAGAGACCATTTTTTAAACCACCAGGCTCAACTGTCTCCCGTGTTAAATATAAAACAGAGTTAAATAAGTGTTCAAGCAAAGCATAGTAACTCTTAATCAGAGTTAATAAGTAGAAAGCTCTAAGTGTCAGACTCTAAGCCTGTATCTCAGGTAACCCACACAAGTCTATGAGATGGGTACTATGAATATTCTTTGTTTGAGAAGTACAGAGACACTCAAGGTAACGGAAGTTAAGTCACTTGCCCACACATGCATCTTGCATGTGGACCAGACGGAAACTTGGGAATATTTAGTAGCAAAGCCTTTGCTTGTAACCAGGACTCCATGCCAAGAGAAAGAATGAGCAGTATCTAACTTACTCTTTTAGGTTCCTCAATGAAGCCAACAAACAATGAGGAATGTCCTCCTCATCTCTCATTTCCCCTCTTTACATCACATTCTTTTAAAAAAAAAAATTTATTTATTTGGCTGCACTGGGTGTCAGTTGTGGCACACAGGATCTAGTTCCCTGACTAGGAATCAATCCCAGGCCCCTGTCTTGGGAGTGCAGAACCTTAGCGGCTGGACCACCAGGGAAGTCCCTACATCACATCTTTTACTTTGCCTCCATTAGAAAGATGAGTCCCCGTCCATGCCAGCAGCTTCTTTGATCCCCCAAAATCTGTGTCAAGGTCTGTGCATGCTCGGTCTCAGTTGCGTCCGACTCTGAGACCCCATGGAAGCCCCGAAAGGCTTCTCTGTTCGTGGAATTTGCCAGGCAAGAAAGAATACTAGAGTTGGTTGTCATTTCCTATTCTGGGGGATCTTCCTGATCCAGGGATTCAACCTGCATCTCCTGTCTTCTGCATTGGCAGACCGGTTCTTTACCACTCTACCACCTGGGAAACCTGTCAGGGCATACCTTATGTTTTTAATGTCTTTCGAATGCTAGCTTGTCAGGCAGCTTGGTAACTCAGGCAAGCTATTCAAGAAGTTAATTGGATAATCATTTCTGTTACTTTGCAGCTGGTAGGGAACAAAATAGCAAAACCAACATGCTAGTAATTAATAGGACTGATAAACTCAGTACATCTTATGACTAAAATTGTATATTACTCTTTTTAATCCCAACAAATATTAAAGGGCCTGATAATCACTCAATAAATATTCACTAAACCACATGGATGATAAAGCTGAATGATGCTAGAATGGCAGGATGGCTTCTAATTGTTTTCTTCTATTCTATCCCTCATATTTACAGAATATAACAGAAAGAAACACAGGCGCAGAAGGCCAACAGATAGGAGTTTTAATTCCAGCTCAGCTACTGTCTACGAAACCTTGACTAAGTTACAGTACCTCTCTGCCCTTCACATATCCCTCTGAAAATTGGGCACAATAGTGTCTACCTTTGGAGTAGGAAATGGCAACCCACTCCGGTATTTCTTGCCTGGAAAATTACACAGAGCAGCCTGGCAGGCTACAGTCCATGGGGTCTCAAAGACTCTAACAGAACTGAGTGGCTGAGCAGTACCGGTGTCTATCTTAAGGGTTGTTGTGAAGGCGAAACAGGCAACACACAAGCGGGTGACCTAAAAGTGGGCACTAGTGGGGCTTTGGTCATTTTCCTTCTGTTTCCTCCTCTGCAATCGTCCTCAGCTGCCACCTCTGCAATGCCCCCGTTCCCCCCTCCATCTCTACCTGTCCACCATCCCCCAACCCCACTTCAGAAAGGTCATAAAACTGAGCGCTCTGTCTTAATGTGGACAGATAATTAGTAACATTCCCTGATCAAGAAAGTATGTGTACGTTGATCTGCTCCTATTTCTTCCTGGCTTCTTTGTATTTTGCTACTTCACTAAAGAAGGGAATGAGAAGCAAAGGGAATGGAAATTCTTCTGTTCTGGTTTTGCATACCTAAGAGTCAGACAAGACACAACAGTGAGGACTTTAGGACCCTTTCTAATCAAGTTCTTATCTGTTTAGGCTGTGTGTTTTTAAAAATACTTCTCTCAAGATTTGTTTTCTACTTTTACAAATCTTACTGAGTAGACACTGATAATTGACTCGCAATGTGGAAATGATGAGGACTACTTTAAGTTTATGCCATAGAGCACTCCCATCCCCCTTCAAGACTGCAGCTGGCAGAAACCCTCACTTATCTGCCCCCTTGTGGAAGAATCTGGAGAAAGAAAGCTGATTTGTCTGAAGTCGACACTCCTTTCCCAGGGCAGTCTGCATCCCACGACTGGTCCATATGGTGGTGACAACCCTAAAGGACCACCCCAGCCTTGAGCTCCCTGTGGGGCTGGCTGAGGATTTCGCTCTAACTGTGTTGTAGCCCAACTACTCCCTCCTCCCGAATCTTGCTTGTTTTCCTTCCCTTCCTCAAGTGTGGACCCCAAGAGCATCTCTGATAAACCTTACACTCACTCATCTCAGTCTCACACTATTTCCCAGGGAACCCGACCTGTGACAGAAGTCTGATTGGATGATTTTCAAACATTCTTGGTGACTTAGACCAAGAATCTATTTTACTCCATGTTTACCTACAAAATAAGAATGTCAATCAATATATTGTGGATAGCTAAAAATTGACTACATGAAAAGTTCCTATATATGCCTACCTGATAGAGAAATGTAATTTACCTAAAAATGGTGTCTTAGCTGTGCATGGTGTTTTAATTAGGACAGTTCGTATTTTTATTTTAAAAAGTAATAATTGATTGGCAAAGTTCCATTTCTATAAATTAATTTAGGAAAAGTTGCTATAGTCGGGTTGTTCAGGAGTGTGGTATACTTCTCAATGTATTCAGATCTTTATGTATATATTAGCAACATTTTACACTTTGAAAAATATAGAAAGACAACATACATATTTCATGTTAAGAGAATCCTTGGGTAGTCTACGTTTTCATCGTAAATGCTTCAGGTGTGTGTTTAAGGTGAATTATAGGTGTGGCAAAAGTTGAATTGTTTTGTTTTATTGACTTAATAATCTTAAGTTCATCTGGTGTAATAAACTGTAATAAATAATAACATTGAATAAAAGAGGCACCACAATTGAGGAGAGAAAGAATTTTCACAGCTGGCATGGAGTAATAGTTTAGTGATTTGGAACAAATCAGTTTAGATTCTTAAGTCTCCCTAGATGGATTAAAGAAGTAAACAGGTGGAAAAATATCTAAGTCTTAAGAGCTAAAGCCATGCGCTGGTGAATATTATCTGTGTATAAGCAATGAATTTGCAAGTTTAAGAAAAAAAACTCAACAATTCATTGACAAAAATTTCTACTTCTGAACATAAAAAAATAAAAGGCAGTCAAAAACAGAAAAAAGTGTAGCTATAATTTATGACTTTTAAAATATAAAAAGCATACACAAATGGATTTCAAAACACTAAAATACTGGGAGAAAATACACATAATATACAATTCAGAGAGGAAATAAAAGGTCTAATAAGTGCATTTAAAAAGTTCAATAGAACTGGCAACAAAAGAAATGCAAATTAAACCCAAAAACTTTTCACTTACTAAATTAATAAAAATGAGTAAAGTTATAATACCCAAGAATGCTGAAGCAATACCATAACTACCTTCACATACTATTAATGTTTCAATGCATACTTTCTTTCAAGAAAGTGATTTTAAGCTTGTAGCAAGTATTTTAAAACATTGCTACGTTTTAACTCTAGAATTCTTCTAGAAATTTATCTATGGGAATAATCAGAGATGGGGAAAAGTACCATATACTTCTATAAAAAAGTAAAAATCTGAAACCAATGAGAATAATTGCAAAACCATATGATGAAATAATTTGTAATCTTAAAATTTCATGATTTTGAAGAATTTTTAATGAGAGTAAAATGATCAAAATTTAATGTCACAAAAATACAAAACTGCACATGATTCTGATTGTACTAATGGTATGCACATATGCAAAATGAACTAAATGTCAATAGTGGTTATCTAGAGTCTATCACGGAGAAGGCAATGGTACCCCACTCCAGTACTCTTGCCTGGAAAAGCCCATGGACAGAGGAGCCTGGTAGGCTGCAGTCCATGGAATCGTTAAGAGTCGGACACGACTGAGCGGCTTCATTTTCACTTTTCACTTTCATGCATTGGAGAAGGAAATGGCAACCCACTCCAGTGTTCTTGCTTGGAGAATCCCAGGGACAGGGGAGCCTGGTGGGCTGCCGTCTATGGGGTCGCACAGAGTCGGACACGACTGAAGTGACTTAGCAGCAGCAGAATCTATCAACTTACAAATGGTTTAGATTGTCTTTTTTCCATTTGACTGCATTTTCCAATTTTTCCATGGTAAGAATAAATCTTCCAGTTGTATGTGTATTTAAAAAGTGAATGGGAGGAAAAGAACTGGAACATATTGTTAACTATTCTTTGGCGGAGCTTGACACTTAAATGGAAGACAAGGGCTATAGCCAGAGAGAAATGTAAAATCATGGGGAATTTCCTCCAAATTTTCTCACCTCCTTAACTCCTCCATCCTCTTTTTTTCTTTAATGATAGGAGAAGTTTGAATACTTTACAGTCAGTAGAGAAGAGGATGAAAATACAGTAATGAAAAAATAATTGCAGGAGTAAGTTTCCCAAGGAGAGTCAGATAAAGAGCACTGCCAAAGGAATTAACTTTGAACACATTCGTTGAACAAGTATTGAATGAACAAATGCCAAGCAATAAGACAATTTTCTTTCATTCTGTTCCTTTTCAAAACTGAAAAGGAAAAACCAGTGCCTTTCTTTTTTGATCTAAGTTACAATAATAAATATAAAGAACTGTTGAATTCATCATAAAATTGATATTGCTAAGTGCTTTGTATCTTAACTATAGGATGATGTCTAAATAGTAATTGTTATAAGAAGAGCAAGGAAGAACAACAGGAAAAATTAACTTAAAACTGTTCTTTTAAATCACAAAATTTAATTAGACTCCATTTACAAATGTGAATTTCATATAGCAAATGTGAATTAGACATGCTGGCACATATCCAGACAAGTCTGGAAGAAAAACCACACTCGCTATGAAGGAATGGTCATTTTTAGGGAGTTGGGGCTCTGAATTTTCTAGATAATTCCCATGAGCTAGAACCTTGTTAAACTAAATACATTACTTAAAATTTTTTATTTCTTATTGAAGTATAGTTTATTTACAATGTTTAAGGTGTACAGCCAATTTATTCAGTTTCATTTATATATATGTGTGTGTATGTGGGGGGGTGTGTGTGTGCGCGCACTCGGGGCTGACTCTTTGAGATCTGATGGACTGTTGCCCGCCAGGCTCCTCTGTCCATGGGATTCTCTAGGCAAGAATACCGGAGAAGGTTGCCATTTCCTCCTCCAGCGGATCTTTCCAACCCAGGGACCAAACCCACATCCCCTGTGGGTTTCTCCTGCATTGGCAGGTGAATTCTTTACCATTGTGCCACCTGGGAAACCAATATATATGTATTGTTTTCCATTACTTTTTTTAAATGCTTATTTATTTATTTTTGGCTGTGCTGGGTCTTTGCTGCATGGGCTTTTCTCGAGTTGTGGTGAGCGGGGGCTACTTTCTGGTTGCAGTGCACAAGCTTTCCCTGCTGTAGATTTTCTTGCTACAGAGCACAGGTTCTAGGGCACACGGGCGCCAGTATTTGCTGGCACATGGGCTCAGTAGTTGAGGCTCCTGGGCTCTAGAGCACAGGCTCAATAGTTGTGGTGCATTGGCCTGTTTCCCTGCGGCCTGTGTGATCTTCCCAGATCAGGGATTGAACCCGTGTCTCCTGCATTGGAAGGCTGATTCCTTACCACTGAGCCACCATGGAAGCCCAACACATTACTTTTTAAACACAGGTTGAAGTTCCTTTTTTCCTTTTAAAAGTGTCATTCCATAAGCTCTTACCCTTGATTTTTTTTTTTTTCAAAATCTCTACTTTTATTGCCTAATTAGATTTTATTTCCATCTGGACAGCTTATTTTTTATTGGTGCGTGACAATATGATTTGCTTTTTGTTTTTCCTTCTGGACCCTGGATGAAAAGAAAACTCAGTTCTGGGAGGGACTGTCAGATAAGGGTACAGAATATGGTGAAATGGCGCTCGGTATCCTCAAAAAAATTAGCAAAATCAATCCTAGAAGATCCCTTATTTGCCCTCTTGCTAGTTAATAAATAGACTGCTGGGGAAAGGGAGGAATAGATTCAAGGGCAAAGAAGGGTCCAGATGGGATGAGGAAAGCAGGGACAGGTGTGTCTACCCCACTCACTCCTGCTCTCACTTACACCTATCCTCTAAATAAAGTAGTAGTAGACTTTACTGCTGCTGCTACTGCTAAGTCACTTCAGTCGTGTCCGACTGTGTGCGACCCCATCCCTGGGATTCTCCAGGCAAGAACACTGGAGTGGGTTGCCATTTCCTTCTCCAACCCTTGATGTTTTAAAATGGTAATTCATTAGTCACAAGTTTCCAAAAATGGCTATTCATTTGCTTTGTGTATATAGGCTCTCAGGCTTTAAAAACTTAGCTAAATGTACATTTGATAAATATTTTATAAATATTTTTATATTCCTTGTCATTTTAACGACTTGAAATTTAAATTCAATAGAAAAGAATTAGAGCTACTGAACTATAAAGAAATTCTATTTATTCATTCATACATTCATTAATTGGACAAATATTTATTGAGCTTCTATTACGTCCAAGGTGCTTGGAAACAGTTAAAAAACATGCCATCTCCCCTTATGAAGTTTGCAGACTGGTGGGGGAGATAATCTCTGAATAGGTCATTTCAGTGGGTTTCAGAAACTGTCATCTCAGGCAAGTGACTTCTAAACTGCCATGACAAAATCAAGTGGCTAAGAGTGGCTGGAGGGGTCCTCCAGCTGCAGGCTCTTGTGGAAAGCCAAAGTGGGGTGACAAAGTGGGCTGCAGGGAGACAATATTGTTCCTCCTGTTTAGATGAACAGATCAATGATGGCCTTCTCTCAGCTCACACATTAGATGCAGCATCAATTGCAGCATCCAAGGTATCTTGAGGAAGGAGCACAGAGGGTGATACCAGTGCCCTGGTTAATTTGTCCCCGCTCAGTATATTGCAATGCATTGCATTTGTGTATGCTCGGTTTAGTGACTTTATAAAATATATTTTCTGTTTTATCTAGTTTAACTTATCCTCTAAAAATGGACAAAGTAAATTTGAAAGATTCCTCTAAAGAAACTTCATATGAAAAATAATGGTAATACAAACATAAGGAAATACTGAAAAGTAGAACTCATACTTTGCTCCTAGAGAGTTCTTTTTCATATTGCAAGGTAAAGCGATAACTATCAATCAAATGTGATAAGAAGTCCATCAAAACAAATTCATTATTATCAAGTAAGGTCCATGAGTTCACTTCTATAACCATTGATGATGACCTTTACCTAAGTGTACATTTGTAAAGTAACAACAAAATAACAGATCTTTGCAAATTAGTGGATAGGATTAAGAACTGAGTGACTTGGTTTGATAAGTATAGCCGATAGTAGCTGGCTTCCGTTGGGTCCCCATGTCTCTGTGAGGTTTCTTGTCCAGAATCAAAATTAATCAAATTTGGAACCAGATTTGTGAATTGCTGTATCACAGAGTGTTCAACTAAGATTTTAAAAATAAAGTATACTCAATCGAATTTATCTTACTAAAATGTTAATATTGTAATAATAATTAGAAATATATTTTAGTAACACAAAAAAATAACAAATAAGTATAAAATCCTGCTATCTAACTTTAAGCTTTGTGAATGTTTTTATGTATATGATAAATAGGACAATAATACAGATAGATGACTGACAAATATATATAGGTACATATTATGTTGCAGAAGTAAAATCAAGGTGTCTTTAACTTAGATTAATTTTAAAAATAAATGTTTTTAGGATGACATATGTTATCAGTGTTTTTTGATGAGAACTTTTCCAGAAGTGTTACTGGAGGCTCATGCCAGCTATGGTCATAAGGAGGAAGGAAAAGGAACAAATGCCAGGAGTATTTAAGGGGCGGAGTTACAGGACTGGTGATTATTCCTTTGAAAATGCTCACTGGATCGTGTCCATCACCGCTCCTTACTAAAATCCTCCACATAAAGAGGATAGCATCCAAGGAAAGCTCATGTCTTCAGGGGAGCCTCCCCAGATTCCCAGCCCAGGGCATGTGCCTCTGTTACCCCAGAGAGTCATGCTGAGGCCTCTCCCTCATAGCACTTCTCTCCCTCTACAAACTTCATTCACTGGTGAGATCATTTGCAGAATGTTGGTCCTTCCAAGCTCCATGAAGGACTAGCAGAATGCCTGGCATTTACTAAATGTTAGTGCAAAGAACGTTAGTGCAAAGAATTCAGCTGGATCTGAAAGGTGAAGGAGACACTAAGATACCCCGCTACCTCTAGCCTGAATAGTTGTGACCAGGACGGTACAGTTTCACAAGGTGGGGTCTGTGGGGGAGAGGAGGGTTTGGGCTAGGGGCAAAAAAGGATGAGCTTAATTTTGGACATGCTGCATCTGAATCAAAAACTTGTGGAGTATTTTATTTTAGAAGCACATACATATGTGTGTGTATAGTTAACTAGAAACATATCAATAAACCTCTCAGTAAAATTATCCCATTTGTGATGATGAAATAGCATTGATGTCTAAAATAAAACTGAATACATAGTCCTTCAAAATCAAGCACACTGAAAATTACTGGATATTTCCTATTTTAAGGACAATTACTTAAAATAGAAATTTATTTTAGTAAAGTGTGTTACTCTACTCAAGTAATGAATGGGGTTCTTCCCCTTTTATTGCTTGCCAGAAGGAATAGGAAAAAAAAAAAAAAGACAAAAAACCCCCTTCCTCCCCAAAGCTACCTTCTCAGCAGAAAAGGCAAAAACTATATTTCTGCTCAGAAAGATTTCAGCATCATATACCCTCCCTCTAACTTCTGAGATGACTGTGCCCTTGTTCTCACCAGAACTAGCTCACTCTATGCATCTAGGGCTTGTTTCAAATTTTCACGCCTTCTGATTTTGTCATTCATTTTCCCATTTTCTTATTTCTAGCCTCACTTCCCTTGATATCTCTCATGACTTCCCTACTATTGCTTTCATTTCTCTGGCTCTTGGATGAAGATTTTTTCTCCGTTGTATTTGCTCTTGGACACCCAAACTGATAAGAAAGTAAGAATGATCATACTGGTTCAGAACTTAGGAATGGTCAGCCCTGTATTCCATTTCTCAAACTATCTCTAAGGGTTTGAGGGTTTAAAAATCTCCCTGAGTCTAGCCACCTGAATATTTAATTTGGACCTGTCATTTAAATTTATGTTATCCTTACTTTGAATGGATGCTTTCCAACATGCTTTTTACCTTACTTGCCTGATTCCAAACCTAACCCTGTGCTCTTAGTGAACATCTCTGTGTATTATTTTTAGGATGTAGATTCCCAGAAGTGACACCAATGGGATCTAAGTTCTTCCTATTTATTGCCAAATTATTTTTCAGTAACAAATATTGTTATGTATTAAATACTTAAGATACATTATGACTTACTTGAAATGTTTACACATATTAACAAACATATTTCATATTACCATATAGGGTAGGTGTTATTGTTTATTTCAACTTTAAAGATGAGGAAATTGAGGAACAGAGAAGTTAAGCAACTCACCTATGGTCGCAGAGTTATTACGGTGGGATCAGAATTAGAATTCAGAAAATTTTGCTTCAGGGCCCACATTTTAATCACTAAATTAAATGTGATTAAATTTAATTTTATCACAAAAAAGTTGTAGTAACTTATACTGGCACCTTTAACAAGTGTAGATAATATACTCAACTTTGGAACACTTCTACTTTTTGATTAGCACATTCGTATGTAGAGCTTAACTTCCCTTTGTCACTTTAAAATTAAGGTTTGGAGGGGACATGAAGGATTTTCCAATAAATACTTTGTCTCCTTACTCCCTTAGTGGGAGAATAGGATTAGAGGCGTTGGTCTGACAGCTGTCTCAGTATGGAATGAGCATAATGCAATACTCATGCCTGTAAACTGGGGCTTTGAAAATTCATTGCCCTGTGCTTATTTCTGCAAAGCATGCAAGAAAGTAAGAGATACCACTTATTGTGCACTTACCATGTGCCAAGTATTGTGGTGAAGATTCTGGAGACACAGAGTCAAACATCAGACCTACCATTACCTCATTTCGTAAGAAGCTAGGGAGATCCACGCATGTTGATCTGCATAACAATGCATAAAGGTCAGGTAAATAAACCTCTGGGACTGGTCACTGGCTCTGGTTCTTTAGCTTCAGTGAATGAGACCATATTGCCATACAGTCACAGTATGGAACAAACCCTACTCTCTGTTCCCCTAACAGATGAAAATTAAGTGACCCTACAAAGCTAACCTGGGCCAAAATCAGGAACAATAGACATTTTTAAAGAGGACTGCGCTGCGATTTTATTTTAAATTCTGTTTAGATTCAGTAGAATTTGTTGACCTCCTGCCAGAGCCAGTTACAAATTTCGGGAGGTAGATTGTCTATTGAGATGGTGGAAGAGATGACAGCAGACCCTGTCACAGTTCTATTGAGGGGAGGGGGTATCTGCTCCAAGGATGGCCCAGATGACTGGGGACTCTTTCAAGTTGCAAAGTTATTCTTTGCTGTGGCTGCTTTAACTAACTCCTATTGTTAAAATATTGTCATCTATGAATGAGATCCAAAGAACATCGAAGTTGGTAAAATGGGTTAATTAGGCAAAGAAATGTGATTACATCCATCAAAAGAAAAACTAGGTAATTTTAAAGACCATTTGATGTTTTAGACCATATTACTTGGAGTAAAAGACTGATTTCAGAATAAATAACTTATTTTTTAATGAGGTAAGTTTTTTTTCATAGATGGCCATATTACTTCTGTTATAAATAGAAGATATTCAGGACACTTATTCTGCAAAAACTGTACCTACTGATCTTTCTATTTTTCATCATTGTCAAAATTCAGACTGTCCTATAACTGATCAAAAAGAAAAAACTATACACATTCAGAAGATAGTTTTGATCCCATTTCAAAATTCATCCACAAGAAAAAAATATATATAGATCAACCTACCGATATATTTGGACGCTTTGAGAACCCATGGGGGAAAGCACCTTTTCTTTGTAAGTACACAGCTCTCCTACTGGGCACCCAGACAGCAAGCATGTGCAACCCAGGTGAGTGCAGGGTGAAGCTGTGGTGAGCGCAGGTGTGGCTCAAGTTCAGGCTGAATCTTGTTGGGGATGCGATTAATCTTTCTTCACAAAGCTGCCCCTCCTTCCTGGAGCCTTCAAGAAAGGGCCCATGAGAGCTACTAGAAAACTCCCAGGTGACCTGAGGTGATTCAATTCTCTTTTCACACTAGAGATTCCTGCTCCAGCCTCACTTTCAGATACAGTAATGTTTCTTTTCTCAGTATCATAGGGCAGCCCACTGTATAACCCATCAATGTGTCCTGACTATGAGTATCATTTGGGGAAATCTACTCAGTTGCAAAGGTCCACAGTAATATTAGATACAATCAACAATGCCCTTGCGGCTCACAACTCTATTACAAAGCAAACTGATTCCTGGGCTGCCTGGAAATAGGACAGTGGTCCCCATGTGAAGGCAGGGGATCCTTTATCCTCTTGGTCCTCCAAAGGGGTTGTTCCAGCATCAGGGAACATTTTAGAGCCAGGCATAGAAAACTGGCTTTGGAATCAGTGCTGGATGCTAAGACCTAGATATGCCAGTTAGAGCTGAGTGGACTTGGAATAAATTCATTAGACTCTGAATCAGCAGTTATAATAGACTGCACCTCCTAGGAATGATGTGAGGATTAAATGAGAGACCATCTATTAGGTGCTTATGTTGCTGCTTGGCTCTTGAGAGGCATACAGAGAACAGCAAAGTCATCATCACAACACCCCCTGCCTCCATTTGAGACCACAGCAATTGGGTTTAAATGCTGAGCTACTGAAAGGACCTATCACAGGAAGTTTCACCTACAAGTGGTTTTGGAGGAAAAGTCACACTGAAGTGGCTGGGCACTCTTCCTGAATACCATCCCCATCCTCATTCCCTGCAGTCCTCTCCACAGCAGCTTCTTCACTTCAGCCACCAAGGGGATAGCCACACTCCATTTCTAGATTGTCAACTAAAACCCAGATGAGGGGTGAAGATCTTTCCACACTGGAAGCCCAAGAGTGTCTAGTTGCAAATGGTTGTAGAATCATGGTTAAGTCTGAGTGTGGACTTTGAATTTGGGCCTGAACAAGAATCACTTCCCTCACGCCCCCCTTTCACCAATTATTGTCTTAGTGTGAACTTAGCCTCTTCAAACCTGTTTTCTTGTTTACACACAGGCTAATATGGTATTGAGTAGTTTAAAGGATAACATGTAATAATATTTATATGTAAAGTGCTTAGCACAATAGTTGGCAAGGAGTGAAGCCCAGTTCGACTACTGAATCTAGTTTGTAAAATGCTACTTTGACTACTGTGGCCTGAAGTCTGAAGTCAGGGAACCTGATTTCTCCAGCTCTGCTTTTCTTTCTCAAGATCGCTTTGGCTGTTCAGGGTCTTCTGCATTTCCATACAAATTCGAAAAATTTTTGCTTTAATTCTGTGAAAAATGCCATTGGTAATTTGATAGGATTGCACTGAATCTGTAAATTGCTTTGGATAGGATAGTCATTTTCACAATATTGATTCTTCCAATCCAAGAACATGGTATATCTCTCCATCTGTTTGTGTCCTCTTTTCATCAGGATCTTATAGTTTTCTGAGTAGAGGTCTTTTGCCTCCTTAGGTAGGTTTGTTCCTAAGTATTTGATTCTTTTTGTTAAAATGGTGAATGGGATTGTTTCCTTAATTTCTCTTTCCAGTCTTTTGTTGCTAGTGTATAAGAATGCAAGAGATTTCTGTGCATTAATTTTGTATCCTGCAACTTTACCAAATTCATTGATTGGCACCAGTAGTTATTACTCAGCCATAAAAAATAATGAAATTGTGCCATTTGCAGAGATGTGGATGGACGTAGAGACTATCATACAGAGTGAAGTCAAAAAGAGAAAAGCAAATATTGTATATTAACACACATATCTAGAAAAATGGTACAGATGAATCTGTTTGCAAAGCAGAAATACAGACACAGATGCAGAGGACAGAGGTATGGACAGCAAGGGGGAGAAGGGGAGGTGGGATCAATTGGGAGTTTGAGACTGACATATATACACTACTATGTATAAAATAGATAACTGAGAGTCTACTGGGATAGCAGGGAGGGAAAAAAAAGGTACAATCTGTTTATAGGACATAAATTAACCTTAAAAATGCATTACAATATATGTTAAGAGCAGACAAATACTGCTTGATTCCATTTAAACAAGGTAGCTACAACAGCTTTCAGAAAGTACATTGTGGGTGGGGTGGAAGGGGAATGGGAAGTTAACTGTTTAAGGGGAACAGAGTTTCAGTATAGGAAGTTGAAAAATTCAGAAGATGGATGATGGTGAGAGTCGCAAAACAACGTGAATGTACTTAGTGTCACTGAACTATACAGTTAAATACAGTTAAAATAGTATGTTTATGTGACTTTTACCACAATTAAAAAAATTTTTTTTAATGCTACCTAACTGCAGCCTTAGGTGCACAGAAGTAAGTTAAAACTCTCATCAAAAGATAAGCTTTCCATCAGAGGATCAGACATGCTCTCTAAACACTGGGAAATATACCAGTGATGATAATAAGGTAAATATTTCAACCAGCTGATGGAACCATGCTTGGGCTATCATCTTGCATGTTCTTATTCATAAGAATTATCCCTGCCAGGCAAAGTGCACTTTACTTACAATTAGCAATTTCATTCTAAATTAGCTTCCTCTAGGAAGGGAGGGGGGGAGAAAAACCAACTTTTTGGCGACATGTATAATATTATTATGATATGGGTACTACTAACTGTGGGTTTTTTTTTTTTTTTTACAAACTTGGGAACAAAACTAAGGACAAACGTTAAGCAGGCGAGAGAAGCAGTGTCAGAGGCAGAATTTGATCGCAGGTCTGTTTGAGAGAGGCTCCCCAATCATCATCTTCCCCTTTCTGTTTGCACTGCCTTTCAGTTTTTCCGGTTTATTCAAGAGCTGGCCTTCTGAATAGGGTTCTCAGACAGCCATTGTTGAACTAACCAATTTCTGCCACTCGACGGAACGAGTATTCTAGTTATGAGGCGTCTGGTTTTCCTCTCGCTTCTCCAGTGGTGACTAAAAAGCCATAGCCACTCCATCAGAGGCTACTTCGTCTGCCCTTTTGAAATGCGCCTGGTAGATTAATTTTTGAAAGATGATTCACCTTCCTTTTCCTGTTTTGATGGAACATGGAGACGCAACCATTCCTGTCAATAGAAGGCTCGAGTTTCCACCCCGCAAATTCGCGCGGCGCTGACTGTCTCATTGGCTGACGCGCAGGTGGGATTTCCTGTCGCCATTTTAAGGAAACACACTGCCCTGCAAGGAAGTGCCCAGTCAGTTCAGAGGGGCTGTGCCCGGAACAAAGAGAGAGCAAACGAAAGGGAAACGGGCCCAGCGGCCCCAGACCCCTCCATCCTGCGCCCTCGCTCCCCGCTGACCCCCGACTTCCAGCGCCCGGCTTCTTGACCCCCGACGCACCACGCCCGGGGCTCGATCACGTGGGGTCTCCCCCCTAGTCCATAGCGCGCCCCAGCTCAGCAAAGCTACCCAGTCCCCTCAACAGAGCCCCTCAGCATAGATCTCGGGGTAGGGGCTGGCCGGGACTGCGGGCGCTGGATCCGGAAGAGGGGAGGCGCCTCCCACTGCGGGTGACGGACAAAGGCTCTCCAGAGGTGCCCGCGCTCCCCGCCGACCCCGACCTCCTCTGCGCGGTCCTTAGGGAGCCTCCAACGCCGCTCCCTCGCTGCTAGCGGCTCCCACGCCACCGGCAGGGCTGTGAGCCGAGCAGCCACTCCCGCGGCCATCCTCACGCGGCGCCCTTCCCACAATGCAACTCCCCTCGCTCACGCGCCCCGGCCCGGCCCCGGCGTACCCCCAGTGCACCCCCAGCCCCCCATCGCACAGCCCTCCTCGCCTCCTTCCGTGCCCTCCAAGCCCCCTCCCCCCTCCATCTCCGAGGGCTGCCAGTCTCCGGCCACCGCTGCAGCTGGGCTCTGGGCTCGCCGCAGGGCACCTGGAGGGCGTGGAGCAGGTGTCCAGGTTGCGAGCACACTCAGCTCCCGGTGCTACCGCCGGCGCTCCCGGCGCACAAGCGCCCCGCAACCCCTCCCTCGCTCCCTCTCTCCCTCTCTCTTTCCGATGCTCAACCTCCGCCGGCCGCGGTCGCCGCATCCTCGGCGGACGGCGACAAGGAGGCAGCCAGGGGCGGCCGCCTAGGCAAGAGACACCATGTGACGGGCACCGCTCAGTGACACGCAGCTTCGGTTAAAGAGCGGACGCGCAGGAGGGGAGGCGACGGCACGCGAGACGCGGATGATTAGCCGGAACAGCTAAACCATCGCGAGCCATGGATGCGCAAGGGCGACGCGTCCCCCAGTAGGAGAATGACTGTGATTTGACTCGCGACCCTCTGCGGCCGAGCGAGCGGATGTAAGTGCGAGGCTGGCGAGCACCGCGTGGGTAAGGGTTGCTGGTGGGGGGAGCTTCTGATGCAATCGTCCCCGAAAGGAGGAGGAGAGCCAGGAGTGCGCGGGCTGGGGCGGCACGCCGCTCCGCCAGAAGGTCGCCGCCCTTCACCTTCCTCGGAAATCCGCCACGCCACGCCGAGCCTCCCCGCCCAGCCCTCGCTGACGGAGGGCACCTTTCATCCGCCAAGGCAGCCAGACCTTGACACAAAGGACACCGCAAGGCTGGGGGAAAATCCGGGAAGGGCGGATACCACTTTTCCCCCGTTGTTTTTTTTTTTTTTTGCTGGAGGTAAGAGGATTTCCTGTTCCTAGGGAGAGCTGAGGGAGCAGCGGTGGGGAGGAAAGGGACGTTTTAGATGTGAGAGGAGGCGGTAACGTAGAAGTCATCTCTGCGAGCGTGAAAGGAAGGAGTGCGCGGCTGAGCCGGATGCGTTCGGATTTTGCTTTTACCAGGAGAAAAGTCTGATCCACGGTTCTGCTGACCGCCTGCGACAGTGTAAAGAGGCGCGGAGCCCCTGGTTTCAGCATTGCGTGGCCTGCGGCTTACTTTTGGGGTCTGTTTTCTTAGTGGGAGATTGTGGTGCCAGATATGGTTAAATCATTCGCGGGTTAGGGACCACGCGGGTCTAGAGCGCGCGCCGAGGTGAGGGCTGCCCTGCATTCCCGAGGAGTGGTTGAGTGCTGGGCATTTGTGGGGAATTTGCTGTGTCTTAGGAGCCCCAGGGAAGGCATGTGATGTCCCCGGCGTTGAGTGTGCGGCCGGCTGGGTCTCGGGGACTGGCCGCGGAGCCCGAGTAAACAGGAACACGCTCGCCGGCCCTTCTCGAGCTCTGCCCGGCTCTCCGTAACAGAGAGGATGCGGGCTGTGAGGTTGGGGGACGGGGGATGAGGGGGTTGTTAAGGGATGCTGGCAGTGACTCACTGCCCTTTCCCGCCCCAAAGAGCTTCTTTCCCCAAGGAAGGAGAGAAGAGGGAAGTGCGGTTCTGAAGACTGGGAGCCGCTGGAGCTGGCGAACAAAAGGGCACCGATTGCGCGGGGCTCGGGGGCCGAGGGTCCTCCCCAGCACTCCCACTTCTTCCCCCGACCCCCGAATCACCCTCGCGTCCCTAAATGTTACCACGATAGTCCTTTAACCTCGCCGGGCGGGTGCCCGAAGGAAAGTGCTCCTTCGCCCCGGTGCACGCTCCCACTACCGTCATTCCCCTCCCGGAGCTTCAGCACCCACTGGTACCCCCAGGCTCCAGGGCTGCCTGGGCGCCGCTTCCCTGTGGAAGTGCCCAGCCCTGGGTTTGGACTGAATTGTAGTTAGAAGGTACAAGTATACATATGGCGGCAAAAGGAACTTCGCGGTAACGGCGTTTGGCTGGTGCCTTTCGTAGGCTGCTTTCGGCTTGGGAAGTTGGTGCTACAATTGAGAGTCCTTTGTGTCTGACCGGGTTTTTATTGCTCTGGTTCTCCGGTGAAAACCTAATTGCCACCAGGATCACATACTTTCGCCGACGAATCCCTGGTGATGTATTTCATGAGTTGAAAAAGACCCGAGCGCTAGGAAACCGTATTTATTTGCTTTTGGAAAAGGATCTGACATCTCTGCCGTAGGTCTAAGACTTTTTAATATAAGGGGAAGGAGAAAATAAATCCATCGTTTGCAGACTCCAGGGCCCAACAAGACTGTAATTTGTCACCTTGATAGAAGAAACTGCGGCAACTCGTGCTTTTTCTGACGTCAGAACGACGACGGAAATAAAACCTGAGCTAGGTGGCTGGCTGGCCTCATTGTTAAATGAATCTCTCGCCGGCTGGGTATTCCTGAAATCTATCAGCCAAGTCAGGGCTCTGATCCATGGTAGGCCCCCTGGATTTCAGTTTGGGCCCCAACCTCAAATTGGCTTTTCTCCTTACAGTTATTCAGTTCTCTAAGTAGTTCCTTAGACATCAGGAAACTCACCTGGTTTGGCTTGAGATTTTAACCTTGATGAGGTGAATTCGCTTTTTTCCCCCTGAACATATTCAGTGAGTGTTTCCTGCTGAGAGTTTATGTGGCAGTTAGCAACTGCAAGGTAAAGTTGCTGTTTCTGTGAGATGTCCCTTCTCCTGGGGGGAAACAGACAATAAATACATCTATAAATGAATGTTGGAGATTTGTTCTTGCAGTGAACAAATAAAACCAGATGAAATCTTGTGAGGAAGGCTGATGCCTGAGATAGATGACCCTCTAGGTGGATCTTTGTAAGAGGGTACATTTGTCCTGAGACTAAGAGACCAGGCACCTGATTATTGCTAGACTGTTTTTCTGTCTCTGGATGATGCATGAGGGCAAAATTAGTCTTACGGTTTTTTCCCTAGTGCCCAGCACAGAATAACTGCTTAAAAAATGCCTGTTGGATTGAGATCTTAGTCAAAACATCTTGTTCACCACTTATTGCTACTGTTGACCATCCCTTTGT
Organism: Cervus canadensis; assembly: GCF_019320065.1. Taxonomy (NCBI): domain Eukaryota; kingdom Metazoa; phylum Chordata; class Mammalia; order Artiodactyla; family Cervidae; genus Cervus; species Cervus canadensis. The sequence goes on along the minus strand of NC_057410.1, from coordinate 22,291,082 downwards.
TTCTAGACCTCATTATTTGTTCCTCTGCTAAGTTGAAGCGTTGGAGTCTCTTTCTCTCCTTCTTCTCTCTTACCTTCTCTCTGTTTCTGAGCAGTTACCATGAACCTGCAAATGACTCATAAACCTGTCTTTTCATCTCCATTCCCATTGCCCAGGTTCAGGTCTCTATCACTTGATTTAGACAGGGCAGTTTAAGGAGTTTATTGTAATTCAGAAATGGTGAAACAGACATGGAGGTGCCTTGAAGAAACCAGCACTCAGGGGAGCAGATGCAAGTGCAGTGAAGGGTAAAGAGTGAAGTAGCCAGCAGAGGAGGTGTAATGGGCTTCTAGTTGGTCTCCTTGGTATCAAGCTCTGCTCCCCTAATTCAGTCTCAACACTTCCATGGGCCCTGTATTTTTAAAACTAATTTTTAACTAATCTGTCTTTTGAAAACCTTCAGTGGTTTTCAAAAACCTCTGGTTTTCAAAATCAGTTGCCTACAGTTAAAGTCTAAATTCCTTAGTCAGACACCTGGGACCTTCCACAATCTGTTCCTCACCTCTTTCTATCACTTTCTCCCAGTTCACCCTATGTCCTCCCTGTCACTTTCTGCCTCAGTATTAATCCTGATCCCAACTGGAATGCCTGCTGAAATGCTGTATATTTGTAAAAGGCTTAGCCCAAATGCCACTTTCTGCCTCTTCAAATAAGTGTTCACTGATCACCTCCTAGCCTTTTCATATTTATCTTTCACATTTTGCACTATCAGTCCAGGTGATGGAAGGTGAAGTAAGGACAGATACTTTGAGTCAAATGTAAATGCCCAGTCTCAACTTAACCAGCCTAGACACCTTGGGCAAACTGTTTAGCATCTCTGAGCCTCAGTTCCACCCCCCCCCCCCAATTTGTTAAATGGTAGTGATGGTGGTGATGATAGTAGTACTTATTGAGTTGTCCTGAAGGGTTAATGAGAATAACAGATGTGAAGAGCTTGGCACACTGTTAGTGCTCCATAGGTATTGAATTAAAAGAGACTTCAGGTTTCTCATCTATCAGAGGAGGTAGGGGAAGTTGATCAGGAAAGTTCCCCTTACCTCTATTGTTCAATGAATATTTAATCATTTAAAAATATTTTTCTGAAAATGTCTTAATGGAAACTACCTGAAACTTTTCAGTCTCTGGGTGAATGTGCATCTATGAAAGGTAGTATGGAGGTGGGGGAGGCAAGTGCATAGAAGGAAGTGAAATCCAATTAGCATCATAAACTTTAGAGAAGGACACCTTATAACAATGGCCCTAAATTGAGTCTTTTTAAAAAGCTTATATCTGGAAGTTGATCGCATTTTAGTCATTGGTTTTCAGCTCACCACCTGTGTGTTAGGGTTACCTACTAAACATAAAGGAATCCAGTGATAGGAGAGTACCATGGTTTGGGTAAACTTTGCAAGCACCCAGGTTGCTGTCAAGGAACTCTGCCTCAGGTAATGCCATAGTGTATCTTCAAACTCTGCTAATCTGCAGGTTTAGGAGATAGGTCAAGATTAATGATTCTCAAAGCAGGCTTCACACCAGATTCACCTAAAGTCTTTTAAAAGCTACCAATGCCCAGACTCCATTTCCAGAGATTCAGATTTAGTTGGCCTGGCATAGAGCTCAGACGGGAATTTTTTAAAAACAACACCAGAGTAATTTTTGTAAGTGATTTAGATTTCAAAACAAGCCAAACAAAAGCAGAAATTAAATGACGACTTCCATATATCGTTTGTTTAAACCTCTTGGTAATATGAAGTTATGAGCTTGATTGGCTTTTTCCCTGACTTCACGAAACCAACTGGTTGTTGACATGATGGAGTCACAGCCTCTGGTTACAATTTATGACTTGAATTTTCCCAGGTAAAGAAGCCCGTCAGAGTGATGCAGCCAGGGCAACATAAAGATTTAATGTGTGGATCTCAGTTTCCATCTCTTAGGAGTGATACAAGACAAAGAAGATTGGAAAAGAAGGGAACAATGGAAAGGAAAAGGAAAGGGAGAGTTTATGGCCTGAGGTCTGGGAGGAGGTGGCTTTGAGTTGGGAGAATGGCAGGACAGAGCACAGAGGAAAAGTTGGGCTTGATTTATTGAACTGGTTTTATTATGTTGGTGACTATAGAACCAAGTGAAACCTGTGGGTGTATTTTGTAGGACTTGTTCTCTTAAAATTGTTTGGAATTAGTTGTCAACATTTAAGTATCTGAATTTCACTTAAAACTTGATTTCTGGCATTTCTTGAAAAGAAATAAAAAGATCTGTCTTATTTTTACTGAAATAGATGAGACACATGTTCCCCAGTTTCTTGTACCCAATCTGCTTTGCTCATTTGTCTTACCTACTTGGGCTCCAGCTACATTTGTTTTTAGCTTTTAATATAATCTGCAGATCTTAATATTGGCAACACATTAGAATCTTCTCAAAGCATTTAAAATATCCATGCTTAGATTCCATTCTAGATGAACTGAATCAGAAACTGGTGTGTGTTAGGGGGCATGTTATCACTGTTATTTTTCCAAAGCTCCCAAGGTGATTTCTATGTGTAGTTAGAATTGAGGACTACTAGTCTGAGTCACCCATTCAAAAGACTTGTCTACAAGCCCTTCTTATCTCTGAAGGTGATCCATTAAGAAACAGCATATAGAATGATAAGTCCAGAGGATTTTAGAACCAAGAGAGATCTTTGAGAGTGCATCCATTAATCCAAACTTCACATTCTCTCTGAGAAAAAGTCCAAAAAGAAAAAAAGCTTGTTCAAAGACTGTAACATCATTTAGTATGAATTATGGTGTTTTATTATATTTTCTCTTTTCAAATAAAGGTATATTTTTAAATGTTTATAAGTGATCCCCTTTACATGCACCACTCTCTGGTGCTTTCAGTTTGTCATGATTTCTATTTTTCCTAGAGTATTTTATTTGGAGTTAGCTAAGTGAAGTGACGTCGCTCAGTCGTGTCCGACTCTTTGCGACCACGTGGACTGTAGCCGACCAGGCTCCTCAGTCCATGGGATTTTCCAGGCAAGAATACTGGAGTGGGTTGCCATTTCCTTCTCCAGGAGTTAGCTAGAACTGAAAAAAAAAAGTTACCATTCATTGTTTTTAGTCCAGGAGTAATTCTCGATCAGAGGTATTACTAGAGCAAAAAGTACATGTGCAGAGAAAGAGACTTTCTCAAAGGTTATGGGAATATATTTGAGACTGTTTTTGAACTCTGTACATAATTACTTAAATCTATTAATTTTCAGTTGATGAGAAAGATTTTTACTTTTGTGTATTCACACTGCTCAAAGACACTCACTGTTCTAATTAAAGTTAAAGTTTTAAATGTAATATACAATACAATCTGTCCTCCTGTATCCAGAGTTGCAGGTTAACTTCATTAACTTCTAAAGTTGATTAGTATGTTCTCTCTTTGAGAAATCAGAATAATTCCAGAACATCTGAATGGGAAGGTTAACTCCTAGACATCTTAGGCTGGGCATGTTGATAAGAGACATTTGAAAAATCCATCTAGATGAGTCAAAGATTTTAATGTAAAAAATAAAATTGTGAAAGTTATAGAAGAAAACATGGGAGGGAACTTTTGGGGGGATAGGCAGTAAAGGCTCTGGAGTAGGAAATGGCAACCCACTCCAGTATTATTGCCTGGAAAATTCCATGGACAGAAGAGCCTGGCGGGCTACTGTCCATGGAGTCTCAGAGTTGGACAGGACTGAGCCCACAGCACAGCACTGAAGGAGGCTTTTCTTCACTGTGGACGCCTTTGTCCTTTATGAAGGCTGTACCGTGTACATGTATTACCGAGTCAAATATTTTCTAATAAAATGAAATAGTTAAATACAAAAATAAAAATAAAACATCATCTAGGAACCTGAACAGAGTTCTTGTGGAGTAGTTGTTGGGATACTATAAACGACAGGACCAAGGGTCCATCATTACAAGGAAGTGAGCTGTTCCTCTCTGCCCCACGCAGGAGTGGTCAGTCCTTATTGCCCTGAGAGCTCCCTGTAACACAGGGCTTCTCATCCCCAGGGCTCTGGCCTTTGGGGCCAGATAAGGCTTTGATGTGAATAGCTGTCCTGTGCATTGTATGATGTTTAGCAGCACCTCTGATCTCTGTCCGCTAGAAGCCTACAGTACCCTCTCACTTGTGACTGCCCAAAACGTCTCCAGGCATGGCCAATGTCCACTGAGGGCGGGGGCCTAAATGGTCCCTAGTTGAGAACCACTACTTTAATATAACCCTTTCTGTGGGCTTGTAGAAATCATACCAAGAATTCTTAAATATTCCAGCCATAGTGACTGGGTTGTTAATGATAGATACCTTTCATTAATATAGTACTTGACAATTTTAAATATATTATCACATACTTTGTACATGCTCAGATCAAATGTAAAATAATGTGGCAGAGTTAATGAAAACTATGCGGAGCAGCTGTACATGTTGCTTCTTTTAACTTCTCATCTTTGTTTTGTTTTCCTGAGAAATTTGTGAGGATTGTGCTATATTGTCTGAAGGCAGATGATCAGTTTAGTCATCATTATTGTTAACATTTTTACTATCACTGTGTATTAGGGAGCTAAGAGGTCTGTGCTCCCTGTCCTCGAGAAGTTCAGAATGTAATTAGGAAAGAGGATAACTCCATAAAGAGATCATGAACACATATAAGACCCCTTCCTTTAATCCAATGAATATACAGAAGTGCTATGAGAAGTCATGCCAGGTAAATAATCACAAGTTGGTCTTTGGAGGAAGACCTTACAAAGAAGGCTGGCTTGAAATAATCTTTAAAGAAAAAAAACCACACCAGCCAGCAAGCTGGGCTTTTTGAAAGAAATATACCTCAGTGGGCACAGGCTCAATGGGAAAGGAAGTGGCTGAGAAGTATGTTCAGGGCCAAGGTGGGGGGCAGTGGGAGGAAAGCTGAAAACTGCAAAGCAGATCCATTACAGAAGTGAAAGGTTCAGAAGGAACATCCTGGGAGAGAAATTTAAAGAGTTAAGAGGGGACTTTCCTGGAGATCCAGTGGCTGAGACTCCATGCTCCCAATGCAGGAGGCCTGAACTCCATACCTGGTCAGGAAACTAGATCCCACATGCTGCATCTAAGACCCAGCACAGCCAAATAAATAAATAGATATTAAGGGGATAAAGAAGAGTTAAGGGCAATCTTGGCTTTGAATTTGCTGTTCCAGGGATTCGACTAGTAGAAACACTTAGGATTGGCAAGGAGATTCGCAAGATATGGATTTTCAGGAAGAATCTGCATCTGTAAATGGAGTAGGTTGGGCTCAGTAGGCAGCACGGGGGAAGCAACCAGCCAGGGTACGATTGTGGAGCCAGAAGGAACAAGAGGAAGGAAGAGATGGTTTGAAATGTTGATAGGACTCAGAGACTGATTAGATACCTGGGTTCCAAGTCTGAGTGATGAGGGGAACCAACGTTATCGTGAACAGAAATAGAAACGCTGATGTGTGAGGTCAGATGGTTTGTTCAGTGGGGCATGTGGAGTTGGAGGTCATGACACACATTCATGTGAAGAGGTCTCCCAGACGGCTGGGGTCTGAAAAGAATTTGTGAAAATTTTTGTGAGCAGGAGGAGGGAACTTGAGAGATTGTCTCTCTCCTCCAGCTTTCTCAGTTTACAGATAAAGAAATACATGGCATGTTAAGTGACGTGCCCATCAGCAAGTGGTAAGTATGACAGAGATCCTATCTCCTAATTTCTAGAGGAATTCTAGTTTTGTAAAACGAAAAGGCCTGGGGGAAAGAGATCTGAAAGACGCCCTTGTGGGATGAAGACTGACACTTCAGGCTTGAAACTTAGAAAGGAAAGAGTTTGGAGTGTGTGGAGGGAAGGGGGGTGGGGTAGGGCGGCCCCCACCCAGAGCACAGAGGATGGGAGGAGGACAGGAACTGGCAGTGGGGGCTGGAAACAGTTCCTCTGAGAATGCGGATGCTTGCAGATGCAGTAAGAAGCAAGGTAGTGAGGGGTCAGGAAATAGTGTCCCTCCTGCCCAGGTTGAGAACTGAGAAAAGGCCACTTGCCTTGATTAGAAAGAGGTAGCAATAGTAGCATGACAGTCGCCCTCGCTTACCAGAACCAGGGCAGGCACGGACCCAGTTGTGGAAGCTTTGTAGCGAGTCTTCGAGGTAGGTACTGCTTTATCTCCATTTTACAGATGAGAAAACTGAGGCAAAGAGATGTTAACCTCCTGGCCCAGAGTCAGCACAGCTCCTGAGGGGTGGAGCCAGGATTTGCCAGTGGAACCAGGGTTCAAGGGAGTGATGAGAACAGGGACAAGTTGTTTAGACTGTTGGCAGTAGAGACAGGAGCAGGCTGGTTGTTCAAAGTCACTTTTCAAATATGGAGCTAAGTGTGATTGACAGAAGTTGGGGGAGTCAGCAGAGGGAGAGTGGGAGGCCAGGTCCTAGCGGAGCTGAGGCCAGGAGCACTGGCTAAGTCATGAGTTTTGAGTAAGAGGAGAGAAAACACCTTCTCTTCTGAGACTGCTTACTGGATCCCAGTCTTTCATACCAGAGGTCATTCCCCGCCTCCCGAGGACCCTGGGCTTTCAAAGATTGTATACACTTTAAGTTTTTATTTTAGTTGCAGTGTAATTTATATGCAGTGCAACAGCTGAATCTTAAGCATACTGTTTAGCGAGTTTTGACTATAACTTGAATTATATTAATTCACTTCTCACTTTTGTTACTCTAAGATATGTAACATTGCCAGTCAGAATCTAGGACTCTCACACCAAGTTAAGGCAGTCTTGCCAAAAGTAAGGACTCATGGCATTTTAATTAACCTGGTTAGCCTGTTTGAGGCCTTTTGAAATATAGTGAAGCAGCTCATAGATCATATTATTGCCATCTGAGAGTCCGGTGAGCCAGGGACCCCCAGTATGTAAATAGACTCAGTTGGTTGTTGGAAGAGATGTCGTGGGAAGAGTTTTCAGGAAGACAGAACCATAACTGGCCTTATACCTAACACATTCTCAAAACCACTGACCTAGCTGTCATAATTCATTCCCAGGAGCTGAACTAGGAGAGGTGTGATCATCTTCTTCATCACCAATAGTCATTCATAGCAGTTTTGAAGTTAAGTGTACTTGACTGGATATTTGGCTTCCCAGGTGGTGCTGGTGGTAAAGAACCTGCCTGCCAACGTAGGAGATGAAAGACTCAGGTTTGATCCCTGGGTCAGGGAAGATCCTCTGGAGGAAGGCGTGGCAACCCACCTCAGTATTCTTGCCTGGAGAATCCCATGAACAAAGGAGCCTGGTGGGCTATAGTACATAGGGTTCCAGAATCGGACATGACTGAAGTGACTTAACACATATGCATGACTGGCTATTTAGTGTCATTTAGGAATTCTTGTTATGTTTTAGACGTGATTGTGATATGGTGGTATTGTTTTTAAAATGGATCTGACTTTTTAGAAATATGTATTGAAATATTTACAGATGATATGTGGGATGTTTTGTAAAATAATTCTAGGTGATGCTGGGAGTAAAACTTCCAACAAGATTGGCCTGAAATGATCATTATGGAAGTTGCTACATGGGGGTTCATTATTATGTTCTGTTCACTTTTATATATGTTTAAAAGTTCTCATAATAAAAAATTTCAGAGGTTGAAAAAAATAAAATTAAAAATATCAGGCAGGGTTTAACTGCATATAAACAGAGATCTCTTGTATGTTAAGCAAAAGGGATCAAATACAGGGAATTAAAGCCTGTAAAATTGCTAGAAAAGATGGCAGACCAGGCTTTGGGCTCAGTCTCTAGGAATAAACACAGAGTACCACCACTCAGCTCGCCTAAAGGTCTTCTCTTATGCCTCCATCAGGAAGCCAGCTTCTCATTGTTTGAACTGCATCCTCCGGGAACACATCACTGAGGCCAAATCTGATGGTCAGGAATTCACCACCATAGTTGTTGGCTGCAGAGGTGTCTGCAGCACCTGCTAAAATTGTACCAGCAAAATAGGTTCCTGGTCCCCACTACTTTGCTCTCTGTTGTGTGAGTGCTAAGTCACTTCAGTTGTGTCCAATTCTTTGTGACCTTATAGGCTGTAGTCCGCCAGGCTCCTCTGTCCATGGGATTTCCCAAGCAAAAATAGGAGTGGGTTGCCACTCCCTACTCCAGGGAGTCTTCCTGACCTAGGGATTGAACCTGGATCTCCCGCATTTACAGGCAAATTCTTTACTGTTTAAGCCATCTGGAAATCCCACCTTGCTAATCAGTAGATTGGGGGATTAGTTCAGTTCAGTTCAGTCGCTCAGTCATGTTTGACTCTTTGCAACCCCATGGACCGCAGCATGCCAGGCCTCCCTGTCCATCACCAACTCCCGGAGTTTACTCAAACTCATGTTCATTGAGTCAGTGATGCCATCCAACCATCTCATCCTCTGTCGTCCCCTTCTCCTCCTGCCTTCAATCTTTCCCAGCATCAGGGTCTTTTCAAATAAGTCAGTTCTTCCCATCGGGTGGCCAAAGTATTGGAATTTCAGCTTCAGCATCAGTTCTTCCAATGAACCCCCAGGACTGATCTCCTTTAGGATGAACTGGTTGGATCTCCTTGCAGTCCAAGGGATTCTGAACAGTCTTCTCCAACACCACAGTTCAAAAGCATCAGTTCTTTGGCGCTCAGCTTTCTTTATGGTCCAACTCTCACATCTATACATTACTACTGGAAAAACCATAGCCTTGACTAGACGGACCTTTGTTGGCAAAGTAATGTCTCTGCTTTTTAATATGCTGTCTAGGTTGGTCATAACTTTCCTTCCAATTTGGGGGATTAATAAGCAAAAATAAAATTTCAGTTGCTAAGACACTTTGTGACAGATTGGCCCAGTCAGTATTTGTTTCCACTTCTTTCTAGTCCAGTTCTGCAGAGGATGAAAAATTGAAAACTACATTTCCCACATTCCATTTGCAGCTATGCTTCTAGAGAGGATTTAGATTCTACCAATTTTGCTTTCTGTTAGTGGAATCTAAATGTATTTTTGCTTATTTATCCCCCAAAGTAATTTTGGGCAATGTTTAAATTATAGTATATTCTTTGGTTTAGTTTCCTCTCTACAATTTTTAGCCAGCTTTTACCAAACCAGTATAACCTCTTCTTACTCAGGAATGTGTTCTTTGATCTCTCTGCTTCAGCTAGACTCATCTGAATGGGTGTTCTGTGCACACTTGGCCACCATGTCTTTGTCTGTGCTGTTTCTACTGCAAGGAATGCCTTCCCTACACCAGTCTAAATCCTATTTCTAAGCATAGTTCATATCCTAACTATAAAATCTTACCTGATTGCTCCAGGCTCCAACTTCCTTCCTTCCTTCTTTCCTTGTACATATGTATGTCTCTGAAATCTTTCTGAATTTATTCTTTGTTTTGCTGTACAGTTTGGTCTCTATCATGCAAATATTTTATTATTGTTACTTTATATGAAAAGGTCTTGCTTGTTTCAGTAGGCTGTATGTGCTTAGTCCTCAGTCATGTCCAACTTTTTGTGACCCCCATGGACTGCAGTCCACCAGGCTCCTCTGTCTATGGGGATTCTCCAGGCAAGAATACTGGAGTGGGTTGCCATGCCCCTCTCCAGGGAATCTTCCTAATCCAGGGATCAAACCCAGGTCTCCCACACTGCAGGTGAATTCTTTACCATCTAAGCCACCAGGGAAGCCTAAGAATACTGGAGTGGGATCCCCTTCTCTAGGGGATCTTCCTGACCCAGGAATCGAACCGAGATTTCCTGCATTGCAGGCAGATTCTTTACCAGCTGAGCTACCAAGGAAGCCTGTAAGCAATGTTAAATTCTCTGTATATCCTCTTCTTTGATACGTATCACCATGAAGAGTAGAGAAGTTTATGTTTTTTACATGGGTACTATTAGTAAAATGTATCAATAAGCATACCAAGATAATACTGCTTCTTAAGAATATCTCTGAAGATTGTGGTGAAGGATCAGAAATGTTCTGTGCTTAGTAAACTGTCATTTGTAACCTGTTATAGATGCTGGGGGATCGTCATTGTAGTTAGATTAACATCAAGATCTTCACGTGATGGTCTCATCCAGTCTTACAATTAACTGTACAGTCTGATAATTGCTTCTGTCCTTCAGTGAAACTATAATTCTTTTGTTTCTTAAACTTGACCTGCTCTTCCTGTCTCTCTGTCATTGGCCACGTTCCCCTTCATTGAGAAGTCTCAGCTTAGGGCCACTGTGACTGGCCAGCCGCAGCAGGCTGGATGTCAATTCATGGCACAGTCAAGCGGTGAAGGAGCATTTTCAGTAATGATGTAGAACGATGTCATGGACATGACTCAGGATGGGAGACTGTATCTTGTTAAGTGAAAAAAAGTCTTAAAAACCTTATGGTATGATTTCCGTTTTTGTAAATGTATACATATTTTTAAAAAATCTGTACTCATTCTTTTCATTTAACAGATACTTATCAAGGGTCTACTGTGTGCCAGGCACTATATCTGTGTGCATAGAAAACCCCTGGAGCTCATGCTCCAATATATATGTACAGTGATCATCTCTGCTTGCTGAGATAACAGGTGATTTTTTTCTTATTTGTTTTTTCCTTCATTCGCAAGCTTGTATTTTCTCATTTTTCTACACATATTATTTATTAATATGGAACTAACATATTTTTTTAAAAACATGTCTATTCCTCAAATGTGTACTATGTAGTATTACATGAAAAACAATAGACTAAAAACACTAAAATTCCAAAGTTAATAAAAGCTAAAAAGGAAGAAAGAAAGGAAAAGAAAAAGGAGAAAAGAAGCACATTAAACTTTAACAGTGGCCCATTTTGGGTGTTGGGTTTCTTGTACAATGTTTGTTCTAAAGATTCTGCAATGGGTATATATTAGCTCTAGAACCAGGACATTTTTTTTTCCTTTTTCAAGAGCCAGTTCAAATGTGACTTTTCTGTGAAACTGCCTCAGATCTCTGAATTTGACCTTTTCAAGCTTTTAAAATCCTTGCATCACCTAGCACTCAGTAAATATACAATAAATTGAATGGGTAGTATTTTCTAAGTATGACCTTAACTTTTTTAGTGACAAATGTCACGAATTTTGTTACTTTTCCACATTTTTCCAGTTTTTGTTTTCAAGAATAAGTTAGATTTCAGATAGGCTATTTCACAACAATAAAAATTTCTTCTAAAAAAAATATATAGGAGATTACAACATAGACAAAGGAGAGACTGGCAAAAAACTATGTGAGGACAGAGTAAGAAGAATCTATAAGGCAAGGAGAGAGGCCTCAGGAGAAACCAAACTTGGCAGCACCTGATTTTGGACTTCTGGAACTGTGAAAAAGTAAATTTCTCTTTAAGCCAAAGGCAAAAATAAATGTATCCTATGCGATTAACTGAGCACTGGCATTTGCCTCATACTGACATCATTTTAGTGGCCAGAACTTCATCTTTTCTTTCTGTTCTTTTCCTCTTTTGTCCATTGCACGTGCGCGAGCGCGCGTGTGTGTGTACATAGTATATATTTGTATACACACATGCATATTAATATAAAAGTTTGAATACAAACGGTAGACCCAAATCTGTTGTTAGTCACTTTCTCCTCTCCTTAGAAATTTTTTGTCTAGTACCCTATTTGCTACAAGTTTACGGAGGGAAAAGGACTCCTTAGCCCAGATTTGAAACTCCATCCACTGAGTGAACTTTCTAGAAGCCCTGCAGGATCGCTTCAGTAGCCTCTGAGGGCATCATTTAGGTGAGAGCCAGGGTGGCAAGACTCCTAGGAATGACCCAGTCCAGTCCACTTGTGTGGCTTGCTTTAGAGGGGGGCCAAGGTGTGATGGGGGCTTTAGCCTTTTTAATGCACTTCAGCTCTTGCAAAGAAAAGACAGGCTGTAGACATTGCTGCTCTGTGAAGGCACTAAGAGCGATTAGTCATGGCCCAAGCTCCAGCACTGCCACCCTGGCTGGAAGAATCAACTCCGAGCTGCCAGGTTGGCTTTAGATGAGGAGCTCAAGGAGCTTCGGTCTCTTGTCCCTGCATCCTGGTTTCCAGAAGAGGCCCTGCTCTGCAGAAAGGGTGAGCCTTCTGGAACCCGAGGTATTAGTATTTATCTTGTGGAAGCTTTAAAGGATCCTGGAACCAGGGAAGTTGTGTTCTAAATGTGTGAATGAAAAGGAGTAATGTGTGGCCCAGCTGTTGGGAGGAGAAGAAAGAAATTCTTGAAGAATTATCATTCCAGGGTACTTTTTTCTGAGGGTCCAGAAAATATTATCAGTTAGCAAAATACTTCCTGGGTATTGTAGGATGCTTACATGGGCACATTGGAGTTTTCACTCTTAACTAGGTTACAGTTGTGGAATTCAGGGTCAGACAAAATATCAAAACATCATCCAAGGGGGTTTACCATTGGAGGTGAAAAAAAAAAATGTCATGACATTCTGCTTCATCCCTTGGTCCCCGTCACCTCACTGAGATTATCCAAGTGAGGCTCCCATACCTTTACAGGCCTGACTTTGGAAGTTGCATTTCTCTCTTGAAAGGGTTCCTGGACCCAGTACCAGCATGTGCTTGTGCATGGGTGTGCGTGTGTGTAGGCTTCCCCATACCAACGATTCTGACATTATCTACCAGTAGATAGAATGAGATTCTACAGGTCAAAGGTCTCCATCCCATGAGACTGCCCTCCACTTCAGACACCATCACAAGTCTGAGTTGTTACCTGTGCTCCTGACTGGCCGTAAATCAGAGGTTTTCATGACCTCCTCGTTGGGTTCCATTAATCTTCCAAAACAGCTCACAGAACTCAGGAAAACCTGTTTACTCACTACATTACCCATTTGTTACAAAGGATATCAAAGGATACAAGTGAAGGGAAAGTGAAAGTCACTCAGTGGTGTCTGACTCCTTGGGACCCATGGACCCATGGACTACACAGTCCATGGAATTCTCCAGGCCTGAGTACTGGAGTGAGTAGCCTTTCCCTTCTCCAGGGGATCTTCCCAACCCAGGGATCGAACCCAGGTCTCCCACATTGCAGGCAGATTCTTTACCAGCTGAGCCACCAGGGAAGCCCGAAAGGATACAGACCAACAGCCAAATGTAGAGGTACAGTGGCGAGGTCCTCAACAAAAGAGCTGCTCTCCTTGTGGAGTGTGGGGTCCAGGACGTGGGGGAGTTCTGGGTCCCTAGTATGGATACTCTTTGAACCTCCTTTATTAATTTTTTTTCGCAGCTTCATTACATAGGCATCATTGAACTCATTGGCCATGAGTGATTGATTCAAGTTCTCTCCTCTCCCCAGAAATCATGGATGGGACTGAATATTAAAGTTCTCTAATCAACTGTTTGACTCCACTGGCTGCCAGCCCCCATCCTTAGGTGCTTTCCCAGAGTTGTCTCATAAACATAATAAAAGACATTTATCACTCTTACAGTGTGTGTAAGTCGCTCAGTCATGGCCAACTCTTTGCAACTGCATGGGCTATAGCCCGCCAGGCTCCTTTGTCCATTAACTCTCCAGGCAAGAATACTGGAATGGGTTGCCATTCACTTCTCCAGGAGATCTTCCTGACCCTGGGATCGAACCTGGGTCTTCCTCATTGCAGGCAGATTCTTAACTATCTGAGCTCTAAGGGTTTGGTGAGCTGTGAGCCAGAAGTAGGAACAAAGACCAAATATGTATTCTTTATAACAAATCGGGGCTTCCCTGATAGCTCAGTTGGTAAAGAATCCATCTGCAATGCAGGAGACCCTGGTTTGATTCCTGGGTTGGGAAGATCCGCTGGAAAAGGGATAGGCTACCCACTCCAGTATTCTTGGGCTTCCCTTGTGGCTCAGCTGGTAAAGAATCCACCTGCCATGTGGGAGACCTGAGTTCAATCCCTGGGTTGGGAAGATCTCCTGGAGAAGGGAAAGTGAAAGTCACTCAGTCATGTCTGACTCTTTGTAACCCCATGGACTATCGAGTCAGACATGACTGAGTGACTTTCACTTTATGATAAATCACAGTACCACACCTCTGTGGCCACCTGCTTTTTGATTTGTGATGCTATGTGTCTGAAACTCTGTAGTGATAGTGCTCAGTTGCTAAGCCTGACTTATGTCTGACTCTTTGTGACCCTATGGACTATAGCCTGCCAGGCTCCTCTGTCCATGGATTTGCCCAGGCAAGAATACTGGAGTGAGCTGCCATTTCCTCCTCCAGGGGATCTTCCCAACTGAGGGATGGAACTCTCATCCTCTGTGTCTTCTGCATTGGCAGGTGGATTCTTTACTACTGAGCCACCTGGGAAGCCTGAAACTCTTATATATTAATGGTCAACACTTTGAAATTTAAATCACAATCATCCGTGTAGGGGAAAATGTGAACTCGGCAAGTCTTTCATTTCTGTGAGGAAATATAGTTTCAGGTGGATTAACCTAAATCCCCAGAGTATGAGTTTTTAATTCCCTAATTCCCTGACATGGAGTGATTTCATTGAAGAGATTGATTTAATCTCTTGCAGTTGATGGATAAACTGTTTGCTAAATTTCAAAACACAGATTTGTCCTTTGCTGCTTGACCTCCAGGTTGGGTGGTTGATCCTGCATGATGCCATTTATTGAGGATTTGCATTTTTATTAAACTGGGATTGCTAAATCAGAGGTGCTTTTGTGTCTGTTCAGTCTGTACCCAGCTATGTGTGTGCCCTGTGGTCTCACGCATTAAAATAACTGAATCGCTTTCCTTTTAAACTTACTGCTTCATAAAAGGGCATCTCTATTGCCTAAAGATGACATGGTATTTCTATAAACATGAACATAAAGATTATGGGACAAGACTCATTTTATAGTTAAAAATGTAGGGAGATTTATGAAGGACATAAAATTTACAGTCTATAATTTGATGAACCAAGATTGCTTTAATATATTGAATAACAAAATGTAAAAGTTATGTTATTAGTAAATTGTGTGTAAATTGTTTATTTTTAATCAGTGGTATTTATGTGTTTAATTATTTTTCCTTGTGTTGTGTTTTAGGAGTGTCAACCTGATATTTTTGCTGCTATCCACTTGTAAATACACTCAGAAAAAGAGAATTTGGACCCAGTTTTTGACGACAGGTAGTTTCTAAACATGATGCATTTCAAAAGTGGACTCGAATTAACTGAGTTGCAAAACATGACGGTACCCGAAGATGATAACATTAGCAATGATTCCAATGATTTCACTGAAGTAGAGAATGGTCAGATAAACAGGTGAGTATTTTTCCACTGACACTTTCTCTCCAATGAAAGAAGTGTCTCTAAAATATTATTCTGGTTTTTCAGTTATTCTCTTGAATTATTCATGACTAAAGTTATGCTCCATTTGAAGATGTAATTTGAATTTCATATGTGACATCTGTTGGGCATAGTCTGCAATAGCAGATGAAGCAAATAGGAAAGGAATTTATTCATCTTTTCGAATCTTTCAATTGAGTCTAATAAAAATGTATAAATACATTGGACCCCAACCAGCGCTAACTTTTCAAAAGCTTTATGCTTATGAATTAGACCAACTGTTGGAATTTAGCTGCACACCATATCTGAATGTGTACTACAGTCATCTGGCTTCGCCCACATTTTAATTAAGAAACGGTCAAAGTCGCGTTTGCCAGCGTTCCCATGTTGAAACGACAAATACGTCATTACAAGCATCATTCGTAATGTGGATTTTAAGTAATAATAACGTAGACCTAAATGCCTCTGTGAGAAACTAGAGAAAGAGTACATGAAACAGAGAGAGATGAAGAGATACTGTGAGTGAGGGGAGGTAGGGGGCAGATAGGAAAAATGCTGGCCTGGAGGCTCTCACCCTCAGCTGTGACCGCAACAAGTTCTTCCAGCCCTTGAGTTATGTGTTTCTTAAGTTACAAGAGTAGGACTAAACATAAGTATATATGTGTATATATATATATATATTTTTTTTTTAATGATTTGGGGCATTATCTGACCTGATTTAATTTTTTTAAATTTATTGAAGTGTAGTTGATTTATATATTACGTAAGTTTCTAGTGTATAACAGAGTGATTCAGTTTTACATGTATATACATTCTTTTTCATATCGTCTTCTAGCATGGTTTATCATAGGATAAATTGAATATATTGATATTGAATATATTGATAATTCCCTATGCTATACAGTAGGACCTTATTGTTTATCCATTCTATATATAGTAATTTGCACTTGCTAACCCCAAACTCCCAATCCTTCTCTCCCCCACTCGCCTCCCATTGACAACCACAAGTCTGTTCTCTATGTCAGAGAGTCTGTTTGCATCTCATAGATAAGTTCATTTGTGTCATATTTTTGGATTCCACATGTAAGTGATATCATATGGCATTTATCTTTCTCTGCCTGACTTACTTCACTTAGTATGATTATCTCTAGGTTCATCCATGTTGCTGGCAGCTTATGTAGATCCCTATCAGAAAGCTTTGCAGCTTGGGTGTTTATGTGTGGTTTGTTTGGAGTTGAGGCCTCCTAAAAGGCTGGGAGAAATGTGAAATATATATGGGGACTACTTATGAGAACATAGACCATGCTGCACTTGGGAGGGCAGGGTCAAAAGGAAATTGGGAAGGAGGAGGATGAAAACATTTTGTCAGCTAACCAGGCATCTCTGCAGCAATCCTTTCTGATAAACTCTCCATTCTGATACAATGCATAATTGAAAGTTGGGGGTAGGGTTGTGCTGCCCTCATTTACATACACTCAGAAGTTTCAGCCCCCCTTCCTCTTTATTCTCTTCCTTAAATGTTCTCAGAGATTAAGTCTCCAACCCAAATACTTCCTCACTACCATTCAAGTATCATTTACCGTGCAGTGATATTTCTTATTGTTGGACCCAAGTTTGCTTCTTTCACCTTTTCTGCATAATTATTAAGAATAACTGCCATTTCTTGAGTGCCAGTTGTGATTATATATTATACATATCCTTATAACAATCCTTACAATATCATGCAATGTATTGTTTTGCAAATAAGGAAATTTAGAAATTCAGTGTACCAATAAGAACGTGGAAGCTCAGAGAAATAAAATAACTTGCTCAAGGGCACATACAGGTCTGTAAGAAATCCATGTCTTTCTACCCACTTCTGCTACCTCTGATTAAAATGCTCCAGCATGAATGAAAAGGATAGTTCCTACTCTCAGTTTAAACCCTGCCAAACTCTACTAGTGCTGTTTTCTGCTCTGGGTTCCTGGGGTGTTCTGTAGTCACTATTGATTTCCTGACTACTGATTTCCTCTAGTCATTACTGAACAATGGATGGGCCATCCATCAGCTGTTCCACAAGTAGCAAATTTTGGGTTTATAACAACTTCATTCCCAAATCAGTGTAAGCCTTAAGGACCTTAAAATGAGAGTCTTTTATAATATTCAGCTCAGGCTCTGAACTTGATCTTTAAGAGTTTTACTATGAAAAAGTATTGTTTTGGAGGCAATAACCCCTTGTCCATAAGAGAAGGCACCGCTTCTCACCCCTTTGGGTGCCTGCCAAGGGAGCCCACTTGCCTACTAGGCATGGGCTGTACAGCCTCGTATTTTTTGGAATTTGATTCCACTGTTGCAGATGCAGTGTGATGCATTTATTTATCTCCCCTCTTTCGTTGACATGGTTTATGAATCTTGTTTCATTTCTGGCTGTAGACCAATAAAAATTAAAAATAACGTATTATAGCATGAAGCCAAAAAGGTAAATAAACATCAGAAAAGAGCCCCCACCCCCATGATTTCTGCAGAGCTACACCTGAGTACCTCTGACTCTTCTGGTAGCTTTTTCACATTGGTGGGAAGAAGGTAGGCCTGATTATATGAATCTAAGAGAATCCTCTCCCAGAACAGTGAACTTCTAGGTAACAGTGCGTCTTTGTAAGAAAGCTAGAGAAAATGTTGAAAGCAAATGTTGAACCCTGATTACCTGGCATCCAACTGATAGCCTTGCCTGGAAACTTTTCCCCCTAGGATACTTTAAGAAGCATTTTTTAAAGTTTAGTTAAAAATAGAGTAGAGCTCTTTGGGTGTTAGGACTCCTGCCCTTCTTCCAGTTCAGTTGTTTTACTTCATGCCCTAATTTTGGGGGTTGTAGTCATAGAAATTGTGCCCGAGTCTCTTGTGATCCCATGGACTGTAGTCTTCCAGGCTCCATTGTCCATGGAATTCTTCAGGCAAGAGTACTGGAGTGGGTAGCCATTCCCTTCTCCAGGGGATCTTCCCTATTCAGGAATCGAACCTTGATTCTCTGCATTACAGGAGGGTTCTTTACTGTCTGAGCCAGACAGCAGAAGCCCTGCAGTCATAGACGTCTACCCCTGGAACAGCAAAACCTTTCGAAATGTCCACTGGACCAGTATTGCTGATATTTTAATGTGCATATGAAACACCTGGCGAACTTGTTAACATGCAAATTCTGATTCAGCAGCTCTGGAACTGGGCTTGAAAGTCTGACTTCCTGCAAGCTCCCAGGTGATGCCCTTACAACTGGTCCATGGACCACATTTTGAGTAAGGAGCTCTAGACACTCCTCTAGATACGATCTTCTGGAGAGGAGGAACCATCTTAACCGTCTTTATATCTCTTGTACCTTGTTATGATACTGTAATGGTGTCCGGTACAGGGCAAACATCTCAAAGTATTTGTTAAATGAAAGAGACAGACAGAGCGAGCTGTTAAGTACATGGTTTGAATTTCAACTTGTATTGAATGCTGGCTCCATCCATAGGTCTTGTGTGATCTTGTGCTTAAACCTTGGCTCCATCTCTATAAGACAAGTATGAAAATAATACCTGACCTCCTGGGATTGCTGGGGAATATTAAACGCAATGCTGTTTGTAGGTTAAGGACTCAAGCTGTACTATCAGCCGGCTTAAGTTCAATCCTGGCTCAATGGGTTAGTTATTAGTAATGTAACTTTAGTCAAGTTACTTGATTTCTCTAAAATGGAGCTTAATTATTGTGAAAAGAGATGAGAAAACTCATAAAGTACTTGGCACAGGGTCTGGCAAGATATGGGAAAGTCTCTAACAAAAGTACAGACCTCTTTCTTTGGCAAGCACATCTTTCTTCTCCAACCAAGTACTGACAAAACTGTTTTAGGTTTGGGGTGATTGTTGGTTATTGTTATCCTAAAGTTGTTGAAATATTCATAGATGATATTAACTGTATCCAGGCAAATAGTCACATATTTTAACATTTATATACTGTTGTTCTCATCTCCATGTATAGTTGTTGTTGTTATGACCCAGGAAGCTTGTAACAAAATCTGAGAGTCTCTCCTTAAGATTTTCCTTAATGAGAAACTCTTGTCACTACACACTTGCATCAGCCTTTTTCCTCTTGGTCCCTTGTCTTTCAGAGTTGATGAACTACGTTTGTATCGTTGGGAGGACTCTTGAAAAGTTATCACTTCTTTTCTTCTAATGTCTTTTCTGTACCTTTGGGAAGAAGAAGCCATAACTTCTTCTTATATTCAGTTTTCATGTTGGAAAATTCTTCCCTGGCTTTAATCATTCCTGCTGCAACAGAAGTCTGTTTTCTCCTATTTTCAGTAGAGTTTATCCACCAAATAAGGCTTTGTTCACCTCTCAGTATTCTCTTAAAATACCTGCTGTTTCTGTAATTCTTTCATGTTTTCCATACTCTTTCATACATGCTTTTTTCCTCCTTTTCTCTTTCCTTCGTATAGAAGGTAGTGTTTCAGGGGGACAGCAAGGAAAGGTTATTTAAGTTCAGCTATTCATCTCTTTTGTGTTATGAATCCTCAGTGAAACACTGTAATGTAGTAAGAACCTGATTGGTGGAGATTAAAATAGGAAGATTATTTTCCCATTGTACAACCCATCCTTAATTGGATTGTTGTTGTTGGTTTATTTTTGGTTTTAAATAACTGCTCTATATTGCTTGCCTCCTTCACATACCTCAGTATAATGCCTGCATCCTTTTTTAAGGCTTTGTCTATTGAAGGTCAGCATGACAGCCACTGTAGATTTTTGTTTTGTTTTGTCCACAGAACAGTTGCCTACCTAAGAGTTGATCGAATTCTGCTTTATGGGTACAGACCGACCCAGCGAAAACTCTTTCTTAATAATACTCTTATCATCCTGAGACCACATGTCAAAGACACCTTCTCCAATAGCCCATTTTTAAGTCAATAAAGAGGTCTTTGCCAGAGGTCAGTGCTTTTTTAACAGGCAATTGCATTTTTAAAATGGTGAGATAACGGAAACTTGTGATAAGCTGCTGACCTAGTTATTATAAATGGACTTTTCCATCATAAAAAGATTGTTTTTGTTATGTGTATGTGCGTTTAAGTTTACAGCAATACAAAGCAAAGATTGAAAAATAAAAAAGAAGAAAATGTGGAAACACCATAAAGAAAATACAGAGACTTTCTTTGAGTACTTCATTCTTTCCAAGCAAGATTTCCCTATAGCCTAAGCCAGTCTAGTTCCTCAGTGGAAGAGGAGCCTTAGGTTTATGGAGGGTTCTTCTGAGTTGCTAATGAGAGGGGCAGGTACATGGAAGAAGGAGTGAGAACATGACGCCACCACTCTGAATGCAAGATTAGTGCTTACTGCCACGGTTGATGCCACAGAAAAATCGTATGTAGGTCAGAGTCAGAAAAGTCCAATCAATCTGGAATATCCAGCACACACACAGTGGATGAGGGTCATGAACCAGGCAGGAAAACACTGGCTTAGAGGAGGATGGAGGGTCTCTTGAAGGGAGAGTGCATTCCTAGTGGTACTGTTTTTCAGTCTCTGTTCTCCGAATGCCCTGGTCCTATCTCCATCCTCACAGCCTCTTGGGAAGACCATTCAGAATAGCAGGGGAAGCTAAGATTGAACAGCGAGGCCAAATCAAATTCTGCAGCACCTGGAATTTGCAGGCCAAGCAATTTGTTCTGAAAACTTTTTCAGTAGGAGCGCTAGTAAAGATTTTTGGGAGAACCTATTAAGCTTGGCTGCATAAAGTAGACGGAAAGAGGCAGAATCGGGAGGCACTTGAGGCAGAATGTGTTTTAATAAGCTTCTTCATGGTTCCTCATCGCAACAGCTCTGCAAGTCCCATGCATTATTTTCCTCCTGTGGAAGCGTTGCAGCAGGGAGCTAGCAGGCATGCAGGGGCCTCTTCTTCCTCCCCTTCCGCTGCAGCCTCTGACCCTGCGGAATGCCCCTGCATCCTGGTGCCTTGATCCATTTTTCTCTGTCAGCTTTCTGCCCCAAGTCTGGGGTGCACGGGCAGGCCAGGAGCTTAGACCTGCCATAACAGGAGGCTTATTGGTGTTTGCTTTAGTTGATTTGAAAATGTTGGGGATTTTCCCCTTTATTTAAAAATAGTGAAAATTCTCTTTGGAAAGCAAGTCCCTCCACAAGAAAGGCAAACGGGACCTTCTGGATAATGATTTGGCAGACTTAAGTTGGTTGTTAAAATTAATCTGATTACATGCAGTCTTTTATTTAACAGCAGCACTCAATATGAGTCCATTTCATTTTGGCAAGTCCAGCACCCCCGTTTCCTTGGGCTGCCAGGATGAAAAGGAAGGCTGCTCTCCCTTGTCCCTCTCCAGCCAGATCTGTAAACCGCAGTTCTGTGGAAAGATTTAAAATGTTAAGGGTGAAAGAAGGGCCAAGGTTAGAGTACTGTCAGGTGGGTCTCCAGAGAAGTGGCTTTCTTTATGTCATTCTCTTGCTAAGACCCTGCCATGCTATTTCCCAGACCTCAGCCTTTAAGATTCCTCTGGCTGATCCCACCCAGTAATGGTTTTTCCTTTTCTGGCTCCCTTATCTCATCTCCGTTTTGCATGATCTGATGTTCCTGTTCTGGTGTTTCGGTCCGTTGTTGTCGTTCAGTCACTAAGTCGTGTCCAACTCTTTGTGACCCATGGACTGCAACGCGCTAGGCTTCCCTGTCCTTTACTCTCAGAGTTGACTCAAACTCATGTCCATTGGCATCAGTTGATGCCATCCAGCATTCTCATCCTCTGCCTCCCCCTTCTCCTGCCCTCAATCTTTACCAGTATCAGGGTCTTTTCCAATGAGTTGGCTCTTTGCGTCAGGTGACCAAAGTATTTGAACTTCAGCTTCAGCATCAGTCCTTCCAACGAACTGGTTTGATCTCCTTGGACTCTCAAGGGTCTTCTCCAGCACCACAATTTGAAAACATCAATTCTTTGGCACTCAGCCTTCTTTATGGTCTCATATCCATACAGGACTGTAGGAAATGCTCCTCAACTGGAACAGCACCTCCTGTGTTTCAGGAGACCAAGGTTTTCTTCACTTCCTTTTCATTTCTGACAGTCACCAGACAGGTCCTAGGCAAATGCAGATGCTGAAGGAAATAAACCACAGATTGTGTTGCTCATAGCAGGTGGTGGCCTCAGGGGAGGTTCATAGTTTGTATGTTGCTTGCCTTTGGTTTATCCAGGTGAAAAAAGGAAACCTGAAGAATATGGTTTGAAGCAAACCTCAAGATGAAAGAGGTAGATAAATAAAACCAACATTGATGATATATATCTTTCATTAAAAAATGGTTTATTGTGAAATACAGCTTCATTCAGAAAAGCATCTGAAAATGTATAGTTCAAAAATACATGCTTCTTTAAAATAGTCTAGTTCAAGTGTCTTTATATTTATTAGTGAAAAATTCATGGATTAGTTCTTACTAAAACCAGATAATTAAATTTCCAGAAAAGCCAGAAAGAATTCCTAACATGTTTTACTCTTACATGTAGCAGTTTACTTATGGGTGAACTTTTCCTTGACAATAGCACTTCTTTTTTTAATGGGAAATTTTTTAAATTAGAAATTTAAGCCATAAAGTTCTAGTGTTAATCCCAATAATATATTTGCTGGTTCTTAGAGCATTCTGATTGCGTCCTTCTGTATGTTTTGTATATACTTGACTCTACTCAGCCTGTCTGAATCTTCCCCAGATTCAGAAAGTGTTCCTTTCATTCTGTGCCTGGAGCTGTACACGTGCTCTCATCTAACTGTCCCAGTAACACTGTGAGATAATGCAATAGTGTCATTCCCATTTCACAGATGAGGAAACTGGGGTAGCATACTCATGCCCTCAGAACAAGTGAGGATTGAACTCAAGTTCTGAATCCCTCTAAGCCCTAACTCTGCCCCTGACCATGGACCATATGCCCTTCCTCCTCTACCATAATTTCCTCATCTGAACTCCTATGGGCTAGTGTCTACATCACTTACGACACATCTCCACGCCTCCCACATTGCCCATATATAAGCAGGTGCTAAAGTAATGTTTCATGGGGAAAGAGTTATTTTCCATTTTTGCAGGGGTGAGAGGAGGGAATTCCTGTGTAATAACTTTGTACTCCAAGAATGTGAGCTTATGAAGAGACCTGTCTCCAGTATTCTTTTTAAATGCCCGCTTTATAGTATTTTTGACATTATGTAATGTTCCATTAGAGAAAAATCTATATAAAAGTTAACTTGCATTGCATAGAGTGTTTTAATTTATTGGTATTAAAATTACCCAAAATTTATAACTCTTTTTGACTTAGAGTTGTCTTTTGTTTCCTCTAAAGATGAGCATCTACTGTTTGCATTGTTTGGTACTAAGTAGAGTGAGGGATGTAAAAAGGAATGAGGCAAAGTGTCTGCTCTTGGAGCACTTTTAGTTTATTAGGTAAAACAAGAATGTGAGCAACTAATCCTGACAAAAATTAAAAGCAGCCATGAAATTAAAAGACGCTTGCTCCTTGGAAGAAAAGCTATGACAAATCTAGACAGCGTATTAAAAAGCAGAAACATTACTTTACCAACAAAGGTCCATAATGTCAAAGCTATGGTTTTTCCAGTAGTCATATATGGTTGTGAAAGTTGGACCATAAAGAAGGCTGAGCATTGAAGAATTAATGCTTTTGAGTTGTGGTGCTGGAGAAGACTCTTGAGTGTCCCTCGGAAAGCAAAGAGACCAAGCCAGTCAGTCCGAAAGGAAATCAAGCCCAAATATTCATTGGAAGGACTGATGCTGAAGCTGAAGCTCCAATACTTTGGCCACCTGATGCGTAGTGCTGACTTATTGGAAAAGACTTTGATGCTGGGAAGGATTGAGGGCAGGAGGAGAAGGGAACAACAGAGGATGAGATGGTTGGATGGCATCACCAACTCAATGGGTATGAGTTTGAGCAAACTCCAGGAGATGGTGAAGGACAGGGAAGCCTAGTGTGCTGCAGTCCATGGGTCACAAAGAATGGGACACAACTTAGTGATTGAACAACAAGAACAATCCTGACCAAAGAAAAACAGACAAGCTAGTGAGAGCAGTTGGATAGGACCATAAACTCTTAGATAACTGATTGATAACTTTTCATGCATGATGTTTTGGTAAATAATAAATCATTCAGTCATGATGTTAAGCTCCCAAGTCATTATAATGAGATTAAATCATTATGCCTCTCTTTACAGCAAGTTTATTTCTGATCGTGAAAGTAGAAGAAGTCTCACGAACAGCCACTTGGAAAAAAAGAAATGTGATGACTATGTAAGTGTCATTTTAATAAAGTTTGCTTATTTTTAAAATTATGATAATTGCAACAGATGTTTTTGATTTCATTCAGCATAGTACCGAAAGCATAGCTATTTACTCACCAAGACATTCCTCGGAGCCTGTGTATTCTCTCCTGAAACCCATTTGAAAAAATAACTAGACCACGAAGAAAGAATTCCTTGAGTTTCATTTCCCTGTTGGTTCCTGATAGTGCTTTAAAGGCTTTGGAGTGAAGATCTTTCTGGAGGACTGTTTTGTTTAGTGTGACTGTGTCTCTGTTCAGATTCCAGGAACGACCTCCTTGGGCATGTCTGTTTTTAACCTAAGCAACGCCATTATGGGCAGTGGGATTTTAGGACTCGCCTTTGCCCTGGCAAACACTGGAATCCTACTTTTTCTGTGAGTGTTGACACAGCCATACTTTCCATTTAAAAACTGCATTTTCTGTATGTTTCTGTTCATACCCAGAAGACATTGGAAATATTTTTAAATGGTTCTTATTTCTTTTTATGTTTTACTAGCTTGACTAAGTTAATGCATACTTTTGTATTGTTTGTTTGAATGGTTTTTTTCCAAGAAGCCCCTAATGTTTGTATACCTAAGAAAATAGAAGATCGTTTTATTAATCAAAAATACCAAAATAAGCACTTGTGAAAAGGATAAAAGATTTGAAAATAGCACTTGTATTTTTGGACTCTTGACTTGTCACCTTAAATCTCAGCTAAATGGTGAAAATATTAAGAGGTATTTAATCCATCCAGTCACCACTTTGGCATTTGAATTGCTGTGGGACATGAACTATATCCAAAGGTAACTGCAACTTTGTTTGTAAGAAATATTCAAGAAGCACAGAAGTTTTCAGTGTTTTAAAGATGAGAAAATAGGGTGTACTTTCCCCCTGAGATTCAGTGAAAAGAAAATGGACAGTTTTCTTTCACAATAAGTTCATCTCAAACCGTTGAAGAAGACTTTCTGCAAATGTACAGAGGGCTTAATTTCAGTTGGAATGAGATGGCAGATCATAGAAATCATCATTTATACCAGGAAAATTCCTACCCAGTCTGATTCCCCTCTTGCACCTCAGAGGAGTATCAGTGGTGCTCTGCCTGATGAGGCTGGTACAAAATGCTCTTCTCCTGGGATCTTGCCTTTTTGCCCCTGACGACACTCCCACTGTTCATTGGGTTTGCCCAATTGTCCTCATTGTTGTATCCATCATTTCTTTGGAAGCAGTTCCGAAAAGACTACTAACCCTGCACATTGTGTTTATTTCTTTAGAAAAACTTAGACAACTGTGACAGAAGTACATTGCTACCCATCCCACTACTCAGGCATCAAAACTGCCCATCCAGGCTGTGCTATAGGGATTAATATTCTTACTTTTGTGTGTAAACCCACTAGAGGTGTCCTTCCTAGAATCAGAGCAGCTCTGCATAGGACAGTGAATCTAATATGTTGCCTTCCTTTTGTCAGCCTGATTCAGGAAACCCTCTTCTCTTTATTGCCCAGACTGAATCTTCCTAGGTGGTCTTTCTGTGTATGTATATCTTGAGCCAAGTGCCAGGTTTTAAAATGACAGAAGTTGAACAAAATGTTTCTATGGTGATATTTTTTTTTGTATATGTGAAACTCTGACCCTGTGAGGATACCATAGATGGAGTTTGAGTAGCTGCATTTGTGATTTTCAGTGCATTGACATGAAACACCTGACTGCTAGTCTCTCCTTCTAAATGGTTGTGTAGTCCAGTCTTAGCTACTGTGAGCTGGAATTCCCTATGCTTTGAAGCAAGAAAATTGCACTAGAAAAAAACCTCACAACCCTATTTACCTCCAAAACCCTATGGTTCTGTGAAAATTTTCAGTTATTCCAAAGCTGGAAATAAGTTTGGTTCAGATGTAAGTGTTTTACATTGATTTCTTTCGTTTTAGCTATTGTAATATACAAAGTGTCAATTCTTTAATGAGGATAATGAGAAAACTCTTGTGGCTTATACTGTATGTCAGGAACTACTCAGAGTGTTTTATGCTGAGTCCTGACAAGTCTATGAGGCAGGTACCACTGTCAGTTCCCAGTTTTACAGATAAGGGAACTGATGCTTGGAGCTGCTGCTGCTAAGTCGCTTCAGTCGTGTCCGGCTCTGTGCGACCCCATGGACAGAAGCTCACCAGGCTCCCCCGTCCCTGGGATTCTCCAGGCAAGAACACTGGAGTGGGTTGCCATTTCCTTCTGCAATGCATGAAAGTGAAAAGTGAAAGGGAAGTCACTCAGTTGTGTCCGACTCTTAGCGACCCCATGGACTGCAGCCCACCAGGTTCCTCCATCCATGGAATTTTCCAGGCAAGAGTACTGGAGTGGGCTGCCATTGCCTTCTCCAGATGCTTGGAGAGTATAGACTTTTATTCTGGAATCTCTTTGTCACCATCCTGGTAATTCCCTCCTTCTTTCTTCTCTGCTAGATCCTTTGTTCCCTGTATTTTCATTTCTTGCTGTTTCTGGATTTACTTCCTTGCTTTTGCTGCTGAGAAGGGTAAATAGAAATAAAATTTCTGAGACCTTCATATCTGAAAAATATTTTTATTCTGCCTTCATCATTGATTGGTAGTTTGGCTAGATATAAACTCTCTATTGGCAGTCATTTTCCTTCCTAATTTGGAAGGCATTGCTTCATTCTTTCCTAGTTTTTTTCTGTTATGAAGTCACAAATGCTTCTGATTCCAGATCTTTTATATATAGCCAGGGCTTTTGTTTTTATTTTGTCTTTCCTGGAAACTTGCCAAATCGCTTTGTTCCTAATGTTCTGCAGTTTCACAGTGATGTGTCTTGCTATGCATCTCTTTTCATCCATTGTCTCAGGCAACTGGTACAGCTTTTCTTTTAGAAATTCATGGTCTTCAGTTCTGGAACATCTTCTTACACTGTTGTCTTGATGAATTTGTTCCTGCTTTTTCTCTTTTTCTCTCTTTCTAAAACTGGTACCAAGATTTTAGACCTTCTGGACTAGCCCTCTAACTTTTTATTCTTTTCTTTATTTAATTTGTGTACTTTTTCACTGTACTTTCTGGGATACGCCATCAAGTTTTTCTCCAACTCTTTACTGAGTGTTTTATTTCTTCTTATTTTTTATTTACAGGAGGTTTTAAACCCTCTTTGAATGTTCCTTTTTTTATATTATTTTTTTTCTGTTTTATGATTTCATTGTTTTCCCTGAGGATTCTGGTGATCATTTTTCTCTATTTTGGAAAATTTTGAACACCAGGTAGAGAATCTGAAAGCTTCCCTTGTTCCCTTTATCTCATGACCCTGCTTGTTTACTCAGCCCCTTTCCCAGGTTGTTGTGAAGCAAATCCAAGCCATCATTTCATTAAAAAATATTTCAGTTATTTCACTAATATATAGGGGCTGTAAAACATAATCATAATATGTCATATCCCAAAAATTAACCACAGTCCCTTAATATCATCAAATATCAAAACAATATTTAAATTGCTCTGATTATCTCATTTTTAAAAAAACAATTGGATTGTTCACATCAATACTCAAATAAGGTCCATATCGTACAAACGTTTGGTATGTGATTTAAGTCTCTGAGTTTGTAGGCCCCCCATTCTCTTCTGTCCTCTTCTGTGCAATTTATTTGTTGAAACTAAGACATTGGTCCTATAGAATTTCTATAATCTGAGTTCTGCTGATTGTCCTCTTGTGATGAAAGTTGACTTTTCTGTTTTGGACTCTTTCATTTTAGAATCTTTCCTTAGATGTCAGGGTTTTCCCTCTCTGTCTGCTGTATTCAAGAATTGCCTGGGGGTGGGGGGAGAACGAGGCTAATTGAAATCTGGTATACGTGAGTGGGGCTTGTTGGAAATAGCTTAACTAAAGATGCTGTCAGTAGCCCTTTTCTTGGGGAACCAGCCATGTCAGTTTCTCCTTGGCTGTTCACATCACCCAGAGATCTTCCTGTAAGGCCTGGGCCATCTTTGCCATTGCTGCCATCTTTCTGGGGACCAAGTAGAGGGAAATGGCTTGGGAGAATATCTCTGTGCATGTGTGCACCCAATCCTGATTTTCATTGCAGTACCCGTCCCCCACAAGTTGTGCTGGGCCTCTCACTTGGAGACTTACAGTTTATGCTTTTCAGGGAATATATTTATATATCTTTTGCTTAGATGGGAGAGGAGCAGTCCGCTCAATTTACAGAGTAGATACCTGGTCTGAGGAATGTAGCTATTTCTTGAAGTTTGACAGATCCTCTTTATTTTAGCTCATCAGGTCCACTGTTGTCCACTTCCAGTAATGCTACCAGGGCCTTTTGGGAATTCTCTGGTATAAACCGGCTTGGCTTTCTCCACTGCAAATTTAAGTTTCAGATCTGTCTGCTTTCCAGCTTCTGAAACTTTGTAATTGTCTCTTCTCTCCTATTCTTGCTATCCTAGCAGTTTTGTGCCTTTTGAAAAAAAAAATCCCTTTACAGGTTTATTGGGGCAGGGGAAGCAGGAGTAAATTCTAGTCTTCCATCAACCATTCCTGAAATGTGGCTGATTTTTAGTTACACTGGTTCAGGGATAAGTCTTGTCTTATGACTCTTCAGCTTCTGATTGAGGCAAAGACTTAGATAAAGGTGACTTTTATAGTTGTAGGAAGATCTGCTCTGGATAAAACCATTATAGGTTATTTGGTTCTTTGCAAGATCCATGAATAGCCAGAACCACACACCAAATCTTCAGGGTAAAGCTCATGAAGGTAGTTGTAAAGAGACCCAAACTTACAAGTTTTTCACAGAATACAGAACGCTCCTACCTCAGAACAAGGGCTCACTCTGTGTTGTAAAACCAGCTGCTCCCACAGCTGCTCAAAGCCAAGAAGCAGTTGGCAGGATGAAGATAATTCATGTGGTACAGGGCCCTGTTCCAGACTTATTGGCCAATGCCGAGAATGAGTCCAAGCCTGCCCAGGCTTCTTTAGAAAAGCAGCTGGGAAGGCTCCTCTGTGTCTCACTGAGGCTGGGTGCTGGACTCTTCACTGGGGTCATCTGGAAACTTGCTGGGGTGATTGCTCTTTCTTGGATGAGATTGGGGCTTATTTGGGGGACCTGACTATAATGGCTATCATTCATGTTTAAAGCACATCTGATTCAGTTAGATTCAGTGAATTCTGCCCTATTATAAGAATACTGTGAGGATTTGTGCTATCCAAAGCCTTTCTGAGGCCTTATATTGGCATCTTAAGAAACAGGAAATATGGTCACGGGGAATCTCAGCTTATAGTTGTTCCAGATGTATATATTCTCTGTTAAAAAGTATATACATATAATGGGGCTGTTCCCTGAAGCAGCAGTTTGGGGATGTGCTGAAGCACAGTGTGAAGGTGTGAGTTGCTCAGTCGTATCCAACTTTTTGCAGTTCCGTGGACTGTAGCCTCTGTCTGTGGAATTCTCCTGGCAAGAATACTGGAGTCATTGCCATTCCCTTCTCCAGGGAATCTTCCCTACTCAGGGACTGAACCCAGAACTCCCACACTGCAGGCAGAATCTTTACCATCTGAGCCACCAGGGAAGCCCGTCAAAGTAAGGGTGAGATGCTTCTGTCGAATCGAGTTTTCCTAAGAGTGGGGTCCAAGGGAAAGGCAATGGATGCTGAAGAAATCTCTCTGCGCTGTATCCTCCTCCTCTCTTGCTAATCTCTTTGCACAGCTTCCCCATAACTTCATCATAGCAAAAGTAGGGATTAAAAGTAAATATTAGCATGGAAGAATGATGGCTTTTGTTTGGTTTGCTATTTCACATTACCATCTCCCAAAACAGGAAAGTTGCATTTTCTGAAGATTTCTATTATAGGCCTACATTTTGTAGAAAATTAATCTCTGAAGAGCATGTCATCTCCTCACTGTGCCAGGTGAATGAGAGGTTAATTACACTATATAGAAGCTGATAAAGTAATAAATGCTTTATATTTTTCCTTAACTTCTTAGCATGTATTATTATTAATTATGTAACCTTTAAGTTTAAAACCATGAGAAAGAAGAATGTAATTCATGATATTCCTAGGAGCTCAAAAAGATATCACAGTTTATTGTAAACACTGAGTTTGTAAACTGTCTGTTCAGAATGATCATTGTGAAATAACATTCTAATCTGTATGGAATAATAATTTAAATTTTATTTTGGTTGATTATTACTCCTGCCTATTTTTGGTGTTTTCCGTTTTCTGTCTCACTTAGGTAGTGGTGATGAGAATAAAAAAGATAATGTGTCTAAAAGCACACTTTGAAAAGTGACATGCAAGAAGACATGTATTCAATAATAACGACCCCATCAGGCTCCTTTTAGAAACTAATGAGTGTGAGTATAGACGGGCAGGGGAGATGGAGAGATAACCAGGAGTGCCTGGTACATAGTAACACTCTGTACTGAGCATTTGCTAAAGTATTGACTAGGTAGCTACTAAATAGTAAGTAACATTTGTTGAACCGTAACTATACATACCATATTATCTCATCTAATCCCCACAGCACCACTATGAAGTAAATATTACCCCCACTTTAGTGATGAAGTAACTGATATTTAATAACACCTTAGAAAGTAGGGGGGCCAGAGTTGCATTCAGGAAGTCTTGACTCTAGAAGCTGAGTGACCTAAAGCACTGTACCACCTTTTAGTGATGCCTTCAGAAGCCAAACTTACATTATTAATGTACTTCTTGAGACAAATCTTATTCTTATCAATGGGCACTTGCAAGTATATCCCTTAACTCTTAAAAACCACCTTGTAAAGTCAGACAGTATTCTTGAACCACTTGACTGCTGTCCCACCAAGAACCATCACCCACCTTTTTTGTAATAAAAATAGTTCAGGAATACTAAGGATACCAAATCGCGTATCAGGGGTGGTCAAGTTCCTGGTCATAGCAAGTGTAATACATGCCTCATATGTTCAGTTGCCTAGTCATATCTGACTCTCTGTGACCCCGTGGACTGTAGCCTGCCAGGCTCCTCTGTCCATGGGATTTCCCAGGCAAGAATATTCAGGTGGGTTACCATGTCCTCCTCCTGGGGATTTTCCCAATCCTAAGCCGGGTCTCCTGTGGCTCTGCACAGGCAGGTGGATTCTTTACCACTTGAGCCGCTTGGGAAACCCTATACAAATCTCAAGGATATTGTAAAACCAGTAGGCTTCTGAACTGCTTCATATTTGTCTTTATCTGTACTTGCCTTTGCCTCATGTGATATTTAAGATTGCTCACTGCCCTTGAACCTAATTCCTTCCAGGACTTTAACTAAATTTTTTGTAATTAAGAATTGAAAACCAAGAAATAGCAAAGTCAAATAACATCATTATTAGGGAATTGGTTAAATAACCATAGCAGTTCCATGAAATGGAATATTAGACTACTACTTAAAAGAGCGACACGACTGAGCGACTGCACTTTCACTTTTCACTTTCATGCACTGGAAAAGGAAATGGCAACCCACTCCAGTGTTCTTGCCTGGAGAATCCCAGGGACAGGGGAGCCTGGTGGGCTGCCGTCTATGGGGTCGCACAGAGTCGGACATGACTGAAGCGACTTAGCAGTAGCAGCAGCAGACTTATATGTCCTGGTATGGAAAAAATTTCCAGGAATGTTATTATGTAGAAACAAACTGAATATTGGGTGGAAGTGAGCATGGGGATAGATTACGTATATGTACGTATATTACATAGACTTTATGGGGAGGGTTCACAAGAAAACTGTTGACAGTGGCTACTTCGGGAGTGTGACACAGGGCCTGGGGGTGGAATGGGAGTGGAAAGTTTACACTCTTTAAAGTATCTTTTTCACCATATGCTTTAGGGGAAGAAACTAGTTAAGAAAATTGTTTTTTAAAGAACTTAAAACCACTGCAATGAGACTTTTTCTCTTACCTACAGAAAACTTGAGAAAACAAAAAATTTCAGTGTGGTTATTTAGACCACAAGAGCTAGAGTGAGCCATCAGTACAGTGCCACGGGCTCCAGTCTGCATTCTCCCCTCATCTCCCTGCAGACTGCCTCTGCATCAGCCACAGAGGCCACCAGGACTGCGTGCATCACCTCGGCCTTTCCAATACCCAGTGGAGGCCACCGCACTCCCATACCATCCCTGTGCTTCTGAATCCTGACGTGCCTCTAAGACCCAGGCCAGATGCCATCTGTAAAAACGATCTCCCTTTCTTCTTTTTTTGATATAACCTCTATAACAAATAGCACTTCCACCATTTAGGGCTTCCCAGGTGACGCAGTGGTAAAAAAATCTGCCTGCCGGTGTCAGAGACACAAGAAATATGGGTTCAGTCCCTGGATTGGGAAGATCCCCTGGAGTAGAAAATGGCAGCTCACTCCAGTATTCTTGCTTAGAAAATGGACAGAGGAGCCTGGTGGGCTACCATCCATGGGATCACCCAAGAGTCGGATATGACTTAGCAACTCAGCACAGCACCCTTACTTCCATTATGTAGGCATATATATTCTGTTTCCTGTTGAGCACTGATCCCTACAAGGGCAGGATTAATGTCTAATTCTTCCTTATCTCTCCTCCCCACCACAAAATCCAAAACAGTGCTTGCCTATAGCTGATCTCAGTAAAGTTTTCCTGAAATGAATGAATGACTATGTAAGAATT
This sequence comes from Cervus canadensis, assembly GCF_019320065.1. Taxonomy (NCBI): domain Eukaryota; kingdom Metazoa; phylum Chordata; class Mammalia; order Artiodactyla; family Cervidae; genus Cervus; species Cervus canadensis. The sequence continues at coordinate 22,257,890 of NC_057410.1, read as the reverse complement.
AGCTTAGTCTTACAAAGGCTTTAGGGCAAACAATGTCCCTTATAATTTTGCAAACTTATCAGAAGGAAAAAATCAATTATGAGATTTAGTTCACCCTCCAATTTTTTTTTTTTTTCCACCCTCCAATTTTAAGTAGGCTGTGGAGATGTAATGAAAATTATAGAAGGTTAGCAAGAGACTCACCACCCTTTGGTTACTTTCCTGGGAATGCTTCCTTCATTTGAAAAATCAAAATAGAGACTGTTAAGAAATACTGTATGAGGTTAGCACTGCATTGCTAAAAGGGCATTTGTTGCTAACTTGCAGAAAGGACAGTAATTTTCATTGTCAGTTTATAGCAATTACCTTCACTTTGTGGTGGATTGTTTGTTCCAATTGTAGGTAAAGTCCCTCTCTTAATATTTACCTTTGTAGAGGGTTATCATTATCCTTCCACCAGAAAGATGCAACACACTATTGTCTATAATCACAGTGTTTGCAAACAAATCAGTAAATAGCCATTCAGTAAAGATAAATCTTAAAAATGAGGACTGCTATAAGCCAAGATCAGACTACCAGATGCCTTCTCTAGTGTTTTACAATTCAGCCTGCATAAGGGGTAGGCAGAAATGGAATTAGAACAACAGACTCATCAACACATTGCCCTAAGTCCTGTTCATGTATTACGGTTATTTGATCATTACTGTCGTGTCACAAATATGGGCTTCTTGTTCTATCAGCAGATCTGCTGTCTTAAACAACTGCCTCAGCATAGCTCTCTGGAGTCTCTCAATCTTTTTCTGCAGATTTTACCAAATTGCAGTGAGACTGCAGTGTACCTTTGCAAATATTATGCATGATCTTGAACTGTCATTGCTTTATTCATTTAGATATATTCCTAAAAGTTTGAATCACACCCACCAAAGATGATAATTTTGCTGTTAGCCATAACAAAGATGGTCTGTGTGATATTTATCAAGTCGTTCCTGGTAAATGTTGAGTTGTCTTCTCTGGGGGCTCTGAAGCAGGCAGTTCTTTGCTCCTAAGGAAAGACCAAATTGGATGTTGTGATATCAAAGCAGGCACAATAAAGAGGAAGTCAATAGGAAATGCTGCTCTTCTGATGATCCTAGGAGGTCCCTGGGTAGAGGCTCACTCATCTTCCATCTTGTCAGTCACTTACTTGTTTTCAAAATTCTTTGAGTTATGGTCTCCGTTCCTTAGAAATGATTTGAAGAGAAAATTGTTGTCCTTCAGCTGGCAGCAAATATTATTGGCCTCAGAGTCTCTTGTTTGGGAATAATGATACTGGAAGGGGAGCGGTGGCACATTCAAGCTTGCCAGCATTTGAAATACATGTAGAAAGGACAGCAGCAGTGCCCTTGAACTCTATTGAAATTCACTGGATGAGGAAGCTTTTCAGAAATGGGGAAATAGGAAAGGGCTTAGTGTTGGGCTAAAAGCGAGTGCCTATTCTGTAAACAGAAGGAGTTGGCAAGTGTAAGAGCTAGGTCCCACCCACTGTTTTTAAAAATTGAGCAGTTATACTTAGTTGATGAGTCATCTGAGATGTGTCTGATAAAGGCTTCCAAGAAGTCAATTCTGTTGGCCCCAGAGAAATAGGAGTGGTGTGCGGTGTGCGTGTGAGTGTGCACGTGTACATAAACATGCGGCATGTACACTGAGTCTTCACTCAGATCTTCCTATGCTGAGTTGCATCCAGTGCCCTGGTGCTACCCAAGGACAACAGTGTGGCCCCATTTTGGAGCCCTGTGTTTTTCTTAGTCTGCATGAAGCAGCTTAACTCAACTGTCTGAGGTCTTAACAGTACTATTCATGGCCATGATGCATAGAATGCCTTTAACATTTACTCTTCTGGGTTACAGTAAGACAGATGTGTCACACAGTAGGTCCAAATAGTCCTGAAGTTTGGGTTTTCCAGATTAGCTTGAACCCACAGAGTAGTAGGTAGTTTAGTAGACTGGAAAACTGCCCGAGTGTGGGCCAGGTAGTCTGGCTTTGTTCTGTGGCCCCAGGCTTCACCTTTCGTCAGGCATACTGTGCCTGTGATTTACATCGGGATCTACATCGGGATCAGGGTCGGCAAACTATAGTCTACAGACAAAAGCCACCTGCAAGCCTCTATTTGTATGGCTTGCTAGACGAGAATGGCTTAATTTTTTTTTTTAAGGGTTAAAAAAATGAAGATACTTAGAAAGTATGCATTGTTTCTTGGAATCTTTATAACAGTTCTATTTATCATCCCATTTTACAAATAAAGAAGCTAAGATTTACAGAGGCCAAGTAACTTGCCCAGGATGACACCAGTTGGGAGTGGGGGGGGGATGGGAGGGCGACGATGATGTATTATTCCTCTTAACTCGCCTTAAGTGAATGGGTGGTTACCTTGGAAACAGAAAAAGTGTGAATTGAGCCTGTATTGCACCGTTCCTACTGGAATGGAAGTCCACACAGCCCGTCAAGGACAGCAGGCTCTTTACCTAGTGGTTATATGGAATTCTTTCGTCACTCAGGAGTCACATCTTTGGAGTGTAATAAAGGCGGCATCATTTTGAAAGGTAAGGATCTAGGTTTGAGGAGAAGGGAAGCCAGTGATCCTTGTGGAATGGAAGGAGAGGAAGGAAGCCATGTCTCCAGTTAAAAATGGAGCGCCCACAAAACCCGCAGCCTTCTATCAACGACTATAGGCAAAAAACAGGAAGTGGTGGTGGCACATGGCTTTTTTTCTTGCTGGTACAACTTCCTCATTTAAACCCAGACCTCCTGCTAACTTTCTTAGCTTCTCAAAAGCGTCAACTAAACTGGTAAACTCTATTTCTGTCTGCATATCTCTTTTAAATACTTCTCTCTTTTTAGGATTATATTAGATATTAATTGATTTGATCACCAGTGATATACATTCCTTGCCTTAGACAAAGCAAAGTACCTAATCAACAGTGAGGCTAGTTTAAGAGAACTTTTGCACCACAGAATTTATATTTGCCTACAAGAAAAGTAATGGAATTGTACAAAGAATTGATCCTCACCTGTTCCCTGCCCAGCCTTTAAAAACCTTCCCTTTAATTCTCTTGTTCACTTTGTAAATATTACAAATAATCACATGCTACCAGATCCTAGTGTGCTGGTCCTCTGACCCTCAGAATGTTGAAATTTAATCAGAATGTAGTGACTAAGAAGTCCATTTTGGGACTGAATAGCTAGATGTTTCTGCTCTTTTCCATAAGTATTTCATGAGTTCCTTAAATTAAATAGGGATTATAATAATGAGCTTTGGCCTTAAACAGATGCACACCCCCCAAAAAAGGGTTTGGAATAATGATACTGGCATATGAAAGATTCTTTATATTTTTTATTTTAATACTATTATTGTAAAAGTAAGATAATCATTAAAGGCCATTTTGAAAATGTATAAAATATTTAAAAAATCACTCAAAGTCTGTTAAAACAAGCTCGGTTATTAATACTTGGATATATTTTAATCTAAGTTTTTTTGTCTTCTGCTGGGGTCTTGCTTTTCACCCTGGTATTCTTCTGTGGACATTTGACTTTGGCAGACAGTAAAGCATGGTGGATAAAGACTCTGGAGTTCAACTACCAGAGTTTGAGGGCTACGATGCTGGCTTTGTGACCTTGGATAAAATATTCAACGTCTCTGAACTTTAGTTTCCTTATCTGTAAAATAGGTAGTAATAGTACTATTCATAAGTAAAATGCTATTAAGAGTGTTTAGTGTGGCCTGACAGAGTGAATATTTAAATTTATTGTTCTGTTCAGTTCAGTTGCTCAGTCGTAGCTGACTCTTTGTGACCTCACAGACTGCAGCACACCAGGCCTCCCTGTCCATCACCAACTCCCAGAGCTTGCTCAAACTCATGTCCATCAAGTCGGTGATGCCATCCAACCACCTCATCCTCTGTCGTCCATCCAACCATCTCATCCTCTGTCGTCCCTTTCTCCTCCTGCCCTCAATCTTTCCCAGCATCAGGGTCTTATTGTTAATATAAATTTATTGTTGGCAGTGATCAACAAAGTGTTTAATTATCCTGGATTCTCACTGAAGTAAATGAAAGCTCTAGGAGGTGCATTTGTTACGTAAAAAGTAATTTTGAATTTTTCAAAATATTTAAAATTTCCTCATGAATTAGAACAGCTTATCCCTGTCTCCCAATTTTCAGGCGTGTCTTCTTCCATTTAAGCTCTCATCAAAAAGAAGCTTCTTCTGTGTGCCCTTTCCTCTCCACGTAAGCCTCTCCCATGGGCATCACTCCCCAGACCAGAAGCTATACTGCACCACCCACTCTGCACATACTCCCCAGACACCCTGCTTCAGACCATAGCCGCCTCTACTTCCCTCCAGGGGCTTTCCTCTGGATACTCCCAACTGTGCCTTGTATGTCATTTAAGACCTCTGTGCTTCCTGCCCTGTCGAGCTTAGATGTCACAGCCCTTCACTTAAACTCCTCACTTCCCCACGCCTGAAATTCCCTTCCTCCCCTGGTGCTGTGTCACGCTGGCCTGGAAAAGCACTGAACCTGAGCTCCCTGACCACACAGATGAATGACATTTCAAATTCTTCCTCATTGGGCTCTCCAGCCCTTCCTTCATCCCCAGCAGGCATTCTGCTCTCTTCAGCAGTATTTTAAAATATGGATGTGAGAGTTGGACTATAAAGAAAGCTGAGCGCCAAAGAATTGATGCTTTTGAACTGTGGTGTTGCAGAAGACTCTTGAGAGTCCCTTGGACTGCAAGGAGATCCAACCAGTCCATCCTAAAGGAGATCAGTCCTGGGTGTTCATTGGAAGGACTGATGTTGAAGCTGAAACTCCAGTATTTCGGCCACCTCATGTGAAGAGCTGACTCATTTGAAAAGACCCTGATGCTGGGAAAGATTGAGGGCAGGAGGAGAAAGAGACAACAGAGGATGAGATGGTTGGATGGCATCACCGACTCAATGGACATGGGTTTGGGTGGACTCCGGCAGTTGGTGATGGACAGGGAGGCCTGGTGTGCTGCGGTTCATGGGGTCGCAAAGAGTCGGACATGACTGAGTGACTGAGCTGAATTCACTTCATAGAGATATTTCTTATATGAAGAGTTGAGGGTGGAGTGAAAGAGTGGGGAGAGTCAGTGGAGATGAGAGGTGAATGAGAAAATGGGGAAAGTGGAGACAGCCTGGAAACGTGGAAGAAAGGTGGGAGGTAGAAGAGAGCTTGAGGGAGGCCAGCATCACAGGGAAGGACTGGAGAAAGAGGATTGGCCAGGAAACAGAGCTTTTCCTACACTTTGTTCAATCCCCTTGTCCTGGGGTTTTACATCTTCTTGCAAATATTCTGCTTCAATCAATGTCTCTGTCTGTGAGTTTGGGAGTGAGGGGCTGCGGTTTGGTGGGACACGATGTTAGGTAAAAGCAGGATGAGTAATAAAGACCACTTTCTGTCCAGCGAAGGAGTTTTCATGTGGACTGTTCTAATGATGAGGATGACCAAAGTTTTATATTTTTTTAAGGAAATAATTCATTTATTCATCAAATATTTGTTGGTACATTTTATGTGCCAGACACTCTCCCAGGCACTGGGGATAGCAAAGGATATAGAAACAGAGATACTTGTGTGATAAAATAACGTTAGAATGTCAGAATATTTTTCAATTCAAGAAAGCTTCCGCGGGTACCAAGTCCCAGAGCAATGGTGCTCCGACTCCACCGCAGGTGTCCGCATGCATGCGCAGAGCCCCACAGCTCAGAGACACATGCATGCAGAACAGAGAGGCGTCTGCAGCCGCCTGAGGCCTGAGTGTAGGGATGCTAGTAAGAGCATCGTTTCCTGAGTGACTTGGTCTGAGAGAAAAACACCAGCTTGTCTTTGGGTTCTTAGGCAGGGGCTCTCCAGATCTCACAGGAAGCTGGTGTTCTTTTCTGGTGAGGAAAGAAGAGGAGCTACAGTAATGATTCACCTAGTAATTGCTTACTTTCATGGCCTCCTTTGTGATAAAAAAGAGCTGTTCATTCCTCCCTTCTAGCTCTTCTTCCTTGATCTTGATGTTCTCCCAGCCTGTGCCTTCTCAGATGAACAGCCCCTACTAGTGTAGAATGTGGTTAGTAAATTCTTCCCCTTGGACATCCTCCCAGGAAGGTGCCCTGGCCCTGTGTTCCCAGAAGAGCACTACTCGACTCTGCGTGGCTCTGGGCCCAGGGCCGCCGGAGCTCTGCCGAGATGCCTGTGCCCAGCCTTGGTTACCCCCATGTTCTCTTTTCTTCTGAAAGCAGAACTGAAAAGAGACAGGAAATTACCAGAAGCCTAGCTTTTTCCTAAGAACCTGCAGAAAGGGCAGTGCCCTACGGTTGGGAGTGCAGGCAGAGGACAAGTCAGCCGAAAATAGGCCCCAGATCCACTTTCCTAGGACCAGCTCAGCTCCTTGCTTGGGCTGAACTGACTACAAAAAGGAAGATAATAACTGCGCTCTTAAGGTTTGGGTTGGAGGACTAGGCCTAGGAATTCACAGGGTTTCAGCATGTCTCAGCCAGGTGTCAGGGTCTCTCAAACAATCTTCAGGCCTAGCCCTTGATTCCAGTCACAGCACCCTGCCAACCAAGACCTTTACTTGGAAGATCCAGCTTCGCACCCCCTCCCCGACCCCCACCCCCGTACCTAGCCCTCCCAGTTAGGTGTGGACACCATTGCTCCTTGCTGAGCTGGCTTGTGGATTTGTACTAAAGAGGTACAAAGGTAGTTGCTATACTAAGTCTGTTGCTTTATGTCACCAGCCTGAAATGCCATCACCCGGTAAGAAATAAAACAGGCATCTCTGGACATTATTTTTTAAAGAGGTTTTATACTCTCAACCAGGTTTAGATAGAAGAGGGGGGACTAGATAGTGTGGTCCACCTCAGGGCCCCTTTGGAAGAAAGGACATGGCAGTTAGGGAGGAATGTGAAGTTAAAAATAATTTAAAATATACTTATCCTAGTGAAGTAAGTCATGCCCTAATACCCTTATGAAGTCGACCAAAGGAAACAGACAGGACTCACTTTCACACTGAGAGTCGGTCAGGGTCCCACAGGAATGGCACTGGTTCAGTTGTAAATGCCTCCCTTCAGCCAAGTCTCACCTGGGCAGCGGTGGGGTCCGTGTCCCAGGTAATCACGCTGAGCACCAGCAGACAGTGTGGCAGGTGATGTGGTGGCGCTGGATCAGAGGTTGTGAGAAATAAACACTGAGGTGGACACGCCAGGGGGCCAGAGCTCATAGCGTTACATCCTGGCTAATCCAGGTGCGGTCCATGGACCAGCAGCATCAGCTTACCTGGGAGCTTGGGAGAAATACAGAATCTGACGTCCCACCCCAGACCTGCTGACTGAGAATCTTCATTTTAACAAGAACCTAAGGAGATTCAGATAGACTCAAAGCTTGAGAATAACTGCTTCAAACTCTGGCAAGGGAGAGGGCAGGGAGAGTCCTGCTGGGAGGCTTGGTAAGGGTTCTCTCTTTTTTGAGAGAAGTGGGGCCTGGATGAGTTGAAAGCCCTCACCTGCCTGGCAGCCTTGAACACCCCCATCTGAGCTATTTCAGGATCCACAGCGGTGCGGGCTGCTTCATCTTCACCTCTTTCAAGGGCTCTGACGCTCAGTTGGAGGATGTCATATGATTTCTTGTTATATAGCAGGGCTGTTAAAAAGATAGTTTCATCTGCCTTCAAGTGCTATGAGGTTGGGTTTTATTCTTTTTTTTTGAAGGTATACCTTATAAAATTCCTAATTTAAATTAAAGGATGTAGGATTGGATGAATTTACCCAAATACAGTTGTGAAATCACCACTACAGCCATGGTATAGAACATTTCAATCATCTTAAGCGTTGGTTCTATTTATTGTCACAGCTTTCCATTTCATTAGCATAAAATATTTTTAAAAATGAAAAATTTTAAAACAGTCATATAATCTTTGTATATATTATAGAAGAACAAAAAATCACAGTCCTATAAATATGTTTCAAACAATGACAGATAAATGTTTTTAAAATAGATGTTTAGGTGTTCGTTGTTTAACGTGTGAGACAAAATTTTCTTCCAGCAAATAGAGGAAAAATATCTCTAAATATGTTGCCAGAGGACTGAAAATTGACAAATTTCATCCCAGGTTTCAAAAGTGGTGAAAAGTAGAGCCCAAACATCATTCCAGAGCAAATTACTAAATAGCTTATTTATGTGGAATTACTGCAGAAAATATTGCTCCATGGGGCAAATAAGTATATCCTAAATAGTCATGCTAAACTAACTTATCTTTTGAAGAATGAACTGGTAACACAGGGAATACTTCTTAATACTCTGTAATGACTTACAAGGCAAAGAATCTTAAAGAGTGGATACAAGTATATGTATAACTGATTCACTTTGCTGTACAGTGGAAATTAACACAGCATTGTAAATCAACTATACTCCAATAAAATTTTTAAGAAGAATGAACTGGTAGGTCACAGGACTGGCTTAAGCAGAGTGTACCTTGATTTTTGTAAGATATTTGGCAGAATCTCACATGACTTAAAAATGAAATTCTAACCTTTGTGAAGTCACTTATTCTTAGCTAAGAGTCTGCTGTGTGCTGTGTTTGATATTGTAAGTATAGGTAAATAGGAGAGGCCATGAGTGCACTTAGTCACTCATTCGTGTCTGACTCTTAGTGACCTCATGGGTCGTGGTCTGCCACGCTTCTCTGTCCATGGAATTCCCCAGGCAAGAATACTGGAGTGGATAGCCATTCCCTTTGCCAGAGGATCTTCCCAACCCAGGAATTGAACCCACGTCTCCAGCATTGCAGGTGAATTCTTTACCATCTGAGCCACCAGGGAAGCCTTAGGACAGGCCATGGCTATGAATTAAACCATCATGGCCTGTCCTACAGTCCAGTGGCGGAGACCATAATAAAGCAATAAAACAGAAAGATTCCTCTGGCTGCTGGATCCAAGAAAATCAAGAAAAAGGAGACGTAGAGATTATCACAGCTGCCCAGAAATTAAAGATGATAGTGACTTGGATTTGAGTAGTGGATGTGGAGATAGGAAAAAAAAAGAACTGTATGTATGGATTGGGGTTATATTTTGGAGGCAGAAACGATCAGACACTTGCCAATAAATTAGACACAAGGGACGAGAGAGTAGATGAGAAGTCAGGGGTGATGTCTGCTTGGAACAGTTGTCTGGACAAGGGGCCACTTTCCAGATGGTCTTGTTCCATTCAGAATTAGAACCACACTCAGGATGAAGCTTGAGTCTTCTTGGGTGAAGACTTGGATGAAGGCAGACTCAAGATAGGAAGCTGGATGAGGTAATCGATACATAAATAAAAAGGATCAAGAATTTTAAAAATATCGGGAGACTGGAAAGATAAAAGGTAATGAAAATAAGTGCAGACCCTTATACTTGACTTTTCAAAAAGTGCACAGGATGGAACCAGGAAGATTGGCCTAACAGCAGTTCCTACCAGAAACTCAATAAGAATGAAAAGTGTGACCTGCTTCCGTAAAAATGGAAACCAAAATAGGTCGCCTTAAAAGAAGCAGGGTGTACAACACAAATTAATAATCTTATTGTGCTTTGCACTTGTTGGACCAAAACTAATGTGAGACCATCATGCACACAGCCATTAAAAAGGATGGATGAACAGCTGAAAGTACTAGAGATGTTCAAGTCAACGAGCACCGTCTTAAAATGAGCACTGTAAAATGAACACCGTTAGATGGACTCTGAGTTGGAAGAAGGGTTAGATTTCAAGTAGATTCAAGTGGGTCTGGAGGGTAAAATAAGGACCCAGGATGAAAATCGCAGCACTGCTTTCAGCTCAGCCGCAATTCCAGTGCGCAGCACTTTCCAGAATCAGGATGCGTTCAACTTGTGTCTCCTGACAGAAGACCTGGCAGACCTAGATGCCTTTGTGCTGGCATAGAGCAGAGAGGTTTCCCATCCTGGCTGAAAAGCTGGGCAGGGTAGTCTCTCAAGGTCTCTCCCGAGTCCAGGAGTCTAGAATTCTGTTTCCTAACCAGCTTCTTGGTTCTCAGGGGACAGACAATCTAGTGGGATGTCCCTGCAGCATGTTTACAAAGTGTCGCTGATGCCTGAGGGTTCTCAAAATTCCTAACCGCCTTCTTCACAAGACTGACCCCCCTCCACTGCTTCCCCAGGGCCTGTGTGCAGTCATGTTCTAGATCCCCTCCTCTTCCAGGCTGAACGTCAGTCTGGACTATTCATACCTTGCCAACTGCCTGGGGCTGAGGTTTGCTTCCCATTGAAACAGGCCTTTTTCAGTAGGCAGCTTTGGCCCCAGCCATATGAAAACTTTTGGTCAGTGGTTAGCAATGGGAAAGGTTTCCCAGGTGGCGCAATGGTAAAGAATCCCCCTGCGGGCTCAGGAGATGCAAAGAAATGCGGGTTCAATCCCTGGGTCGGTAAGATTCCCTGGAGTAGGAAATGGCAACTCACTCCAGTATTCTTGCCTGGAAAATTCCATGGACAGAGGAGCCTGGTGGACTCTAGTCCACAGGGTCTCAAATAGTTGAACACGACTGAGCACCTGAGCATGCACACGCATAGCAGCATGAAAGCTTATATGACGCCCAGATGAAATGAACAACATGAATCACTTCTGTTCCTCTTAGTTCAGGAACACCAGTTTATGTTTCTCCTCCAGGAAACCAAACTATATGTCCAGATGTCTACTTGGACAAATAGGGGCACAGGTGAAGTCGTTCAGTCGTGTCCGACTCTTTGCGACCCCATGGACCAGAGTCTACCAGTCTCCTCCATCCATGGAATTTCCCAGGCAAGAGTACTGGAGTGGGTTGCCATTTCCTTCTTCAAGGGATCTTCCTAACCCAGGGATTGAACCCAGGTCTCCCACATTACAGGCAGACGCTTTACTGACTGAGCCACCAGGGAAGCCCAAATAGGGGCACAGATATGCTCAAAATAAATGTTCAAATAAGTCATCTTTGTATCTCAAGTCATTCTTCCTGCTCTTTCTTTTAGACGCCAGCTTCCACTGGAGCCTCTTAAACTATTCTGGGATCTGTGATAACTAATTAGATACCTTATCACTTCTTCTAAGAATCTAAATAGGGAGGTGAATTTTTCTAAGTTTTAATCCCATTAGTGCTAGATTCTGTTACAGGCTAAAGCAGTCTTAGAATTTTAATATATACAGAAGTTGCCTCTTAGTGACAACTTAGAGAAAGCTTTTTGCTCTATATTAGCTTTCAGTCTTGGAAGGGAAGGTGTATATGTTGGAAGGGATGGAGAAAAGGGTCTTCAGGGATTGGCTGTCAGACTTACTATGGGGTCATTTGGTTGGGGTTGTGGCCTGATGGCTCTCAGATAATGGGAGCAAGGGGCTTGTCATCACTGTGGAAATGACGTCAGTTTGCCAGTGTTAAGTGTGGGGAAGAAGATAGCTGAGTTTCCTGCTGAAATCTTCCCTGATCAGCCCTTTTCTCCCACTTGGAAAAGAAAAGGAAGCGATATGCATGCGTGCGTGCTGAGTCACTTCAGTGGTGTCGACTCTTTATGACCCTGTGGACTGTAGCCCTCCAGGCCCCTCTGTCCGTGGGAGTTCCCAGGCAAGAATACTAGAGTGGGTTACCATTTCCTTCTCCAGGGGATCTTCCCGACTCAGGGATCGAACCCAAGTCTCTTGCATCTCCTACACTGGAAGGCGGGTTCTTTACCACTGGTGCCACCAGGGAAGCCCTGATACAAGTGAATCATCTCCAAAGAAAGTCCACACGAAAGAAAGGCAAAGAGGCAGCTGGTCCGAGAACACCACGTGGTCCCGGGGTTATTAGCTGGGGGAACAGATGTTTCCTTTGAATCTTCCTTTTGCTTCTGAAGACCCAGTTCTTCTCGGCTGAGGGCCTTTGGTTAACCATTAGGTAGACATTTGTAATTATGCCTCCTACAAGATACAAATTTTGAAAGGTCATGCTCTTTACTCAATAGCTCGGGGCCAGTGGTAACATGCACTCTTCTCCCCAGCTCAGTCCCATGAGAGTCAATTGAGCAGAGGACAGAGTCACTCCAGAAGAGCACAAGGCTAATCCTCAAAGTCTGCCCACTCAGCCCCCAGGTGGGAAGCCCAAGCTCGCTGTGCCACACAGAAATAAATCCTCTGTGGCCTGGCTCAGTCACGTGTGGAAATTGCCGTTTCGGGTTCAGTGTCACCGTGAGTGAACTCTGAGTGAAACTCAAGGCCTGCTTCCTCAACATAAACATTATCTTCCGAGATGAAAGAAAGATCATAGCACAGTTGTGTCCTGTGTCTTACTCTGTGGCATATCAAGTCATGTTCCGCTGCTTATCTCAAAGCTGCTCCATTGCTTAATAAATGCTTGCTCTCAGCTTTTCATGTCCCTCAACCAGAATAAGTAATAAGGGACTTACCCTCTTATTCACCCTCTTACTCCGAGATCTGAGTCAGTATATATCCAGATGCACATCCTTACAGTCATACATAAATTTCCCTTTATTAGCTGGTCAGTTGTACCTTCACCCAAAGGGTTAGGTTTTCTGATCTTTCTCCCAGTATTTGTTTTACCTCTGCCGAGCCCTGTCACTCTTTCATGTTTTCTGGCCAGTCTCTGGCCGTTCATCTTCTCTGCCCTTGACTGTCTTTGCCCACCCCCCCGCCCCCGCCGCCCCGCATGTATCTCCCCATGGTTGAAACATGGGCAAAACAAAATGTTGCAAGACAGGGGAAAGCTCAGAAGCTGTCTTTCTGCCTTGGGGCAAGGGCAGGCACCTGAGGAGGTGACATCTGAGCAGGGGTTCAGCAGGTGTGCGGGATGTGGGGTGGTCTGGGAAGAGGCCCTTGCAGAGAGAACTGCACAAGATGCCCAGCACTGCCCAACAGTACTTGCCAGAAAAATAATTGCCTTAATTACTCAGACATGGAATCAGTTGCAGGAATGCGTTGTTTCCGGGACATTTTTCCCAACATCAGGAAGTGAGTGGTTTCATCTCGGAGACTGGAATTTTGTTCTTGTTAATAAATAAGCTTTATTTGCAATTCTTATGTCTGTTTTAACCAAATGATTCCGAAATCTATGTCATCTCCCACATCATTTTTTAACTGTGCTTTTTCTTGAGGAAGGTTTGGCAATGAGCCAGATGTACTAAAACAAAGACATGAGTTCATCATTCAACAAAGTCTTTTCATTACAATTGATTGTCAGAATTTTCCCATCCATTAAAGGAGGTTCTTTTAAGAGACACTGGGAGCAAAAAAACAGTGAATTATCTCAGTGGTTTAATTTATAGATTCAAAAATAGCCGTAGAGTAATTAGATGGAAAGAACCCTAGACACCATTTGCCTTTATATTATAGGCAAGGAATGTAGGAATGGGAGACCTCAAGCAAGGTGTCCAAAGTCATGTCACTGACCTTTAAGGTCGCTTCATGCCTTCCTCTCTCAGCCCCCACCCCTCCCTTCTCACACTTCCTCTCTCAGATATCACAGAAAGTGTACCATAGACCACAAAAGCTTTCTTTGATAGTGTTGTTTTAAAAGTCACCTCCATTGAAATGATCCCAGAGTGCCATTTATATTTAAGCTCAGAATTACGTAAAAGATTTGAATTCTTGGAGTTACAGTCCAATGAGCAGTTCTTTACTTGGCAGAACATTTTCATTGAAGATGTTAAGGAGGGTGTGACTAATAGGTTCCAGTATTTGGGTCCTATCAGTGAATAGTGTTAACCTATAAATCAGCCTTGACCTTTCTAGAGTTTAAGGTCAGAGTTTTTATAGTTATCACAAGACTTATTTTCTTTGCTTTAGGGTACTTTTGACTTCAGTAACACTGCTGTCTATATATTCAATCAACCTGCTGTTGATCTGTTCAAAGGAAACAGGTAAGCTGTTTGTAAAGCCAGAGTGATAAATTCTCACAGTGACATTTTGAACAAATGATACTCTCCCTGTTCAACAACTTGTTTATTAAAGAAAAACAGTGCTTCGACCTGTTGTCACTGGAAGACCTATAGTGGTATTTACTTATTTACTTAGAGTAAATACAGGAATATATAAATGCACTTGTTATGAATAGTAAGCAAATAACATTGAAATTTATTTATTTATTTATTTATTTTTTAAACATTGAAATTTAAAGAGAATCCTCAAATATACTTGCTCTTCTAGTTTAAGATGACTTCATTTTAAAGACCTTGGTTTTTCCTTAAGTATTTATAAATTCAGACCAAGGATCCCATGCTTTTATATTATAGGCTCCAAGGTTTTAAGAATAAACAGAGCTTTCATTCTCTTTTGTGCATATTCCAAGGAGAAAATGTGACTCCCAAGCAATGTGGGCGTCAGTGTGCTGTGAAAAGACTTCAAGTTCTCTGGGCAGTGTTATACCTGAAGTGTTTATTTTCTATTCCTGGGACACTGGATTATGTTTGTAATACTTTGACTTTTACGTTAGCTAAAACCACATTGGCCAACCATTACTGTATATAGATGACTCCATTTAACTGGAACATTTTGTAATAAACTGTGGATCTAACCATTGTCTAGTTTAAACATCAGTCTTATGAAAGAATAAACAAAAGTTTAATTATAGTCTAACCCAATTTCTTTCTGTGAACCTTTTGAAAAATGTGAGCTGAACTGTTACAAAGAAACATAAACCCATTTTTTAAATGAATGGTTTAACATTTTAGTATTTGTTGAGATGAGCCGGTTGAAGACTTTAGAATTTTGCTATAGCCAAATTATTCTCTCGAAAGAGTTACCTGCTGCTCTCTTTTGTGAGTGTCAAATCTTTGAAATAAAGATCAAAATTCTAATGTTGTGGTTATTACATGTTTTTATGTTATTATATTTAGAACCCACAAGGCATTGTTGGAATATTATTATTCCTTGTTAGCCTCATCAGTTCAGGTAATTCATTCAAAAGGAACCTTTCTTCCCAGCCATCAGTTTTTATTTTTAAATCAAATTTTTATTTTAATGATATACACCAGACATGAGAATAAAATTAGAGTAGGAATTTCCCCCCAGTAAAGTAAGGAGATTTTTGAGATAATTAAAATAAAAATAAGGCTTATGACCTAATCATTTACTTGTAATGCTTTTGTAGCCAACCTGAAAAAAAAATGGTGGTCATATCTGACATTTTAAAAAGTCAACAAGTTAAAAAAAAAAAAGTCAACAAGTTGTTTTTGTTTTGTACTGAGAATGCCTTAATCTTTGCAAAGCCAAGAAGACTATGTATATGATTTTTGATAAAGACACGGTAACTTGGGAAATAGCCAATAGAATGGTGAAATCTTGGCTATTTTTAATGTAGGAAACTCATCATTTTTTCTGTTCTCAACTATGGTTTTTTAAACAGGCTGCATGGTTTATGAAAAGCTGGGAGAACAGGTCTTTGGCACCACAGGGAAACTCGTCATCTTTGGAGCCACCTCCCTACAGAACACTGGAGGTAAAAATATTGTTTTTTCTATGCATTAAAGTTGTGAATGTTATTACTATTTTTTCTAATCTCAGTGGTTGGGTGGCCACATGAATTTTAACATAATTCAAGCAGTATCATTTTCATTGCTAAAATTGTGCAATGAAAGTGAAGCTGAGACAGTAGTCACTTATAACCACTTACACTTACAACCAGGGGTACTTGGACAGTGTCTACAGCCATCTTTATGTCCTACTGAAGGTTGGTCTAGAGACAGTCTGGTCACCTTTTGTATAGCTTGCAACATGAGCCTCAGTATCTTCTTTCTAAAAATGTTCTCATTTTCTTCTAGCAATGCTGAGCTACCTCTTCATAGTAAAAAATGAGCTACCTTCTGCCATAAAGTTTCTAATGGGAAAGGACGAGGAATTTTCGTAAGTTATAGACTGTTGTTTAAAAGATAACTAAAATGTTTTTAATTGAAATGTGGGCTAATAACCTAAGTTTTTGTTTTATGAAGACTGCAGAAACAGAATTTTTCCTAGGCTGTTTTTTCTTGGTTTGTTGTTTCTGGGGATATATTAATGAAGGAAGCCAGGAGAACCGTTTGAATCTGAGCATTTAAAAGATAGATTAATCGGCCGTGCTAAGACGCTAAGTCCTGCAACTTCCCAAGAGCTTGAAATCAATATCTATTTTCTGTGAAATAGAACAGATATGGAGTATTTTTAACGCTGAAATAGAACATGCAAAATTAAGACCCGAGACTCTTCCTTAAAGAAGAGACAGAACATTTTGGGAGCAGAATTGACATGAGCCAACCTCATTAAAGACGTAGCTAACCTTGGAAAATGTTGCCTCTGCACTTGGCACACGGTTATGTTTTGTCTACCTCTTGTTCAGCAGTTCTTGTCAGTCTTAGTTCCTCTGTCTTCTTTCAAGGGAGAATTGTAGAAGCCAGAGTTCCTAGTGTTCTAGCATCAGGATTCAAGGTCAAATACAAGCAATTAGGGAGAAAACAATGCCTACCTGTGGTGACTTATTTTTTGACAATATTCACCAAGCCAAGCAAAAACGAACTTTCTCTTTAAATAATTGATAAGACAAGTTGTAATCTGACAGAATGTAATGTGGGCATTCAGCTTTGAAGTCATATAAATAATTCAGAGGGATGGCACGCTTAGCCAGTCGGGGAGAGCAGAGGAAAAGCAGTATCTCTTCCTCAGTCACATGGAAAGAGAGATGATAGTAAATGACTAGTGGTTGGCTTAAAGTGTTTGGATAAAACTGAATAAAAATTACAATTAATGGTAAACATTAGTAATAATAAATTTTTTTAAAAATATTGTGAAATTTTACACGTGAGAAAAAAAGTCACTCTCTAAGAAAATGTGGCTATCTGCTTAAATGCCTTTCAGAGCCTGGTACGTGGATGGCCGCCTTCTGGTGGTGGTAGTTACCTTTGGCATAATTCTCCCTCTGTGTCTCTTGAAGAACTTAGGTAAGATCTTGCTTTTATCACAGTCTCTACAGCACTCAGATGAATCAGAAACCTAATAAAAACAAACAGCTTTGCTCCCTACTTTGACTTGCAGGATAAAGATTGAGTAAAAAATTATAAGTATTAATGAGGCATGACTTTAATAGGGGATAAAAACACTGGCTTGTATGTGACTTTGTAAGCAGTCCCTCTACTAAACCATGGAGGGGTAAAGGGGGTCCTGGGGCCAGCAGCAGAAAATGCTCTGTCTAAAAGCCCAAAGTCCAAAAAATGGAATTCTCCTCATAGAAGGTCTTACACACTCTGGTTGTTTAGATGGACAAAATTTCACATCTAATACAGACAGAAAGTGGCTTATATTTTTACCCAGAGGAGAAGGGGACAACAGAGGACAAGATGGGTGGATGGCATCACCAACTCAATGGACATGAGTTTGAGCAAGCTCCAGGAGATGGTGACAGACAGGGAAGTCTGGCAGTCCATAGGGTCCCAAAGAGTAGGACATGACTGAGTGAACAGACAAAAATTATATTATGAATCAGTCTTAAATGATCAGAGTCTAACCAGTCTCAATGATTTGCCTCACTGAAGGGAGAGAGAGAAATGAAAAGTGGTAGATAATCACTAAGCCGTATCCACTTGGTTTTGACATTTTTGCGTGTGTGCTTATATTTTGAGACAGGAATCCCTGATGTTATGAAAATTTCATGTGTGAAATAATTCAGCCAGACCTCTATCCAGTTCAGTGCCTCTGAAATGCATTTCCTTATAATTCTGGGCTCATTCGAGGGAGACATTTCAAGTTCTTACCACACCTCTGTAGCTATTCTGTTAGACCTATAAGTAGATTTTTTTTTTTTTTTAAAGCTACTTAATTTTCTGGTTTCTGAGTCTGTGTTCAAGCTTTTCTGTGTACATATAGCTCTTTTTAGTGCTAGTGGAGAAGGACTCTTCCCTGCCAGAGGTGAGAACCGTGCAGCCCCCAGAGACCACTTAACTCTGCCTTTCTGAAGCTTACAGTGCTCAGAGATCTCCCAGGCATTCTAAGGGGAACAAGGTCGAGTGCCTCGGGGCTCAGTTTATCCCTAGAAATCACTTCCTCTCCTCTGTGCATATTCAGTATGTACACAATAAGTACATAGTCAAAAACTATTGAATGGATCAAGGAGTAAGTGGATTTGGCTATAGGAATTCATTAGAATGCAGCAGCAGAGACTTATAGCCAAATTTGGGAGGCTCTTTTCCCCTGGATTCTGGAAATCTGCATTCTCTAGTGTGTCAGGCAGAACTGGAATCAGAGCACATACTACTGTATTGTTTTACTTTGAAGTCACCATTTTTTGCCAAATAAGATAGCCCTATCAAATAGAAAATCTTATATTCATATTAGCACATATGGATGTTATTGGAACCGCAAACTGGGCTTGAAATAATGCATTGAAAGAGGTGATGGATAAAATAACAGTAATAATTCTTTAAATTCTTTTTAGGTTATCTTGGCTATACTAGTGGATTTTCCTTGAGCTGTATGGTTTTTTTCCTAATTGTGGTAAGTGCTGGTTGAAATGGTTGGCCTGGTTTTGCCATAGTATGATGCTGTGTAACAGTTATACAGTATTGGGCTTTATTTGATAAAGTTTGATTGTTTCTCCTTTATTTTTTTTAATGCCAGGTTATCTACAAGAAATTTCAAATTCCCTGTTTTGTTCCAGAGCTAAATTCAACAAGTCCTAATTCAACAAATGCGGACATGTGTACGCCAAAATATGTTACCTTCAATTCAAAGGTAAGTTTCTTGGTCCTTTAGATATAAAAATAGGAGTGTTTTTACAAAAGGACATTGTGTTTCTTAAACTTGTTTTAATTAAACTGTCTTTGATGCATTTGTTCTCAAAGGAACAGGGTAGCACAGTTTTCAAATGCCACAGTCCATTTAATGACCTTGAAGAAATACACAAATCATGTGTTTCATGCTCCCTTTTACCTGGTTGAGTGTAGAACAACCTAAAGTATTCTCTGTGAAAACCTCTTTCTGCACAATTATCTCAGCTCTGCTATTTCTTATAGTTCTTTAAAAACAGATTAATAACATCCTCAGCCCACTGCTTCTTCTTTTCTTAAAATTAATTTTTTAATAGGAGGATAATTCCTTTACAATGTGTGGGTTTCTGCCGTACAACTTGAATCAGTCCTGACTATATGTATACCCACTTCCTTTGAGCCTCCCTCCCACCCATCCCCATCCCACAGCTCACTGCTTCTGTCTCGTGGTGACAGAAAGGAATACCTCAAACTTGCCCAGCTTGTACAGTTGAAATATAGACCCTACCACAAACTGGCACTTAAGGAACATTCATACAACATATTGGGGAAGGGTGGACCATGGAAACAGTCAGGCTTGGATTTGAATCCTCAGGCAAATTGTCAACCCCATTTGTAAAATGATGATTCTATTGTGTATCTTACAGGATTTCTTAGACTGTGCCTGATAAATTTGCTTGGGCAAAATTATGGCATGAGAAATGTTATTTTTCCCTTCTCTGCCAGCTTCTTTTTGCATAAGAAGTTACTATATTGAATTACCTTTTTCTAAGAAGCTAATTTAGATTGATCTCTCACTTGTTCTCTTTAAACTCTTAAAGGTACACCAAAGTAGTGAAGTAGTTTTCTTCTAAGAAAGTCATTTTCTTTTTAGATGCCATATTTAAGCCTGACTGACGCACCCTGTTACAAAGCACAGAGCAGTGAAATGAAGGTGCATGTTCTGGCTGTGTTGCCTCGCCTGTCTTGGAGGGAGCCAGGAGAATAGCATTGGTCTGTCTCAGGATTGTGGGTGGGGACTCAGTGAAATAACAGAGGAAAGTGCTAGTAACCAGCTAGTGCCACATAAATACAGGTGACGCAATGCCTGGAGGATGTAAAATACTCTGTAGGTGAGCCTGGCTGTAAAACCCCTCTCTGCCAAGTGTCTGATGTCTCAAGCTAGATAAGCTGTCTTAGAAAAGCTGCTCCTATTTTAGATATCAAAGCTCCCCTAATAACCAAATAATCCAAGGATTCTGAAGGGCTGTCAGATAAAAAGACAGCTCAGAAATACTGGGGCTCTACAGTTTTTATGGTAAAAATGCCTTTCCATAACGTTTATTTTTTCCTCTCAAATAGACCGTGTATGCTTTACCAACAATTGCATTCGCTTTCGTCTGCCACCCGTCGGTCCTGCCAATTTACAGTGAGCTTAAAGAGTAAGAGATTTGTTTAATTTTTTTTTGCAAACTGAATCATTTTACAGCCCCTCATTACTAGGCAAGTGCTGTATCAAAATAAATGGACTCATATCATGAACTTCCACAGCCCAGCTTCAACATTTACTTTGTCATTCTTGAGCAAGACACAAACCTGCATTATACATATATGGCCATATATTTTGGCCATAAATGTATAAAAAGCATTTATTATGTGGGCTTTTTCTTATTAATTTGGTTTTTCAAATACTATGTTACTCAAGAGAGTTCAAGTGTTTGTGTTGCTTTATATTACTTGTGATTAGTTTGCAAATGAATAATGGTAATCTTCAGATTCATCTGTGAGCCACTGAATACATTGAATGTGATTTGCCTTTTGGTTTAGTTGGAAAAGGCTGGTAAATCAGGCATGAAGAAATGAATGTTAAGACCACAACCTGGACAGAAGAATATTGTTGTTCATTTTAAACTATTACAGTGATTATGGATTTGTTTTTGATTGCTCTACTAAAGAAAACGAAAGGACTGCTTATGAATTCCCTCATGGGTTCTCTTCTTAGCCTACTATTATCAGACTTTCTACATAAAAATATCTGTCAAGCCATAGTCACTTTTTTTGAGATATCTGGTTTACAGCTTTTATAGGTTTCATGTGTACAACCTAATATTTCTACTTCCATACACACTATGTCCTGCTCACAGAAATGTAGTTTCACCCATCACCACACAATGGATCTCCTCTACCCGTCTTGTCCCCCCTCTTCCCCTTCCCTGCTGGTAACCACTGCTCTGTTCTCTGGAGCTACATCCTTGTAAATTTATCCCTAGATGTTTTATTCTTTTTGTTGCACTTGTAAATGGATTGTTTCCTTAATTTCTCTTTCTGTTATCTCATTGTTAGCATATAGAAACATGGCAGATTTTTGTATGATTTTGTACCTCGCAGCTTTACTGTACTTGTTTATTATCTCTAATTGTTTTTTGGTGGAGTCTTCAGGGTTTTCAGTGTATAAAATCATGTCACCTGCAAATAGTGACAGTTTGACTTTGTTCTTTCCAATTTGGATGCTTTTTGTTTTTTTTCTTCCCTAATTGCTCTGGCTAGGACTTCTCTTATTAGGTTGAATAAGAGTGGGCATCCTTGTCCTCTTCCTCATTTTAGAGGGAAAACTTCCATTTTTCATCCTTTAGAGTGATGTTTGCTGTGGGTTTGTCATTGCTAATATTTTGTTGAGGATTTTTGCACCTATATTCATCGGAGATATTAGCCAGCAATTTTCCTTTTCTGTGCTGCCTTTTTCTGGTTTAGGTATCACAAAGATGCTGGCCTCATGACATGTTACAAACCTTTCCCTCCTCTTCAAATTTTTGGAAGAGTTTGAGAAGGATAGGTATTAAATCTTTGAATGTTTGGTAGAATTCACCAGTGAAGCCCTCTGGTCCTGGACTTCTGTTTTTCTGGAGGTTTTTGATGTCTGCTTCAATCTCTGTACTAGTGATGGGTCTCTTCATATTTTCTGTCTCTTCATGATTCAGTCTTGAAAGGTTATATGATTCTAAGCATTTGTCCATGTCTTCTAGGTTGTCCAATGTGTTGGCATATAACTTTCTTAATACTCCCTTCTATTTCTATGGTGTCTATTGCTACTTACTGTCTTCTATTTCTGATTTTATTTATCAGGGCCTTCTGTCTTTTTTTCTTTGTAAGCCTAGCTAAAGGTTTGTCAGTTTTGTTTATCTTTTCAAAGAATCAGTTCTTAGTTTCATTGATCCTTTCTATTATCTTTTTAGTTTCTATTTCATTTATTTCCACTCATTTTTATTTCCTTTTTTATACTGACTTTGGACTTTGTTCTTCTTTTTCTAGTTTCTGTAGGTGTCAGGGTAGATTGTTTGAGATTTTTCTTGTTTCTTGAAATAGGCATCATGGCATAGTCTTAAGCTCAGAAAAGATACACAGTATAGTTATCTATTTCCATTTTGAAAGAAAGGTGATGTTATTCAGGATTGAATTCACTCATGATTGGTCCTCTTTCATTTTAAATTGATTTATGACTAAGTTTTGAAGTATTTACATCTACCTATTTATGCATACATTACTCCTACTTTATGATCTTATATTTAAGGTATTTAAACATAAGATAATTAAACAAAAGATGTCTCTGGCATCTTTTAAACTTAATAGTTCTGCTTTTAGTTTGAAGCTTTCTTATGTGGATACTTCTCAATTTGTCTTGTTTTCCATGCTTCCTGTTATGACACAGTCAAATGTCATGCTTCTTGGTGGCATACTCTTGAGTACAAGTCTTGGAGATTAATTGTTTAGGCAGCTAAAGAAACTTAGAGGTTCATGCAAACTCCCAGGATAAAGTTGACCTGAGAGAAAGAGAGAGCCTTTCGTTATCCCAGCTGTGAGTTCTTGGGCACTCACTGCTGTGGAGACATACAGGCTTCCCTTAGGCTGTGTGAGTACCTGCGTGCTTAGTCTGACTCCTTGCATCCCCGTGGACTGCAGTCTGCCAGGCTCCTCTGTCTATGAGATTTTCCAGACAAGCATACTGGAGCGGTTGGCCATGCCCTCCTCCAGGGGATCTTCCCGACTCAGGGATGGAACCAGTATCTCCTGCATTGCAGGTGAATTCTTTACCTACTGAGCCACCTGGGAAACCCTCCCTGAGGCTATTCGATGGGAAAATCGGACCTTAAATAGCAGCTTTAGTGACAAAATTCCCAAGGTTAAATTCTAGCTCAGCGCCTGATCTCTGGAGCCAGGAGAATAGCATTGGAACTTATTCTGCCTTTTTCCTGTGCATCCTAAGTGTGGAGATAGTATCAAACAAATGTTAAAAAAAGATACTCTCTGCCCTTCAGATGAGAACTCAATATCTTTCAAAAGAATGGGGAAGAACATTCAAGGGGTTGTTTGTTCCATGGCTCTTTCTCTGTCAATACCCAATCAGTGTAAAGAAAGTTATTGGAAACTGGTATATTTGCTATAATTACTGGGGGTAATTACAGCAGGTCAAGTCAGCCCAAGCCTGATAGAAAGTTAAGTTCCATTCTTCAGGGTTAATATTTGTGCTTACATTCAATAATATGGTTTTTAATTTTTCAAATTTCTTTTTCTTTGTTTCTAGTCGATCACAGAAAAAGATGCAGATGGTTTCAAATATCTCCTTTTTCGCCATGTTTGTTATGTATTTCTTGACTGCCATTTTTGGCTACTTGACATTCTATGGTAAGTATCTTCTGTCAGTACCTAAATATAAGTATTAGTAAGTAAATTAGTAAAAATCAGTCTCAAAATATGTACTGATATTTCAGTGTGATAACCCCCAAAAGCAACAAATCTATCCACTGATTTTATTCATCTTTTCTTCTGCTTAAAGCAAATGGCTGTGGTTCCTTTACATATTCATGCTGACTATACAATGGAATAATTACTGAAACAATATACCATAATTTTTTCTCCTAATACTGTCCTTAAAAAAAAATGCATTTTATAAGCATGTCACTTTTACTAAGGAAGGTTTAGAACTATATCAGAGAAGGCTTTCCTAATTGCTGTTGTGAACTGGGTAATTTTCCATTAATAGAAAAGAGAGACAGAGACAGATTTTGAAAGTGAGAAAGAGTAGAGTGCTACACTCATGACACGGAGCATTAATTAATAATAAAACACCTGATTGTTCAGTGGCAGGTGGAGCTTTGCTTCAATATGAAGAGTTAAATGAAATCTGAAAAAGAATGAAGTTTCATTTGTAACTTTTATTGACCCTGTATGAATAGTCTACCTTACTGCTTCTTCATCCTCTCCTATTCCAGTCATCCTGCAATTTTATTCAACATCTTTCATTATCATTACAGTTTGGGACCTGGTTTAAATTTGAATACATACATTTCACATTACATTCTCTATTAAATCACATTTCTTGGGGGCACTTTTTTTCATAAACACGAATGTCTCAAAATTTAAACACATTTGAGATGATTGAACTCAGCCTGGAAAGGCTTCCCTGATTATACGGTTGTATTATTACCATTACCACAAGCCTCACAGCTTGTGGGACCGTAGTTTTATAGTGAAAGCACTGAGTCCTAACCACTGGACCTCCAGGGAATTCCCTAATTACCATGTTCACAAGCAGTGAAGAGCATTGTCTAATGAATCCATAAATACCACTTTTAATTTCTGCATAAAGATGGTGTTCTCAAGTTTCCTGCAGAGTTGCAGGGCTTGGGGGTGGGTAGGGGGAGGGAAAGAGAGAGAGAGCCTACTATTAGTTGACTGGTCTCACTGTTGCCTTGTTCAAGCTATGATTTTTTCCAACAAATCCATTTTTTTTCCCCCACATAGAATAGAATACCAAAGCCTTTCAATACTCTTAGGTCAAAGGAAAAAAGCTCAGCTAATTTTAGATGGTTATGAATTTTGAATCAAGGAAATTAGAACTAAGGAGATTTTTATTCTAATCTAGGATCCTTTTTCTAAAATTGAGACCTGTCTCTGGCCCAGACTGTTAAATGGAACTGGAATTCCACACCCTGAACCTTGAGATGGGAAGGGAACGATCTCTTGTCAAAGGAGTGGATTTTTGAGTTGAAGACAAAATGGCAGAGTAGAAGGACCTTGAGCTTAGCTCCTCTCCAGAGCACATCCAAATTACAACTAACTGCTGTACAGTCATCGATTAAAAAAAAGACAGGAGTGGCCTTCCTCGATGGTCCAGTGGCTAAGACTCCCAATGCAGGGGGCCTGGGTTTGATCCCTGGTCTGGGAACTAAGGCCCACATGCCACAACTAAAGATTCTACACACAGCAACTAAGACTTGACATAGCCAAATAAATAACAATAGATATTTAAAAAAACAGCAATTATTCTTTAAAAAAAGGCAGGAGTGAGCTTTTTCTTGCTCAGTGACTGCCTTTCTAGCTTTGATTGTCTTTGAAATGACACTTTCTGAAGTTCAGTGTTAAGAAAAAGTTCAAAGTGGTATATAAGCTTTATGAGGAAAACGTATCTGGAAGAGAAGAATGAGTTCCTTGCAGCAGTGAAGTTCCATGGGCACTTCTGCTTGGATGTTGAGTGATAACAGAAGACTTTGAAAGAGGCTCCAAGTGGCCTGCAGCCCACTCAGTGAGACTGAGGCCAGTGGGCATTGTTGGATGAGTGGCACCAAATTGAGGAGAATCTAGATGAAGAAGGGCTTTGTGTTTCAACTGTATGGTATTTCTAACCTCAGCTCACTCCTGGGTTTAGTAGTGTCAGTGAAGCTCCCCACTCTGTTTAATTTCTGATTACTCTTATACTCCTTTTTGCTGCAGGTATGGACAGGTGGGGCACGTCTCATATGGGGATTTTTGCTCTTCACTTTTATAAATGGTTGAATAGACACTTCAGCTCCCAGAACATTGCTTTCCTTGCCGCCTTTAGTTTACAGATCTTCTGTGGTTCAGAAAACCCCTCACTCCATGATAATGCTTTTGTCTTGTCTTAATGCCCTCTCACATTCCACCTCATTTTAGAAAGAGTGCAGCCCGACCTCCTCCACAAGTATCAGAGTAAGGACGACCTCCTTATCCTGACGGTACGGCTGGCAGTCATCGTGGCCGTCATCCTCACCGTGCCCGTGTTATTTTTCACGGTGAGTAAAAGGCCTCAGTGCAACCTGAGAAAAGCCGAGGGCTCCTCTTCTGTGCTGCCTTCAGGAGCCACTTGCAGAGCAAGGCTGCTGTGGAAACTCCTGCATCATTGAAACTGCCTCAGGAAGGATCTCGAGGGTCTTTGGAAAGAAAGTGGGATCAGTGAGTTAGAGTAGCCTTCTGACAGATGAATCAATTCTGATTAATCTATCCCTCTTCCTTACAGAGAAATGTAGATAGACTGTTTGAATCCCAGTCATCCAAGACAGGGGAATATAGAAGGACCAGAAGAGAGTGCTCAGTCGTAGATAAAATAGAAACTCTCCCCCCTGCAAAAGAAAACTACCTACTCATAAAGAAAAGGACTTTCCATCTTATGTCTAGCCCTCTGGCTTCCCAGACGATTAAGCCATCTAAAAACTCACGAGGTGTGGCCTGAACAAGTCCAAATGCCTGCACCCCAATCCGTCCATAACTGATAAGAAACACGAAAGTCATCAAGCTGGAGGCATGACAGAACCTTTTGCTTTCTTTTTTCTGCAGGTTCGATCTTCCTTATTTGAACTGGCTAAGAAAACAAAGTTTAATTTATGTCGTCATGTCTTGGTGACCTTCATACTCCTGGTTATTATCAACTTGTTGGTGATCTTCATACCCTCCATGAAGGATATTTTTGGAGTCGTTGGTATGGCTTTCTGACCTGCCGCTTATTCCATGATAGCTGTTTAGAAAGTTAAGCTTTCACAATGATAACCTCAATTTTTCTTATTTTCCAGGCGTTACATCTGCCAATATGCTTATTTTCATTCTTCCTTCATCTCTTTATTTAAAAATCACAAGTCAAGATGGAGATAAGGGAACTCAACGAATTTGGGTATGTCTCATGCCGGCCACTCTCATTTTTCTAATTTGTTTTTCACTGAACTATGCCAGATAAATAGTCCATCTTCACCATCTAGTACTTACAGTGACCTCAAAAGGAGGCAGCCATCCTCATTTGGGAGATTTAAAATATCATATCAGGATCTTCTCCATTCCCTCAAAATATCTTTGGGTTCTGCTCCTTTTGTGTCAGAGTGGCCAGCCAAGAGATTAGACATTTATCATCCTGTGTCTCTCCAGGGTGATGCCTTGTTATTAGCAAGATCTGAAGTGGAAAGGGGCTCAAAACTTTTCTGCAGTCCACTGTTTCTGTATAGTCCCTCGTCCTGTAACTCCATCCTTCAGCCCAGGGAACCTGCAGTGCCTTAATTGAAACAGCTAAGTTAGCATGGAGTCTTTTTATAATTTGACAGAAATGCTTTGGAGCAACAGACCTGGATTCAGAAACTACCTTTCTATATTGGAATTCTTGTTTCCAGGTCTGGTGAAGCTCAAGGGCATCTTGAAGGTGGTGCACTTGGAGACAGTGAGGGGAGCAGGGGTGAAGTGGCTGCTACATGAGTACCTTCTGGAGCACCATTATGTTTGGCCTCGGAGAAGGCTTCTCAGCCGCCCTCCCAGATAGTGTAAGCACTCCAGTCGCACACGTTACCTGAGTCAACAGACCCCAATGAGGGGGCGTAGGCACGGGGGAACATCCCTGTGTATTTAGAGGAAGCATCGTTGATGCCACTGGAGCATCTGCTTCCCCAACAGGACAATCCCTAAAGCTGTAAATCTCAAATCCTTCTAAATCTGACCAGTGGGGGCTTCATGAGGATAGAGAGGGAGGAGCAGTCTTCTGGCCCTGGACTTTTGTTTTCTTGGAGGTTTTTGACTAAATTTTGGCAGTAAACTTAAGATTCAGTCTGACAGTGGCAGAGACCTACTGATCATGAATTCTCTGGGCCCCTCCAGCCTTGCTCCCATTATAAAACCGCTGGGAGGATCTACCAAATAGCATTAGACAAAGAGATCCAGTCCATGTAGGGGCTCACTGGGAGTTACACCAGACCGGTGATGGTGAGCCTGGATGCAGCCCTCTCAAGCCCACTCTCCGCCCCCTCCCCTTCCCATAACTCTGTCTCCTCCTCCAGACTCCAGTCTGGCCTGCCCTGGCTCTCATGCCGCTTCATCCTTCTCCCTGAATTTCAGCTCTCACTGGAAACCCCCAATGCCAAGCAATTTATAAGCTGTGTTCTCCAGATTTTAGACTTCTTGACCTGCCCCCTGGGCCTTCATCAACCCTTGAAATCACTTAATTTTATATACCCATTTCCTGTCTCACTTGATCAAATCTACTCTGCTTTTAGATATCCTTTTAACACTTTTTCAAACAAATGTTTACCTACCAGTGATAAACTAGGCTGGTTGATGAAATGACCTGTATGTTTTCTAAGGATGATCTGTTTTCTTTTTTTCGTTTTCATCTTTAGTCTGAAAGAAGCTAGCAAGAGTAATACCCAGTCAGCTGTAGAGCAGGTTCACTCTAAGATGACCATGAAATCAAAGAGCAGAATACAGAGGATGGTTCTGCATAGCTAGTTTTTCTTAGGTTCCCATCCTTGGAGAATCAGGTGCACAAAACTTTAGAAAGAATCTCACAGTTTGGTAATAGATGTAACAAACCAAATATGAGGGGACACAAAAAGAGAGGGAAAACATTTTTGTTTTCTCCCAGGTGTGTTTGGGAAATATTTGCTTCCCTGAAAATAACCCTTGCCTTTCTGTTACTCCAGGCTGCCCTTTTCTTGGGTCTGGGGGTGTTGTTTTCCCTGGTAAGCATTCCCTTGGTCATCTACGACTGGGCCTACTCATCAAATGGCCACTGAGACCAGCTGAGAAAAAGAAGCAGTCAAGTTACCGTGCATCAGCAACCCTTCATCACTTCCTCTGCAAGTTTACAGAAGCAAACAGGAATTTACAAGATACACAATGAAATAATACTTTGGTAGCAAAACAAGAGACCTGTTTCTTTCATGGTTCATGCCCCTCCAGGATTGGGGATCAATTTTAAGGATTGTGGATTTTTTTGGTTCCAAATTTCATGCAAAATCATATTTTCCAGTACTTTTCACAGTTGATTGTTTTTCACTCTACTATTTTTTGTGATTTCATCGTCTCTTAGAACTTTGAAGACATGATCACCCATCGTGTTTATTTATTGTACATCCAGATTCTGAAATAATTTTCCTACTGATGTTCAGCTTATAATATCTGTACCTTTTTAGCAGAGAAAAGAATCTTGAATTGTATATATTTATTTTGCTTTACAGAAAAAAATGGTTTCGTAAATAATTTGCCTATTTTGGTTAATATAGCACATAGGGATAATCAGATGAGAGTCACAGGGCACATACCCTTGTTGGATCAGAGAATGCCCAATATTTGAGGCAGCTCTGATCACCTGGCAGGCGAGCTTCAGCAGCTCGTGGCCTTCCTGGCATTCCATCCACTCTGTGCAGAGACCTTCTCTGGCGAGTGTTCTCGGCTCAGAAAGGGGTGGGAATGATTCTTACCTTGGTAAATATACTGAACTACACATCTGGGTTATCTAGCAAATGAAGTTTTGTTTCCCTCTTTGTGTCAAAGTTACTCTACATAATCTGAGTCAGCTTTTGTTGGGAAAGACCCACAACACCTTTATAACAAATTGAGAAGCAAGAGTCCTACGAAAAGATTGTCCAGAATGCATGAGGAAATATTTTTCAGATGCAGATAGCCTTCAGCCCTACATCTGTATTGTTGAAGGGGGAAAAACATTTTCTTAAATTATAAACCCAGCAGCTTCTACTCATGTCCATGAGCTTTTTGCACAGAAAATCATGTGTTTCTAACCAAGGGTGATCTAGGGAAAGTAAGTCCTGTTTTATATTAGGTACTTTAGGGGGGATCTTTAAAAGATTTGTTTTATATCTATGAAAGTGAAAGTGTTAGTTGCTCAGTTATGTCCACCTTTTTGCAACCTCATGGACTGTAGCCCACCAGGCTCCTCTGTCCATGGACTTCTCCAGGCAAAAATACTGGAGTGGGTAGCCATTCCCTTCTCAAGGGGATCTTCCCTACCCAGGGATCGAACTGGTGTTTACTGCATTGCAGGCAGATTCTTTACTGTCTTGAGCCACCAAGCGAACCCAGTCCGCCTGCAGTGCAGAAGACCCTGGTTCCATCTCTGGGTTGGGAAGATCCCCTGGAGAAGGGAATGGCTACCCACTCCAGTATTCTTCCCTGGGGAAGTCCATGGACAGAGGAGTCTGGCGGACTATAGTCCATGAGGTTGCAAAGAGGTGAACACAACTGAGCGACTAACACTTTGTATCTATAAATTTAGGTTATTGCAAATACAAGATTTTTGTACATTAAATAAGCCTCATTCCTATTTCTTCTCCACTAGCCATCCATCCAGTCTTGAAAAAAGAGAAAGAGCCTTCAGAGGTGATTTTGAGGACAGCGTGTGATGAAAGCACGGTGTACCCTTCTTCCCCAAGATGGGGACTTTGGTGTCAGTGCTGTCCCTCTCCTCATCCCCGGTCAAGGGTGGGCCGTCACTGCCCACCTGATGTGACCCACATCGGGACAGAGTCGCTGACACTCTTACCCCAGCCCCTCTCCTAAAAGCAAGTGAAGGAAATTCCGGAGAGATTGAAAAAGAAGAGAAGTTCAGGGCATGGTAGCTTGAAAAGGCATTGGGGACAGGATAGGAACCCAGCACCACATCCCGCCTACGCTGGACCATCACCTGTGCTTGGATTGTTTGTATCACACAATGAGAAGCATGTGTACCCTCTGACCTAGTCTCTTGAAACAGGGCTTGTGTTATATCTACATCCTGGTTGAACTCAACAAACACGTCAGTTCACTGAACAGATATCTTATCCAGAGATAAGTAGCCTCTAACCACAGACTCTTGGCAGAGTTTCGAGGCACTTAACTCTGGGCTCTGTTCCTCCCGCACTGAGATCCCCGGAGGCCTCCACACTTACCGGGAGTAACACGGAACTGTCTCCTCCCCTTGACAGACTAACATCCCATACAGAAAGCAAGCATCAAGATCATTCCTGATCCTCTTGGGGGAAAAGGAAAGTTTATTTTCTGCCTGTCTTAGTAGTATCATCATAGCTTCTAATGTCATGCTCCAGAATTATATCCACAGACATCAGAGTTCAGGTATTTAGAAATGAGTACCTACCTATGTATGAATTCCTAACCCAGTGAAACCCACAGCCATTTCTGTCCTTCTCAGCAGTCTTTCATAGATAAGCAGAAGAGAAACTCAACCAAACAAGATGCCTGGCCCTTGGAGCTTGGCTGGGGCACCCAATCATGTAATAGCTAGCTAGTGGATGACCCTCCATTAAAAAAATACAAATTTTATTTGCAAGCTTTATTAGGCTACTTCCTGTTTTCTTCATTAACTTATAAAAATTCACTTTCTGCCTATACAGTCAGTTTAGAAGATTATCATTAGGTCTTGGGATGTGTAGTGATATTTTTGGATCTCTGGATTTTATGTGTCAGAACAGGGGATTTTTTTTTTTTTATTATTTAAAATATGCTTATTTAGAGGAGGCTTGGGATGTGTAGTGATATTTTTGGATCTCTGGATTTTATGCATCAGAACGGGATTTTTTTTTTTATTATTTAAAATATGCTTATTTACAGGAGGCACTTGTTGACGTCTGCACTACTACAGGTTTTTAAAATCTTCTTTGTATGTTTATTTAAGTTTATTGTTGACTGAATATAATAGACCCTAGTGTAATTTGTCAGATGTCAGTGATTAATTTCATCATCTGTGTGGGATTAGCTGTAAAGTGTGCTGTTCTTATTATTCTTGTTCAGAGTAGTGAACCCATAGCCAAAAATACATGTACCACAGATGTTAGGTAGAATTTAAATCACACAGTCAAGTGCTGTAGAGGTTTTTCTGCTATGTGAGTAGACTAAGGAATTTTATACCTTAGGCCTTTGGGAGCAGCACATTTTCCTTGGGTAGATAGGACCTCAGCACCAGTGAACAGCGCTAGGTTCACACTTTGGGGTATGACCTGTTCTCTAGTTGTAATAACATATTATACTGTAAATCCCTAATTTCCTTCATGTTACTTACTGGAAGTGAGGACAGCAGCATATGTACAGGGAAGAAATGCAGTCTTGTTAATCATAGGCAGTCCCCAGTTTATAAGCTAGTGCAGAACCCCAACTTATAGGCAGAGTGTAGTGTAGAATTGTCCGTTGGTTGTTTGCAACCTGGAATGTATTTTCCTTCCGAAACCAAGTTACACATGATGGTTAGGCCCCCAGGCCACCTAGAAAAGATGATCTAAACTCATTGTTTAGCTGAAACAGGATACTGTATTAGCAAGATTGCTAAGGAATCTAAGCAATGAATCTGATTTTGCTCCTAGCAGATGTTTGTTCAGAGTTGCTGAGAATCCGTCCCTCGTGCTGTTAGTGGAATCTGGATCAACCGCTCCAACCTCACACTGCCTGTTGGGTGGTGGCACCAGAGTAAGCCACCAATTAGAAGTGCCCAGAGTGGCCTACAGCTGGGTCCCCAGCAAAGGAAGGGGACCAGGTCCAGGGCAACCAGAGACCTCATAGGAAGAGGAGGGTTAAGGAGGATGAGGGGTCCTCTGGTGGGCCGTACATCACCAGGGACATTCTCCGCTGCTACCCTTCTTTTCTCTGGAGGCTCAGGCCTGGCCTGCCTGCTTCTGTTTGTAGGACCTTTTGCTCCTGGAGTTTATCTCCTTCACTCCCACTACCATAAATGATGTCACTGCGTAACTTCTCTTGCATGCCAGTAGCTGAAGCCAGCACACAGCACTTTTAATGGATTTAGTGCTAGGAAACCATAGTTTAACTGCCCAGTAGTCAAAGAGGGGTAAAAACCTCTCTACCCACTTTTCCTCTCATATTTGCAGATCCTGTTGAGAAAGACATACATGGGTGATGGCCATGGGGCTTGGGGTGGACTAATGGCTGTGATAAGGTGTCATAGTATTTCAGAGGACACCTCAGACAGTCACCCCAGACTTCGCTTTTTTCTAGAGTTGGATTCAAGCCTCCAAGTCAGTGTTCCTCTAAGTGGGGATCCCCAGATCAGCAGCATCAGCATCACCTGGGAACTCAATGGGATGCACATACTCAGGCCTCAGTCCAGACCAAATAAGATCAGAAACTATGAGGGTGGAGGTCCAGCAAACTGTGCCCAGTGATCTTGGCACAGGTCAAGTTAGAGACCCACATGGAGCAAATTCGTCTGTCCTTTTTCTCCCCATTAGTCCTATCTGTCATTCTCAGATGGTGATTCCTGGGACTTGAGGGAAAAGAAGTGGGAGCCAGGACTTAGGGAGGGGAGGAATGCAGCCCCCTTCCCACTGGAAATGCTGGTACAGGTGCATCATTGCAAATAAGGCTGCCTGCACATGGCCTGAGACACAGTAAGGTTTCGGTTTTGGCAGCTGTGAAGAAATGAAAATGAGGTGTTTTAGGTGTTTTTTTTTTTTTTTCTTTTTTGAAAGCAATTAAAAGATATACCCTTTGTTAGAGGAAATACTGAATTTAGGTCAGAAGTTTCTCTAGAATGTTTGGGTTCATCATGTGATGATCAATCCTGTCCTCCCTTTAAAGGGAGTTCTCCGCTGAAAGGGGCTACAGACTGCTTTGACAAGGTTAGCGCTCCACTTGTGTTTCAGCGGGTCAGAGTGCTGGACAGCACATCTTGTTGGGTCGGGGGTGGGGAGGAGATTGATGAAATGATCAGGTATTTGATTTTATGCCTTTAGTGCAAAAGCCATCAGTTTCCCTCTGTTTTTCAATGTAAGTTGGCTTGAGGCTTAGGATGTAAACCTTAAGAATATGATTCCTTCATTCCAGTTCATGGTAAACTACCCACTTTCAAAATAAAGATTGAGATTATATCGTTTAAGGATGTTAATGTTTTCCTTAGGGATGGCAAATCTAAGAATCTGTTAGCAACAGAACACCATTCCTCTAAAATACAGTGAATTATTTATAATGATCCAAGGTTTTCAGATGAAAAATTGGGGATGGGGTGGCTGACAACTGAAAAATACCACTAAATCTTAAAGGGAAAGTTCTTGAAAAGCATGTAAAATTCACAGGGCTCAGACCTCTTTCTTTAGAGTTTTCTGTAAGGAAGAACTGTGAAACTGGGCCTATGTGCATACAGGCTTGAATTTGTGTTTTTAAAAGGAAGAATCTATGCAGTTGAGGCTTATTGTAGGAAATACTTCATTTGTATGTAAATACATTGTAAATAAATAGGAGGCTGTATATTTTTGAAGTTGTTGATCCACATTGAAATAGAAGTCACTAGTATCTGCATATCAAGAATAAATGTCTTCATTAATATTAGTGGTTTTGTTTGGCAATTAGAAAAATTTACATTCTCTCCCAGGTAACATAGTTCTCTTAATGTAAACTTGGAACCTACAAATCTTACTTGTTTAGAGAGAGAAATGTCTGAGAAATGTCACGTTGATTTCTTATACTGGTATTAAGATTAATTATTTCAAAGCTAGTTCTCTGAGCTACAAATAAGAAGAAACATTTTAGACCCAAATTATTGCTGTATAGAAATAGAATACCCAAAATAATGAGTTGTTTCTTCGCAACACTGTTCCAGCGTTAACACTGATACTACTACACAGTATTTATGAAAACAGAAGTTGGGGAAGAGGAATTTTTTTTTTTTTCCAAAATTGAATTTCTGTTTCCCAAACTATGGTCTCTTTGAAAGGGAAAGACCTGAATCTTAGACCTGAATATTAACTGTGAGCACAAATATGAAAGAAAGAAAGAAAGAAAAAGGAACTATTATTTTATCAAACTTTTGACAGTCTTGCATGTTTCCCTTTTCAGTGTCCACGCCAACATAGGAGGTCTTAAGTAATTTTTGCCCCCAAAACACTTGAATCTTGATCACTGGTATGTAATCTGCTCTCTAGAGTTCAGTGTATTCTAGACTTCATCTACCTATAGCACACCACTGATTTACTAATGTAAAACCTTGTCAATGATTTCAGATGGATGATTTAAGTGAGTCACCCGTCACAAAACTTTGTCATTCATGGTTGATTAAACACATAGTTTTTTTCCCCCCACCCCAGGATGTGGTGTAAATAAAGACATGTAAGAAGTTCTATTGTATAATTGCTCTGTTAACATAGTTTTTAAACATTAAAATGTGGAATAAAGCATTTATGAATTTTTGTGTTCCTTCTTCTAGGGTACAATACTAAGGTGGCTCAATGGCTAAGAATCTGCCTGCAATGCAGGAGACACGGGTTTGATTCTTAGGTTGGGAAGATCCCCTGGAGGAGGAAATGGTAATCCCCTCCAGTATTCTTGCCTGGATAATCCCATGGACAGAGGAGCCTGGTGGGGAGCCAGGGGGTGGCAAAGAGTTGGACCTGAGTGACTGAACACGCACACACACACACACACACACTAATTAAAAGGGCAAGGGGGGTAATTGGGTACCTGCTATACTCACTATCTGGGATTATTGGAGACAGATTTGCCACACTTGTCAGTGTTTTGGGACACTGAGAGTTCACGGAAGCTTATATTCAAGTGTCCAAACTTTAAAAAATGCTTCCAGTTCTACTAGTAAGCAGAAATGCATGTTTGTTTATGGCTTTAAAAATAATTTTGTTCCTGTGACAATGTTATTCCAACCAGCTGAATTATTTACAGAAAATTGAGCATGTAATAGTTCTTCATTACTGGTCAGGGCAGAGACTTGGATAACCATGATTTTGAATGGTTTGCCTTGGAAATGAACAGAGATCATTCTGTCATTTTTGAGATTGCATCCAAGTACTGCAATTCAGACTCTTTTGTTGACTATGAGGGCTACTCCGTTTCTTCTAAGGGATTCTTGCCCACAGTAGTAGATACAATGGTCATCTGAGTTAAATTCGCCCATTCCAGTCCATTTTAGTTCACTGGTTCCTAAAATGTTGATGTTCACTCTTGCCATCTCCTGTTTTCCCACTTCCAATTTACCTTGATTCACGGACCTAACATTTCAGGTTTCTATGCAATATTGTTCTTTCCAGCATCAGACTTTGCTTCCATCACCAGTCACATCCACAGCTGGCATTGTTTTTGCTTTGGCTCCATCTCTTTATTCTTTCTGGACTAAGTTCTCTACTCTTCTCCGGTAGCATATTGGACACCTACCAACCTGGGGAGTTCAACTTTCAGTGTCATAACTTTTTGCCTTTTCATACTGTCAATGGGGTTCTCAAGGCAAGAATACTGAAGTGGTTCGCCATTCCCTTCTCTAGTGGACCACATTTAGTCAGAAAACCAAGATCCTGGCATCCAGTCCCATCACTTCATGGCAAATAGATGGGGAAACAATGGAAACAGAGATTTTATTTTTGGGGGGCTCCAAAATCACTGCAGATGGTGACTGCAGCCATGAGATTAAAAGATGCTTGCTCCTTGGAAGAAAGCTGTGACCAATCTAGACAGCATATTAAAAAGCAGAGACATTACTTTTGCCAACGAAGGTCCATCTCGTCAAAGCTACGGTTTTTCCAGTAGTCATGTATGGATGTGAGAGTTGGACTATTAAGAAAGCTGAATGCCAAAGAATTGATGCTTTTGAACTGTGGTGTTGGAGAACACTCTTGAGAGTCCCTTGCACTGCAAGGAGATCAAATCAGTCAATCCTTAAGGAAATCAGTCCTGAATATTCATTGGAAGGACTTGATACTGAAGCTGAAACTGCAATATTTGGTCACCTGATGAGAAGAAATGATTCATTGGAAAAGACCCTGATGCTGGCAAAGATTGAAGGCAGGAGGAGAAGGGGACAACAGAGGATGAGATGTTTGGATGGCATCACCGACTGGATGGACATGAGTTTGAGCAAATTCCAGGAATTGGCGATGGACAGGGAAGCCTGGCATGCTACAGTCCATGGGGTCACATGATTGAGCGACAGAACTGAACTGAATAGTTCTTTGTGTACCAGTAAGAACTGGTTTCCCCAAACCTCAGTTCACTGCATTGTTCTAAGATTATTTGTAAAAGCTAAAACTCGGTGATTAAAGACAAATGAGGATTCTAAAAAGAAAAGAAAAATACTTCCAATAGGAATCTATCTGATCTGAAGCATATTACATTTCTCCAATCCTTCATAATCAGAGTAGGTTGAACATAATATTTTCTTCTTAAACTCAGGTTCATCTTTATGAGTATCAGTTTCTATGCCATCCTGTAGGAGGGACTCCAGTCTTTCTCTGCCCACATTGTAACCACTTATAAAATAGGAAATCCTATCAACACATCCATTTCTCCAGGAACTATTGATGGGAAAGCTCCTATAGCCTGATTTTTCCCTTGTCCATCATTGGCTCCTCCCCATGATTTTAGGAAAGTTTATCTGACCAAGATGGCAAGATGGCCATAGTCTGATGCATGCATTTATCTGTGGACAGGGTTAGTGCAGAAACAACCTGCACCTCAAGGTATGACTGGGTGTGAGGCTGCTGTTGACCCTCGCTGGGCTGCCCAAGAAATAGCTCATTCTACAGGGCCACCTTCATGCCCATGTGGATCTCAAGGTGGAAATTTGGAGACAGGAGTCCAAGCTGTGGACTCCAACCTAGCTTCATTAGCAATAAGGCCGATACTTTCATCCTTATGTGCCTCCTGTTTCTGTTTCTTAATTAATCAAAACCCCAGGGACAAAGGGTGTGAGTCATTTCACTTTCAGACCCAAGCAGTTATAAAAGTGCATTAGAATATGAGCAGGTTTTGTTATGAATCAAAAGGTCTGGTCCTATTGTACTGTTAATGCTCTGACTGCTTCTACTACCATTCCATGCTAATGTTCTATTCTGCCCTATTTTACACATAATTGTTTGGGTATGGGGAGAATAACCCATAATGGAATAAACTATGGACTTCCAAAATGGAATAAACTATGGACTTACTGATAAGTAAGAAGACATGCAGAAAAAAAAAAAAAAAAAAAGAGAAGACATGCTTGCTTACCTTTTAGATTTATAATTAGATTCTGTCTCATTAGCATAGTCTGAGAAGGAATTGATGAGGCCCAAATAACTGAGCCAATTTTTGTATACTAGTGCTTTATCTTTCATTATTTCAAATTTTAAACTAATCCAAATTGGCAGGACAATCTGTTCTTCAGTAGTTAGTGAAACATTAAAATAACCTGCCAAATTATCAAAATGCATTATAAAGCAATAGCACTTAAAACAGACTTATGATGTGGAAATGAATAGATCATAATAGAGAACACAACATCAGAAAAGTGGCCTTTCAAATTAATGGGGAAAATAAGGGATACTCAATAAATCATGAAAAAAATGACTTAGTTTTATGAAGATAATAAAGCTATATCCTTATATTGTCCCTTATATGTTAAAAAAAAATGCTCATCTAAAAGACTTTAAGACACACAGGTATTCTTGCCTATGAAATCCAGAGGAGCCTGCTGGGCTACAGTCCATGGGGTCACAAAAGAGGTGGAACGTGACTTAGCTACTAAACAACAAAAGGGCTTTCTTGGGTTTGTATTGTATAACTACTGGAGCTCTGAATTGCACTTGTGAAAGTCTCTATTATTTGCCAGCTCAAGCCTAGGAAGGGCTTCCCTGGTGGTTTAGACAGTAAAGAATCCACCTGCAATGCAGGAGACCTGGGTTCGATTCCTGGGTTGGGAAGATGCCCTGGAAAAGGGAATGGCTACCCTCTTCAGCATACTTGGCTGGAGAATTCCATGGACAGAGGAGCCTGGAGGGCTGCAATCCATGGGGTCACAAAGAGTTGGACACAACAGAGTGACTTTCACTCTCAAGACTAGGAAATCAAGCCCAAGAAATTCCACCATACTTTGCCCAAGTTGCCTATAAATCTGAATGAATTCCTCTCTATGTGAGTTCCCAAATTTGCTAAAGAGCCTGGTCTTCTAGAAAGTGCCCTTTCTCACAAGGATGGTGCTAGGCCAGCTTTCCTGGGATGGCTTTGTTGGCACTGGCCTCATAAGTAAAATCAACCTATGTTCACTAAAGGTATTCAGTTAAAGGAACATCCTTCACAAATACATTCCTAGAAATTGATATACAATTTTTTCTCAGAAATTGATATACAATTTTTTTCAATTATATACTGGTAGAAAGGAAGCTATGCAAATAACTATACACTGCTATGAAAGAGTAAAAGAACTCGGAGCTTTTTAATTTATTGATGGTGGGAAGATCAATGAGTTTGACTTCATTTTACAAAAGCAGAGTCTAGTGAATTAATGTAGATTAAAGATAGCTTAAAAAGAAAGAGAAATGGCTTCCTTGTTCATCCGGAAAAGAGCATTAAAACAGTCTCAACACAACCACAGAGAACTTTCCCTCATTAGTGCCTTCCATCCTGTGTAATTCTGCTCTGCTGGATCTTGGTTTAAGGTTCTGCTGACATAAACTTATCTGCTCCTGGACTAAAAGGAGTCACGGGAAGTCACACTCACTTCACAGGTACAGCTTGAAAGTTATCTAAGTAATGTCAGCCCAGAAACTTGTACAGCAAAGTCTATTCTATGAAGTATCAGTAGTCTAATATACTTGGCAAGTCCTTTTCCATGACGCAATGGGCCTCTGTGTCTTTGCTTTGTTGTTGCTGTTCACTCTCCAAGTCGTGTCTGACTCTGCAACCCCATAAACTGCAGCACTCCAGGCTCCCCTGTCCTTCACTATCTCCTGGAGTTTGCTCAAACTCATGTCCATTGAGTCAGTGATGCTATCTAACCGTTTCATCCTCTGTCGCCCCCTTCTCCTTTTGCCCTCATTATTTCCCAGATTCGGAGTCTTTTCCAATGAGTAGGCTCTTTGCATCAGGTGGCCAAAGTATTGGAGCTTCAGCATCAGTCCTTTCAATGAATATTCAGGGTTGATTTCCTTTAGGATTGACTAGTGTGATCTCCTTGTAGTCCAAGGGACTCTCAAGAGTCTTCTCTAGCACCACAGTTCAAAAGCATCAATTCTTCAGTGCTCAGATTTTTTTTTTTTTTTTTTTTTTTTTTTTTCAGATTTCTTTATGGTCCAACTCTCACATCCACACATGACTACTGGAAAAACCACTTTGACTATGCAGACCTTTGTCAGCATTAAGTGATGCCTCTGCTTTTTAATATGCTGTCTAGGTTTGTCAAAGCTTTCTTTCCAAGGAGCAAGTGTCTTTTAATTTCATGGCTGCAGTCACCATCTGCACTGATTTTGTAGCCCAAGAAATTATAACCTATCACTATTTCCACTTTTTCTCCTTCTATTTGCCAAGAAGTGATGGGACCAGATGCCATGATCCTTGTTTTTTGAATGTTGAGCTTTAAGCCAGCTTTTTCACTCTCCTCTTTCACCCTCATCAAGAGGCTCTTTACCTATAGCTGATTCATGTTGATGTTTGGCAGAAAGAAACCAGCACAATATTATAAAGCAATTATCCTTCAATTAAAAAAAATAAATTTTAAACATAAATAAATAAATTTAAAGATTAAAAAGTCTCTTTAGTTCCTCTTCACTTTCTGCCATTAGAGTGGTGTCATTTGCATATTTGAGGTTATCGATATTTCTCCCAGAAATCTTGATTCCCACTTGTGATTCGTCCAGCCCTGCACTTCGCATGATGTTCTCTGCAGGGTGACAATACACAGCCTTGATGTACTCCTTTCCCAACCTTTTTTTTTTTTCTTTCCCAACTTTGAAACAGTCTGTTGTTTCATGTCCAGTTCTAACTGTTGCTTCTTGACCTGCATACGGGTTTCTCAGGAGACAGGTAAGGTGGTCTGGTATTCCCATCTCTTTAAGGATTTTCCACAATTTGTTTTGTGATCCACACAGTCAAAGGCTTTAGCATAGTCAAGCCTAGTCAATGAAGAAAAGTAGATGTTTTTCTGGAATTTCCTTGCTTTCTCTATGATCCAGTGAATGCTGGAAATTTGATCTCTGATTCCTCTGCTTTTTCTAAGCCCATTTGTATATCTGGGAGTTCTGAGTTCATGTATTGCTGAAACCTAGCTTGAAGGATTTTGAGCATAACCTTGCTAGCATGAAAAGTGAGCATAATTGTATGGTAGCTTGAACATTCTTTGGTATTGCCCTTCTTTGGGATTGGAATGAAAGCTGACTTTTTCCAGTCCTGTGGCCATTGCTGAGTTTTCCAACTTTGCTGACATATTGAATGAAGCTCTTGGATTTTAAAAGTTCAACTGGAATCTCATCACCTCCACAGTTTTTTTTTTTTTTTTTGTAGTAATGCTTCCTAAGGCTTACTTGAACTTACACTCCAAGATGGCTGGCTCTAGATGAGTGAGTATACTATAGTGGTTATTCTGGTCATTAAGACCTTTTTTGTATAGTTCTTCCATGTTTTCTTGCCACCTCTTATTAATCTCTTCTGCTTCTGTTAGGTCCTTACTGTTTCTGTCCTTTATCATGCCCATCCTTGCATGAAATGTTCCCTTGATATCTCCTAATTTTCTTGAAGATATCTCTAGTCTTTCCCAGTCTATGGTTTTCCTCTATTTCTTTGCATTATTCATTTAAGAAGGCTTTCTATCTCTCCTTGCTATTCTCTGGAACTCTGCATTCAGTTTGGTATCTTTCCCTTTCTCCCTTGCCTTTTGCTTCTCTTCTTTCCTCAGATATTTATAAAGCCTCCTTGAACAACCACTTTGCTTCTTGCATTTCTTTTTCTTGGGTATGGTTTTGGACATGGCCTCCTGTACAGTGTTATGAGCCTCCATCCATGGTTCTTCAGCCACTGTCTACCAAGTCTAATCCCTTTAATCTATCTGTCACTTCCACTGTATGATCATATGGGATTTGATTTAGGTCATACTAGTGGTTTTCCCTACTTTCTTCAATGCCTGCTAAAGATCCAGACTTTGACCTGCAGCTTATAGCAGGGCCTCAGACAACTTTCAGGAATCATAGAATCTGTTTAATAATGAGACTGAAAAGCTGTGGTTAATTTGCTAGGTAACTAATTGTTTCCATTCTATCTTAATTATTCTTCCAGAAAACCTTTAAGAGCTATGTAGTATTCCACTGAAAGGACAGCCAGTAAACTTTTTTGCCTATTCCAAAGCCTTTCAGAGTTTTCCTATCACTATCTATATATCTGTGGGACTTCCCTATAGTTCAGATAGTAAAGAATCTGCCTACAATGCAGGAGACCCGGGTTCAATCCCTGGGTTAGTAACATCCCCTGGAGAAAGAAATGGCCGCCCGCTCCAGTATTCTTGCCTGGAGAATTCCATGGACAGAGTAGCCTGGTGGGGTACAGTCCATGGTGTTGCAAAGAGTTGGACATGACTAAACAACACACAGATGTCTGTACCTTATATATACAATATCTTGGAGAGGGGAAGCCCTTTCTGCATACAAAATGCAGAGGTCACAAAGAAAGTAACTGAGCTATAAATATTTTTTAACTCTCTATGACTTACAAAGTAGCAAAGTGCAGAAAAAAAAAAATTCAAATAGATGAAACTAACATTTGCTACACTGCCAGTTGCGACTACTATGACCTGACTCTCAAATTTGAGGTGGAAAGTTTTCAAAGTATTCCCTTGATTGTATTACCAGGATGCTCCATGCTTCCTTCTTGATAGTCCCCATTCCAAATTGTCCAAGAACCCTTGAGGCATTTAGCTCCGGAAGTGCCTGCTTCCAAACTCCAGGCAAAAGCGAACTTCCAAGTGAATTTAATCTGTTCACAGCAGGCTTTCATCCCACTGCGGTGCAGTTCCTGCTGCCGCCACACGGTGTCGCTGTTGAACACTGGCACTGCACAGTTTGTTAATCTGCCTCAACCACTCACTGGTCCACAACTCACAGGGTTGAAGCC
Organism: Cervus canadensis; assembly: GCF_019320065.1. Taxonomy (NCBI): domain Eukaryota; kingdom Metazoa; phylum Chordata; class Mammalia; order Artiodactyla; family Cervidae; genus Cervus; species Cervus canadensis. The sequence continues at coordinate 22,215,235 of NC_057410.1, read as the reverse complement.
ACAGAGGAAGGATGGCTAGTGCGGGCAGTGCTATGGTGACTGTCACCTTGGGAGCCCAAGCAAGGAAGAGCAGTTTGCCAAAGCTTGTTCCCAACTCATGCCCTCCAGGCTGTCTGGCTTAGGCAGGACTCCAGTTACTACTGCACAGGGCATCAGGGTCAACTCTTTCCCTCCCTCCTCCACCCCACTGGGTATTTAAACCTGATATTGATGCCAGATCTCCATTCTGTATGTCCCTCATGGTGAGTTCCCCTTTAGGAAATCTATGAGCGAGGTTCTAAAAGGAGTAAAATTCCAAAGAGAAGGTACTGGTAGCAGAATTAATCCTCTCTTTATGATGCCTCTGCCAATTTGCCTGACTTTCTAACTGTTATTGTTTCAATACCTCAAGGGATGTTTGGCTTCAAACAGTCACACTAAACCACAAAAATGTTTCCGGTACAGTTCTCCCTTGAGGTGATGCTTGTATGTTTGGCTCCTATTTAGAACTTTAAAGAGGCCATTCATTCCATTGACTTTTTCTTGTTTGAAAGTTGCTAAACTGTATTCACAAAGAAACAGTTTAAAGTTCTGCTTACCCAGTCCTTGGCTACATAGCAGAGAGCTAATCTCCTTAATGAATCAAAAGCTTTTAAAAATCAGTAAGAAAACAATTTAAATCCCCATGAAAAATAGGCTACTAAAATGTAAAAAGAAGCTACCAGAAAAAGAAATAAACACTTGAAATGGTGCCCAATCTAATAATCTAACTCATGGGTAAATAAATGTAGTTTAGAACATTTATATAACTTTTAAAATTTTACTTTCATACTGGCAAAGATTAAAGCAGTTGCTAAGGTAATTCTGGTAAGGATGTAAGAAACAGCCATTTTGATATGCAGCTGATGACAGTGTAAATTGTTGCAAACTTTTTAGAGATAAATTTGGCAATATCTATTAATATTGTAAATACTCTTTAACTTTTGCCCATCAATTCCACATCTGTGAATTTTTCTAACTCACAGGAAGGTACAAAAATAAATGAGCAATATACTAACAGTCATCTATTCATCTCAGTTCGTATTCCTGTCTCTCTTTTTTCACTGCTTCTGCTTCCCTTAGGCTGTTTCTTTGTCTCTTCATACTATACTCTTGAACAGTCCTTATGTTAACACTTCCCCACAAGTAAACCCAGCCCCACCTCCCTATTTTTCATATTCAGGCTCCCAGTTAGCCTAGCTCTACATCCCAGATAGAAATTAGAGACATTTTCTGATCTTATGCACCAGAAAATTTTAATTGGAAGATTCTTGTTCAACCAAAGCTTGATTCTTCATAGCTAGTTCCAAAACAGGATGGGTAGCTTTTATATATTTTGTGAATTTGTTGTTGGTGTTGTTTAGTTGCTAAGTCTTGTCGGACTCTTTTGCAACACCATGGACTGTAGCCTGCCAGGCTTCTCTGTCTATGGGATTTCCCAGGCAACAGTGGGTTGCCATTTCCTTCTCCAGAGGATTTATGCTAGAGTCTGTCCTCAGGCCAATTTAATCATAAAAATCTATAGTGGTATAACCAGAAATATTTTCAAAATTATCCAAAACTTAAAAATAAGACAAAGAAAAGAAAGACATAATATCGGACTGGGACATTATTTATCAGTGCCACCCACAGATTATTTAATCATCTATAAGAACGTGTACTACTGACTATGTGTGTTAGTTGCTTAGTCGTGTCCAACTGTTTTTGTGACCCCATGAACTGTAGCCTGCCAAGCTCCTCTGTCCATAGAATTGTCCAGGCCAGAATGCTGGAGTGGGTAGCCATTCCCTTTTCCAGGAGATCTTCCCAACCCAAGGATCAAACCTGGGTCTCCTGCGTTTCAGGCAGTTTCTTTACCATCTGAGCCACTAGGGAAATCTACTACTGACTATATAGGCCCAGATTTTGTGATAGTCCATAGCTTATTATAATATACATAATTACATTTGTAATATTTAAATGTAATATGTACTTATATATTTACATATGCTATTTGTAATGTGTAATTGCATATTTATATATGAAATGAATAATTTTTATATATAATGTGTAAATATTGGAAATCATAATTTTAAATATCACATGTTAAGTGTTAATTTATAGTTTTTTGTCTGAGAAGCAAATTACTTCTGCCCAGTCAAAATAAAACCTCAAAAGCTTTATATTTAATTTAGCAATCTTATTCTATTGTTCTTTTATGTTATTATTGTTCAGTCCCAAATTGTGTCCAACTATTTGCAACCCCATGAACTGCAGCATGCCACACTTCTCTGTCTTTCACTATCTCCCTGAGTTTGCTCAGATTCATGTCCACTGAGTCAGTGATGCCATCCACCCATTTCATCCTATGTCACCCTCTTCTCCTCTTGTCCTCAACCTTTCCTTGGATCAGGATCCCTTTCAATGAGTCAGCTCTTTGCATCAAGTGGTCAAAGTATTGGAGCTTCAGCTTCAGCCTCAGTCCTTCAAATGAATATTCAGGGTTGATTTCCTTTAGGATTGACTGGTTGGATCTCCTTGCTGTCCAAGGGACTCTCAAGAGTCTTCTCCAACACCACAGTTCAAAAGCATCAATTCTTCAGTGCTCAGATTTCTTTATGGTCCAACTCTCACATCCATACATGACTACTGGAAAAACCATTGCTTTGACTATATGGAACATTGTCAGTAAAGTGATGTCTCTGATTTTTAATACACTGTCTAAGTTTGTCATAGCTTTTCTTCCAAGGAGCAAGCGTCTTTTAATTTTATGGCTGCAGTCACCATCTGAATTATTTCTACATTTTCCCCATCTATTTGCCTTAAAGTGGTAGGACCAGATGCCATGATCTTAGTTTTTTGAATGTTGAGTTTTAAGTCAGCTTTTTCACTCTCCTCTTTCACCTTCATCAAGAGACTCTTTAGTTCCTCTTCCCTTTCTGCCACTTAAGTGGCATCATTTGTGTATATGTGGTTGTTGGTATTTCTTCTGGCAATCTTGATACCAGCTTGTAATTCATCCAGCCTGGCATTTCACATGATGTACTCTGCATATGTTAAGTAAGCAGAGTGACAATACACTGCCTTGATGTACCCCTTTCCCAATTTGAACCAGTCTGTTGTTCCATGTCCAGTTCTAACTGTTGCTTCTTGTCCTGCATACAGGTTTCTCAGGAGGCAGGAAGGTGAGAGTCCCATCTCTTTAAGTTTGTTGTGATCCACACAGTCAATAGCTTTAGCATAGTCTGTGAAGCAGAAGTAGACTTTTTTTGGAATTCCCTTGCTTTTTCTATGATACAGCATATGTTGGCAATTTGACCTCTGGTTCCTCTGTCTTTTCTAAATCCAGCTTGTACATCTGGAATTTCTCAGTGCATGTACTGCTGAAGCCTAGCTTGAAGGATTTTGAGCATAATCTTACTGGTATATGAAATGAGTACAATTGTATAGTAATTTGAACATTCTTTGGCATTGCCTTTCTTTGGGATTGGAATGAAAACTGACCTTTTCCGGTCCTATAGCCGTTGCTGAGTTTTTCAAATTTGCTGGCATAATGAGTGCAGCACATTAACAGTATCATCTTTCAGGATTTGAAATAGCTCAGCTGGAATTCTATCACCTCCACCAATTTTGTTCATAGTACGCTACCTAAGGCCCACTTGACTTCACACTCCAGGATGTCTGGCTCTAGGTGAGTAACCACACCTTTGTGGTTATCTGGGTCATGAAGATCTTTTTTGTACAATTCTTCTGTGTATTCTTGCCACCTTTTTATTCTTTTTAAAATGCTGATAAACAGCCAGTCCCCAAAAATGCCTTTTAAACTGGTTTTACTATCTTACTTCAGATTGGCTGTGTATTACCTTGAGCTTATTACTTCTATTAAGAAAACTCTAAGATGTGAAATTCCTACCACTGTTATGATATTTTATGTTACCATATTCACTGTTCCCTCAAGCATAGATTATTTTTTATCTTTGATTCTCAACCTCTTGTTCATAATATGAACACTCTGGACACAAAATAATTTTTGATACTTTTTTTGTGGGCAAAATTTTTGATACATTTTTATGGACAAATATGTAAAGTCCAATTTTCAAACGTATCACATAGATCAAACAAAACATCTGAGAACGAGATAGGTCTCTGACTACTAGCTGGTACCTATTTCGTTCTCGGGCTTTGGGAAAAAACTAGGTCTATATGACTATCTCAGCACTTGGAAACTGGATGTCAGAGGAAATAGAATGTACTGTCCGTGCCTGTTGAGAAGATGGCTCTTCTCAGTAGCTGAGAAGCAGTCTTTTCAGCTTGGGGAAGCAGCTTACTTTTCACTTTTCACACATCAAAGTTTACATCTGAGGTATAGGTATGTTTTCCTGTGGAAAAGCATGAAGGTTTGGAAGAGTGGAAAGCAAAGTGTGAAATCTAGTTTTCATTGAAAGTTTCCAAAGATCTCTTTGGCACACAATGTCCTTATTCCTGGATCTTTTCTCTTAAGAGACTTGCGGTGGAGCCCTCTGTGTGGCCCACAGGCCTGAGGAGGCAGAATCTCCCCATTTCCCGCAGCGTATGAGCGACGACTGGCAGGTGTGACGTACCACAGCTTTGTAACCTTGTGGAATCAGATGCCTGATGTGGATGCCTCCTGTCTGCATAGCTCCTCTGGGGGCCAGGGCAGTTTTCCTTCAGACATCTCTGATCAGTTCTGCCCAATTTCTTGCCTGACTCCCAGTCCTACTCCCTGACCCCCTTGAGGGTTCTTCTTAGGCATACTTCTTAATAAAGCATTCCTACACAAATTCTGCTTAGAATTTGCTTCTAGCGAACCCGACTTCAGATACTAAGTTTGCCTCAGCTTCCCAGGTGGCACTAGTGGTAAAGAGCCCCCCTGCCAATGCAGGAGCCATAAGAAATGTGGGTTCGATCCCTGGGTTGGGAAGATCCCCTGGAGGAGGGCGTGGCAACCCATTCCAGTATTCTTGCCTGGAGAATCCTATGGACAGAGGAGCCTGGAGGGCTACCGTCCACTGGGTCTCAGAGTCGGACAAGGCTGAAGTGACTTAACACACACACACTTTATAAAATAAATGATCTGAGCTTTTTGAGCTTTCTAACAAATGAAAATCCTGGGGATTTTGTGTTCTTTTGGGTTTTTGGGGAGGGGAGTGGTGGTAGTCCTGGGGGACCTTCTTCCCCTCATTCAAAGTCAAAAAACAATGATGAAATATCCTTATCAATTTTCCAGAGTTTCTCTTCTCTGAACAAGATAGCCACAAAACAAATGACACAGAACAATGCATTTTGTAAGAAAGGGCCCACACAAATGACAACAGGATTTCCAAGTACCCCCAACAAGCCCACTCAGGCCCCTCTCAGAATCCTCTGGAAACCTTCCTAGGCCACATCCTCTTTTCACATAATGCCCTTGCAGGAGACACTGCAGTGTTTGTGTGTGTTATGTGGAGTGAATGGCAAATGCTGTATTGCCTTCAAACTGAAATGGCCAACTAAATATCCTTCAGCTCATAAGTTAATGACCAGTCACAGTTCAGTTCAATAGGTCAGTCTTGTCCGACTTTTTGCAATCCCATGGACTGCAGCACGCCAGGCTTCCCTGTCCATCACCAACTCCCAGAGCTTGCTCAAACTCATGTCCATTGAGTTGGTGATGCCATCCAACCATCTCATCCTCTGTCATCCCCTTCTCCTCCTGCCCTCAATCTTTCCCAGCATCAGGGTCTTTTCCAATGAGTCAGTTCTTTACATCAGGTGGTCAAAGTATTGAAGTTGCAGCTGTCACATCAGTGTTTAAAATTCTCCAGTGGCTTCCTGTATTACTCACAGAAAAAGCTGAAGTCCTTCTCTAAATGAGGTGTTTCTATGGTATTTTTAAATTTTATCTATCCACCCCAATCTGGCCTCCCTGTTCCTTAAACATATCAGGCATGCTCTGACCTCAGGGCCTTTGCACTTGTTATCCTTTCTCTTGATTAAAGTGAAAGAGGAGAGTGAAAAAGCTGGCTTAAAACAACATACAAAAAACCAAGATCATGGCACCCAGCCCCATCACTTCATGACAAATAGATGGGGAAACAATGGACACAGTGAGAGACTTTATTTTCTTGGTCTCTAAAATCACTGCAGATGGTGACTACAGCCATGAAATTAAAAGATTCTTGCTCCTTGGAAGAAAAGCTATGACCAGCCTAGACAACCTACTAAAAAGCAGAGACATTACTTTGCCAACAAAGGTCCATTTAGTCAGAGATATGGTTTTTCCAGCAGTCATGTGTAGATGTGAAAACTGGACCATAAAGAAAGCTGAGCATCCAAGAATTGATGCTTTCGAACTGTGGTGTTGGAGAAGACTCTTGAGAGTCCCTTGGACTGCAAGGAGATCCAACCAGTCCATCCTAAAGGAAATCAGTCCTGAATATTCATTGGAAGGACTGATGCTGAAGCTGAAACTCCAATACTTTGACCACCTGATGTGAAGAACTGACTCACTGGAAAAGACCCGGATGCTGAAAAAGATTGAAGGCAGGAGGAAAAGGGGACGACAGAGGATGAGATGGCTGGATAGCATCACCGACTGGATGGACATGAGTTTGAGCAAGCTCTGGGAGTGGGTGATGGACAGGGAGGCCTGGGGTGCTGCAGTTCATGGGGTCACAAAGAATCAGACACGACTGAGTGACTGAACTGAACTGAATTGATTCTTTCTCTTGTTATCCTTTTCTCATACTTATCCACATGGCAGTTAACCTCTTTGCTTTCAGATCTCTTTCTCTAAGACCTTCTCTGACCATTCTGTTTAAAAATAGCAACTCATCTAACACTCATACCTCACTCTATATTGTTGTTCAGTCACTAAGTCGCATCTGACTCTTTGCAACCCCATGAACTGCAGCACACCAGGCTTCCCTGTCCTTCAGTATCTCTCAGAGTTTGTTCAAATTCATGTCCATCGTGTCAGTGATGCTATCTAACCATCTCATCTTCTGCCTCCCTCTTCACCTTTTGCCTTCAATCTTTCCCAGCATCATGGTCTTTTCCAAAGAGTTAGCTCTTCATAGCATGTGGCCAAAGTATTTGGAGGTTTGACTTCACCAATAGACTTCCAATTCAGGCTTGATTTCCTTTAGAACTGACTGGCTTAAGCTCTTTGCAGTCCAAAGGACTCTCAGGAGTCTTCTCCAGCACCATAATTCAAAAGCAGCAATTCCTCAGCACTCAGCCTTCATTATGGTCCAACTCTCACATCTGTACATGACTATTGGAAAAACCATAGTTTTGACTATACAGACCTCTGTCAGCGAAGTGATGTCTCTGCTTTTTAATATGCTGTCTGTGTTTTTCATAGCTTTACTTCCAAGGAGCAAATATCTTTCAATTTCATGGCTATATTTACCGTCCATAGTGATTTTGAAGCCGAAGAAATGAAAATCTGTCTGCTTCCATTTTTTCCCCTTCTATTTGCCATGAAGTGATGGGACCAGACAGCCTGATCTTAGCTTTTTGAATGTTGAGTTTTAAGTCTGCTTTTTCACTCTCCTCTTTCACCCTCATCAAGAGGCTAGTTCCTCTTCATTTAACTCATGTCCATCCAGATGGTGATGCTATCCAGCCATCTCATCCTCTGTCATCCCCCTTTCCTCCTGCCTTCAATCTTTTTTCAGCATCAGGGTCTTTTCCAGTGAGTCAGTTCACATCAGGTGGTCAAAGTATTGGAGTTACAGCTTCAGCATCAGTCCTTCCAAAGTGGTATCACCTGCATATCTGAGGTTGTTGATATTTCTCCCTGCAATCTTGATTCCAGCCTATGATTCATTCAGCCAGGCATTTCATGTGATGTACTCTGCATATAAGTTGAACAAACAGGCTGTAACAACATACAGCCTTTTGTACTCCTTTCCCAATTTTGAAGCAATTCATTGTTCCATGTCTAGTTCTAACTTGCTTCTTGACCTGCATACACGTTTCTCAGGAGACAGGTAAGGTGGTCTGGTATTCTATCTCATTAAGAGTTTTCCACAGTTCATTGTGATCTGCACAGTCAAAGGCTTTCATGTAGTTAATGAAGCAGAAGTAGATATTTTTCTGGAATTTCCTTGCTTTCTCTATGATCCAGTGAATGTTGGCAATTTGATCTGTGGTTCCTCTGCCTTTTCAAAACCTAGTTTGTAATCTGGAAGTTCTCAGTTCATATGCTACTGAAAGCTTTTGAGCGTGATCTTACTAGCATACAAAATGAGCACAGCTGTGTGATAGTTTGAACATTCTTTGGCATTGCCCTACATCACTTATCTTATTTTCTTTTTGTTGCTAGAATTCTTATCTCCATCTGAAACGCTTTATTTTGTTCATTTGTTTAAGATATGTCTGTCCCTATCTGAAATGTAACTCATAGAGGGCAGTGCAAGTATGCTCAGTTGCTCAGTCATGTCCAACTCTATGAGACCCAATGGACTGGAGCCCACTAGGCTCCTCTGTCCATGGGATTTTCCAGGCAAGAATACTGGAGCTGATTGCCATTTCCTCATCCACGGCATAGAAGGCAGGGTTATGTCTATTTCATTCACTGCTGTAATCCCAGCAACTGGAACAGGGTAGGTGTTCAATAAATATTTGTTGAATGAGTAAATTAATGTGTTTACATGATATCATTTTCCTCCTTAAAGTGTGATAATTAGATTCAGCATTCAGTATTATGCTTCCAGATGTGTTTTTCTCTCCCTTTACAAAATCTTTCAATTTAACTTGAAATATTTTTCTTGATAGCTATTTTAAAAATTATCAGCACCTCCTTGCAACAAGGCAAACTTTGTACAGATGCATTAAGAAGTAATTAACAATCTTCTCTTATAGTCTGCTTTCTGAGGCAGTAGTAATTAATACTTTTTCCTTACACTCATACAGATCTCAAATAGATGTGGGGCTGAATTTGTTTTTAGACCACTAGACTAGTACTAAACATGAGAAATACACATTTAAGTATGGTGGTTACACACATAGATTCCAAAAATATGTATTGGCTCTGCAAGCTCAGACATGTTACTTAATATTTTGATGCTTGGTTTGGCCTTTGGGGTAGTAATGACAGAACCATTCCATAGGCTTCCTGGGGGATTAAATGACTTAATTAAAACAACAACCAAAACTTAGAATAGTATATATTGTACTGTAAATACAAAGTACATTATCTAATTTTTTCCCCCACTTAACAGTAGAGCTTGGATATCCCTTCAACAAAGTACCTATAGATTTAACTCATTCTGTGAATAATTTCATAGCAATTCCTGGTATGGAAAAGCCAGAGAAATAATTTTTTTCAGTCTTTCCCCTAATGATGGACATACAGATTTTTACAGTTTTTACCAGTGTATACAGGACTACAATAAATATGTAAGACTGCAGGTCCTTGAAAATTGATGTTTTATTTCTCTAGGATAAAAATCTCAGAAGTGAGATTGCTGGGCTGAAAAGTCTGTGCTTATTTATTTTTAATAGAAATTGAAAAATTACTCTCTAAATTATTATAATAATCCACTTCCTCACAAATAATATATATCTGCCCCTTTTCTGCATCTTCACTAGAACTGGATACTGGGGCACGTTAAAATATATATATATATATATATATATTTATTTATTTCACTGGACTGGGTCTTCGCTGCAGCATGCTGGCTTTTAGGTAGCAGCATGCAGAGTCTTATTTGCAGCATATGGGATCTAGTTCCCTGACAAGGGATCAAACCTGGGTCCTCTGCATTGGGAACTCAGAGGTATAGCCACTGGACCACCAGGGGAAGTCTGACACTTATGAAGTTTTGCCAAGTTGTAACCAATAAATAGGATCTTGTTTTTATTTTAAATTTCTAAACTGTTAATCAAATTCATCATTTTTTCATATATTAGCAGTTTTCATTTCCTTTTTAATGAAAAGCCTATTCATATTCTTTACCAATTGTCCAATAGGATTTTAAAAATTGATTCCTATAAAAAAGAACAAAGGAACACTTTATTACATGTATTGTGAAATATTTATTACATGTATTGTAAAATATTCCCAGGCTGCTATGTTCGTTTTGGGAACGAAATAATTTGCCCTGTAAATAATATTTGCCCTGTAAATAAGTTCTTCAGTGCCACTCTTCTAGATTCCGTATATACGTGTTAGAGTACAACTAAAAACATCTTTCTCTTTCTGACTCACTTCACTCTGGATAATAGGTTCTAGGTTCATTACCTCATCAGAACTGACTCAAATGTGTTCCTTTTTATGGCTGAGCAATATTCCATTGTGTATATGTACCACAGCTTCTTTATCCATTCACCTGTTGATGGACATCTAGGTTGCTTCCAAGTTCTTGCTACTGTAAATAGTGCTGCAATGAACAATGGGATGCATGTGTCTCTTTCAATTTTGGTTTCCTCAGGGTAAATGCCTAGGAAGGGATTGCTGGGTCATATGGTGGTTTTATTCCTAGTTGTTTAAGGAATCTCCATACCATCTTCCATAGCGGCTGTGACAATTTACATTCCCTCCAACAGTGCAAGAGTGTTCCCTTTTCTCCATTTCCAGCATTTATTGTTTGTAGATTTTTTGATGATGGCCATTCTGACTGGTGTGAGGTGATATCTCATTGTAGTTTTGATTTGCATTTCTCTAATAATGAGCGATGTTGAGCATTTTTCTTGTGTTTGTTAGCCATCTGAACGTCTTCTTTGGAGAAATGTCTGCTTAGATCTTTTTCCCACTTTTTGATTGGGTTGTTTGGTTTTCTGGTATTGAGCTGTATGAGCTGCTTGTATATGTTTGGAAATTGATCCTTTGTCAGTTGTTTCATTTGCTGCCTGTTTTCTCCCATTCTGAGGGTTGTCTTTTCACCTGGATTATAGTTTCCTTTGCTGTGCAAAAGCTTTTGAGTTTAATCAGGTCCCACTTGCTTAGTTTTTTGTTTTGTTTTTTTTTAATTTCCATTACTCTAGGAGGTGGATCATAGAGGATCTTGCTTTAATTTATGTCATCAAGTGTTCTACCTATGTTTTCCTCTAAGAGTTTAATAGTTTCTGGTCTTACATTTAGGTCTTTAACCCATTTTTAGTTTATCTTTGTGTATGGTGTTAGGAAGCATTCTAATTTCATCCTTTTACATGTAGCTGTCCAGTATTCCCAGTACCATTTAATGAAGAGGCTGTCTTTGCCCCATTGTATATTCTTGCCTCCTTTGTCAAAAGTAAGGTACCCATAAGTGCATGGGTTTATTTCTGGGCTTTCTATCTTGTTCCCTTGGTCTCTATTTCTGTTTTTGTGCCAGTACCATACTGTCTTGATGACTGTAGCTTTGTCATATAATCTGAAGTCAGGAAGGCTGATTCCTCCAGCTCCATTCTTCTTTCTCAAGACTGCTTTGGCTATTCTGGGTCTTTTGTGTTACCATATGAATTGTGAAATATTTTGTTCTAGTTCTGTGAAAAATGCCATTGGTAATTTGATAGGGATTGCAGTGAATCTGTAGATTGCATTCGATAGTATAGTCATTTTCACAATATCGATTCTTCCTACCCAGGAACATGGAATATCTCTCCATCTGTTTATGTCATCTTTAATTTCTTTCATTAGTGTCTTATAATTTTCTATGTACAGTTCTTTTGTCTCCTTAGGTTAAGTTTATTCCTAGATATATAGTTCATTTTGTTGCAATGGTGAATGTGATTGATTCCTTAATTTCTCTTTCTGATTTTTCATTGTTTGTATATAGAAATGCAAATGATTTCTGTGTATTGATTTTGTATCCTGAAACTTTGTAAGTTCACTGATTAGCTCTAGTAATTTTCTGATACTATCTTTAGGGTTTTCCATGTACAGTATCATGTCATCTGCAAACAGTGAGAGCTTTACTTCTTCTTTTCTGATCTGGATTCCTTTTATTTCTTTTTCTTCTCTGATTGCTGTAGCTAGGACTTCCAAAATTATGTTGAATAACAGTGGTGAAAGTGGACACCCTTGTCCTGTTGCTGATCTTAGGGGGAATGATTTCAGTTTTTCACCACTGAGAATAATGTTTGCTGTAGGCTTATCATATACAGCCTCTACTATGTTGAGGTAGGTTCCTTCTGTGCCCAGTTTTTGAAGAGGTTTAATCATAAATGGGTGCTGAATTTTGTCAAATGCTTTTTCTGCATCTATTGAGATTATCATATGATTTTTATCTCTCAATTTGTTAATATGGTATCTCACATTGATTGATTTGTGTGTATTGAAGAATCCTTGCATCCCTGGAATAAACTCGATTATGGTGTATGAGCTTTTTGATGTGTTGCTGAATTATGTTTGCTAAAATTTTGATGAGGATTTTTGCATCTATGTTTATCAGTGATATTGGCCTGTAGCTTTCTTTTTGTTGTCTTTGTCTGGTTGTGGTATCAAGATGATAGTGGCCTCATAGAATGAGTTTGGAATTGTTCCTTCCTCTGCAATTTTTTGAAAGAGTTTTAGAAGGACAGGCATTAGCTCTTCTCTAGATATTTGATAGAATTCTTCTGTGAAGCCATCTGGTCCTGGGCTTTTGTTTTATGGGTTTTGATCACAGCTTCAATTTTGGTGCTTGTAATTGGGTTGTTCATAATTTCTATTTCTTCCCGTTCAGTCTTGGAAGATTGAGCTTTTCTAAGAATCTGTCCATTTCTTACGGGTTATCCATTTTATTGCCATATCATTTTTCATAGTAGTCTATTATAATCCTTTGTGCTTCTGTATTGTCTGTTGTAACCTCTCCTTTTTCATTTCTAATTTTGTTGATTTGATTCTTCTCTCTTTTATTCTTGATGGGTCTGGCTAAAGGTTTGTTAATTTTATCTTCTCAAAGAATCAGCTTTTAGTTTTATTAATCTTTACTATTGTTTTCTTTTTCATTTATTTCTGCTCAGATCTTTATGATTTTTTCCTTCTACTAATTTTGGGGTTTTTTTTAATGTTGTTGTTCTTCTTTTTCCAGTTATTTTAAGTGTAGAGTTAAGTTGTTTATTTGATGTTTTTCTTGTTTCTTGAGGTAGGATTGTATTGCTATAAACTTCCCTCTTAGAACTGCTTTTGCTGCATCTCATAAGTTTTGAGTTGTTGTGTTTTCATTGTCATTTGTTTCTAGAAATTTTTTTATTTCCCTTTTGATTTCTTCAGTTGGTTGAAGAAACAAACTCTTGGTTATTTAGAAACGTGTTATTTAATCTCCATGTGTTTGTGTTTCTTACAGTTTTTTCTTGTAATTGATATCTAGTCTCATAGCATTGTGGCTGGAGAAGATATTTAATACAATTTCAATTTTCTTAAATTTACTGAGGTTTGATTTGTGACCCAAGATGTGCTCTATCTTGGAGAATGTTCCATGTGCACTTGAGAAGAAGGTGTATTCTTCTGCATTTGGATGGAATGTCCTGCAGATATCAATGAGATCCATCTTGTCTAATGCATCATTTAAGACGTGTTTCCTTATTAACTTTCTGTTTTGATGATCTGTCCATTGGTGTGAATGGGGTGTTAAAGTCTCCTACTATTATTGTGTTACTGTCAATGTCTCCTTTTATGTCTGCTAATGTTTGTCTTATGTATTCAGGTGCACCTATGTTGGGTGCATAGATAATTACAATTGTTATGTCTTCCTCTTGGATTGATCCCTTGATCATTATGTAGTGTTCTTCCTTATCTCTTGTAATATTCTTAATTTTAAGGTCTATTTTGTCTGATATGAGCATTGCTACTTCAGCTTTCTTTTGCTTCCCATTTGCATGGAATATACTTGTCCATACTCTCACTTTCAGTCTATATGTGTCTTTAGGTCTGAAGTGGGTTTCTTGTAGACAGCATAAACGTGTGTCTTGTTTTGTATCCATTCAGCCAGTCTGTGTCTTTTGGTTGGAGTATTTAATCTGCTTACATTTAAAGAAGTTATTGATATACATGTTCCTATTGCAATTTTCTTAATTGTTTGAGGTTGATTTTGTAGATGTTTTTTCTTCTTTTGTGTTTCTTGACTATATAAATCTGTTTAACATTTGTTGTAAATCTGGTTTGGTGGTACTGAATTCTCTAAACTTTTGCTTGTCTGAGAAGAATTTTATTTCTCTATCAATTTTGAATGAGATCCTTGCCTGGCACAGTAGTCTTGGTTGTAGATTTTTCCCTTTCAGTACTTTAAATATATCCTGCCAATCCCTTCTGGCCTGCAGAGTTTCTGTTGAAAGATCAGCTGTTAAGCTTATGTTGTTTCCCTTGTATATTACTTGTTGCTTCTCCCTTGCTGCTTTTAATATTCTTTCTTTGTGTTTAGTCTTTGTTAGTTTGATTAGTATGTGTCTTGGTGTGTTTCTCCTTGGGTGTATCCTGTATGGGACTCTTTGTGCCTCTTGGACTTGATTGACATTTTCCTTTTCCATGTTGGGGAAATTTTCAACTATAATCTCTTCAAAAATTTTCTCATACCCTTTCTTTTTCTCTTCTTCTTCTGGGACCCCTATAATTCAAATGTTGGTACATTTGATACTGTCCCAGAGGTATCTGAGACTATCCTCAGTTCTTTTCATTCTTTTTACTTTATTCTGCTCTTCAGAAGTTATTTCCACCATTTTATCTTCCAGCTCACTAATTCATTCTTCTGCTTCAGATTTTTCTGCTATTGATTCCTTCTAGAGTATTTTCAATTTCAGTAATTGTATTGTTTGTCTCTGTATGTTTATTCTTCCATTCTTCTAGGTCTTTATTAAGTGATTCTTGCATTTTCTCCATTTTGTTTTCAAGGTTTTTGATCATCTTTACTATCATTATTCTGAATTCTTTTTCAGTTTGCCTATTTCCTTTTCATTTATTTGGACTTCTGTATTTCTAGTTTGTCCCTTCATTTGTGCAGTATTTCTCTCCCTTTTCATTACTTTTTTAAACTTATTGTGTTTGAGGTCTCCTTTTCCCAGGCTTCAAGGTTGAATTCTCTCTTCCTTTTGGTTTCTGCCCTCTTAAGGTTGGTCCAGTGGTTTGTGTAAGCTTCATGTAGGGTGAGATTTGTCCTGAGTTTTTGCTTGTGTGTTTGTTTTCCCTCTGATAGACAAGGCTGAGTGAGGTGGTAATCCTCTCTGATGATGATTGGATTTGTATTTTTGTTTTGTTTGTTGTTTAGATGAGGCATTCTGCATAGGGTGCTACTCGTGGTTTGGTGATGCCAGTCTTGCATTGAAGTGGTTTTTTTTGTATGAGTTCTCACCATTTGATACTCCCTAGGGTTAGTTCTCTGGTATCTAGGGTCTTGGAGTCAGTGCTTCCACTCCAAAGGCTCAGGGCTTGATCTCTGGTCAGGAATGAACATTCCACAAGTGGTTTGTTATGGCATTAAGTGAGATTAAAACAAATATCCAAAAACAAGAAACCAAAGATGAACCCCAGAAAAATGGCAGTTACAAAATCAGGTAAATAATAATTAAAATAATGGAACATACACATATACATATATACCCATGAGCAAAGTCAAAACAATCCAACAAAAATAAAGGACAGGATATTGACCCGGTGAACAAAGGAAATAAAATTTTTTATTTACCAGTTAAGAACAAAACTAACTTAAGTACAAACTGGAAAACAAAACTAGAGCAAAGTGCCAAATGGGGAATAAAGCAATGAAAACAAAACTATAACAACAATGAAAAATGTGACTGAGGGAAAAAAAGCAAATCTCAAAAGCTTAATTAGACTTCATAGTGCCAATAAAATCAACAACTACACCAGAGGGGGGAAAAAAGGAAAACAAAAGAAAAAAAAATCCAAAGAATCTACAGAGCAAGTCAAAACATAAGAATAATAAATGTTTTTCTTGAATCACTGCTGTCAGAGTCCTTTCCCTCACTGGGAGTCACAGTCCACCTCACCTCCCTAGGATGCCCTCCAAAGCTTTGCTGATGTCTGGACCTGCTGTGGGGGCAGCTCAGATTCTAATCTGGTCCTACTCCTGTGTGTTCTTGCCCCCAATGTCCACAGCCATCAGAACTAGTGCATCTTTTGTGGGAGCTCTCAATGACCTTTTATATATCCCATAGACACAGAGTCTGCCCAGTTGATTGTGTGGATTTAATCTGCAGCTTATACAGCTGGTGGGAAGGTTCTGGGCCTTCTTCCTTAGCCATACTGCCCCTGGGTTTTGATTGTGGTTTTATTTCCACCTCTGTATGTGGGTCATTCACTGGGGTTTGCTCCTGAGGCTGCCCTGGAGGACTTGGGTTTGCCCATGTGAGGGCCAGGTGTGGAGGTGGTGCAGCTGCTTGCGTTGCAGGGGTTCTGGCAGTATAGGTACTCTGGGGAGTTGGCGGCTAGGGCAGCAAGAAATATAGTTCTCTAGAAGGGTATGTCAACCAGTATTGGCCAATACACTCCAGTATTCTCGCCTGGAGAATCCCCCCACCCCAACCCCGCCCCAACAGAGAAGCCTGGCAGGCCACAGTCTACAGGGCCGCAAAGAGTTGGACACTACCGAAGCGACCCTGTGGCGCATAGACCCTTGACATTTTTTGCCTGAGGCAGCTCTGCCCTAGTGAGAATTGAGCGTGAGGGTGGTGCAGCTGCTTGGCTTGCAGAGATCCTGGCGGAGCCAAGTGTGCAGGGACACGGAGTGCCTTCACCGCAGGAGTTATGGCCTCATCAGAGTCTTTTGTTGAGCCTCTTGAAGCTGGCAATCAGAAGGCCTATTTGGCCAGTCTTTCTCCGTAGCCCTGCATTTCAGGCACTTAGAGGGCTCCCTTGCCTGGGGTCCTTCTCTGTTATTCTGCACATCAGGCACATAGAGGGGTCCCCTGGCTGGGGTCCTACTCTGTATTTCAGTGCGTCAAGCATTTGATGGGCCAGCCTCTCTATTGTTTAGCTGCTGATGCTGGCGCGTGGGATGAGAGAGGCTATGGTGATGGCTTCACCCCCTACGCATGACTCAGCAACATCGCCTTGCTTCCATGGCTACGGGGCTTTCCTCCACAGGCATTTCCCTTCACAATCTCCTCCCTCACATCCCCTCCTCTTTCTCTCCACAGTCAACAGCAGCCCTCACCCTGGGATTGCTCCACAATCCCTGAACTCCACCTCCCAGCCACTGCGCCTTCTAGGGGACTTGTGTCCCTGTCCGGGGTATGTATGGCTGTGACAAGGACTGTCTGATTCTCATTCCATTTAGGCTGCCACAGATCAGCTGCCTCACTCTTACATGTTTCTCCTCTGACTCAGACAATTGCCCCGATGTGGGGATCAGACCCCTGCTTCAGTTCCCCCACCCGCCGAGGGCAGGTCCAGTCCAACTAACACTCCTGTTTTTCCCCTTAGTTGTTTGTCTTACCGAATTTTGTGTGGTTCTATGTATTCTTTTCCACTGATCAAGTACTCCTGTCTGTTCTTAGCTGGTGTTCTGTATTCACTTCTATGTCTGAAGTTGTATTCCTGATGTATCCATGGAGAGAGATGTATTCCACGTCCATCGACTCCTCTGCCATCTTGTTCAACCTCTGAAATAATGGCAATGCTTTCGTTTTTCACCCTAACGCAGCCACTCACTCACATCATAACATCTAGAATTTGTTGTCATCAGTAACTGATCTCCTGCATAATCTCAATTCCAAGGACTTCCCCGGTGGCCCAGTGATTAAGAATCCATCTTGCAATGAAGGGGATGCAGCGTCTATCCCTGGTCAGGAATTAAGATCCCACATACCACACAGCAACTAAGCCTGCACACCACCAGCTAAGCCCAGGTGCCACCAACTACTGAGATGGTAGACCACAACTAGAGAATCCATGCACTATAAGGAAGATCCCATATGCCACAACTAATTAAGTAAATAAATAATTTTTAAAAATCTCAATTCCATCCATCTCACTTTTTCAACATCACCACCTGCCTTAACCTCCCATCATCATTCCTCCTGCTACCTGAATGACAACTATATTCCCGCCTCACCAGATGGCAATTCTTTTATATTCTCACTGTCCCTCATGCCATTCATGTCTTCTTGTCCTTCTTTATCTTTTTGAATCCAACAGTTCAGTTCAGTTCAGTCGCTCAGTCATGTCTGACTCATTGCGACCCCATGCACTGCAGCATGCCAGGCCTCACCTGGGTAGTTGATCACCAACTCCCAGAGTTAACTCAAACTCATGTCCATTGAGTCTGTGATGCCATCCAACCATCTCATCCTCTGTCGTCCCCTTCTCCTCCCACCTTCAGTCTTTACCAGCATCAGGGTCTTTTCAAATGAGTCAGTTCTTCAAATCGGGAGGCCAAAGTATTGGAGTTTCAGCTTCAGCATCAATCCTTCCAATGAACACCCAGGACTGATCTCCTTGAGGATGGACTGGTTGGATCTCCTTGCAGTCCAAGGGACTCTCAAGAGTCTTCTCCAACACCACAGTTCAAAAGCATCAATTCTTCGGTGCTCAGCTTTCTTTATAGTCCAACTCTCACATCCATACATGACTACTGGAAAATTCATAGCTTTGACTAGACGGGCCTTTGTTGGCAAAGTAATGTCTCTGCTTTTTAATACGCTGTCTAGGTTGGTCATAACTTTTCTTCCAAGGAACAAGCATGTTAATTTCATGGCTGCAATCACCATCTGCAGTGATTTTGGAGCCCAAGAAAATAAAGTCTCTCACTGTTTCCACTGTTTCCCCATCTATTTGCCATGAAGTGATGGGACTGAATGCCATGATC
The DNA here is from genome assembly GCF_019320065.1 of Cervus canadensis. NCBI lineage: Eukaryota > Metazoa > Chordata > Mammalia > Artiodactyla > Cervidae > Cervus > Cervus canadensis. Next base: position 22,196,504 of record NC_057410.1, on the reverse strand, counting down.
TTAGTTTTCTGAATGTTGAGCTTTAAGCCAACTTTTTCACTGTCCTCTTTCACTTTCATCAAGAGGCTTTTTAGTTCCTCTTCATTTTCTGCCATAAGGGTGGTGTCATCTGCGTATCTGAGGTTATTGATATTTCTCCCAACAATCTTGATTCCAGCTTATGCTTCATCCAGCCCAAGGTTTCTCATTATGTATTCTGCATATAAGTTAAATAAACAGGGTGACAGTATACAGCCTTGACGTGCTCCTTTCCCGATTAGGAACCAGTCTGTTGTTCCATGTCCATTTCTAACTGTTGCTTCCTGACCTGCATAAACATTTCTCAAGAGGCAGGTCAAGTGGTCTGGTATTCTTATCTCTTTAAGAATTTTCCACAGTTTGTTGTGGTCCACACAGTCAAAGGCTTTGGCATAGTCAATAAAGTAGAAATAGATGTTTTTCTGGAACTCTCTTGCTTTTTCAATGATCCAATGGATATTGGCAGTTTGATCTCTGGTTCCTCTGCCTTTTCTAAACTTAGCTTGAACTTCTGGAAGTTCACAGTTCACATACTGTTGATGCCTGACTTGGAGAATTTTGAGCATTACTTTGCTCACATGGGAGATGAGTGCAATTGTGTGGTAGCTTGAGCATTCTTTGGCATTGCCTTTCTTTGGGCTTGGAATTAAAATGGACCTTTCCCAGTCCTGTGGCCACTGCTGAGTTTTCCAAATTTGATGGCATATTGACTGCAGCACTATCACACCATTATCTTTTAGGATTTGAAAGAGCTCAGCTGGAATTCCATCACCCCCACTAGCCTTGTTTGTAGTAATGCTTTCTAAGGCATACTTGACTTCGAATTCCAGAATGTCTGGCTCTAGGTGAATGATCACACCATCGTGATTATCTGGGTCATGAAGATCTTTTTTTGTACAGTTCTTCTGTGTATTCTTGCCACCTCGTCTTAATATCTTCTGCTTCTGTTAGGTCCATACCACTTCTGTCCTTTATTGAGCCCATCTTTGCATGAAATGTTCCCTTGGTAACTTTAATTTTCTTGAAGAGAACTCTGGTCTTTCCCATTCTATTGTTTTCCCTCTATTTCTTTGCACTGATCACTGAGGAAGGCTTTTTTATCTCTCCTCGCGATTCTTTGGAACTCTGCAATCAAAGGGGTATGTCGTTCCTTTTCTCCTTTGCCTTTCACTTCTCTTCTATTCACAGCTATTTGTAAGGCCTCCTCAGACAACCATTTTGCCTTTTCGCATTTCTTTTTCTTGGGGATGGTCTTGATCCCCACCTCTTCTACAATGTCATGAAGCTCTGTCCATAGTTCTTCAGGCACTCTGTCCATCAGATCTAACCCCTTGATTAGAGGGGTCACTTCCACTGTATAATGGTAAGGGATTTGATTTAGGTTATACCTGAATCCCACATTCAATCGTTATAATGACTTTTGTGCATATTGACTTGCCTCCCTTGCTCTTTCTCCCTTCAGAGTCCTCATCTGGCAGAAGCACAACTCTGGTCAGACTGGGTACTCTCCTGTGTTTGCTTCTGCAGATCCCCTCTGCATCCTTGTACACTCTGCTCCGTGCACTGGGAGCTGCCCTTTATAGATGCTTCAACATGGCTTCCTCATCCTTTAGCTACTAGCTAGGTTTAGCCAATGAGAGGCACCGGCAAGAGAATGGAGGGCAGGAGAAAGAGAAGTAGGGGTATTAATTCCCTGCTCCCTTTGTAACAGTCTGCAGCTCAGCAGTGACTAAATGTCTCTTAGGCCACAGTTCCAGATCAGCAGGCCTTTCCCTGCAGCCATACTGCTCAGAAAGTTCTGATGACTGTTATTTCTCTTGCGCTTTCAGCCTTGGGGTGGTAACAGCTCTCTGCTGTTGCTATCCCTAGGATGCTTCTGCACCATTTTTGGTTCCCTTCATGTTGCGCTTACCTTTCAAGACTGTCCCACCATTTAATTGCCTTCAGTCACTCCTCTTGAGAGTCAGCTCACTTTTCTCCGTCAGTTAAATCCAGCTGAAAGCCTACTCTGTGCCTGCACCTGAGTAGGTAACTTAATATGACTGGAGAAAAACCACAAACTCTTGACAAGTTGCACTTTAAATTTATGACCAGGAATCACAATTGGGTCCCTACTGGCTACAGGCAATCGTAACTCTTATTACAAGTTCACCCATTCTCCCACTCTCTCAAGCAAATTGTTCACACCTTCTCTCTTCTGAAACCCCAAAACCTCATCCTCCTCTTCAATCTCAAGGGAACATTTTATTTCCTACTGCACTGAGATAATTGAAGCATCAGAAGAGAACTTCCCTAGACTCACACCATCTCTTGTACCCTCCAACCAGCATCATCTCCCAGATATTCAGCTTTCCTGCTTGTTACCATGATGAACTATCTGAACACTCTACAAAGCCAGTCTCTGTACTTGAGGGATCCAGCCTCTTTCATCTAATCAAGGATATTACTCTAGCAATTTTCTTTTGTCTCTTCCATACTATTGATCTTCCTCTCTATTGGATCATTCTTAATAGATATACTAGTATGTTTATATTTCTCCCATTTAAAACTCAGCCATAAAAGTGAAAGTGAAAGTGTCTGTCACTCAGTCGTGTCCAACTCTTTGCAACCCCATGGACTGTAGCCCTCCAGGCTCCTATGTCCATGGGATTTTCCAGGCAAGAATACTGGAGTGGGTTGCCATTCCCTTCTCCAGGGGGTCTTCCCGATCCAGAGATTGAACCCGAGTCTCCCTTATTGCAGGCAGATTCTTTACCATCTGAGCCGCCAGGGAAGCCTATGACACAATGACAGCCATAAAAACATCTCATTTAACTCCTTATTAGCAACTGCCTCTTTTCTTTTCCTTTCCCTTTGTAGCAAGGTTCCTAAAAAGAATTGTCTATATTTACTGTGTCCAATTGCTTTCCTTTGATTCCCCTTGAACCTGCTTCAGGCTTTAACCCCATTATTCCACCAAAATTGCTTTTGTCAAAGTGAAAAGTGAAAGTGAAAGTCACTCAGTTGTGTCCAACTCTTTGGGACCCCATGGATTATACAGTCCGTGGAATTCTCCAGGCCAGAATACCGGAGTGGGTAGCTGTTCCCCTCTCTAGGGGATCTTCCCAACCCAGGGATCAAACCCAGGTCTCCCGCATTGCAGGCAGATTCTTTACCAGCTGAGCCACCAGGAAAGCCCAAGAATGCTGGAGTGGGTAGCCTATCCCTTCTCCAGTGGATCTTCCTGACCCAGGAATCGAACCAGGGTCTCCTGCATTGCACGTGGATTCTTTACCAGCTGAGCTCACTGGTATTAATTACAATGGTCAGACCTCAGGCCTCAACCTGTCAGCAGCTTGACCTGCCTACCTCTCCCTCATACCCTCCAGCATGTCACATTCTCTTTTTTCATACTACTCTGGCTGTTTCTTCTTAGTTTCTTCTTCTATTTGGTTCTCTTAATTTATCCTATTAACTTTAGAGCACTGCAGAGATCAGGTTTTGAATATCATCTTCATCTACATCTTGATAACCTCAAGCAGTCCTGTATATTTAAATAAAATCTGTATGTTGACAATCCCCATATTTTAAATCTCTCTTCAACTCCAAGCTCATATACTCAAGTGCCTACCCAGCATCTCCAAAACAAACCTCTTGATTTCCCCTCATTCCCTAAACTTGCTCCATGCCTCCTCCTTCCCTCAGCTGATGTCAACTCCAATCTCCTGGTAAATCAGACAAAAAATTTGAATATATTCCTGACTTTCCCCTTTATTACCTCTTGTTTTATCCTCTTCTATTATCCACCTGTTCAATTTGTTCCGGCTACCCTGGCTTCCTGACTGTTCTTTGAACACACACGTCACATCTGTGTCATAGGGTTTTTGCTCTTTGTAGCTCTTCCCATAAATATCCTCTGGCTAACTCCCTCTCACCCTTTTAATCCTTGCACAATTCTCACTTTCTTAAGGCTTACTCTGACCACTCTTATGTAATGCCACCACTCACACACACACACATACACACACACACTTATACATAAATGTCCCTTGCTCTAGTTTTCTTGTTTCCTCTTAACAATTGCTATCTGGGTAAAGTTTATTGCTTGTTGACTGTCTCCCTACTGGAAGATAAGCTTTGCAAGGTCAGGAGTCTTTCTATTGTGTTCACAGATGTATCCCAGGGCTTAAAACCATATGTGTCACTTTGTAGGCACTCAAATACTGAGTAGCACTCAAATTATGATGAGTAAATGGAAGGTGATTTAAATATTAAATTCTGCTGGTTTGAGGTAGGAATCTAAATCCGTTCACATCTTGCTAATTTCAAACAAATGGGGTCAAGACTGGACCAGATTAGAGCTTATAGATGTCATCTGCCTCAAAGGATTTAGACAGGAGAGTCCGGTCAAAGCAGAGGTAGGTGAAAGGAAAGGAAGAAAAGACCTGCAGCTTCTCTCAGTCTTGGGGCAGTGTAAGGTTCAACTGAAAGTCCTTTGTCAGTTCTCGAGTTCGGACTGTTCTATACATTCTGGATGTGAAGAAAGTAAGAAAGGTCAAAGGTTTATTTATGGACATTTCCTCTACTAATGAGGAAATAAGCATCTCAGAATATATTTGTAGAAGATATTTAGTTTAGAAATTATAGATGTGCATGTGTGTAGAGTGTTGTTGCTGCTCTCTGCTTTTCCTGAATATAATTTTTATAAGTCAGAAGGAATAAAACAATATACAAGCCTTAGTCAACAAATGGGTTCCAAAGTTTCTGTGTTCAGGTTTGTCTTTCCAACTTCTATAAGTTTCACTGTCTGAAGAAATGCCATATTAGCATCTGCCAACATTAATCCCCTCTTGTATGGCTTCATTGTCTCTCAAGCATGATCTCTGGACTACCTGAATAAGAATAGTTAGATGTCTCTTAAAAATGCAGATTTCTGAGTCTTCCCAAGATCTATTAAGCCATATGGTGGGGTCAGGAATCTGCATGCTCAATAAACTTCCTAGAGAGTTCTGGTGCATGTTAAAATTTGAAAACCTTTATCATAGGTGAAGGGACTTATTTTGCCCTAGTTTAATTTGTCTATACTATTTCATCTTTTATTCTGTGTCTCATCTTTTCAATGTCACTCTTTAAAAACATAAAAAGAAGATTTTTATTCTGAAAATAATCCATATTCAGGACTGACAAGGAGTCATGGATGACATTTACTTGGTTCAACAATTTCTGTGGCCCATTTTATTTTACTTCACTTACTTTTATGTGTAGGATAAGAATCACCCATCCATATCCTAACCAGGCATACAAATTGCACTTTTCTCCTGGCTATGACTTTGCTGAACTTTTAAACCGCCTGCTTCCAACTGCAGAATAGCAAGCCTTTAAAATTTGAAAATTGCTTCTGGAGAAAATGGATAGTTTCACACCAAGTATACAAACAGGAACACAGCAGAACTTATAGCTAAAATATGACTAAATATCAATTAACTCAAGACCAAATCATGTTAGGCAGACTATCATCTATAACATTATTTAGAACAATGTATTCATGAACTGCGGGGCTTCCCTAGTAGCTCAGTTGGTAGAGAATTCACCTGCAATGCAGGAGAACTTGGTTCGATTCCTGGGTTAGGAAGATCCCCTGGAGAAGGGACAAGCTACACCCCCCAGTATTCTCGGGCTTCTCTGGTGGCTCAGCTGGTAAAGAATCCTCCTGTATTGCTGTAGAGCCGGGTTCAAACCCTGGGTTGGGAAGATCCCTTGGAGGAGGGCATGGCAATCCACTCCAGTATTCTTGCTGGAGAATCCCCATGAACAGAGGTTCTGGGTGGGCTACAGTCCATGAGGCTGCAAAGAGTTGGACACAGCTGAGTGACTAAGCACAGCACAGCATTCAAGAACTGCGACCTTTGACTATAGTTTCCTCTGTTAACCAACAAACACAGAAGGCTACAAATAAGAAAGGAGCTTATTTTGTGTCTTAAGAATTGCAATTCAAGAGACAGATTTGGATTAAAACCTTAAGAATATTGTAGGAAAGAGTAAGTATCAGGGGCTTCAGGGGCTTATAAAGGCAAGAGCTATGAGATTGTAATCTGACACAAGAAAGGAAATATTTCTCCTTGAGGAATAGGCTGTCATGAGTTATTTAGGGTAAGGGTCCAATAAGTGTCTTGAGTTTCTGGAACATTGTTTTAGATGCCTATGTTAAGACAAAATGTGTTCAAAAGATGGGGTTCTATCCAGACTGAGATGTGTGCATAAGCCACATGTCCTTGATGGCCTTCTAGATGCATTTTAGAAGGCGCTCTTAGCAATACTAACTCCAGCTTTATTTTCCTTTCACATTTTTCCCTTTTGATTAAAATCTTCCTTTAGAAAGCATTGATGATCAACCATTTAGTTATTTGGCATCTAATTCCCAGCACTGAGAAGGCTCATTCCCAGAGTGGCATATACTGTGGAGGAGAGAAAGAGTTGGCTGTGTGAAAGGTATGCTGTTAGAGAGTTTATGGCCACAGGTGAGCAACAAGGAACCATCCAGGAAGTGAGTCTTAGCCAGCACTCAAAATCGGAGAAGTTCATAAATCTTCGTCAGGAGGAATCTCATAGGAGTAGTTAATCATCACCAGACACTGAGCTATCATTATTCCTGTGGAGGGCATCATAGTACAGCAACATGAGATACAAAACAACAACATTTAAACAAACAAATTAGAATTATTATCAGTATAATTAGTTGCAATCTAGATCTCAATAAGATACCAACTCCAATGGGGAAAAAGATCTCTAAATGTCAAGTTCAAAGCATCTTTTGCAGTTTTAAATGTCTCTGATGCTGTCATTGGATGTTTAGGTAAACTTTCTGAATGTCTCATACACCAAGAGTCATGAGGATTGTCTATACATGAAGACAGTGACAGTGATTTCTCTGGGGTTTATATCAAGTTGTATAATTTTAGCTTGTATGGCTTTGGGGAAAAGGCAATTTTAGTTCTCAGTGATTTCAAGGAGAAAAACTGGAAACATTAGTTTGGAGAGTCACAACCACGTATTGGAGGTAACTAGAAGAATTTAGGATCTAGCCCAGTTTAGATAAATACCAAAACCTCAGAGACAATTAATACTAAAATATCCACAAACACATATTACTGAAACATAATTTTTCTCTCAAAAATAATGCTAACTTCTACAAAATGTAGCCAAATTAAGACTACTTTGCTTACAAAATAAGTTTGTTTTCAATAAACTTGGCCTGATTATTTGCACAAGTGTACCAAGAACAATGATTGATCATATAGACTCTTAAATCTGCTTTATTGGAGACTTTCTTAAATCCAAGTACTTTCCATCAGATTTCACTTGAAATATCTATAGATTTGGGTGAATTACTCTCTTCTTGTGTGTTTAGTCACTCAGTCATGACCAGCTCATTGTGACCCCATGGACTGCAGCCCGCCGGGCTCCTCTGTCCATGGGGATTCCTCAGGCAAGAACACTGGAGTGGGTTGCGATGCCCTCCTCCAGAGGACCTTCCCAACCCAGGGATCAAACCCAGGTCTCCTGCATTGCAGTCGGATTCTTTACCATCTGAGCCACCAGGGAATTCCACTCTCTTCTTCAGGTATCCCAAATATCTTGAGATTCCTCCACCTGCCAGGAAGTGACCTTCCTTACTCACTTAGTTAGGATGCCAGGAATCTTGCAAGCGAGGAGCCAGGCTGCCTTCCCAAGGGGCTTTATTAGTTCTATAAAGTCAATCTTAGTTCCTTAAAGCCACATGATCATATCTGGGTTTATGTATACTCTAAAGTCAAAGCCTTGGTAACATAGTCAATATTTCTGACCATGTCAGATTGGGTAATGTTATTCATTATGAAGAGAATGGATTTTTGTTTTACTTCTACAAATACTATATTACCATTAAAATAAGAATAGTTAAGAGTTTCTGAATTCTGGAGGGGTCAGGTAGAAAGAAAAAGATAAATGCTTCATCTTTGTTTACAAAGGTATACTGTACCAAATTGCTGCAAATCATAGTTTGAAAGAAAAAGATTCCTTAAATCTGGAAAAGCAAAACCCAAAAGAACCAGCAAAATTTAAGCAATAGATGCTGGAGAGGGTGTGGAGAAAAGGGATCCCTCTTACACTGTTGGTGGGAATGCAAACTAGTACAGCCGCTATGGAGAACAGTGTGGAAATTTCTTAACAAACTGGAATTAGAACTTCCATATGACCCAGCAATCCCACTGCTGGGCATACACACTGAGGAAACCAGATCTGAAAGAGACACGTGCACCCCAATGTTCATCGCAGCACTATTTACAATAGCCAGGACATGAAAGCAACCCAGATGCCCATCAGCAGACGAATGGATAAGGAAGCTGTGGTACATACACACAATGGAGTATTACTCAGCCATTAAAAAGAATATATTTGAATCAGTTCTAATGAGGTGGATGAAACTGGAGCCCATTATACAGAGTGAAGTAAGCCGAAAGAAAAACACCAATACAGTATACTAACACATATATATGGAATTTAGAAAGAAGGTAACGATAACCCTGTATGCGAGACAGCAAAAGAGACACAGATGTATAGAACAGTCTTTTGGACTCTGTGGGAGAGGGTGAGGGAGGGATGATATGGGAGAACGACATTGAAACATGTAAAATATCATATGTAAAACGAATCGCCAGTCCATGTTTGATGCATAATACAGGGTGCTCAGGGCTGGTGCACTGGGATGACCCAGAGGGATGGGATGGGGAGGGAGGTGGGAGGGGAGTTCAGGATGGGGAACACATGTACACTCATGACGGATTCAAGTCAATGTATGGCAAAACCAATACAATATTGTAAAGTAAAATAAATAAATTAATTAATTAAAAAAAAAGAACCAGCAATGTGTAAAACAAAAAATCATTGTAGTTATAATTAGTTCTTGACCTTGACCTTTTGTTAACAGTTTTTTTAAGCCATCAGTTTTTCCATGAGACATATATAGTTATTTTTACCCAGTTTAGTGGTATGATCTGAAAATTATTAGAAACCTGTATTTATCAAAAAGTCCTTTCTTCGGATTTTCTCAAAGATGAAGCATTTTTGCAAAAGCATCAGAGTAAAACAATAACTGCTTATATATGCTAAAAGACTTTAAATGACACAGTTAAAGATCTGGTTACAGTGCAATTGACAGGAAAATTTAATTATTTCTGTAGTATACAACATTTAAAAATAACAACTAGAATTGTAGCTGGTAATATTATATAAGGACTTGTCAGGTTTTTAGGAATTTCACATAGTCCCTGAAACACTAATATACCTTTACAGACACAACATAAAGAAGGCTTAGTGTTATTTCTAATTTGACAATGCTTTCCATGTAATTTAACATATCAAATAAGCCTAATCAGTTTAAAATCTCTCTTTCCATAAAGAGAGAGCAATCTTTGAGATATTTCCAGAGCCCTCTGAAGCATCTCATATCTCAAAATTAGTTCTAAGTCAAAACAACCTCATTTAGAATTTGATTTGATGACATTTGTAAAAAATATCAAAAGTTTTAAAAAACACTTGGTCAAATAGGATCATAGATCACTGTGAAACAATGCTTAGTTATCTGTTTAACCAAAATAACAATTAAAGACCTCATAGACAAATATAGAAAGTTCAAGATACAGTTCTGAGGAAATCTTAGCTCTTTGAATATCGAGGACAAAGTTTACTAAAGTAGTCAAAGACCTGATAAAGAACATAGAACATAAGAGATTAACTTGACAAGATATAAAATCTTTGCTGTTTCTTTCTTTCTTTTTTTTTTTTTTTGAGGTATATTACTCAAAAGGGGGGAAAAAAAAAACCTTTCATAATTTCTTATTGTCAAAAGCAGGCCAACATGAAAAAAGCAAAGATAAAAATCAAATTTAAGGTTCATACCAGCTTACTTTTGATATTGCAACTCTTACTGCATTAAATTTGTTCTAATTTTAGCCAGTTCTGACTAGACACAAAATTCCTCTCTAAAGATTCCTTTTTTCCCCCCAAATCTTTCACAACTTTCTATGGCCATTTATTTATCCCTTGCTTTCTTTCCCATTTAGAATTTACCAGCTTTGGGACAAATTTACCTTCTTTTCCTTTAATAAAATCAATTTCTATTCCTTATAACTTTAAAAAACTTTCCTTGCCTGGAAGATTTTTCTGATTAATTCTAGTAGCTTTAATTACCTATATTATTCAGAAATCTTAATCCTTTGAAATCTTACTTTATTAGTGAAAATAAAGAAGCAAACATTTGTTAATGTATTAACATTTTGTGGCTTGGAGAACTTATAAATTTTATACTTTTTAGAAACCTATGCTGCTTCATGCTGCAGTCTTTCAATAATGTACAAGGTACACATGTTTATTGGAGAAGGAAAAGGTACCCAACTCCAATATTCTTGCCAGGAAAATCCTATAGACAGAGGAGCCTGATGAGCTACAGTCCATGGGGTTGCAAAGGGTCAGACATGACTGAGTACACATAAACACATGTATACATTTCTACACACATCTACTAATAGACCCATGCATATTTAGTCTTTATAAAATAAGAGGTCAAAAGTAGATAACCTTAGACTTGTTTAACAATTAATATTTCAGTATTTTATCTTATTTGGAAATGATCTAGATAATCAATGAATTCCCATCATTTATCTTAACTTAGCAAAACACTGAAGCTTAAAGTTACCAAAAAGATTCGGGAAAACTATTTCTAAGTAGACGTATAATAAAACATAATTGTCGTTAAAGAGTTCATTTGAAAGTTCTTATCCATTTACATTTAATTTGCCTGTGATAATTCATCATACCAAGTTATTTTTCTTGTAGACAAATTTTATAAGAGATAATATAAACTTGTTTGATTTTTAGTAAACCTAGGTAAAATAAAAGTATTATATTTAATGTTGATAATTCTAAAGACATGTCTGTATTAATTAAACCAACAAACTTACTTACTTTAATACCAAATACTTTCCTAGATCACATTAACCTGAAATTCATTTGAGTTAGTTTCTATAATGTTTCTGAGAGTTTTATATAGGCACTTGCTTTTTTAAGCCAATCAAGTAGAGCTCTTTCACAAATTAATTTTGGCAATACCATCCAGAGACAGAAAAGTCCATATCTATAATGTGCATATATAGACTTACATACATACAGGTAAACACAAAGATCTAGTAGTTTTCATTTTAAAACTTTATTCATGAATCAGATATAACATAAAGCTCATTAGCTTATAAGAAACAAATGGAAAAAATTAAGACTACTCACTCAGGAGATTTTTAATATCTGTATTGACCCTCGACAAGAAATTTAAGAAAGCTGTTTGAGCAAGAGAGTCCTTTTAGTAAGTTGTGTTGAAAGTGGGCTCTTTTCTTTCTTTCTTTTTTGTCTTAGGAATTGGAAATGGTCTAAATCAGAGTTCCCAGGCAGGTTACAATTTTTTTTTAGATAAACAGGGGAGGTATGGGGATCTGTGTATGGAATGGGTGGAATTTTAACTGCCTGTAGGGCTGGATTTCCAGTTTTGCAAAGGTTTGTAAGATGTTACCTAAATGACATCATAGGCTAGTCTACCCATCCAGCTATGTTACCCCTTGTTTTAAAAGAGGCTATCAAAAAAAAAGAAAAAAGAGGCTATTATGGGAGGTGATGAGGTAGGGGTGGAGGCAGTATGACTAGCCTTCTACAGGGGATCAATCTCCATGTTATAAAGAGAAAGTTCAGAGAGAAATGGATAGCAAGGAGAAGAGCATTACAGTGAACATACTGAGGAGAAAGAAGGAACAGAGGGGCCTGGAGAGAGAGAGAGAGTTCTCAGAAGCCTCAGAGGATTATTCCAATATAGAAATCCTTTGAGATAATTGTGAATTAGTGTCTCTAAGGGAGCAAAAGTAGATTAATTATTATGTTTGGAGGCTTCAAAATACCATTTGACATATGTTTCTTGTTCTTGTTTTCTTACAACTTTTTGCTAACCGACTAGACAGATAGACTAATTTTGGAATTACAGAGGAACCCAAGTTGGCCAACTTGACATAAATCATTCCAGGTAATCAAAGTTCAGTGAGACAAATATTTACAAGAGGAGGGCTGGCCTGTAGTTCTTGTACATAAAGTCACCAGAAGATCCAGAAGGAAGCTGCTCTGTCAACTTATCCTTAAAAAGTACATCTCCCACTATTCTCAGACTAAGTACTCACCAGAACAAAATGGGAAATGAAGTCCTAAGAACAGAATCTTCCAACAGAGGACATTCAAATGAACTATAACCTCTACTGAGACAGATTTTGGGGTACAGCAGGACTCACCACCTTGACCTGGATCCACCCAGGAGACAAGAGAGCACGGTGAATTTTGTAGGTACCTTACTTAAATTTGTGACGGTGCTGGATGAGGGGGTTGGTCATTCCATATCCCATTTGTCTGACACCACGGAATGTTGTCCAAGAAAAACAAAGGTTGCAAATAAGAAAAGAGTATATTTGAGGTCTTAATAACTGCAATTTGGAAGACAGATTCAAGTAAAACTGAAAGAATATTCAGAATAAGAGAAAGAGTCAGGGCCTTATAAAGGCAAAAACCATGAGACTGTTTTCTATCACAAGAAAGGAAATATTTGCCCTGAAGGGATAGGCTGTGGTGAGCTATTTTAGGGTCAGGGTCTGATAAGTATCTTGAGTTTCTGGAACATTGGACAGATATTCTGGATTCCTGCATTAAGACAATAAGTGGTCACAAGGTCAGATTCCATTCGTGCTGAGATGTGCATAAATTATACTTCCTCAATGACCTTGGGCTCCATTTTAGAGAGCTGTCTTGGCCACACTGACTCCATTTTGATTTTCTGTTTACACCTTGCAGACCAAGCCACTGACTAAGCAGCAAACAGGTGTAAGCTCATATCTAAGGAAGTTCCCCCAAAAGCTATAGTCATGTACAGATGTGAGAGTTGGACTATAAAGAAAGCTGAGCGCTGAAGATTGATGCTTTTGAATTGTGGTGTTGGAGAAGACTCTTGAGAGTCCCTTGGACTGCAAGGAGATCAAGCCAGTCAATCCTAAAGGAAATCAGTCCCGAACATTCATTGAAAGGACTGACACTGAAGTTCCAATACTTTGGCCACTTGATGCAAAGAGCCAACTCATTAGAAAAGACCCTGATACTGGGAAACATTGAAGGCAGGAGGAGAAAGGGATGAAAGAGGATGAGATGGCTGGATGGATGGCATCATTGACTGAATGGACATGAGTTTGAGCAAGCTCTGGGAGTTGGTGATGGACAGGGAAGCCTGGCGTGCTGCAGTCCATGGGGACACAAAGAGCCAGACACAACTGAGCGACTGGACAACAACAACCATAAATCTATTTGCTGTTGTTGTTTAGTCCCCAAGTTATGTCCTACTCTTTTGCGACTCCATAGGGCTTCTCTGGTAGCTCAGCTGGTTAAGAATCCATCTGCAATGCAGGAGACCCCAGTTCAATTCCTGGGTTGGGAAGATACCCTGGAGAAGGGATAGGCTACCCACTTCAGTATTCTTGGGCTTCCCTGGTGGCCCAGACAGTAAAGAATCTGCCCGCAATGTGGGAGACCTGAGTTCAGTCCCTGGGTTGGGAAGATCCCCTGGAGGAAGGGATGGCAACCCACTCCAGTTAAAGTCTCTCAGTTGTGTCCAACTCTTTGCCACCCCATCTTCCCTGCAGGAAGATCCCCTGGAGAAGGGAATGGCTACCTACTCCAGTCTTCTGGCCTGGAGATTTCTATGGACTTTATAATTCACGGGGTGGCAAAGAGTCGGGTATGACTGAGTGACTTTCACTTTCATAGTACAGTCCAGCCCAGTGTGCTGTTCTTAGTTGCTCAGAGGTGTCTGACTCTCTGAGACCCCATGAACTGTAGTCCGCCAGGAACCTCTGTCCATGGGGATTCTCCAGGCAAGAATACTGGAGTGGGTTGCCATCCCCTCTTCCAGGGGATCTTCCCAACCTAGGGATTGAACTCAGGTCTCCCAAATTGCACAATTCAGACCAAACTGGTTAATCAAAAGTGACTGTAAAGATCTCTTAGAAAATTTGCACCAAATGACTGTTTTGCTATAAAAAATCATATCTAACATAGTACTTAGTACATAATTGGAGCTCAATAAATACTTGCTGGATGAATGAAAAAAACAGTATTGTAGAAATAGCTACTTGTCTGATTTTCCTGACTTTGGCTGGAGGAGAGATTGCTTTGAAAATTTATTAAATGTAGACTGGAACTTCACAACATTATTTACTACAGAGAGGAATTTGGTAAGGAGGGTCCATTTTATATATCAAGTGGGTGAAGTGAAGCCATCACTGACAAAGGAGACTGTCCTCTTAAGGAAGTTTCTCTTACACACCATATCAAGCCTTCACATGACAGGAAAATAGAATGGGAAACATGTCTTTCATCCTGTCCAAAGAGGCATCCTTCATGCCCTGCCTTTATGGAGCTGTCTTGGCCTCTCTTTTAGAGAGTGGTCCTTAGGTGGTTGGGGTAGAGGCAAAGTTCCTTTCTTGAGATGGAGAATTGGCCTCAACAAAACTGCTCGCTAATGCTGCCTATCACCATGTGAGGCATCAAGGAAGAGCTGTGTCTTGGAGAGATCTGATGCCTTAAGCAGAGCAGAGACGCCCTTCAGTCAGCTCTACAAGCACTAATCCTTTGTCTGATTGGGAGCAAAGCTAGACTAAAGGGTGTGTGTATGTGTTTGTGTGTGTGTGCACATGCATGCACATAAAGCCTGGTCTTCTCTTCCAGGATTCGCCACATGATCCAAGGACAAATGGCTTGTCTAGGAGAAAGTATAAGAATGTAGGAACACAGCTTTGGACTCAGACTAACCTTTGCTGGAAGTGTCTTTGAGCAGGTTTTCTTCATCTTTATCAGGTTCAGTTTGCTTGATCATAAAATGGAAATTATAATGACCATCCCATAGAGTGGTTGTGGTTGAATATATGGGACAGCACATTATAAATCACTTGGCACAGTGAGCCTGGAATACAGGTTACTGGCTCTCATGATGGTGATCTAACCTGTGGGCCCATATTCCATGTTGCCTCTGAGTTGACAAGAGAAACGGGCGAAAAAACTCTACTCAGTACAAGATCACTGTTTATACCAGGTTTGAAAGTGAAAGTGAAGTAGCTTAGTCATGTACAACTCTTTGCGACCCCATGGACTGTAGCCCACCAGGCTCCTCGGTCTATGGGATTTTCCAGGCATGAATACTGGAGTGGGTTGCTATTTCCTTCTCCAAGGTATCTTCCTAACCCAGTTGTCAAACCGGGTCTCCCACATTGTAGGCAGACGCTTTACCCTCTGAGCTACTAGGGAAGCCCACACCAGGTTTGAGACCAGCATAAAAACCAAAAGAATATTGTAGTTAAAGAGTCCAAATGCAGGAGCAGTCTCTCAGAGCTTCCTGAGATGCTGCCTCCCAGGCCGCAAGTCCTCATTTTGCCCCAAATAAAACTTAACTCACAGCTCTCAAGTTGTATATCTTTTTTTTAGTCGACACAGGTATTCAACTATGTGTAGGTAATATAAAATGGATGAAAGACAGTCTTGCCTAAAAGAAGTGTTCAGCATTGAAGAGAAAAGCAAAGATTAAATACATAAAATGTAATAGGGAGTCCTTTGCTATATGACACAAGGACCCCAAAGCTGGTGCTCTGTGATAACCTAGAGGGATGGGAGGCAAAGGGAGGTGGGAGGGAGGTTTAAGAGGAAGGGGACCAAAAAAAAGAAAAGAGTCCAAATGCAACCCTAGCTCTTCTGAGTTCTCAGAGGGGATACTCAAGGTGGAGCTCTCACAGAGAGTCTATGACTAGACCATTGTCTGAAAGCCAAAGAAAGTGCATGCTTTGAAAAGGAGTTCTTTTAACAAGAGTAATTGGCAGAGGCTGATGCAGTCAAGAGGCAAAGCAAGGTAGAGTCTCATCAGAATAGTGTGCCTGCAGCAGACTCCTGGCAGAAGGCAAAGCACGTTCTGCTGTGGCATCAGATTTGTGGGCTGTCGGGGCACATAAGCAGGGCCAGCAGGGCAAAAACCTCACCAGCAAAAATTCATCAGAGCGCCAATTCCCAAGAAGGATGAAAAATCACATGTGCTGTGGGACAGCTGGTTCCTTCAGTGTCTGAGATCATTGTCAGATTCCATCTTTTTGGGTAGTAATATATCACCTCTATTAATTTTCAGATTTCAGGGTGAGATCATATGGAAAGTACTAGATCCTGTGCAAATGGCCTCTTATATATAATTAGGAGTTATGCGTACAGTAATTAGCTTGCTGTAACAAGCTGTGAGCCCCAACACATTAGTTTTGTATCTCATGGCATTTGACTCATGAGCTATTTTATTTTATTAACTGTCTGGCAGCTGCCCAATCATACCTAAAGTGAAGCAGTCCCTTCCGCATCCATCCCCACCCCCTCCGCCCCACCTCCTCACCTTCCCTCCCACCTCCTCACCCTCCCTCCCACCTCCTCACCCTCCTCCCCACCCCCATCCCTAAAATAATCAGTCTAAATAAGAAAAAAATATTGAAATGCTACTCTTTCATTCACCTCAGAGTCGCTCAGCATTATGATTGAAACAATAGTCAAGAATGACTTTGTGAATAATTATATCTGCACAAAGACATTTTTTATGTAAAAGAATATTATTTAGCCATAAAAAGAATGAGATAATTCAAAAAACTAAAATTATGGCATCCGGTCCCATCACCTCATGTCAAATAGATGGGGAAACAGTGGAAACAGTGAGAGACTATTTTTTTGGTCTCCAAAATCACTGCAGATGGTGACTGCAGCCATGAAATTAAAAGATGCTTGCTCCTTGGAAGAAAAGCTATGACCAACCTAGACAGCATATTAAAAAGCAGAGACATTACTTTACCAACAAAGGTCTGTCTAGTCAAAGCTATGCTTTTTCCAGTAGCCATGTATGGATGTGAGAGTTGAACTATAAAGAAAGTTGAATGCTGAAGAATTGATGTTTTTGAACTGTGGTATTAGAGAAGACTCTTGAGAGTTTCTTGGACTGCAAGGAGAACCAACCAGTCAATCCTACAAGAAATCAGTCCTGAATATTTACTGGGAGGACTGATACTGAAGCTGAAACTCCAATACTTTGGCCACCTGATGTGAAGAACTGACTCATTTGAAAAGACCCTGATGCTGGGAAAGATTGAAGGCAGGAGGAGAAGGGGATGACAGAGGATGAGATGGTTGGATGGCATCACTGACTCAATGGACATGAGTTTGAGCAAGCTCTGGGAGTTGGTGATGGACAGGGAAGCCTGGCGTGCTGCAGTCCATGGTCACAAAGAGTCGGACACGACTGAGCAACTGAACTGGACGGAACTGACAGCAACGTGGATAGACCTAGACATTATCATGTTAAGTGAAGTGAGTCAGGCAAAGACAAATGTCATTTGATATCACTTGTATGATGAATCTACAAAAGATACAAAAGAACACATTTACAAAACAGAAATAGAGAGAAATGTGAGAAATAGGCTCACAGACATAGAGAACAAACTTATGGTTACCAAAGGGGAAGGTAGACAGAGGGGTAAATTAGGAGTCAGGGATTAACAGACACACACAACTATATATAAAATAGTCGAGTAACAAAGGTTTACCATATAGCATGGGGAACTATATTCAATATCCATAACCTATAGTGGAAAAGAATCTGAAATATAAATGTGTTGTGTGTATAAGTAAGTCGCTTTCTTGTACACCTAAAACTAACATAACATTTTAAATCAACTATAATTCAATAAAAAATTTAAAAACAAAAAGAATGGTGAATTCAAGTAAGACATTTTTGGTGTGCTCTGGATAATTAGCTACACACATATGTTTATAAGGGAGGGCTCTTCACCTTTTTGTTCCCACATAGTAGGTCCTCTTTAAATATCTGAAGTGGATTTGCAGATTGAACAGTTACAGATTACTCCATGGACTAGGAGCAGTGGTTCTCAAACAAACATCTATGTATATGTTAACCAGAATCTGACTTTCATTGGTCAGGGGGGGAAATGAGAAAATTAAGGACATTATAGTGAGTTTTTCATACATTTGAAATTATTCCACTTACAGGACTGACCTGCATTCTAAGATGGCTCAGAGGTAAAGAATCCACCTGCAACGCAAGAGACGCAGGAGACTCGGGTTAGATCCTTGGGTTGGGAAGATCCTCTGGAGTAGGAAATGGCAACCCACTCCAGTGCTCTTGCCTGGAAAAATCCCATAGACAGAGGAGTATGGTGGGCTACAGTCCAAGAGGGTTGCAAAGAATTGGACACAACTGGGTGACTAAAGGAGCACACATGTATTTCCGTACTTCTTTTATCTGTAATTGTACTTGTCCTTGAAATGTACATTCTGTGAACCACGGCTGGAATGGGCTAGCAATATGAGAGCATATAGCTGAGAACTGGCTGAGCTCACTATATTCATATTGCACAGGCCACAGAAAAGCTGCCAGCTTTAGGTCAATAACAGTCTGGCTGATCTAGCTGAAAATAACCCCAGATGGTGTCCAGTCTCTCCTGGCCTAGTAAATCTATTCCTTCCCCAAATCCTGACCATCACTAGGTTCTTCCATTTTATATTATGGGTAACCTAGGACCAAACTCATCCTTTGCTTGAACCATGAGTGAGTGCTAGGTAAACCACGCTGAATCCTGTATGACAGAAGAATCCTCAAAGAATAAAAATAGACGGAAACAAATATTCCCTTCTCTCTAAAAAAACAGTGATCAACCACATAAAAAATGCATAGGCAGGTGGCACCATTTCAATTCAGTCAGACAATTTCACACTAGTGAAGAAAACATTTTGGCAAAGAAATACTTTAATCAAGAGGTAAAACAAAAAATTTCAATCTTAGCTAAGGCCATCTGTTAAAACCTACAGGAAAGTGCATTGGAAGGAAATCTCTCTATCCATTGCATTGTAGTGTTGTTGATACTCATTGGACCTCTTAACATTAAGCCACAAAGGGAGCGCCTGTATCTGCAACACATCTTGAGGTGAATTGGCTGGGGTAACACATTCTCTAAAGAAAGGAAGAACACAAGAATGCTCCAAGGAGAAAAATCCTGGTGAGGACTCTGGCTGAGACTCCAGCCCACAAAGATTGCAGATCCTTCAAAGTGTTTAGGGTTCTGTCCCATTTTGCATCATTGAGGAAAAAAGAACTACAAAGTTCTCTTTATATAGAAGATATTTTCAAATGGAGACTTTAGATAACTTCAAGTTGTCCTCTTTCACACAAAAGACAAGATACATATAAAACTGTCAGTTTGATGAAGTCCTAGGGAAAAGTTAATATAATTTTATAACCTTATTGAAGTATCAACAACCATCCCTTATACCATCTCCCCCATAACCAATTATCTGCTCTAGCTAAATGGGAACCTTCACAGTGATTCTTTTGGCTAGGTGTTATACCATAAGGAAAGCAAGATTTCTGAATTTGACACACAGAAAATCTTGGTGCTAGGAATTCTGAAGAATTGAAAGCAGTGAACCTAAAACAGAAGTCAAGGGCAAGAGCTTGTGTCAATCTCCTCTTTCCACATCTATGTTCTCCTACTTCCTACTACCCTCCCCCCAACACCTAAGGTCTGAGGAGGCATCATTTAGTGTGATAAACAATGAATTTTGAGTAGTTCTTTGATGCTCCCAAAAGTATGTTCACTTTCCTGATATATTTCATCATCACAGAACATATGCTGCAGATATTCTCACTATCTTTAACTTATTGATGAAGAAACTGAGGTTCAGAAATGGACCATAACACCAAGAATGTGGCAAAACTAGAACTCAAATACCAGTCTTCTTAACTTCACATCCCATGGGTTTTGGGGTTTTTGTTTGTTTCTGTTTTTTTTTGTTTGTTTGTTTGTTTTTTTTTTGGTTGTGCTGGGTCTTCATCCCACCGCAGGCTTCTCTCTTTGTGGTGTACACGCTCTAGAGCGCATGTGCTTCCGCAGTTCCGGTGGCCTTCGTTGCCCCATTGCATGTGGGATCTTAATTCCCCGACCAGTGACAGATTCCATGTCCCTTGCATTGGCAGGCAGATTCTTAACCACTGGACCCTTCTAGTGGATTCTAAGTGGCAACTCCTTGTGATTTTGATTTGTACTTCTTTAATGACTAATGATGAGATCTTTTCACATGCTTATTAGCCATTTATTTATATATCTTCTTTGGAGAAATGTCTATTCAAATCCTTTGTGCAAATGGCAACCCACTCCAGCATTCTTGTCTGAAAAATCCAAGGGACAGAGGAGCCTGGTAGGCTACCGTCCATGGGGTTGCAAAGAGTCGGACACGACTGAGCAACTGGGCATGACTAAGCACGCTCGCGTTGACTTGTAAATGTTCTTTATTCTAGCTACAGGTGTCTTAACAGACATATGACTTGCAAATATTTTCTCTCCTGTTGTGGTTGTCCTTTTCTTCTGATGGTGTCCTCTGCAACACAAACATTTTTAATTTTGACCAATTCCAATTGATCCATTAACTCTTTTACTACTTGCGCTTTTGGTATTGTATCCAAGGAACTGCCACCTATCCCAAAGTCATGAAGATTTGCTTTTGTTTCTCTCCATGGGTTTTATAGTTTTGGCTTCTACATTTAGATCTATGATTCACTGGGGTTTATATTCTAAGTCTTGTCACACAAATAGCTTGGGAGTTTAGGAGGGGGCCATTTATGTTTTGGTAGGATTATGTGATACCATTCAGCTATGATACATTTGCTTTCTTCCAGCTCTGGTTAGAAAACGTTTGGAAACTATAAAGGAAAATCATGTAGTGACCATGAACTAAACCTTTTTGTAATGATTCTTTAATAGTGTATCTGACTGTGAAAGTCATAGTACCTTGGGATTTGGGGAACAAGCTCGGTTATAATTTCATAACCCAGTTTTATTGATTCTTTGCTGCAGACCAATCAGTTTTCTAACTAATTAAAATTTCATCTGTAATCTATTGCTCTTCAAAGAATATTAGTTTTCCTTCTGTGTACACATGGAATGAAAAAAATCAGTCTGTACTCCAAAGCAGAACTTTACTTGGATTCTGAGAGTTAAGAGTGGTATTTATTCTTTTCTTTTTCTCTAGAACTCTGTTGCTAACCAGGTGCCCATTCCTTTGAAGGTTCTTCTTTTGCTGGATTCTTGGTCTTGATGTTGCCATATACAACATTTGACACCTTCTGTAAAATTCAAGATTGGATACTCCTAAGGAGCATTTCACATCATCAGAATTCTGCCTTATTTTTTATATGTGTCAGATGAATTTTTTTCTCTAAACTCTTGAGATCTGTTTTTCTCAAGCCTCATATGTATTTTATCTATGCCCCACAATCCTTTTATTGATAATAAAAACTTTGACAAGATGTAACTGCTTTTTCTCAAGGTTTCTGCTGCATCATGTTAACAAATAGGTTCCTTTTTGCTGTCAGAATTCAAGCCAGGATAGCCTTCAGAGCCTCCAAAAGACAAAACTGGTGAGCAAAGGAAGTAAAAAGTACATCCTATTCTCTTCAATTCTGTAATATATGCCTTCATTTTGGTTTTGCAATTTACAGTAAGAAAACATCATCTATTCCTTCCATCTGGCTGGTAATTCCTTCGTCTTCTGCCACAATGATTTTCTACTCCTGTTTCTTTTGATTTTATGCTGACCAAATGCTTTTCATTGTGCTCTACTCTAAAATTCAATGTTATCCAACAATTATTTATTGAGAATCTACTGTATGCAAAGCACTATTTCCTGGGGGGTAAGGCTCCAAATAGATATATTACTTCCTTTTTGTCCAGATAATAATTTTTATTTATTGTTTAGTGATTGTTTTATCATCCTATAATAGCTTCAATGGCTTAAACTTAAAGGAGATTTATTTTGGTTTATATTATTTTAACAGCTTTCATGATTATAGCTCACTACACATCAATTTCAAATAAATACTTAGTTTATATTCATTTTTTTCCTGAAAACATATTGCTTCAGTCTACAAAAGATCCTTAGCTATAGTTGCTTGATCTGCAGTCTAATTTGGACAAGTGTATCAAAAAGAAAATCATATGATCCAAAACTTAATTTCTTTTCAGAAAGTCTAAGATTTTGGTTATGAACTTGCATTGTAGTAATTGATTTAGAAAAATTACGACCATGCTGTGGAAGCAGAGGCTGAGTACTCCTTCACAGTATTGTGATGGTGAAATCATCTTGAATGATAGAATCTAAATTACCCATAGGCCTGCTATCCTATTGATTGTACTTCAAATGTTAGAACTTGATGTATTCCTTCTCAACATACCACTAACTTTTCACCATTTCAACTAAGTCCTTCTCTTTTGAACAAGATATCTGTCACAATCTGCTCAAAGAAGAGAATCAATTATTGCTGTTGTTCAGTCTCTCAGTTGTGTCTGACTCTGTGACCCCCATGGACTGCAATACACCAGGCTTTCTTGTTCTTCACCATCTCCCAGAGTGTGCTAAAACACATGTCCATTGAGTCGGTGATGCCATCCAACCATCTCAGCCTCTGTCACCCTCTTCTGCTCCTGCCTTCAATCTTTCCTAGTATCAGGGTCTTTTCCAATGAGTCGGCTCTTCGAAATAGGTGGCCAAAGTATTAGGGCTTCAGCTTTAGCATCAGTCTTTCCAGTGAATACTCAGGGTTGATTTCCTTTAGGATTCACTGGTTCAAATATACTTTATTCTGTTCTTGCTAATCAGTTTTGTCTCTTATGAAGCACAAAAATTCTGACCAAAAGGGGATAGAATATATACCATAAATATGGGCACAATTCATGAGCAATTGTTTTATTTTAAAAAAAACTTTAGGTATAAAATTATATTAAAACTTTAAATCTGATCAAGACTTTCTTGAAATGTGAATGCATGTGTGTCATATCTATGTATAACATAGATATTTATGTTTAATAATAAGGAATACATATTTTTATAGCATCATTCCTGTGACACTTCTGCCCAAAATGTGTTACCTGAATCTAATCATGAAGAAACATCAGAGAAACCCAAATTGAGAAATACTCTACAGAGTAATTGGCCCATAGCTTCCAAAGGTGTCAAGGTCATGATAGTCAAGGAAAAACTGAGGAATACTGCACTGTATTAAAGGCTGCAACAAAATGTAACACACAGTCTTGAATTGGATTCCACAGATGTAAAGAACATTAGTGGGATAATAGGTAAACTTAATTCTAATTTTTGGAAGCAAAAGTTTCTGAGAATTGGGTGACAGTAATGTGCCAGTGTTAATTTCTTAACTTTGATGGACATATTGTAGTTCTGTAAGAGAATAACCCTGTTTGTAGGACTTATATTCTATTGGTGAGTAATGGGCATCATGTTGGCAATTCAAGCCCAAGTAAGAGGTGTTAGTTATTTGTATTACTCTTGCCCAAAAAAGTAACATCTGATGTTGAATAAGTGATTCATGACAAAGTCACACCATTATTGATTAATGACATCTATTACCAGTACAAGATGTTCATACCCTTGCAATGTATTTCTGATCCTGGCCTATGGACATCATGACACCCAACAGTCTCTAGCACCACAGCTGACTCTGTTGGTAGCTTGCCATTTCTTCCTTTCATTCTTTCTTGCTAGTAGAACCCCAATTTCATTGAGATATGAACATCAGGGTCTTTTCTACTTCCAGGAAGTGGATTTTTCTTAATCTAAGCCTTTCATGGTTTAGACACGAGCATGTAATATATAATTCTGTCTAATAATAATGACACATGAAAGCAAGTCTGCTAGGGTGGAGTTAGCAGCGCTTCAAAGAAAGATCTTACTTACAAATAACAAGAGACCCACAGAATGAAATGCCTCTTTTTTTGTTTGATGAGGTCATGTCTGTAAGTAACACCTAGAATTAGAGCAGTTGTTGTGCAACCATGAGGAGATAAGCCTAAGGACAAAGCCAGGACAGTAAAAATGACAGAGCAGAAAGAGAAAAAAATCTATGTCCTTAATAGTGCCACTGAGTACTAAATTAAGCAACCTCTAATTACCCTATCCCCTTGCCTGTTATGTGAGATAATAGCTTTTTACTTATTTTTATGTGTATTTGATATGTAATTATTTATTTTTATATTGACATAGCATATATAATATATATAATACATCTTTGGTAATGTCTTTGATTTAAAATCATAGTTATAGATTTGGAAGTGGCCTTAAAAGTAATCTGTATCCTAGTCCAACCCTTTCATCTATTTATAAGGAACAGCTTAGACAAGTGAGGCATCTTGCCCAGGGTCAAAGTTAGTAGCTGATGAGACTCTAGATTCCAAGTCTTTGGATTCCGTTCTGTGTACATCATGCTGTCTCTAAGAAATGAAGATAGTTCAAAATCTTTTCAGGGAGGGACATTGGGCATCAACTTTCCTGAGAGGGAGTGACTGATTTTCATGTAGTAAAAGATTAATTCAATCGTTTTATTACGGACTTCTGCAGGGACAGACAGTTTCCACACCAAAAACAGTCTTCTGCCCAGATTCAAAGAATTGCTGCAGACTCTTTGCAAGAAACACTGGCTTTTGTCAAATTTAAGTAAATGTGTGGTGCTATTTTTCTGTTAAGCATCCACAGTTGTTTAGAGTCACTTTCAGATATTTAGGCATTATTTCATATAGAAAACTTCATAGAAAGAAATTTTCATCTCTTGGGAAGTGACTTCTGAAAATAAAAATATGTAAGCATTTACTTCTCTTTCTTTATAACTTTCATACCAAGGAGGCCAAATGAGAAAAACAACAAACAACAATAAAGCATTATTTAGAGTAAAAGCAGTGCTGTTGGGAATTATATATTTTATGGCTTTAACAGTCTGCTTCCTTGTTTGAATTTGAATAGTGTTACCAGTTTAACCACCTCAAATTTTGCACTTTTTCTACAGGTTTTTATATCTTCATAAATACAGCATTGTGGTTTGCAAAGATAAGGGCATTCTCTGGACATTTTGCTTTTCAAATACAAAAAAAAAATAATGATGCACATTTTTATGTTACTACCCTCCATAAATAGATATACCATTATTTTTTTGCTAAGTGCATTGCAGATTAATCACTCTCAATTAAAATAGTCCCAAATTGAAAACAGTAGTTTTTTTAAAGTTAATAGAAATTGTATCCATTTGGTATTGTTGCTTTAACAGTTCAATTTGCAAATAAATGAGCAATTATAATCATTTAGCTCCACAAAAAAGAAAAGACTTATAGAATGTTTTCTTTCATGAAAACAGCACCACCATCTGGAATCCTACAGTCTGTGCAATGAAAAAATTAAATTGCAAGATTCTGTTTTGTTTTAGCTGGTAGAAAAATAATTTGTCTCTTCCTGAGAGGTTTTACTGGTAAAAATAATGCAAAAAATTGCAGGTTAGAAATCCCACCACATGGGATCCATGTTGTTTACGTCCTACAGAAATCAGTGGATTTTAATGGGGCTTTCACATGATTTCTTTTATAGCTAATGTTATTTAAAAATTAACATTTCAATAGGAATTAATTTTATACACCCTTCTGACTATGCATTCTCTCCACAATAGGAAAACACATTTTAAAAAAAATTCAACCTCAGGTTAAAGAAGTTTGATATTGCAGTTTCTTAATTTTTTTTTTTTCGAGTAGAGGTTAATTGGGGCAAATGATGAAAAAAAAATGGAACCAGTCCTCAAAAATTGAAAAACTTGTAAAATATATTTTTTTTAATATACAACTGTACAGAATTATTATCATAATTATTACATGAATTCAATGGACCATTAATAGCATGCCATTTTAGGTATACATATGTGGATCAAATATATCTGTTTGTTTTACTCAACACTATATAAAATTAAGCAAATTTTAAGTTCTTCAAAAATGAAAATTACTATATAATATTTGTTAAAATCCTTGCTGTTCTCATGAATGGAACAAAGCAATTGATTCAAGAGTCAAAAATATCATTCAACACTCTAAACAATCATTTTCTTGTATTGTTGTGTGAGAATGTTTTAATCAATGGCTTAATTGACATTGTTTTTTTTTTTCATAAGTCAGCCTTAAACCAAACACTCCAATGTTCCATTCAGTTGCCAAAGTCAGTCTCATCCTGCACTGAGCCATGTGCAGTCTCTAAAGTGGAGCCAAGAACAATTTTGTTTCCTGGAAAACAAAGGCAAAGATTCTCTTGCTATGTCAAATGAACATCACAGATAAACATGCTTTTATATCTATTCCCAATCTCTCTTGCATTTCAGTTCTCTACTCTGTAACTATGTTACCAGCCAGTTCATTTGACACTCTTTTCTTCTTTACCACTACTATCCTAAGGACACTGAACCTAGTACTAAACAGTTACTGAACACTTACCGTGGACCAACCTGCTCGAAGCATTTCATATGTATTCATTCGTTCTCATTACAATCCTATGCAGCAGGCTCTACTACTTCCCCCACTTTTGAAGATGAGGAAGCTGAAGCTCAGAGAAGGTAAGTGACTTTGTGATTTACCCAAAGTCACACACCTAAGAAGGAGACCACAGATTTCAACACAGGAAGGCTGGTTTCCAATGCCCTGATTTTAGGCACCTGAATGCTGCTTCTCAACCCATGTATGATCCCATCAGTGGACTTTGACTTTGATCATCGCTTTGTATTTTACTTACTTAATCCAAGCTTGCCTTATTTGGAGTAAATTCCAAATCAAATCAATTGTAAGACTTTTTCCATAAAAATAAAAATAAATGAAAAAAAAATCTTAATAACCAAAAAAATAAATAAATAAAAAATTAAAAAAATTAAAAAAAAGACTTTTCCCATACTTAATAGTATTTTTTGTCTACATATGTTTAAATTGCTCTCTTCAAAAGTCATTCATATTCAATAACTCTTTGAAAGTCAATTATGTAATTTCAAAAATACTATCTAACTTTTAAAAATCTATGGCTCAATTAGCATCATCTATCAAAACGAATGATGCACATACACTTTGAACAATTCCTCAGCTATAATTTTATCTTACATATATTCTCCCATATGTCCTTAAAGACAAATGTATAAATATGCTCATTTCATCACTGTAAATGCAAAAGGTTGGAAACAATCTAAATGCCCCTGCATAGGGGAATGATTACGTATAAGTTATGTCCCATCCTTGCAATGGGATACTATATATGAGCTAGATTTATATATATTCTTATGGAACTAGGTTCAAGATAACATGAATTTTAAGAAAGTCACAGAAGGGATATTTAGGATATTTCAATTTATGTAAAACAAGATATTTATATTAATTATACCTATATGTAAATAGAAATTTTAAGTAAATGCCTCTGGAAGGAGTTTGTAGGAAAAGATATATTTCAGTGTCCACGCTTGTGCTCTGTAAATGTTTACTATGTTCATATATTATTTTTAAATTAAAACAAACTAATGATAGAGAAATGTAGACTCAATGTTTCTATGAGCAAAGCACTGCATCTGGAGCAAATATGCTTAATTCCCCGTCCTGCCACCAAGGAAACTGGCATTTGTTATGGAAAAGGACCATGTGTACACATGGTTTTCTTGCCAAGCAGGAATTTAGTGCTGTAAGTACACAGATTTCAAGTAAAAGGAAGGAAAGCACATCTCACTGGGGTGAATAGAGAAGGAATCAGAGTAAGCAGCATTAGAACTGGACCCTGAGGTGTTTTGCTGGGGCAGTATAGGGCTTAGAAGAGTAAATTCTGGACCCAAACTCCCTAGAATCCAATCTGGCTCCAGCAATGACATGCCACGTGATTCTGGGCAAGTTATTCAACTTCTCTGTCTTTAATTTCCTTATTAATAAGTTAGGGATAATAATAGTGCTTGTCTTATGGTGTGGTGATAAGGCTGAAATGAGTTCTTATACACGGAGCATATGGAGCAATACATGGAATACAAAGCACTATTCAAGTATTTGCTATTACTATTTATTTAAACAGGAAAAAAGTAAATTATTTTCAAAAGGAAATATGAGAATCAATTAAAATAGGAGGAAATTAAGCTCAAACTCTCTTTCAAACCTTATGCAAAAGTAATTGACAAGTGAATTAAAGATTTAAATATTAAAAAACAAAATGACAAAGGTATAATAGGAAACTTAGATGCAATAATCTAACTTAGTCATGAAAGACACTTTTCTAAATATGATCCTCAAAGTGAATACCTCAAAAAATTCATAGACTGAACATGCTAAAAAATAAAAAACGTCTTTAACACACACACATACACACAAACTGTTGCAATCAAAGTTCAAAGAAAAACAATGATGAAACACCTGACCTCGCTAAGGATCAAAGAAATGCAAATGAACAATGATCAATGCTCATTGATCCTGCAGATAAATGTTGCAAAACAGGCACTTATCTACAGTATTGACCAGAGTAGAAGTTGAAAAATATTTTCTGGAAAAAATTTTGGCACTATGTTTCCAAAACTACAAAATGCACATACCCTCTGGCCTAGCAACTCCACTGTTAGGAATTTATCCTAGGAAAATAATCAGATATGTTCAGAATGCATGCATGTATGCTAAGTCACTTCAGTAGTGTCTAACTCTGTGCGACCTTATAGACTGTAGCCTGCCAGGCTCCTCTGTCCATGGGATTTTCCAGGGAAGAATACTGGAGTGGGTTGCCATGCCCTCTTCCAGGGGATCTTCCCAACCCAGGTATTGAACCCTCGGTTTTCACATCTCCTGCACTGGCAGGCAGGTTCTTTACCACTAGCACCACCTGGGAAACCCATATTCAGAATCCAAGATAGCAATCTCAAGACACATTTTTATACCAGTGAAAAATTAGAAGCAACTTTAAATTTTCATCAATGGGAAATTGGTTCAATAACTTATGATACATCCAGATAAAAAATACTATAAAATTATTTATTAATATGGAAAATGACCAGATTCATTTTAGATGAAAAAGTCAAGTTCAGACTAGTATGATTAATAGGAGCTTTTTCATGTAGAAAATATTTTTGTGCATGGACACAGAAAAATGTCTGAAAAAACATGTACTGCTAAAATGCTAAGTGTATTAATTACTAGATAATAAGTTTCTTTATTTTTCTGGGCTCCATAATCACTGCAGATGGTGATTGCAGCCATGAAATTAAAACATGCTTACTCTTTGGAAGGAAAGTTATGACCAATCTAGACAGCATATTAAAAAGCAGAGACATTACTTTGTCAACAAAGGTCCGTCTAGTCAAGACTGTGGTTTTTCCAGTGGTCATGTATGGATTTGAGAGTTGGACTATAAAGAAAGCTAAGCGCCGAAGATTTGATGCTTTTGAACTGTGGTGTTGGAGAGGATTCTTGCGAGTCCCTTGGACTGCAAGGAGATCCAACCAGTCCATCCTAGAGGAGATCAGTCCTGGGTGTTCATTGGAAGGACTGATGTTGAAGCTGAAACTCCAGTACTTTGGTCACCTGATGCAAAGAGCTGACTCATTTGAAAAGACCCTGATGCTGGGAAAGATTGAGGGCAGGAGGAGAAGGGGACGATAGAGGATGAGATTGTTGGATGGTGTCACCAACTCGATGGACATGGGTTTAGGTAGACTCTGGGAGTTTGTGATGGACAGGGAGGCCTGGCGTGCTGCCATTCATGGGGTCGCAAAGAGTCGGACACGACTGACAGACTGAACTGTACTGAACTTAGTAAGTTTCCAGGTGATTTTCATTTTCTTCTTTAAAAATCTCCTCGTTACTATAAAGCAATTATCCTTCAATTAAAAAGTAAATAAATTTTTAAAAAATCTCTTCATTGGAAGTATTTTCTTACAATGACTAGGTATTACGTTTATAGCAATTTTTTAAACAATACTTTCCATTAGGGAAATCAAAATAGAAGTAGGTGTTGAAAGATGAATATGATATACCTCTTCTCTACTGCTAATTTTGGGTCTGTCAGCAATGTTTGTGTGTGTTTGATGGGCAAAGGAGTGAATACAGACTAGGGGGTAAATATTTTTATTATCAATGTAAATACATAAAAATGATGGCTTAACCAGTCAAAGCTGATTTAAATATACCAGTCCTGTGGGGTTTTTTTCCCCCCACTAAGGTTCAGCAGAAGAGGGTTTGTACAGAGTGAAGTAAGTCAGAAAGAAAAACACCAATACAGTATATTAATGCAAATATATGGAATTTAGAAGGATGGTAACAATGACCCTGTATGCAAGACAGCAAAAGAGACACAGATGTAAAGAACAGACTTTTGGACTCTGTGGGAGAAGGCAAGGGTGGGATGATTTGAGAGAATAGCATTGAAACATGTATATTACCATATGTGAAATAGATCGCCAGTCCAGGATCAATGCATGAGACAGGGCACTCAGGGTCGCTTCACTGGGATAACCCTAAGGGATGGGATGGGGAGGGAGGTGGGGGGGGTGTTCAGGATGGGGAACACATGTGCACGCATGGCTGATTCATGTCTATGTATGGCAAAAACCACTACAATAAAGTAATTAGCCTCCAATTAAAATAAATTAATTAATTTAAAAAAATAAAAAGTTTTAAAAAAAGAAATTCAAGAGAGAAGAGTTAGACAATCATATTTGCTATCTCTGAACAAATAAATTTAAGATGAGCTCCAAAAGAAAAAGAAGAGAGTTTATAATTTCCTTAATCATCAAGTTTTTTAAAGGTTTCTGACTAGAATAATGATATTTTTAAACAGCAGTATAAATAGGCTGGTGAACTACACCAGAGGAGGTAAATTTTTCCTTTAAAGTTAGCCTCTCCACTCAACAAGCCCTGACTTTGTGCCAAGCACAGAAGATCCTAAGTACATAAACATAGTCTCTCTCCTTATAAGGATGACTTTCTAGCAAAATGCAGATAGACAGATAAACATGTAACACATTTAACTCTGATAGATGCTAAAGTAAGAGTAACAAGCGTAGAGCTAAGTCTACCTGGGGAGTGAGAGAAAGCTTCATAATGGAGAAACTCTTGAGCTGGCATGGAAGAGAGAAAATATCTGTCTTCAGTGGGGAAAGAGCTCTTGAAATTAAAGATCTGGATTTAGATCAAACTCCACCAACCAGGTGCCTCGGTCCATGGGATTTTCCAGGCAAGAATACCCAACCAGGTTACCATTTCCTTCTCCAAGAGATCTTCTCCACCCAGGGATTGAAACCACATTTCCTGCCTTGACAGGCAGATTCTTTACCACTGCGCTACCAAGGAAGCCCATGTATGATATATATAGATGTAGACACGTGTGTGTATGTGTATAGGAGATGATAACAGTACCTAACTCAGGGATTGTTATGAGGATTGAATGGCTAATGCAAGCGAAGAGTTCAGAGCAGTACCCAGCACAGGGTAAGTGATCGGTGCTGTGCTGTGCTTAGTCGCTCAGTCCTGTCCGACTCTTTGCATCCCCATGAACTGTAGCCCACCAGGCTCCTCTGTCCATGGGGATTCTCCAGGCAAGAATACTCGGGTGGGTTGCCATGCCTCCTCCAGGGGATCTTCCCAACCCAGGGATTGAACCCAGGTCTCCTGCATTGCAGGCAGATTCTTTACCGTCTGAGCGACCAGAGAAGCAGTCAGTAAGTATGGTAAAGCAGTCATTGATGGAATTCAGGACACCCTACCCCCCAAAATGATACCTATTGAATATTTCAAGCTGAAGAAGTCCAAGAAAATGGCAGAAACAAGAATGTCCCTCTAAACTCCCCTGCCCTGTCCTTCTCTCCTGAAATAAAATCATAACACCTTCATGTCAGAGGTGCCCTCCCTACATCTTTTTCTCTTATTTAATCTGCTAGTGTCAGTTTAATTTTCAGATCCAGCCAAGGATCATAGGAGAGTTGAGGAAAATGTTTTCCTCCCCTTCTAATATTCTTCTACATAGTTTTCTTGTTTCCTGGTTTTTATTTTTTTTCAAATGAACCTAAAATAATTCTGTCCACAGAATTCTTAGGATTCCTATTCATATATGCATACGGTATGTATCTGGAAGAGATTACAACTTGTAACCATAGTTTCCTCTATAGAAGGAAGTAATTTGGAACTTCATACAACTGAATTTTAACTTATGCATATATTACTTTAAAAAAAATAAAAATCTCTTTTGAGTTTTCTTTTAAATAACATCTTAGTATTCTCATTCGAATTGCATTCATATATACTGTAGCCTGGTTTTGCATCTTTATTATAAGAATCTGAGTTCTATTGAGCTATTGAAAGGTGGCTGGTGTGTCTGGGGAGTGGAAAACTTCATGAGAGAAAAATATCTAGGCCTTGAAGGAACAATGGCTGTTTTTTTGATGAAGGGGAGTGGTGAGGGCACTCCAAAGTTCAGGAATGGTCTTGCCTGTACACAAAGATGTGAACAAGCATCGCATATGAACAGCAGAACCCCAGATGCTGGGGATGGGACTAGAAGGGAGAAATACTGGAATCTCTGTGAAGACAAGGACCATTCCCCTCACATTAAGCACTCTATCCCCAATTCCCAGGGCAGGGCCTGTAAGAGCTCCCACAAGTATTTACTGAATGAGTGAATGAATAAATGAATGGAAAGAATATCCAAAACAACTGCAAAATATTTTGAATAAGAAATAAAAATAGCTCTCTCAGTTTGGACTTGAGGCCTCTGTCACAACTATACTCCCCGAGATCATTGGTCAGGTCAAGAAGCATCCTAGCTTGATCCCATTCTTCATATTTATTGGAGTGGGGGAACTGGAGCAGTACTGTCTGTCACACACCTGGCATTGTTCAATCCCTATGTCAGTTGGGACAGAAAGAATAAGCCAGAACCCTGGAACAAACTAGGTCCTAATGATCACTACAAGTTCTACTCTGTGAATGTAGATTACAGCAAACTGAAGAAAGAAGATCCAGACTTCTAAATGAAATATTTCACTATAAAGCAGCTTAGAATGAAGGTCTTCCAGAAGCCATCTGCACAATTTTCCACTTAACCAAGAATTATTTCCCCTCTAAATGCATGAAATCATGTTGGTGTATTGTGTTGGGGTTTACACTGATGCATAAATAGTCTGAAGCTTGATGTGTGTCATTATTTAATGCTGGAACGCTACTCTGAACTTCATAACTTAGGATATGGGAAATAAACTATTGGAATTTAAGGGGAAAAAAAGAAATAAAAATAAATGATGATTTTGAGTATTTTAAAAACAAATTAATAATAACATGAGAAACAGAAAAAAGGTCACTGAGAAGTCTGTTTCAACACTAGTGACAAATGTGTGGTGAATACCCACTGAATTGAAAAATGCATTTAATGTGGGTCTGAGAGCATTAGGAAAACTTCTTTTTTGTGGGAGACACATCCCCACCAAGTTCATACTTGAAAACCAATACTCGAAAATGCATGACTAAAATGGTGTAACCACAATAATTGAGGGGGGCTGGGAAAGCAAAAGTAAGGGACTTTAACAATGGTCGAAGGTGAAAACCTGAATGGAGGTTTGTGGAGCAGCTACTTACGGTACCTCGTCACGGTTACCAGGATGGAGATAGGGGGTAAGTCAATGACACGAAGAGGCTGTTGAGTTTGGTGGCAGCAGCTCTGGCGTGGACTCAGGACACCTGGGCTCCAGTCCCAGCTCTCACATTCGCTCGGCAGCCCCTGTTCCCAGCTCTTCCATCTGTAAATGGTCCCCAAGTCCCCTGCCAGCTCTGACACTCTGTGGTTTCAAGTCATGAAGAGAAAGGAAAGAAGTTCTGCAGGCTGGAGATTTGAGGCTAGAACATCATCCATTGGCTGTTGCAGTCATTTTACGAAAGAGCTATCCATTTAGTCAACAAATGTTTATCTGTCTCATGCACTGTCCAACTGTAAAAAATTGTTGTAGCATAACCCCCGCTCTCAAGAAGCTTACAAGTCAGTAAAATAGAGGACAATAAATATGTAAAAATAAAAATTCAAGACAGAATGTGGCAAGCACCGTGTGTGCGTGTGTGTGTGTGTGTGTGTGTGTGTGTGTGTGTGTGTGTGCATTAGTCGCTCAGTTGTGTCTGACTTTTTGCAACCCTTTGGACTGTAGATTGCCAAGCTCCTCTGTCCATGGGATTCTCCAGGCAAGAATGATAGAGTGGATAACCATTCCCTTCTCCAGGGAATCCTCCTGACCCAGGGATGGAACCCAAGTCTCCTGCACTACAAGCAAATTGTTTAGTGTCTGAGGCAGCGCCATAGAAGAAATACAAACAAAATGTTACTGAGCACCTAAGAGCAGCTGGGTGAGACTCCCCAGCCAACGGAGAGCACAGTTTGAAGCTGAGAGCATGCAGAAAAATGGGCTGATGCAGCTGGCCCTGCCATCCTTTCTGAAGCCACGCCCACTCAGCTTACATAGGAACTCACAGCACTGGCTTGTGGAGCTAAATCTATTCCCAGAGTTACAGTTGCCTTCAATGTAAACAGTTCCCAACTAACAAACGGGTGAACTCCAGAAATGCATTTGTTAGTTAAGTGTTCAGTACTCAGATTGCACACATCATTCTTTATTGGTGATGAGGTCCTCAGATCAGCCCATAAAGGACAACTTAAGCCATATGGTAACTGAGATATAGTATTGAGACTATTTAGACATCATTTGGAATTTCCTGGTGGCTCAGGTGGTAAAGAATTTGCCTGTAATCCTGGAGAGCCAGGTTCAGTCTCCCAGAGAAGGGAATGGCTACCCACTCCAGTATTCTTGCCTGGAAACTTCCCTGGACAGAGGAGCCTGGAGGGCTATAGTCCATGGGGTCACAAAAGAGTTGGACATGACTGAACGACTAACACTTTCACTTTCAGACATCATTTAACCCCTTACATTCTGTGTTACCCAAAGTGCAATTCTGAATTTCAGAAGCAAGAATATATAATTTCAGAACACAACAGACTTCTCCAAAAGCAGATCTTGAGGAAATTGTTCCATTTATCTGTTGCTGGGTGACAAAGAACCTCACCCCCCAAATGGTGACTTGAACCAACAATCATTGTTATATCATGATTTTGTGGGCTTGAACAGATTTGAAAGAGAAACTTTCTCTACTTAGTGTTACTACTTGAAAACTTTTAATTAAAAATGAGATTTTTTAAAATTAAATGAGCCCTAATAATTGAGATGAGAGGGAAAAGCAGTATTTTTGAGGGTTTTGGGGTGATTCTTCTGTTTCTTCTGGTGGAGGAAGAAACGCTTCCACTTCTTCTAATGGAAGTCACTCAGTGGTTAGCTGGCAGATGGTGGATTTGGAGGAGACAAGATGGTTCATTCACACGTCTGGCTCCTTGGCAGGGCTGTCTGGAAGGCTGGACTCAGCCAGGACTGCCCACCAGAGCACCTACATGCTGCCTCTCCACAGGCAGTGGGACTTCTTACATGGAAGATCAGGCCTCCAAGAAGCACAAGAAGTCTTAGCCTGAGAAGTGACACAACACCATTTAGACACTTTTATACTCTCTCCTATTGGTTGAGGAGTCACAAATCTCCCCAGATTTAGGGGAGGGACTGTAGATGCTGCCTCTTAATGGAAAGTGGGCCAAATAATTTGAGGCCTTGTTTTAAAACTGCCAAAGGGATGGAATTCACTGGAGGATAGAGGCATATACACCACAGCACAGGAATGGGACTGGGAAAGAAAGGTCACAAAAACAAAGATTTGATCCAGGCTTGAAGAGTTCTTCCCATTTTGGGGATAGATGTTTCATTAATATTCATATCAAATCTTGAGTGTGCTAAGCCCCCACCCAGTTCATAAAGGAGCTCCCTTGTGAGGTCATTTGGGAGCCCTTAGGAGTTCCCAAGGAAGGTCTTGCACACACTTAAGAATCAGTCTGTGTCACCATTTGCACTGGTGTCCCTGAAACCACGTCATGCAATATTTTTGAGGGGCCTTAGAAAATGTTCAAAGGTGCAAAACTCCTTAGAAAGATACCACAGAAAAGTTCCACTGCAGTTTATCACTACATCTGCTGGCTACTGGCAGTCTAAACCGAAGAGTGCTGCTGGCCTCAGCCACTCCTAGCTCTCTGCATGGTCCTTGCTGAGAAGCAGATTACTGATGCTTATTGCATTGACTACTGATACTAGCCATCTTCACTATGCTGTAACATCTCTGTAATCTCTTGTGAAGTGAAGAAGATGCACTTTATTCTTTGTTGAAGATTATTTAGAGCAAGGGTCCCCAGCTCCCCAGGGCCACGAACCAGTACTAGTTTGTGGCCTGTTAGGAACTGGGTCACACAGCAGGAGGCGAGCAGCAGGCAAGAGAGCAAAGCTTCATCTATCACTTGCATTACTGCCTGAACCATCCTCACCTCCATCCCCATTCATAGAAAAATTGTCTTCCACAAAACTGGTCTCTGATGCCAAAAATGTTGGAGACCGCTGATTTAGAATCCTGCCATAGAGGGTTGCTTAAACTTCAAAACAGGAGAAATTTTTAACTCACACACAGAAATACAGGATGCTAGAAGACAGAAGGAGTTCAGAGGTCAAGGCCACAGTACATTTGAAGCAGGAACTTGCCCCCACCCCCTGTTCAGTCCTTTTGCTAAGTTTGGCTCAGCATACTAGAGTCCACCTTCCCATAATATGGCTTCTATCCTGTCCCCTGACACATTTCAAATGTGACAAATGATCTCACACCAGATAAGTTTGAATATGCCTATATTCAATTTTAAACACATTTTCAAGTTCTCCACCTATCATGTGGAAAGAGTATGATCTTAAGAAAGAGATAAGGCTTTGTTTCACATTTCAATGTAGCCAAGCCTCAATTTCAGCCCAGTGAGGATGGTTACTCTACCCCTAATTATTATCCTTCACTTATCTGGCTCCACATCTAGACTCCGAGCTGCAATCAGGGAGGATACTAAGCCAAGTCTGTAAGTCACCAGTTCAACCTTATATCCTAGAGCCCAGCATGCCCCTGGGCACATGGTGGGTATCCGTAAAATATTTGTTGAAAAACTGACAAAAGGGTATTCAAAACAAAGCCACAGGTCTATAAAGTAACCAGAGTCTCAGTTATGTACATAACTGTCAAAAATCTGTCTTCAATAATAATAATCACTTAATATTTCCCTAATAAAATGACAATGTAGCTTAATAAGCATGCAATAAAAGATGACACTATCAGCTGCAACTTCAAACATAACCTCATCAAAGTGTAGGATTTCAATATTCTGTTCATTTATGTATCATCTGTGAAACGTCACTGTTTCATACATATAATCAGAGCCCTTCCTGAAGAATTTTTTTAATTTGAAGTGAAGAAGATAGAGAAACTAAGGAAGAGCTTTTAAAAAGAGTTGTTCAAGGTCTCGAGGGGAAAGAAATTAGAGTGTGAGGAGGCATCTACGATTTTTTACTATAAATGAACAATGTGCAAATTTGATGCAAATTCTATGCCAACCAGAGCCTGCAATTCCCAATAAATAGCCTACGTTCCCAGGAAGCAGTAATTCTTTTCTGCAGGACTGTTGTAGCAAAATAACAAAGGAATATTAATCTCTGCCAAGATTATGATCAATATGATACTTTTTCAATGGGATGAGGGGAATGAGACAGTCCCTAAAACGAAGTCCATCAAGTGGACAAAAGAAAAAATGCACTACTTTTCCTAAGCGAAGTTGCTGGCTTGAGTTTGTGAACAGGACAGGCAGTTCACACCAGAGCCGAGGTGCCCTGGTACTGTTCATCGGGGGCCACATGCAGCGGACAACAAGCCTCCTCACATTTTGTGCCAGTGCTTCCTCACCCGGGCACAGAGATAGAGTGTGGCGATGACTACCCTGTCCCCGGCCTTCCTCTGGGCTTGTTAACAATGGTGCCACTTGGTACCAGCTCCCAGGCCCTGCAGCACTGAGAAGGGACCACCTCATTTCCCGTGGATGAGAAAATAGTCTGCAGATGTCCACAGGCAAGTCACCACCAACCTAGATTGGATTTTGACGTGATCTAGTGATCCCCCAAATCAGTCTTGCAAAGAATGCATGCTGCTTAGATAACAGCCATTCTCCAAAGGCCATGCTCGTTAGATGAGTCCAATATAAAGACTTTCCGTTTGCTGTTTGACCGGACTGGACCTGAAAGGAAAAGCCAGGAGACACACAAAAGCCTAAAATTATCTTAAGCCCCCAAGAGAAAATACAGTGATTAATACAAGGGATAATGTACCATATGTGCAATCATTTAAAAAATATCTGGATTGTGCATTCTTTTGAACATTTCCACATGAAACTGGGAATGTAGACAAAATTTTAGTATGCTGTGATTTGACAGAGAAAGAGAGGCTGTCTGCTCTGCAAGGCAGCTGGATTAGCAACCCAGACAGAGCTGATGTCAATTCTTTTTAGCCAGCTAGTCAATTCAGTTACACAGTAAGTCATTTAAATAAATGCTTGGTCTGTTTCTCTCCTTTTCAGTGAATTAACTGGTTGCTTGGAGGAAATGCTCAAAGGGGTTTGATATTTTTACACTGGTAGGTATAAGACAAGACACTTTGTTAACAACTTAGAAAAGGAAAGCGTGAAATCAAAACTGCCTAACATATACTTTACATGCTTCTGTTGGTAAAAATACACTACCACCACCACCGCTCTTCCAATAGAAAGGTTTAAAGACTTTCTCATTCTTTTATCTCAACTGTTC
The DNA here is from genome assembly GCF_019320065.1 of Cervus canadensis. Taxonomy (NCBI): domain Eukaryota; kingdom Metazoa; phylum Chordata; class Mammalia; order Artiodactyla; family Cervidae; genus Cervus; species Cervus canadensis. Next base: position 22,157,719 of record NC_057410.1, on the reverse strand, counting down.
AGTCCTGTGGCATTACAGAATAAAAGTGTCATGCTTATGATCAATGTCTTATCTTAATGAGTGGTAAGAAAGGGGATTCGTATAAAATATATTGTATTTGGGCAATGTTATCTTCCACAAATGGCAACCCATTCTCTTCCACAATTCAGTTCCTACCCTGCCCCATATAGTAGGAGCTTCCTTTGTGCCTCCTTTTGCTCTCATCGCTTCCCTTGTGGCTCAGCTGGTAAAGAATCCGTCTGCAATGCAGGAGACCTGAGTTCGATCCCTGGGTTGGGAAGATCCCCTTGAAAAGGGAAAAGCTACCCACTCCAGTATTCTGGCCTGGAGAAGTCCATGGACTGTATAGTCCATGGGGTCGCAAAGCGTCGGACACCACTGAGCGACTTTCACTTCCACTTTCGCTGTCATCATTGCTACCAAAGGGAAGAGAAGTGACCTACCCATTAGTTTGACTGGAATGCCTAGGAAGCAGGAACTGAGTGGGCAGGGTCCAACTCTGTCTTTTTGCCTTTTTCTCTCAATCTCTTAGGATGGACTGACCTTAAGACAAGCACATTCCCTGCTCTAAACAGGCAGGAAGTGGCTTGCCCCTTGGAGAGAGAGCCACAGCCTGTGATGGTTCAGCCCGGCCAGCAACGATGCAAGTGAACTCAGTTCAGGCACAAGGGATTTGGACCCCAGCTTGGCTACAGAGCTAGGCTGTGACTCTGATCAGGTTTGCTAGTCATTAGTTGAGATATTGATCTTCTGTCTTTCCCTTGATTCCAAACCCAGGAGGGAAGAAGAAAGGGATATTACTTATTGCCCCTCCTAGAAAATTCAATACATGTAAATTCTAATTATTATAGCTAATATTTTGATTCTTCACTTGAGTTTCTAATTCTAGCACCAGTTTAATGCTGAGTACAGAAATGAGAAAGTCTGGACTACCTAGCTACTAATATTGATGAGCTGGTAAATATTCATCAGCCAGCTTTCTGGGAAGAAAAAGCTCTGGTTTGTAGTGTTCGATCATGTCTGTCATGTAAATGCTGCTATCATGGCCAATTTCAAGCCGCCAATATCAGTGACATCACTGCCTCAACGCAGAGAAGATAGGCTCACGATGCTGAAACTAACCACTAGCTACAAAGCATGCCGAAGTCCTGTTATTTCCTGAAAGGTAAATTCCAAGGATTATTGTGCCACTTTTATAAACAAAATAACACTCTATCATCTATTGAAACTAATAGGTGACTACAATACTTATTATCCAGCTATCTATTAAAGAAAAGTCACCCACTTCAAAATGGAGTTCAAATAAAATATCATTAGTTGACTCCACCTTTTTGCCCACATCTTTTCTTTTTGCCTTCTCTTCTTTCCTCTACAAACCCAACTGTTTGTTCACAGTGGCAGCAGAAACAATCCTGTGAAGGACTATTCACAGTAGTTTGAGAGATATTGATGACAATGTTCACTAGAATTAAAAGTAAAGACATATGAAAAGGCATTCATATTTGTGGAATCCCCTAGTGAGGACCTCCTAAAGTTTGGACAGAGCGTGATGTATTGGAAATAATGGACTTGCAAGTAAGAGAGAGTGGGATGCGAATGCTAGCGCTGATGTTTACGGGCTCTGCCACCCTGGAAAGGTGAGTACAACGGGCCTGTAACACAGTCTCTTCCTTTATTGAGATAATATCCCTAGGAAAGATGGAAGAAAGATAATTTGGACAATTTGCTTGCAAGTATGTAATGATAGACCTCCAGGAAAACACACTATTCATGCTTGCAGAGAGAGAATTCTTATCTATGGAATGCTATAGGCAAGTGAACCTGATCTGTCTAGGACTGATTACTACAATAATCAAATCTGCACTTTCTACATTTATGGAATTTCATTTCCTAAAAAATATCATGTGATCTATATAACGACTGGAGTACAAAATGGAGACATTTCATGAAAGAAACAGCTCTCTTCTGCATAAGTGATGTGACTGTACACATCTCTTTGAGACCCTTTTTGTAAGCAGGGACAGAACTAGTTCCAATGCAGCAGTAAATGACCTGGGAGTTGTGTTATGGGTCCCAGACTTTACCGTTTCATCTGTGCCTTGAAGCTATTCATATCTATTGACTTAAATAGACTACCAGTTATTTCTCCAGCAAAGATGGGCTTATTCAGGATCAGCAGAGAATTGAAATTCAGGGTCTGCACCAATGGCAAGCCAAATGCAAGTCCCCACACGGAAGAGGAAGGAGACTGCTTTTATAAGGGAAAAGGGGACTTTGGAGGGCTACAGTAAACAAAGAGTCTATGGTTTTTTATTGGCTGAGTCTTTGCCAGGAAAAGGAGTCTTTCTTCTTCCTGTTAGGCTCTGCTATCAGCACAGGATATGAAAGCTCCCACTTTGGTCTCCTGACTCTAATTGAGGCTTCGTTCAGTTTATTAATTTTTTACATTTCCCTCTTTTGATCAAGATCTTTCTCTGAAAGTACCATTTTCAGTTTCACCACTTTCAGTTTCTTTTCCCCTCTCAGTACCAGGAAGGACCTTTCCTGGGTGTAGTGTCTCATTTTGAAGGAAAATGCAGATTTAAAACCTATTGAGGTCACATATGAATAACAAGAAGAGGTAGGAGTGCGATCCCTCAGTCACTTTTAATCTAAAGTTAATATGTTGTCAAGATTATGATGATGTTATGTCTTTATCAAAGGTTTATCTACAAACTTCCAACAAGCCAGGTCTGGATATCTTGGGAAAACTGTCTCATCAGATGTCATCTGCTTCAATTGTGGGAAATCTTTACTTTCATGCCACCAGATGATGAAATGTTAAGTCAGAGTTTGATGTTTTCTGTAGATGTATCAGGTGTATCCAAGAATCTATTCCCTGGAGTTTGGCAGTGTGACAGTTGTTTAGCTACACCTGATGAGAGCCTTTTCTGCAAGGTTAAAGAGAATCTTTCTGGAAGTGTCTTTCCTAGTAGACAAAGCCTCCAGATTACAAAGATGTGATGCATAAGGTCTTCATCTCCCAGAAGTACACTGTGAAAATTGCTCTATCAGAACATAATTACTTTGGATAGAAAAAATTAGGCCATTGAAATATTGTATTATCATTCCTTTTATCACTTGTGGGTCAAAAAAGGCGGAAGTGCATTGGGTGTCCTGTGACTACTCAAAAGGTTAAGAGTTTATGAATTCCAAAATCCTAATCCTAAAATGATGCAGTGAAAATGCTGCACGCAATATGCCAGCAAATTTGGAAAACTCAGCAGTACCCACAGGATTGGAAAAGGTCAGTGTTCATTCCAATCCCAAAGAAAGGCTATGCCAAAGAATGTTCAAATGACCGCACAATTGCACTCATCTCACATGCTAGAAAAGTACTGCTCAAAATTCTCCAAGCCAGGCTTCAATGGCATGTAAACTGAGAACTTCCAGATGTTCATGCTGGATTTAGAAAAGGCAGAGGAACCAGAGATCAAATTGCCAACATCCATTGGATCATCAAAAAAGCAAGAGAGTTCCAGAGAAATATCTAAAGAAAATTCTGCTTTATTGACTACACCAAAACCTTTGACTGTGTGGATCACAATAAACTGTGGAAAATTCTTCAAGAGATGGGAATACCAGACCACCTTACCTGTCTACTGAGAAATCAGTATGCAGGTCAAGAAGCAACAGTTAGAACCAGATATGGAACAACAGACTGGCTCTAAACTGGGAAAGGAGTACATCAAGGATGTATATTGTCACCCTGCTTACCCTGCAGAGTATATCATGAGAAATGCTGGGCTGGATGAAGCACAAGCTGGAATCAAGATTGCCAGGAGAAATATCAATAACCTCAGATATGCAAATGACACCACCATTATGGCAGAAAGCAAAGAAAAGAACTAAAGAGCCTCTTGATGAAAGTGAAGGAGGAGAGGGAAAAAGTTGGCTTAAAACTCAACATTCAAAAAACTAAGATCTTGGCATTGGGTGCCATCACTTCATGGCAAATAAATAGGGAAACAGTGGAAACAGTGACAGACTTTATTTTGAGGGGCTCCAAAATCACTGCAGATGGTGACTGCAGCCATGAAATTAAAAGATGCTTACTCCTTGGAAGAAAAGTAATGACCAACTTAAGCAGCATAATAAAAAGCAGAGACATTACTTTTCCAACAAAGGTCTGTCTAGGCAAGGCTATGGTTTTTCCAATAATCATGTATGGATGTGAGAGTTGGACTATAAAGAAAGCTGAGTGCCAAAGAATTGATGCTTTTGTACTGTGATGTTGGAGAAGACTCTTGCGAGTCCCCTGGACTGTAAGGAGATCCAACCAGTCAATCCTAAAGGAAATCAGTCCTGAATATCCATTTGAAGGACTGATGTTGAAGCTGAAGCTCCACTACTTTGGCCACCTGATGCGAAGAACCAACTCATCAGAAAAGACCCTGATACTGGGAAAGATTGAAGGCAGGAGGAGAAGGGGACGACAGAGGATGAGATGGTTGGATGGCATCACCGACTCGATGGACATGAGTTTGAGCAAGCTCTGGGAGTTGGTGATGGACAGGGCAGCCTGGTGGACTGCAGTCCATGGGGTCAGAAAGTGTCGGAGACAACTGAACTACTGAACTGACATATGAATTCCAAAAGGGGTGGGTTGAGAGTTAGAAGAACCAACAGCAATGCTTTTGGCCAAGGTATGTAGAGAACCTCTACAAATTTTGCCAAGTTAGTCTTAATAATGTTGTTGTTATTGTGCTCAATCACTTAGTCATGCCCAACTCTTTATGGCCCCATGGCCTGTAGCTGGCTAGACTCCTCTGCATGGCATTTTCCAGTCAAGAATGCTGGAGTGGGGTGCCATTTCCTCCTCTGGGGATCTTCCCCACCCAGAGATTGAACCTGCATCTCTTGAAATCGCCTGCATTGGCAGGCTGATTCTTTACTGCTAGCACCACCTGGGAAGCCCAATAATGTTGTTAATGTGTTCAACTAAATCAGAGGGCTGGAGTGGTAAGTGCAGTGAAAGTGTTGTAAAACCAACCAAACGGCTCAGGTTTGTAAAAGTACCTGATCAGTAAGATGGGTTTCTTGATCATCTTTAAAGTTCAAGAGCCATTCCCCAAGTAATAATAATATTTTCCAGAAGGATTTTCACCACAGAAGAGGCCAGTCTGCAAGGGAAGGCTTCAGTCCAGTTTGAAAACCTACAGGATGTGACAAAAACATATTTATATCTATTAGATGGAGAAAGTTGTATGAAATCCATTTGCCAGACTTCAAATGGTCCATTAGTTAGTTTAAAATGTCTGGGAGCAGTACAAACAGACTTCCCCAGGCTGCACTTCAGACAACTGGACAAGTGAGGTAGGCACTTTTTGCAATCTTGTTAATGTTTCCCCATCAATAATGATTCATGAAGTCTATGGTTTTGTCAGTAAAAGCAAAAGAAAGCAAAGTCGCGAAGTCGTGTCCGACTCTTTGCGACCCCATGGACTGTAGCCTACCAGGCTCCTCCATCCATGGGATTTTCCAGGCAAGAGTACTGGAGTGGGTTGCCATTTCCTTCTCCAGGGGGTCTTCCCGACCCAGGGATTGAACCTGGGTCTCCCTCGTTATAGGCAGACGCTTTTACCATCTGAGCTACCGGGGAAGTGGTTTAATGCATGTACAGTGGTGAGGGGTGAGAATTTTAGAGTTTCCAATAGTTTTAGGTTGTTATTTGGTCAAAACCAGAGACTTCTTTTTATCAAACCAACAATTGTTAAATTTCAAATCTTGTTTTTCCTTTTCTGAGGTCAATTATTAGTCTTCTCTGCACAGGTTTTCTAAGTTATCATTTGGGGAAATATCCTTTGGACTGACAGAGATCTAGCTGCTCTTGGTTTCTTTAAGGGCAGAATCCTTGTAAATATGTCAGCAAGGTGATTTCCCTAAACTTCTAGAGACTCAAGTTTAGAAGCCCCAGAATCTTAATTGTTTTTACTGAAGTGTAGTTGATTTACAATGTTGTTATAGTTTCTGATGATTCAGATATATCTCTATATATACATTTTTTCATATTATTTTCCATTATAGTTTATTAGAAAATATTTAATGTAGTTCCTTGTGAAGCTCCAGAATCCTGATAATAGTTAAAGCATGTAAAGCTATTGCATCCAGTAATTCCTAAACATAGAGGCCGTTTTTAATTTTATTTATGCTGAAAATAAGAAACCCATGCTGCTTCCACGGTATTCTCAAATCATGAGTGACTCCAAAAGCCTATCTGCTATCAGTATAAATGTTGGTAGTTTTGCCTTTGGCTAAGGACAAGCTGTATATAATTCAGCCTGTTGGGCCAACTAGCCATAGGTAAAGATACCACCTCAACAACTTCAAAAGGAATTGCAATAGCATACCCAACACAATATTTGCAACTATTGCCTTTTAAATTAGAACAGTCAGCATTAAGCAGTTGTAAGGGACTTCATCAATGACGGAGGGGAGAGTAGCTGAGTTAAGGTTATTACATAGAAGACTTATGTGAAAAGAAGTTAATGAAAGGAATTCATAGGAGGTGGGAGTTGCTGGCTGAGAAATGTTGAATGTGGTGAGAATTCAGGATGGCTTCTTCTGCATGAGGCACAAAAATGGTTAGAGGAGATCCCACAGTAATTTTCTCAGTGCCCTTAACCAAAAGGACAGTAGCCCTAGTGGCCCTAAGGCAAGGGGTATCCCCATAGCACAGGCTCCAGTTGTTGGATGTAGTATTCTGTGGGTCAGTGGTGGTCCCTGTATCCTGAGGTGAGTACCCCAAGGACATTCCCTTCCTTTTTATATACGAAAAGGGAATCAGATAATTGGATTAACTACACTAAAGCTTTTGACTGCATGGATCATAACAAACTGGGGGAAATTCTTAAAGAGATGGGAATACCAGACCACCTTACTTGCCTCCTGAGAAATCTGTATGCAGGTAAAGAAGCAATAGCTAAAACCAGACGTGGATCAAGGGACCGTTTCTAAATTGGAAAAGGAGACATCAAGGCTGTATATTGTCACCCCGCTTATTTAACTTATATATAGAGTACATCATGCAAAATGCCAGGCTGGATGAAGCACAAGCTGGAATCAAGATTGCCGGGAGAAATATCAATAACCTCAGATATACAGATGACACCACCCTTATGGCAAAAGCTAAGAAGAACTAAAACACCTCTTGATGAAGATGAAAGAGGAGAGCGAAAAAGCTGGCTTAAAACTCAACATTCAAAAAACTAAGATCATGGCGTTGGGTCCCATCACTTCATGGCAAATACATGGGGAAACAATGGAAATAGTGACACACTTTATTTTCTTAGGCTCAAAAATCACTGTGGGTGGTGACTGCAGCCATGAAATTAAAAGATACTTGCTACTTGGAAGAAAAGACATGACTAACCTAGACAGCATATTAAAAAGCAGACACTACTTTGCTGACAAAGTTCCCTCTAGTCAAAGCTATGGTTTTTCTGGTAGTCATGTATGGGTGTGAGTTTTGGACCATAAAGAAGACAGAGCACCAAAGAATTGATGCTTTAAAACTGTGGTGCTGGAGAAGACTCTTGAGAGTCCCTTGGACTGCAAGGAGATCAAACCAGTCAATCCTAAAGGAAATCAACACTGAATATTCATTGGAAGGATGATGCTGTAGCTGAAGCTCCAGTACTTTGTCCACCTGATATGAAGAGTTGACTCATTTGAAAAGACCCTGATGCTGGGAAAGATTGAAGGTAGGAGGAGGAGTAGGGGGCAACAGAGGATGAGGTGGTTTGATGGCATCACCAACTCAATGGACATGAGTTTGAGCAAACTCCAGGAGATGGTAAAGGGCAGGGAAGCCTGGCATGTTGCAGTTCATGGGGTTGTAGAGTTGGACACGACTGAGTGACTGAACAATAATGAAAGGCAGATGGGTTCATCCAAGTCTCCTTTAAGGCCCTAAAAACTGTCATCTGGTTCTTCCCAAAAAATTGGATCAGGTTTTTTATTGTTCAGTAAAATCTACAGATTTGGCCATAGGATAGAAATTTGGAATCCAATTTTGGAAATAACCACCTAGTCTGAGAATACCTTGTGAAGGACAGTTAGTTTTGATTGGGGGAAACAGGGCACTGGAAAGCCTATCTGGATGTAGGCATAGCCCTTATTCTCGTATCAGATGCCCAAATACCAAACCGGGGTTTAGGAAAACTGCAATTTTTCTTTGGTTATCTTATATCCCCTTAAGGCTGAAGGCTTTAGTAAGTGGATGCTGTCTTCCATGAGGAGTCTTGAAGATGAGAGCAGAGAAGAAAATCATCCACTTAATGGCAACTAAGTAGAATCTCTATGAACGTTTGTATCATCAAGATCAGCTGTCAGGATTTGTGAGAAGTGAGGACTGTCAGGAAAACCCTTGTTTTTCTTCCTAAGTGAAGACAGATTGGTACTGTCTAGCATCAACCAAAATACTGAAGATGCATTGCATTAATCAGTCAGAGTGAAGAATCTGCTTCTATTGGGAATGGATGTTAGTAACATATGAGGGTTAGGAACAACAGGTTCTGAAGGGATAACAATGTTGTTTACTGCTCAGATGTCCTGGTCAAACCTGCACTCTTGGCCTTTAGGTTTTCTCACCAGCAAAATGGGAAGGTTAGAGGGCCTAAAACAAGGGATAATGAGGCTTGGAGCCCTGAAATCTTCTATTATGAGCATTTTGCCTTGAAGGGATTCTTTCTTATAGGATATTGAATAAATATGGGAAGGGGTTTTAAAGGGTTTATTTGGATCTTGATAGGAGTTACTCTTTGAATTTACACAATATCTGTTGGAAATTTTGCACATAAGGAAGATGGTAGCTAATTTTGCCCATAAGGAGGATGGTACTTCAATCATTTCCTGAGCCTTGCCTCTACCTCCAAATTTCATCATCTTTTATCCATCCCTTTACCCCCCAATCTTAGAGCTAGACATACTTGAGCTAGACAAACTGACGCCAAAAATGAGATACATCAGCAACATAAGATACATCAGATAACTTAAATGCATTGCAAATGGGATATTCCAAACCTTAATATACATGTTGCTTAACATGCAAATTTCAAACTCCAAGGCCAGAAGGGATGTTTATTAAACTGAGACAACTGTTTAGCATTTCCAAAATTACAGCATGAAGTGGCATCCCAAGTTCCTAGTTTATCTCACAATTCTTTTTTTTTTTTTTTTTTTAATCTCGCATTTCTTGACTGAAAATCTCCTCTAACTCAATTCCAACAGGGTGATTCTGTTTCATGGTTCCAAACACATCACATCACTCCTTAGTTCAAACTCACTTAGAGGTTCTTTTCCTGATCTCATTGAGAGAGTCATTTCCTAGGCAGGTTGATAAGAAGTCTGGGAGTCCCCAAGGAGAGAGGGGTCTGGAATTCTCAAGAAGAAAGAAAGCACAAACTTTTTTTTCTTTCCTCTACATTCCTTAGGATTATATAACAATAATGTATCCTGCCTGAGGATAGTCTCTGAATTAAACCTTCTGGCTAATTCTGTTATCTTAAAATGTAAATTATGGGAGTAGGTCTGGTGAGGTCTTTACAACCTCCAGACATTCTTTGGATTCATTGGAGTGTATATAACTCCATTGCTAACACTAGCAAGTAGGTTTTCTGCCCCCTTCTGATGTCTAATGTCAGAAGCTTTCTCTATCCCTTTTATACTTTAATAAACTCTATTGCACAAAAGCTCTGAGCGATCAAGCCTCGTCTCTGGCCCCTGATTGAATTCTCCTCTGGAGGCCAAGAATTCTGGCGTCTTTTTGTGGGTTCAGCAACAACCTTTCATCTTGGGTGCTTGACCGGGATTCTTCAGGACAAGGTAAGGATGCTTGGAGCTCTAGTTCTTTGTTCTCCTAGCGAACACGTTTTCTGCTGTACTTTACTAACTCTATGGTGTGCTTGCATGAATGAATGAAACGCACTGTGCAAAGCAAGTGAGGAGCCCTTCTCTGCGGTTCTGCGGTGACCTCATATGGCTTATGGCAGAAACCTGTCGGGGGTTTATACCCACCTGCCAATGCCAAGAGGCACCCAACGTCTCCTTCGGGGACCGACCAGAAATGGCCAAAGCATGTGGACTGAACTCTCCTTTCTCAGTCAAATTTTTCAGTCTCTTTGACCATTCCATAACTGCTTGGAAATTAGAAGTACGAACCTAACTTTTCGGATCATAGACTTTCAAGGGACTTGTGATCTGTGCTGTTACTGAGTACTATGACTTAGGTCCCAAATTTGGATTGGTAGTCAGGAAGCACCTAGCCTCGCTAGGAATCGAAAGTTCAGAAGCTGGATGGAGCTCTAGCTACAAGAGCATCTCTGAGGTTAAAGGTTACTCAGATTGGAACTACAGTGGGTCCCCCCTCCCCCCACCTTTGGTAATGCTGGCTCTTACTGGATAAGAGGAGGCTCTTATACTGGGGTGGTGGCACTTGGAAGAAACATCTCCGTTTCATGTTCATATCGGTCTTATTGTGGTCGGGAATATACTCAGGGTCATGCACAGGCACTCAGGTGATGAATGTTTCCCCCAGTGGTTTAGCCTGGGAGGCATTCCGGAAGGTTACTCTGATCACACCCCGGGTGGCATCAGAGGCAAGCAAGGTTTTAATGGTGAGGAGCTGGACATCAATCAGGGATGCCATCAGGTCTCCCCTGGTGCATCTCCACCCCATCTCGGTGGTAGAGCCAGGAGGGACGAGTAGGTCACCTGCGTCGGTAAGGGACAGACTAAGTCCGACCAAGGAAGGAAAACTTTGGTGTCAAGTCTGTCTACACCCCCATCTAGAGCAGGGAGGGACGCCTCCGGTAGAAAGAGGGCACTGGTTGCTTTTTTCTCCCTTACTGGTGGGAGCTAACAACTCCAGCCTCACTCCTTTGAACTTTATCCTGAAAAACTGGGATAGATTTGATCCCCAGGGCTTGAAGAAGACACACCTGGTCTTCCTATGTGATACTGCAAGGCCATGGTATCCACTGGAGGATGGTGAACGGTGGCCGGTTGGAGGGTCTCTTAAGTATAATACTGTTTTATAACTAGACCAGTTCTGTAGAAAACAAAGGAAATGGGTAGAAGTAGCATATGTGTTGCCCTTTTTCTCTCTGCGAAATATGCCAGACTTGTGTCCTAAGGGTATAGATTTGGGTGTGACTCCTTCAGCTCCCTCCTGTCCTCCTACTTTGCTAGATGAGATGGAGGACAGGAGACAAAGAGATAAAGAAAAGCAGGTTTCTCCAATCTATCCCTGGGACCATATGTGCAGAGCAGCCAGAGAGACTGAGGAACAGCCACACAAGCTGGTCCCTCTTCATGAATCACCCACCGGGAGAAATAATCAGTCTATGAGAGTTAATAAGCCTTTTTCTTATCAAGAAATGCAAAGAATCAAGGAGGATCTGGGAGACTATTTAGAGGGCCCAAAAAAATATCTTAGAGCTTTTAAAGGTGTTGCTCTGCTTTATGACCTTACTTGGAAGGATGTGATGTATATCTTGGGACAAACTCTGACTCCCGACTCAAAAACTCGAGTTTTGGGAAAAGCTGCTGCTTATGGAGATGTATGGTTTGATAATGAGTCAATAGGAAAGAGGGAGGATGAGATAAGCGCCCTCCCCACTGGGAATCAGGCGGTCCCAGTTACAGAACCAGACTGGGACTACAACACAGCTAAAGGAAAATGGGATCAGAGTCATTTTGTCAGATGTATTCTTGGAGGACTCAGGCAGGCAAGCGTGCGTTAAGCCTTTAAACTATGCCAAATTGGCAAACATAGAACAGGAGGAGAAGGAAGCTCCTGGTAAATTCCTAGATAGACTGAGAGAAGCCCTTCACAGATTCACTGAGATTGATCCTGAAAGCGAAAAGGGAAAAGTGATCTTAAAGGATAGATTTCTCACTCAGCTGGCTCCAGACATCCGCCATTAGCTATTAAAATGGGCGTTATGGACCAAATCTGTCTTTAGGTAATCTGTTTCAACTGGCTCAGACAGTCTATTATGGTAGGGAATACGAGGAAAAGAAAGAAAGGCAGAAAAGGGCAAAGGAACAGGTGGAAGCCCTCGCAATGGCTATGAGAACCATTCTTAAACAGCCTGAGAGAAATGCCCAGAGGGACCCAGGTGAACAGGGATGGGCTTGCTATTACTGTGAGGGGCACCTCAAGCGGGATTGCCCTCAGTCATCTAAGCTGCCCCGGCTCCATGTCCAGTCTGCAGAGGACCACACTGGAAGAGAGGCTGCCCCCAGAGGCATAGGTTTCAGGGGTCAGACTCTCAAGACAATCAGGACTGAAGGTGCCCAGGGGTCCCCACACAAGCTCCCGTCCTAATTACACCTGAGGAATCCCGGGTATTAATAACTGTGGAGGGCCAATCCGTCGATATCCTTTTAGATACTGGGGCAACTTACTCTGTGCTTACTGAAGCCCCTGACCCACTTTCTTTCCAATCCGCTTCCATAATGGGACTGTCTGGACGACCCAAAAGAAGGCCCTGATAATCTATGTGAGCCTACTTCTGCTGACTCCAGAAATCCTGAGTCTGCTGTTTGATCCTCAAGACAATGTCTTCCTGTCCTGGGCTCACTCCTACGCTGCATTTCATAATCGGTCTAACTGCTGGGTCTGCAGAGCACTCCCCTCTTCATCAGTGGAAGGCTTGCCACAGTGGACATCTCCACTTCAAGGAAAATACTTTCTCCAAGTCTGCAAATACCTTCAACAACAATCATATGTGATGCCTCTTCTTACATCTAACAACCTTAAGATGGACTGATGTAACTATGGACATAATGTGAATTTTCATTTTGATTTTAACTTTGTTTAATGACTATTTTGCCTTATGTCTGTAACTGTATAATGGGGTTTTCTAACCGTCTAAAAGCTTTTAATTTACAAATGGTTGTCTAAACTCCTATGAGTGCCACAGCCTCCTCCAACTATTACTTGGGGCCCCTAGACCAGAGACTCTCAATATGAGGGTTAGGAGAATATGTTGCCTCAACAATTTAGAGACTACGCCCCTAAACAGCAGGAAGTAGTTATGGTATGCAAATGACACCCCTTTCCCTTGGCAACATAGTTCTCCTAAAAGAAAAGGTGGGAATGAGAGTCATTTCCTAGGCAGGTTGATAAGAAGTCTGGGAGTCCCCAAGGAGAGAGGGGTCTGGAATTCTCAAGAAGAAAGAAAGCACAAACTTTCTTTTCTTTCCTCTACATTCCTTAGGATTATATAACAATAATGTATCCTGCCTGAGGACAATCTCTGAATTAAACCTTCTGGCTAATTCTGTTATCTTAAAATGTAAATTATGGGAGTAGGTCTGGTGAGGTCTTTACAACCTCCAGACATTCTTTGGATTCATTGGAGAGTATATAACTCCATTGCTAACACTAGCAAGCGGGTACTCTTTCTGCCCCCTTCTGATGTCTAATGTCAGAAGCTTTCTCTATCCCTTTTATACTTTAATAAACTCTATTGCACAAAAGTTCTGAGTGATCAAGCCTCATCTCTGGCCCTGGATTGAACTCTTCTCCAGAGGCCAAGAATCCCTGCGTCTTTTCGTGGGTTCAGCAACAACCTTTCACCATCCCACCCTCCTTCAGTTGGCAGAACATACTTTGCCAATGCCCCCACCTATATCACTGGGGTGGGGAGTAGTTAGGGCCAAAGAAAATAATGTATTCTGTCTTTTCTTCCATTTCTTTATAGAGATCACAGAATTCTCTGCCCAGGAATCTGTTGAAGCCCTGAAAGTAGAGAAATATATTTACTTTTCTGTGTATGTAGGAATGGCAGGGAGAGATTAGGGCAATCTTTATTTTTTTTTTTAATTTTTATTGGAGTATTGTATAGTTGATTTACAATGTTGTGTTAGTGGCAGGTGTTCAGAAAAATGAATATATATATATTCATTTTGAATGAATTAAAGTGAATTGATTCAAATTAAATTTAATTCATTTGATTCAAAATGAATATATATATATATGTATATTTGTATATATATATATATACACAAACACACATATATGCACTCTTTTATAAAAGTTCTTTTCCCATATAGGCCATTACAGATTTTTGAGTAGAGTTCCCTGTGCAATACAGCAGCTTTTTGTTAGTTATCAATTTTATATATAGTAGTATGTACGTCACTCTCAACCTCCCAATTTACCCCTCCCCCATTATCCCCTGGTAACCGTAAGCTTGTTTTCTACATTTGTAACTCTACTTCTGTTTTTTAATTGAAATTTTTATTGCAAAGTTTGTGATTACACATGCAGTTGTGAGAAATAATATAGAGACATCTTTGGTTGTACAGTTTCTACCAATGATAACACTTCTTAGAACTATAAAGTAGGGACCTCCCAGTGGTCCAGTGGTTGGGAATCCACCGCCCAGTGCAGAGAACACAGGTGTAATCCCTGGTTAGGGAACCAAGGTCCCGCATGCACTACAGCTGGAGAGCCCACGCACCACAACTATTGAGCCTCGTGCTCAAGAGCCTGTGCGCCACAACCAAGACCCATCGATGCCCAAAAAACACATGAGTAAATGTTTTAAAAACTGTAACATATCCCAACTAGTACACTGACATTGATACCACTCAGCTTTCTTATTCAGATTAGATTCCTCCAGCTTTATTCAAACTCATGTGTGTGTGTGTGTTAATGTCTATGCAATCACTTGTATGGGTTTATGTACTCACCATCAAGAAACTCTCATGTTGTCTTTTTATAATCACAGCTATCTCTTCTCCCTCAGACTGCAGTCCCCATGACCTAGAAATCACTGATCTGTTCTCCATTTGTAAATGTTTACTTTCATAAATGTTATCTAAATGGACGGTATAGCACGTAACTTTTTTACTTGACTTTTTTGGCTCACTCAGCATGATTCCCTGGAGATTCATCCAAATTGTTGCATGCATCAAAAGTTCAATCCTTTTTATTGCTTAGTAGTATTCCATGGTATGTATATGCCACTATTTGTTTAACCAGACATCTATTGAATGGCTTCTGGATTGACTGCAATTGTCAACTATTACAAATAAAATTGCTATGAACATTTGTGTGCAGATTTTTGTGTGAACATAAGTTTTCATTTTTCTGGGGTAAATGCCCAAGAGTGCAAGTGCTAGGTTGAATGGTAATTGCATGTCTAGTTTTCTCAGAAACTTCCAAACCGCTTTCCAGAGTGACTGTATCATTTGCATTCCCACTATCACAATGTATGTGTGATTCACATTTTTACTCAGACTTTCTTTTGGTCTTTCTTTCATCAAGATGTGCTATCAGAAGGTAGATAGCTCTGATATCTCACTGATGGTCCTCACTGATGAAGGTTTCTGATCAAACTCCATAAGCAAGAGGATGAACAAAAGGAAACTGCTACTCATCTGCATAATATAATAGTAATGTGTGCTCAGTCACTCAGTCATATCCAACTCTTTGTGACCCCATGGACTATAGCCTGCCAGGCTCCTCCACTCATGAGATTTTTCTGACAAGAATACTGGAGTGGGTTGCCATATCCCCTTCCACGGGATCCTCCTGACCCAAGGACCTAACCCAAATCTCCTGCATCTCCTGCACTGGCTGGCAGATTTTTTTTTTTTTAACCACTGAGTCACCTGGGAAGATAATATAACAGTAGTAGTTGACATTTATTGAGTGCTTACTCTATGCCAGGCACTGTGCTAAAGGCTTCCTATGTACAAATCCACTTATTACTCACAACAGCTACATGGATAGGTTCTATTGTCATCCTCAATTTGGAAGCTGAGGCTTAGATATAAAAATACTTGGTTTGTGGTTTTACAGCCTGTTAACTGGTAGAGCTAGGGTTTGACATAAGGGGCTGTGCTCTCAGCTACCACAATATACTGCCTTCAGTATAATAATGAAAGAAACATATTTGTGTTCCCAGAAGCAGCTATATAGGTTACATCGTAGTTAAGACAATGTTTCTTTTTAAATATAAATTTAGATTTTACCACCTGCGGAAATTAAAGTATATCCTTGGGATATGTGTGTGAGTGTGTGGGTGTGAGATTCAATTAGATATGCACTGATTTTCCCTCAAAAGCTGCACACATCCTCAGCTGATGTCTAGTCTTATCCTCTCCCTTCTTCATATACTTCAGGCAATAGGAGAATTAATAAATACAGCACCCTGGTGTTCATCTGCAACTTAGAAGAGACAACTTAGTTCATATGAGAAGGGAATCAAGAATAATTTATCCATTGTATTCAAAGTAAATCAAAGTTCCTGGCAAATGTTTTCCCTGCTAAGCATGAACAACAGGAAAATAAGTACAATGATCAAGCAAATATACTAGAGCAAAATAAAAAACAAACAGTTAAAAGAAGGGCATTAAGAACAAGCATATACAAGACCAGTCTGAAAGAATACATGATTTAAAAATTAGAAAAAAATTTCCTGCCAATGTTTACACTATAGAAAAACAAAATAAGATCTTAAAGATAAAATGATAAAGCAACAGAGGTGAAAAGAAAAACAGTTGAAACCATGACATGAAGACAAAAACAACACCATGAGAAAACTAATAAAATGAGAAAGACCAAAGATCAAATAAACTGAAAATGGAATTAAAATACTGAGAGAGAGGAGAGGCTTGGTACAGTCATTGCACACTCAGAAAAAAGGATAAAGGATTTGAAAATTAGAAAATAACAGATGTAAAAGAGATAATGATGATATTATACAAGGATAATTGGTGTCTCTGGAGTAGAGAGACAAAAAAATGAAACAAAAAAAAGTATTTTAAAAAGAAAATTTCCCTAAAATTAATAAAGAAATAATTTTGGACGTAAGGTAGGCAGTTTGTGTTCCAGGGAAAACTGATATAGAATAATACATAGCCTGGTTGAATTAATTAGCTTTGTGGATTAAAAGGAAGAGTTAGAGGAATCAAGGTAGAAAAAACAAGTCACTTACCTGGGAGAACAAAGCTGGGCTGGCTTAGACTCTCCACAGCATCAGTGCCAGAAGAGAACGGGGCTTTGTATACAAAGTTCTGAGGGAAAAAAGTGTGACTTAAGAGTATTACTCAGCCATTAAAAAGAATTCATTTGAATCAGTTCTAATGAGATGGATAAAACTGGAGCCCATTATACAGAGTGAAGTAAGCCAGAAAGATAAACACCAATACAGTATACTAATGCATATATATGGAATTTAGAAAGATGGTAACGATAACCCTATATGCAAGACAGAAAAAGAGACACAGATGTATAGAACAGACTTTTGGACTCTATGGAGGAAGGCGAGGGTGGGATGACTGAGAGAACAGCATCAAAACCTGTATATTATCAAGTGTGAAACAGATCGCCAGTCCAGGTTGGATGCATGAGACAAGTGCTCGGGGCTGATGCACGGTGATGACCCAGAGGGATGGGATGGGGAGGGACGTAGGAGGGGGGTTCAGGATGGGGAACACATGTAAATCCATGGCTGATTCATGTCAATGTATGGCAAAAACCACTATAATATTGTAAAGTAATTAGTCTCCAACTAATAAAAATAAATGAAAAAAAAAAAAAGAGTATTCAGTTTTGTTGTTTGCGAATAAAGGCAAACATGCATATTCTCAAACGTGAAAGCCTTTAGCAGCTACAGCTGTTCTGGGAAGAACTACCAGAGACGAAAACAAGCTATACAAGGAGTGGACACATGAGGGCAAAGTACTGGCGTTACATTCGGTATTTAAAGGAGGCAGTGTATGCAGAGGGTAGTTCGGGAGTCAGATCACTCAAATTTGAATTTTAGCTTTGTCTATTCTCATTTTTGTCCTCAGACAAATTGTTCAACTTGCCTCTGTTCCCTTACCAGTAAGATGATGATAGTGACAACATCATTGCCAGTATCAAATGAAACAACCCATATAAAGTTCTCGGCATAGTCCACAGCATTAGATACTACTACTACAACAAAAAAATTAAAGCATATCATTATGAAAACATAATAGCTCTAAAATTTTAAGGCTTCTTATAGTCTTATAGTCTTTTATAATCCAGAAAGGTGGACAAGAAGTTGGTAACAAGTTACCTCTGGGGAAGGACAATGGGTGGATAAAAGATGGTGGGGGGAGTTTTTCACCGACTTTTCATCAACATGTAGCTTTTGAAATTTGTACCATGTGAATGTACGACTTGTTTTTTCAAAAGCAACTAAAATTAAAGAAACATGTACCTAAGATTCCATAATTCCTTTGTTTTTAATCGCTATTTATTTTTATTCTCTAAGTTCAGGCAGAACTAAATTTAGCATTTCAATGTAAAATTGGCATGCACAGTATGGTCCCATTTTTGCAAAATTTTTCTGAGCTACACACTGCCATCTGTATAGATGTAAAGAAAGAGGTCTGAAGTGATACCTAAAGATAACAGTGATTATTTTCTAGGTGATGAAATTTGGGGTACTTTTTCCTTATTCATATTTTTTCAGAATTGCTTGGATTTTTAATCATCTTTAAAAAATCATTGTTCCAAATAAGCAAAGGCAAACAGTTACCAATTGTGACCTTGGTTGACAAGGAGTTTGTCCACACCTCACAGGGGACTGGGCTCTAAATGCTAAAGGCCATCCTGGAGTGTCCCATTAATGCTCCAGTTGTATGAGTCGACACCCTAACTCTCTATTTAGCAAACGCACCGCCAGTGGCTTATGATGTCCCATTGCGGGCTTTACAGGTAGATAAAGTGAAAGGCTGATTGATGCCTGAGCTACTGTCTAGCCAAACTGGACCACTTGTCATTTTCCAGAGTGACTTCGTTCCTAGTACTCCAGTCACCTAGAGTGCTACCTCCCTGACCCCTCAGTCATATCTGTTCTCTAAGCCACAGCACAAATTGTGCCTGCCACATATCTTTCCCCAACCTATAGACCCAATATCTCCCTTTGAAGCCTCAAAGCACGTTTTAACAACTATTTATGACAATTTCATTCAATGAATGCTTATTATATACACCCATGTGCTTTGTAGTATATTTGATTGTATATACTTATCCTCTGTCTTAGAAAAAATACCTGAGGACAAGAAGTATGTCATACTCATTTGGTATTTCTATAGCACCCAGCATACCCCTTTAAAGGTCAAAAACTGTTGGAGAGTTAAATAAAGGAACTCGAGTGAGATAGTACAAATGGATGTATTGGTCCTTGCCCCTGGTTCCTGGCACAAAGCTCCTGAGACCCTTGTTGCTCTTGTTGTTATTTAGTCACTAAGTCATGTCCAATTCTTTTGCGACCCACTGGACCATAGCCCACCAGGCTCCTCTGTCCATGGGATTTCCCAGGAATGAATACTGTAGTGGATTGCCATTTCCTACTCCAGGGGATCTTCCTGATCCAGGGATCAAACCTGCATCTCCTGCATTGGCAAGCTGATTGTTTACCACTGCGCCACCTGGGAAGTCCTTGTAAATTCCTAAATGAGTGAGAAGAGCACCGGAAGCAGCTTTTGTTCCAATGCAGCAACTCTGGGTGACTCTTAGATGGGGGCTGGTCCCCAGAAGGATCAAACCATAATCAGAAACTTGGGATTTTCAGCCCCAATCCTTATCCCCCAGAGAGAGAAGAGGGGCTAGAATCAGAGTTAATAATTGATCATGCTTATGTGAGGAAGCTTCCATAATATCCCAATAGTATGGGGTTCAGAAGGTTTCCAGGTTGGCAAATACAACCACACCGGGAGGGTGACACACCCCAACTCCATGGGGACAGAGCTCAGGATTGTCTCTGACCTCACTCTATGTATCTTTTCATCTGAAGCTTGCAAGTATGCTTCCCTGAGTTCTGTGAACTGCTGTAGCAAGTTAATTGAACCCGATAGGGGGTCATGAAAGCCCTTGATTTGTAGTCAAGTCAGACAGAAGTTGTGGGTAACCAACCTGGGGACCTACGACTTACAACTGCCATCTCAAGTAGGGTGTCCAGTCTTGCTGGGCAGACTCTTAAACTTGTGAAATCTGACACTGTCTTCAAGTAGATAGTGTCAGAATTGAATGTAACTGTAGGACACTCACCTGATGTCACAGATTGTTTGTTGTGGGAAAACACACACACACACTTTTGATGAGCAAAAGTGTCAGAAATGAAGTGTGTTCTGTGTAAGTAGTAAAGGAGACAAAACTGAGTCTTTCCTCATACAAGCACCCAATGATTGCTTGTTGACTAGAATTGATTACTTAGTCCTTACATATTTTTTGAAGCTTTAAAGACTTTTAGGCCTTAAAAACCAAGTGATTTACATGCCTTCAGAATTATTTTGAGTTTTTCTAAAGAGCAAATATGCCCCCTTCCTTTAAAAATACTGGCATGCTTTTGCACAGCAAAAGAACCATAAATAAAAGACAACCCTCAGAATGGGAGAATATATTTGCAAATGAAACAACTGGCAAGGAATTAATCTCCAAAATATACAAATAGGTCATGCAACTCTATATTAAAAAACAAACAACCCAATTAAAAAATGGGCTGAAGATGTAAATAAGCACATCTTCAAAGAAGACATACAGATGGCCAAAAGCACATGAAAAGATGCTCAACATCACTAATTAGAGAAATGCAAATCAAAACTACAATGAGGTATCACCTCATACCAGTCAGAATGGCCATCATCAAAAAATAAACAAATTGTAAATGCTAGAGAGGGTGTAGAGAAAAGGGAACCCTCCTACATTGTTGGTGGGAATGTAAATTGGTACAACCACTATGGAAGTTCCTTAAAAAACTGAAAATAGACCTACCATATGATCCAGCAATCCCACTACTGGGCAGACACCCAGAGAAAACCATAATGCAAAAGAATGCATACACCCTGATGTTCACTGTAGCACTATTTACAATAACCAGGACAAGAGAGCAACCTAAATGTCCATCCACAGAGGAATTGATAAAAGAGATGTTTTACATATATATAATGGAATATTTTGAACTGTGGTGTTGGAGAAGACTCTTGAGAGTCCCTTGGACTGCAAGGAGATCCAACCAGTCCATCCTAAAGGAAATCAGTCCTGAATATTCATTGGAAGGACTGATGCTGAAGCTGAAACTCCAATACCTTGTCCACCTGATGCAAAGAACTGACTCATTTGAAAAGACCCTGATGCTGGGAAAGATTGAAGGCAGGAGGAGAAGGGGATGACAGAGCATGAGATGGTTGGATGGCATCACTGACTCAATGGACTGAGTTTGAGCAAACTCTGGGAGTTGGAGATGGACTGGGAGGCCTGGCGTGCTGCAGTCCATGGGGTTGCAAAGAATTTGACACAACTGAGTGACTGAACTGAATGGAATGGAATATTTCTCAACCAAAAAAAAAAAAAGAAGAAGAAGAAATAATGCCATTTGCAACAATATGGATGGACCTAGAGATGGTCATACTGAGCAAAGTAAATCTGAAAGAGAAAGATTTGGTATAATATAGCTTATATGTGGAATCTAGAAAAATGGTACAGATGGACCTATTTGCAAAACAGAAATGGAGTCAAAGGTATAGAAAATAACTTAGGGTTACCAGTTGGTGGGGGGGAGGGGAATGAATTGAGAGACTGGGATTGACATATATGCACTACTAGAAATAAAAGGGAGAAGGCAATGGCACCCCACTCCAGTACTCTTGCCTGGAAAATCCCATGGATGGAGGAGCCTGGTAGGCTGCAGTCCATGGGGTCGCAAAGAGTCAGACATGACTGAGCGACTTCACTTTCACTTTTCACTTTTATACATTGGAGAAGGAAATGGCAACCCACTCCTGTGTTCTTGCCTGGAGAATCCCAGGGATGGGGTCGCACAGAGTCGGACACGACTGAAGTGACGTAGCAGTAGTAGGAATAAAAGAGGTAACTAATGAGAACCTACTGTAAGCACAGGGAACTCTACCCACTGCTCCTCGGTGACCCAAATGGGAATGGAATCTGAAGAAGAGTATATCTAAGTATATTTACAACCAACTCACTCTGCAGTAGACCTGAAGTGAACACAAGATTGTAGAGCAACTATACTCCAATAAAAATTAATGTTAAAAAATACTGGCACAAATCAAAATCCTTGGAAAGGGATAAGGTCCAGAGAGCTAAATAACAAATCAGTGATTTTTATTCCCATCTGTTTCACCCTGAGAAGATATACTAACACCTTAAAAACTGAAATAGGGAAGACAATTTCACCTGAGTCTCCCAATCCCTAATGCCTCAAGTTACTCAGAGAAAATAAATTCATATTACTCAGCATTTTCATCTTTTAATTGGGTTCTTTAATAAAGAAAATCTTCATTTCTCAAAATCTAAATAAAGCTAATTTGGCACATATAATTGTATGTCAGTGAAAATGTCAATAAAATTTAAAGGCATCACAAATACAAAATAATATATAGAATTAAGGGAATGCTTTTATGAAAAGTGAGGGTTATATATGGAAATTAGTTACCTTTGTTCCAGGACTATCTTTCCAAAATAGGGTTTGAAAAACCTATTTCCTCTTTTTCTCCTTCAAAGGTGAGCAAAAACTAATGTGCTGCCACCTACTGACAATGGAATGAAAGTGTAGCTAAGAACACTTGAAAAGTGTTTCATCTTTTTAACTGTTGACCACAAACTTCAGAATAGGTGATTATATTATCTTATTTTAAACATAGCAATGAACACCTTCAAGATTCTTAATCTTCAGTTCACTTCAGTCACTCAGTCGTGTCTGATTCTTTGCGACCCCATGAATCTCAGCAAGCCAGGCCTCCCTGTCCATCACCAACTCCCGGAGTTTACTCAAACTCATGTCCATTGAGACGATGATGCCATCCAACCATCTCATCCTCTGTCGTCCCATTCTCCTCCTGCCTTAATCTTTCCCAGCATCAGGGTCTTTTCCAATGAGTCAGCTCTTCGCATCAGGTGGCCAAAGTATTGGAGTTTCAGCTTTAGCATCAGTCCTTCCAATGAACACCCAGGACTCATCTCCTTTAGGGTGGACTGCTTAGACCTCCTTGCAGTCCAAGGGACTCTCAAGAGTCTTCTCCAACACCACAGTTCAAAAGCATCAATTCTTCGGCATTCAGCTTTCTTTATAGTCCAACTCTCACATCATACATGACTACTGGAAAAACCATAGCTTTGACTAGACAGACCTTTATTGGCAAAGTAATGTCTCTGCTTTCTAATATGCTGTCTAGGTTGGTCATAACTTTTCTTCCAAGGAGTAAGTGTCTTTTAATTTCATGGCTGCAGTCACCATCTGCAGTGATTTTGGAGCCTCCCAAAATAAAGTCTCTCACTGTTTCCACTGTTTCCCCATCTATTTGCCATGAAGTGATGGGACTGGATGCCATGATCTTTGTTTTCTGAATGTTGAGCTTTAAGCCAACTTTTTCACTCTCCTCTTTCACTTTCATCAAGAGGCTTTTTAGTTCTTCTTCACTTTCTGCCATAAGGGTGGTGTCCTCTGCATGTCTGAGGTTATTGATATTTCTCCTGGCAATCTTGATCCCAGCTTGTGCTTCATCCAGCCCAGGGCTTCTCATGATGTACTCTGCATATAAGTTAAATAAGCAGGGTGACAATATACAACCTTGACATATCCCTTTCCCGTTTGGAACCAGTCTGTTGCTCCATGTCCAGTTCTAACCGTTGCTTCCTGACCTGCATACAGATTTCTCAAGAGGCAGGTCAGGTGGTCTGGTATTCCCATCTCTTGAAGAATTTTCCACAGTTTATTGTGATCCACATAGTCAAAGGCTTTGGCATACTCAATATAAGCAGAAGGAGATGTTTTTCTGGAACTCTCTTGCTTTTTCGATGATCGAGAGGATGTTGGCAATTTGATCTCTGGTTCCTCTGCCTTTTCTAAACTTAGCTTGAACATCTGGAAGTCCATGGTTCACGTATTGTTGAAGCCTGGCTTGGAGAATTTTGAACGCTACTTTACTAGTGTGTGAGATGAGTACAATTTGTGTGGTAGTTAGAGCACTGTTTGGCATTGCCTTTCTTAGGGACTGGTTGAAAATTGACCTTTTCCAGTCCTGTGGCCACTGCTGAGTTTTCTAAATTTGCTGGCATATTGAGTTTCACAGCATCATCTTTCAGGATTTGAAAGATCTCAACCGGAATTCCATCACCTCCACTAGGTTTGTTCATAGTGATGCTTCCTAAGGCCCACTTGACTTCACATTCCAGGATGTCTGGTTCTAGGTGAATGATCATACCATTGTGATTGTCTGGGTTGTGAAGATCTTTTTGTACAGTTCTTCTGTGTATTCTTGTGTGTATTCTTCTTCTTCTTCTTCTTCTTCTGTGTATTCTTAATATCTTCTGATTTTGTTAGGTCCATACCATTTCTGTCCTTCATTGTGCCCATCTTTGCATGAAATGTTCCCCTGGTATTTCTAATTTTCTTGAAGAGATCTCTAGTCTTTCCCATTCTATTGTTTTCCTCGATTTCTTTGCAATGATCACTGAGGAAGGCTTTCTTATCTCTCCTGGCTATTCTTTGGAACTCTGCCTTCAAATGGGTACATCTTTCCTTTTCTCCTTTGCTTTTTGCTTCTCTTCTTTTCATAGCTATTTGTATGGCGTCCTCAGACAGCCATTTTTCTTTTTTGCATTTCTTTTTCTTGGGGATGGTCTCAATCCCTGTCTCCTGTACAATGTCACGAACCTCCGTCCATAGTTTATCAGGCACTCTGTCTATCAGATCTAGTCCCTTGAATCTATTTCTCACTTCCACTGTATAATCATTAGGGATTTGATTTAGGTCATACCTGAATGGTCTAGTAGTTTTCCCTACTTTCTTCAATTTAAGTCTGAATGTGGCAATTAGGAGTTCATGATCTGTGCCACAGTCAGCACCCAGTCTTGTTTTTGCTGACTGTATAGAGCTTCTCCACCTTTGCCTGCAAAGAATATAATCAGTCTGATTTTGGTGTTGGCCATCTGTGATGCCCATGTGTAGAGTCTTCTCTTGTGTTGTTGGAAGAGGGTGTTTGCACCAGTATGTTTTCTTGGCAGAATTCTATTTTCCTTTGCCCTGCTTCATTCTGTACTCCAAGGCCAAATTTTCCTGTTACTCCAGGTGTTTCTTGACTTCCTACTTTTGCATTCTAGTCCCCTATAATGAAAAGCACATCTTTTGGGGGTGTTAATTCTAGAAGGTCTTGTTGGTCTTCATAGGACTGTTCAACTTCAGCTTCTTCAGCACTACTGGTTGGGACATAGACTTCTTAACCTTAGGGGGAATAATAATCTGTAAATTGGTGTAATTGAAAAACAAAAGCACACCCCCACCCTACCCCTGGGGAGCGGCAGCAGGTCTAAAAAAGAAAAACAAAAGCAATGCATGAGTGTTAATTTCACAGATTAGAAACCTTAGCTGCATGCCTCAGTGGGGGACTGAAAAGATGGTCAAGTCATTTCCTTAAGGAGAAAAAGGGACAAAGAAATGCAAGCAGTTCTACACGAAGATACCCTAAACGCCCAGTCAATCCAGTGTTAGGTCACCGAGGAATTTTGTGCAGGAGACTAATGGCCATTTGTGAGACAGGGTGTGCTACCCCTCACAGGGAGAGGAATCTGTTCTCAAACAGCACTATTTCCCCCTCGGTGATACTTACATATCTATAGAAGGAAGCTAAATTCTCCTTGAAAGCAGGTTTCCAGGGCCCACTCATTGGATGAGCAGTTTCCCAATCAGCACACAATGAATACTCTAAGCCAAGGACAGCAAGGATCTGCACTTTTCATATCTCCCACAGATTCCTGGCTCTGCGTGCAGTCCCCCCCACGTGGTAGGGGCTTTATCAATATTAGCTGGCTGAACAAGTAAGGGGAACCTCTTTCTGTTTCTCTTTCATTTTCTGTGTTTGAGCTCCAAGGAGTGCATCGGAATCTGTTTATATATTGCTTTGATTAGTTTGATATCTTTGGTGAAAATTAGCTTGGGCTCGAATCACTAAGATAACTCCTCAGTTTTCCACTTCAGTCAGTGTTATTCGTCAATTAAGTTTCTAGTAAATTTTAAGCTGAAATGTTACACCTGCCTCCGTTAAAACCTCCAGGTCTCCATTAGTGTGAAACCTGAAGGTTAACTCTGAACATGTCATCCATGGGTGGAATCCAGGGAGAAAGTGGAAGAAGCACTTATACTTAATTAGGAGGGTTAGAAATAGTTTTGAAAATAATTTGTTTAGCCTTCCTGATTAAAAGAAAATTATTTAGTTTGGGGAGGCACCTTCCTTTTTTTTAGGTCACTAAAACTGGACTCACGAAGCTAAAGCCAGGAAGGCATCAGGCAATTGCTCTTGTTATTGTTCAGTTGCTCAATCATATCCAGCTTTTTGCGACCCCATGGACTGCAGCACGCCACACATGCTTCCCTATCCTTCACCATCTCCCAGAGCTTGCTCAAACTCATGTCTATTGAGTCGATGATGCCATCCAACCAGCTCATCCTCTGTTTTCCCCTTCTCTTGCTGCCCTCAATCTTTCCCAGTATCAGGGTCTTTTTCAATAAGTGGGCTCTTCACATCAAGTGGCCAAAGTATTGGAGCTTCAGCTTCAGCATCAGTCCTTCCAGTGAGTATTCAGGGTTGATTTCCTTTAGAATTGACTGGTTTGATCTCCTTGCAGCCCAAGGAACTCTCAAGAGTCTTCTCCAACACCACAATTTAAAAGCATCAATTCTTCAGCACTCAGCCTTCTTTATGATCCAACTCTCACATCTGTATATGACTACTGGAAAAATCATAGCTTTGACTATATGGACTTTTGTTGGCAAAGTGATGGCAATTTTACATTAATTTTATTAAGTTCACATTGGCCAGGAGCCCAACAGGTTATGGTCTGGAAGTCTTCCCTGTTCAAAGGTCGTCAGCTCTACATCAAGAACTCATGCATAGACACAGGCACAGAGTCTAACACCTGGAGCCTTTGCAAATTTTCCAGGATCTTTTTATCAAACCATCCAATGTAATGCACTTCACAATGTGTGACTAAGAGCTCTTATCTTAGACAAGAAGGAGATCTAAACAGCAGCAAAAGATAAAGTGAACAGATGATTAAAAATTTGAAACTTTGTAAGATTCCGGAAGATAAGATCACAATTTGAAATGATGGTGAGTGACATCATGAAGGAGGCAGGGTTTGAACAGGTCTTTAAGAATCAGTGGAATTTTGCAGTTTGGGGTTTGGGAAGGGAGAAAAAATTTTCCAATGCCATCCAAGAGAAACTGAATATGTTTATCTGAATATGAATATGAACAGGATGTGTTCAACTTGGCTGCTGTGAGCCTAATCTGCACTGCCAAAAAGTAGCAACTAAGTTGGGATAACAACATAATGTACATGCTCTGAAATCAGGTGCCTGGGTACAGTCCTGGCCTCATCACTCATTTGTCATGTGACCTTGAGCAAGCTATTTAGTATCCGGATCCTCAATTGCCTTTTCTGTAAAATGAGGACAATAGAAGGGCATACTCCATACAATTATTTTAAGGATTAAAAGAAAGAATTCCTGCACTGTGGTCAGTGTCTGGAATACAGCAAATGACAATAAACATTATCTATTATATTTGGTGAGTTTGTACTTGATTTACTAAACAATGAAGAGTTACCAAAGGTTTCTGAGCAGAAGAGCTATATGTTTCAAGCTGAAACTCTACAGTAAATAATTTATTAATGAAACTTCAGTTCAGTTCAGTCGTTCAGTTGTGTCCGACTCTTTGCCACCCCATGGACTGCA
Organism: Cervus canadensis; assembly: GCF_019320065.1. Taxonomy (NCBI): domain Eukaryota; kingdom Metazoa; phylum Chordata; class Mammalia; order Artiodactyla; family Cervidae; genus Cervus; species Cervus canadensis. The sequence goes on along the minus strand of NC_057410.1, from coordinate 22,129,931 downwards.
GCACGCCAGGCTTCCCTGTCCATCACCAACTCCTGGAGCTTGCTCAAACGCATGTCCATCGAGTCAGTGATGCCATCCAACCATCTCACCCTCTGTAGTCCCCTTCTCCCACCTTCAGTCTTTCCCAGCATCAGGGTCTTTTCCAATGAGTCAGCTCTTCGCATCAGGAAGCCAAAGTAATGGAGTTTCAGCTTCAGCATCAGTTCTTCCAATGAATACTCAGGACTGATTTCCTTTAGGATTGACTGGTTGGATCTCCTAGCAGTCCAAGGGACTCTCAAGAGTCTTCTCCAACACCACAGTTCAAAAGCATCAATTCTTCGGCACTCAGCTTTATTTATAGTTCAACTTTAACATCCATACATGACTACTGGAAAAGCCATAGCTTTGATTAGACAGACCTTTGTTGGCAAAGTAATGTATCTGCTTTTTAACATGCTGTCTAGGTTGGTCATAGCTTTTCTTCCAAGGAGCAAGCATCTTTTAACTTCAAGGCTGCACCACTCACCATCTGCAGTGATTTTGGAGCCCAAGAAAATAAAGTCTCTCACTATTTCCCCATCTATTTGCCATGAAGTGATGGGACAAGATGCCATGATCTTAGTTTTCTGAATGTTCAGTTTTAGGCCAACTTTTTCACTTTCCTCTTTCACTTTCATCAAGAGGCTCTTCAGTTGAAAAAAAAAATTGAAAAGTTATATTTAAAAATACCAGATAGGGAAACTTTGCAACTGTCCAGGGAAGAAGTCATAAAAATCAGAATTATAGGTAAAGTGATAGAAGATAGAAGGAAGAGGAGCAGAAGAGACAGTTATGAAAACCTTTAAGAGAACTTATTAACAGGACTGAATGTGAAGTGTAAGGAATGGGCAGGAGTCAAAGACAATGCTAAGCCTTTGAACCTGGAAACCAGAAAAACTTTGGTGAGGAAAATAAATGTGAGTAACTTAAGTGATTTAGGGGAAAGTTACCCAAGTGGAGTTCTCCAAAGATAGTCACCAATTTAAATATAGATCTCAGAAGAGAAGTCAAAATTAGATTAAGTATCTTCAATTTAGGGGTGAAAGTAACTTTTGGATGAAAAGAACATCAATGAAGGTTAACAAAGTCAAACCATCTGACTCAAAATTCCTTGTTCCTCCTGCCTATGGATATTACATGAGTTCTAATCCATCAGAAGAAAAAGAAAGGGTCTTATATATGTTAAACGTTCAACTCCTGAATTTTCCATCTCCTAGCCACATGTCACTTTAGGAATCAGCTTCTTCATCTGGAAAATAAAATCAATGCTAATAACTTCTTCAGAGTTATTCTGGGTATCAAATGAAGTCCTGATCTCTTTCTGGCTAACTCAACGTGATCATCCACAGATACAAAATGAAATTTCTCTTCCTGAAGGTCCCTGCTCCCCTGAGCTTGTTCCTACATACTCCTGTGCCCACAGTCTCTTTCTTCTTCACCAGTAATCACTTGAACTCATCTTGCTCAAACTTTCCAATTCTTGGTCAAATTCTAAAAGGCTGCTATTCCAACCCCTACTAACTCAAAAAACCCATCCCTGGACCTCATCTGCCTTACCTCCTCCACTCCCATCTACTGTCTAATGTTATTCTTTTAACTCCCTCATTCTCTCCTTTTTCATTTTCATTTCATTATAAAGTCATATCTAAGTTTAGCTTATCAACCCCATAAGGACTTAGTTTCTTGCTTGTTAGCCCTCAACCCAATACAAAATTAACATTCCCCACGCCATTATATGCAACACACATAGTCACATATATACATGTAACAAAGTTGTTTTGTCTGCAGGAAAAAAAAAACCCTATTGATCTCAGAACAGATTTTTTTCTACTCTTTGGCCATGAGAGGAGGAGATCCCAAAGACCACGATATGAGTCCATTGGACCATTCTCGTCTTCCCTCATCTTATACCACAAATTCTAATCAAGTAGTTTTTGACTCTGCTTAATTTCACCTTGAGTAGGCCCTAAGACCTCCGTAAATGATATTATATCTACTTACAAGACAGCTTAACAAGATACCTTCAAATTTACCATAAATTGCTGCAGACTTGGGATGTCTTTTGTTTTCCAGGAAAGCCAGAATGCTGCTTTCTGTACTCTCTGAGTATGGTGACCTATAATTTCAAAATCTTCTGTAGCCTGTATTTTGGTTTCCCCGACCATTCATTAGTCTGACAAATGTCTGTTATCACCTGAAGCATTTACATTCCAAACCTAAGAGAAGTTTTCTACTCAGCATCTCTTTGTTCTCAGGAAATAATCTGGGTCTTACCAAGCAATTTTCCAGAAAGAGCACAGACTACAGTATATGCAGTGCAGTGGAACACTGAACTCTCACTGCAGCCTTCAACGCCAGCAGCAAGTGTAGTCTTTATATGCATTTTGCTGCATATTATAATCAATAGTGTGTGTTGCTGCTGCTGCTGCTAAGTCGCTTCAGTCGTGTCCGACTCTGTGTGACCCCATAGACGGCAGCCCGCCAGGCTCTCCTGTCCCTGGGATTCTCCAGGCAAGAACACTAGAGTGGGTTGCCATTTCCTTCTCCAATGCATGCATGCGTGCTAAGTCGCTTCAGTCATGTCTGACTCTGTGCGACCCCATGGACAGCAACTCACCAGACTCCCCTGTCCACAGGATTCTCCAGGCAAGAATACTGGAGTGGGTTGCCAATTTCCTTCTCCAATAGTGTGTGTTATTAGATATTAATTATAGATTTTGCACTACTTTATGTGATGTGGAAGATTTGGAAGTAGAAATAAAGATTGCATCTGGTTTGAATATGACTTTATACCCAGCCCTTGGTATATTGTCTGGCAAATGAAAGACAATAAGAATATTAATTGAACAAGTGAATAGGAACTCTGAGAAAATTAACACTTGAGAAGCTATAGAGAAGGACACAAGTTAACTCACAGTTAGGCGCTCCCTTAGGCAGTGGTACAGCTATAATGGATGTAGGAATTCAGAAAAAAAAAGAGATTACTGAGGACTGAAGTCATTATGGTGAAGCACACACCTTTTGGGTTAAGTGTATTGGCCCAAGCATAGTAGAGAGGGCCTACATTTCAGGTGGAAGAGGAAGACTGTAAATAAGGGCCAAAACCTGAAGTATTAAATCAGTGGAGAAATCAGAGACATATAGTCAAGAATAAAGTTAGATAATAAATGGGACAAGGTAACAACAGGGAGAAAAAGGCAGAGGAATTACCTGTGAATCAAGTGTCAAAGTTTGGTTTTTAGTTTCTTGTTGAGAATTCAAAATGCTGTTTTCATGTACAAAAGCCTACAAGTTGTGATCTAAACTCATGAATAACCCTAATATACACATGTCTCATTTTTCATGAGATGACTAGAGAGATATATCCATAATTAATTATCGAGCCTATCTGCTCTTTCTTGGAGAATTTTAGTTTTCACCGACCTCTCAGAAGACTATTGGAATAAATTCACCTAAACTCAGGAACAACTCAGCAATCCTTTTAGTCAAACTTTAATCAACTCCTCTTCAGTGACCATTTCAAGCCTTCATCAGTCTCCTTGAGATCCTTGCCACTGTCCCTGGTAGCAAATGACTTGAACCATCACTTTTGGATCAAATGAAACCATCAGTGAATGCCTTTAATGTCAACATGCCCTTAAAAGTGTGTATATCACCCCTCTTTTCAATTTATTTTCCTCCCTTTATCATCTATCCTTGATCCCTCCCCTCTATAATCCTCCTATTTCCCTTCCTTTCCCTTCTCTGCTCAGTCTCTTCACGCTTCCATCATGAGCATCTCCAGACCCACAACTTCAGTTACAAATACACTGATACCTCCTTAAGTCTTTGTCACCAGATAAATTTTTTTACTGAGCTCCTGATTCTTCTTTACAGTGTCTAGGAAATTCCACTTGGATATACCACAGAGACATGTCCAAAATTTAGCTTTCCATGTGTGGCAAAGCTTCCCAGGTGGCACAGTGATAAAGAATCTGCTGCAATGTGGGTGACCCGGGTTCAATCCCTGAGTCAGAATGATCCCCTCAAGAAGGAAATGGCAACCCACTCCAGTATTCTTGCCTGAGAAATTCCATAGAGGTGAATGGCATGCTAGTCCATGGGGTCACAAAGAGAGTCAGACACAACTTCAGCGACTGAGCATGCAAACACACATGTGGCAGGCCACATAATCGCACCTCAGAGATATCTACATCCTAAAACATTCATTGGATCGTAGAGAAAGCAAGGGAATTCCAGAAAAAAACATCTACTTCTGCTTCATTGACTACGCTAAAGCCTTTGACTATGTGGATCACAACAAACTGGAAAATTCTTTTTTTTTTTTTTTTCAAAGAACTGGGAGATTTTATTGAACACATGACACTTGCCAAACCAAGGATATTGACAAAACTTCTAAACTTGATTCAAAAAGGTTTTTTTTTTCTGAGATAGGTTTTTTTTTTTTTTCATTTATTTTTATTAGTTGGAGGCTGATTACTTTACAATATTGTAGTGGGTTTTGTCATACATTGACATGAATCAGCATGGATTTACATGTATTCCCCATCCCGATCCCCCCTCCCACCTCCCTCTCCACCCGATTCCTCTGGGTCTTCCCAGTGCACCAGGCCGAGCACTTGTCTCATGCATCCAACCTGGGTTGATCTGTTTCACCATAGATAAAGTATACATGTTTCGATGCTGTTCTCTCAAACATCCCACCCCCTCGCCTTCTCCCACAGAGTCCAAAAGTCTGTTCTGTACATCTGTGTCTCTTTTTCTGTTTTGCATATAGGGTTATCGTTACCATCTTTTTAAATTCCATATATATGTGTTAGTATGCTGTAATGTTCTTTATCTTTCTGGCTTACTTCACTCTGTATAATGGGGTCCAGTTTCATCTATCTCATTAGAACTGATTCAAATGAATTCTTTTTAATGGCTGAGTAATATTCCATGGTATATATGTACCACAGCTTCCTTATCCATTCGTCTGCTGATGGGCATCTAGGTTGCTTCCATGTCCTGGCTATTATAAACAGTGCTGCAATGAACATTGGGGTGCACGTGTCTCTTTCAGATCTGGTTTCCTCAGTGTGTATGCCCAGAAGTGGGATTGCTGGGTCATATGGAAGTTCTATTTCCAGTTTTTCAAGAAATCTCCACACTGTTCTCCATAGTGGCTGTACTAGTTTGCATTCCCACCAACAGTGTAAGAGGGTTCCCTTTTCTCTACACCCTCTCCAGCATTTATTGCTTGTAGACTTTTGGATAGCAGCCATCCTGACTGGCATGTAATGGTACCTCATTGTGGTTTTGATTTGCCTTTCTCTGATAATGAGTGATGTTGAGCATCTTTTCATGTGTTTGTTAGCCATCTGTATGTCTTCTTTGGAGAAATATCTGTTTAGTGCTTTGGCCCATTTTTTTGATAAGAAATGGGAATACCAGACCGCCTTACCTGTCTCCTGAGAAACCTGTATGTGGGTCAAGAAGCAAAAGTTAGAACTGGACATGGAACAATGGACTGGTTCAAAATTTGGAAAGGGGTACATTAAGGCTGTATATTGTCACCCTGCTCATTTAACTTCTATGGAGAGTACATCATGTGAAATGTTGGGCTGGATGAATCCCAAGTTGGAATCAAGATTTCTGGGAGAAACATCAATAACTTCAGATATGCAGATAATACCACTCCAGTGGCACAAAATGAAGAACTAAAGAACCTCTTGATAAAGGTGAAAGAGGAGAGTGAAAAAGCTGGGTTAAAACTCAACATTCAAAAAACTAAGATCATGGTATCAGATCCCTTCAGTTCATGGCAAATAGAAGGGGAAGAAGTGGAAGCAGTGACAGATTTTATCTTCTTAGGGTTCCAAAATCACTGTGGATGGTGACAGCAGCCATGAAATTAAAAGATGCTTGCTCCTTGGAAGGAAAGCTATGACAAACCTAGATAGCATATGAAAAAGCATTTTGCCAACAAAGATCCATATAGTCAAAACTATGTTTTTTCAGTAGTCATGTATGGATGTAAGAACTGGACCATAAAGAAAGCTGAGTGCCAAAAAACTGATGCTTTCAAACTGTGGTGCTGAAGAAGACTCTTGAGAGTCCCTTGAACATCAAGAAGATCAAATCAGTCAATCCTAAAGGAAATCAACTCTGAATATTGATTAGAAGGACTGATGCTGTAGCTGAAGCTACAATACTTTGGCCACCTGATGCAAGGAGCCAGTTTATTGGGAAAGACCCTGATGCTGGGAGAGACTGAGGGCAGGAGGAGAAGCAGGTGGCAGAGGATGAGGTGGTTAGAAAGCATCACTGACTCAGTGGATGTGACTTTGAGCAAACTCTGGGAGATAGTGGAGGACAGAGGAGCCTGGTGTGCTGGAGTCCAGAGGGTCTCAAAGAATCAGACATGACTTAGAGACTGAACAACTACAATCCCCCAAATCTATGAATATAAGGTTGCAGATGGAATTAAGGTTGCCAGCCTACTGACCTTAAACTAGAGAAACTATCCTGGATTTTCTAGGTGGACCCAATGTAAGCACAAGGGTCCATAAAGGTGAAAAAAGGAAGGCAGAAGAGGAGAGTTAGAGTGAGATAGTGACTACGGGAAAATGATTAGAGGGATGCAACATTATTCACAGTGAGGATGAAGGAAGTGGGAGGACATGAGCCAAGGAATGTGGATGACCTCTAAAAAATGGAAAAAACAGGGAAATGGATTCTCTTCCAGAACCTCAAAAAATTTTAAAAAAAAGAAAAAGAAATACTGAACACAGTCCTGCTGATTTTAGCTACAGTTCAGTTCAGTTCAGTTGCTCAGTTGTGTCGGACTCTTTGTCAACCCATGGACTGCAGCACGCCAGGCCTCCCTGCCCATCAGCAACTCCCGGAGTTTATCCAAACTCATGTCCATTGAGTCGGTGAGGCCATACAACCATCTCATCCTCTGTCATCCCCTTCTTCTGCTTTTAATCTTTCCCTGCATCAGGGTCTTTTCTAATGAGTCAACTGTTTGCATCGGGTGGCCAAAGTATTGGAACTTCAGCTTCAGCACAGTCCTTCCAATGAATAATCAGGGTTGATTTCCTTTAGGATTGACTGGTTTGATCTCCTTGCTGTCCAAGGGACTCTCTAGAGTCTTCTCCAGCACTACAGTCCAAAAGCATCAATTCTTTAGCACTCAGCTTTTTTTTTATTGCCCAGCTCTCACTCTTGCATCCATACATGACTACTGGAAAAACCACAGCTTTGACTATATGGGCCTCTGTAGACAAAGTAATATCTTTGCTTACCTAAAGTCTATTCCTTCTGATTCCTCAGAGTTTTTCAGTGCATCCTTCTCTTTAAATTAACTGCCTTTCTCAGAAAATAGTTTATGTTTCTTTTGATAAACAGCATCCTCTTTTGTTTTGGTTGTTACAGTGTTGAATGGCTTCTCATCTTTTTCATCTCTACATTGGCATTTTTTTCTTCCACCTACTTTTTTTTTTTAAGAAAAACAAAGAAATAGGACTATGGAAAGATGGTAAATCAAGATAACATGGAGATTTCCTTCTATAGACATTTAGAAAACAAAAGTAAAAGAGAAAAGTGGAAGTGCATACCGCAGACAGCAAAAAGGGCAAGAGTGGGGATGAGGAGTTTAAATTTCAAGTGCAGAAACGAAGCAGAAACTGAAAACTAGGGCAGTAGATACATGAGCAGATACTCTTATGCTCTGGGGAGTGTTTACTAGTCTCTATTACCCTCTTGATTTTAACATCTCAAGCAGCAATAGAAAATGAATCCTTCAGGCCTACATAAGTTGGGGTTAGAATTGAAATCTCTGATTAAAGAAACCAGAAAACTCAAAGGACTACCCCTCAGTGAAACATCATTCTAGAAAAAACAGGAAGCAAGCAAGAAAGCTCTTCATCCTGGGTGGAAAAAAAAAAAGCATGTTGCTAGGAAATCAAATCCCTGGTTGTATGCCTTGCACAACCCAAGTGGTCAAGGAAGTCCCATGCCAAGAAATCAGCGTTAAAAGTTGTCCCATACAAGTGCTTCTCTGTGTGTGCAGTACATACAGCTACTGTGGAGGCACAGCCCTACAATACACACCACGTGTGATTACCAAAGAACACACAAGGCCACAAGAGAATACAGCCAAACACAAGGGGAAAGAACTGTCGCTTACCGAGAGCCAAAGGATACAAAGACCAAGAGAGGCCACATGTCCAAGGACTTGAGGTGAGAAAGAACCAGAATAAAAACTATAAAATCAGTACATTTAAAAGCATCAGAATTACAGTAAGTTATCAAAATATGGCAAAAGTAAGATCCTAAGAGGAATAAATGGAAATTTTAGAAAGCAGTAAATAAAACTTCTTGACAAGAAAAACATACTGTCCTTAAGAATTGGTAATATATGGCAAATTTAACACAGGCACATTCAGGTGGGGCATTCCAGAAAGAAAATAAAAAGTAAAGAATTAAAAATAAGATACAAGCCAGAGGGCCAGTATGTTTGAATTAAAAGTATTAATATCAGCTGTCTTGACAAAATTAAATGATTTAATAATGTTCCTAAACATTGGGTTTCCTTTTTCTTTGGAGACATAGCTTTGTTTTTTGGGGTTTTTTTTTTTGGTTTGTTTTTTTTCTTCTCTAGCTTCAGTTGTTGTTACAATACAAAAGTATTGATTCTTCCTGAAGTTTTAATAGTTCTAGTAGGAAGAAGCCAGAGCTCCAATCAACATTAATTTCTTGTTTGTTTAATTCTCTTTTTTTTTTACTTTTTATTATTTTTTTCAACATAATTAAGATTTATACAATTTTCACACAATAGCAGGATGCAAATTTTATTCAAGTTCCCATAGACTATAAACCAGGAGACACTGGAACATATCCAGGGACATAAAACAAGGTGCAACAGTTTCATGGTCTAAAGGTTTTGAAATCATACAGAGTCTGTTCTCTTATTTCCATGGAATTATATTAGAAATCAATATCAAAAGATATTTGAAAATAACCCATATATTTTCAAGTGCAATGTAACATTTACCAAGAGAGAGCTTTAACTTAGCCATTGAAATCCTCAATAAAGTTAAAAGACTTAAAAAACCTAGAGGCTGATTGCAGAGTAGAGAGAATTTAAATAATAAATTAACATCAAAATGAGAAATTAATACCAAAGATACTTTTAAAACCCCATATATTTGGATATTAAATGTCCACTTTTAAACAACATTAATTTTATATGTTTCTTTCAGAACTACCATTGCCACTTTCTCTGCCACCCATCTAGCCCAGATTCTTAAGAGCTCTTTTAGATTCTTCCTTTTTCTGTACCCTTTAAAATACAGTTGATGTTTAAAAAATTAAAAATAGAACTATTATATGATCTAGCAATCCCACCCCTGGGCATATATCCTGAGAAAACCGTAATTCAAAAGGATGCATGCACATCAATATTCATTGCAGCACTATTTACAATAACCAGGACATGCTGCTGCTGCTGCTGCTAAGTCACTTCAGTCCTGTCCGGCTCTGCGCGACCCCATGGACGGCAGCCCACCAGGCTCCCCCGTCCCTGGGATTCTCCAGGCAAGAACACTGGAGTGGGTTGCCATTTCCTTCTCCAATGCATGAAAGTGAAAAGTGAAAGTGAAGTCGCTCGGTTGTGTCCGACTCTTCACGACCCCATGGACTGCAGCCTACCAGGCTCCTCCATCCATGGGATTTTCCAGACGAGAGGACTGGAGTGAGGTGCCATTGCCTTCTCCAAACCAGGACATGGTGGCAACCTGAATGTCCATCAACAGGTGAATGTATAAAGAAGATGTGATACATGTATACAATGGAATATTACTCAGGCTTAAAAAAAAAAGAATGAAATTATGCCATTTGCAGCAATGTAGATGGACCTGGAGATTATCATACTATGTGAAGTAAGTCAGACAGAGAAAGGCAAATGTTATATGGTATCACTTATGTGTGGAATCTAAAGAAATGGTACAAATGAACCTACTTACAAAATAAAAGTTGAGTCACAGAGGTAGAAAACAAAATTGCGATTACCAGGAGGGCATGGGGAAGAGGGATAAATCGGGAAATTGGGATTGATATGTACGCACTACTATATATAAAATAGATAACGAATAAGGACCTACTGAATAGCACAGGGAACTCTATTCAGTTCTCTGTAATTACCTACATGGGAACAGAATCTTAAAAAGAGTGCATATATGTGAATGTATAATTGACTTACTTTGCTATATAGCAGAAACTAACGCAACACAACATTGTAAATCAGGTATACTCCAAAAAAAATTTTTTTTTTCAAAAAATTTTTTTTAATAAATAGAAGATAGTTGATGCTAATTATTTGCAGATTCTGTATTTACAAATTCACCTACTTGCAAACATTCACATGAAACTCCAATATTAATACTTGTGGCACTTCTGTGGTCATTTGCAAATGTCTGCTAAGCAGTGAAAAATTTGAGTCACCCCACACACACATTCCCAGCTGAGGTCAAACAAGGTGACACTCTGCCTTCATGTTTTGGTTCTCCTGCTATAAACAAGTGTAGTCTATTTTGTGCCATATTTTTTCTCATTTTTTTGTGCCTTTTGTTGGTGATTTCAATGTTTAAAACGGCCCCCAAGTATAGCCAGAAGAGCTAATGGATATGTATAGCAGAAATAAAACAGGCACCCTTTCTGTCTTATATTCTGGTGGGAGAAGACAAACAATAAACAACAACTGAGAAACCTACTATATTAAGTAATCATATGAAACAAACAAAAAAATCTGCAGAAGAGAAAATATGAGGTTTGAGGAAGGTTGTTATTTTATATAACTTGGTCAGAAGGCCTGTCTGAGAAGAAAAACTAAGCAAAGAAACCTGAAGGAAGTAAGAGGGTGGTTCAGGTGGATTCTGGGGTACAGGCTTAAGGCAAGACTTAATCTGGCAAGATTGTGGAACAGCAAGGAAATAACACACACACACATACACACACACACACACACACACACACACACACACACGGAATTCAATTTCATAGCTCCTATCTTTTAAAAAAAAGAGAAAAATGCCTCTTAAAAGATGAGAGGGAAGTATACGTCCGATTCTGCAGAAACACCAAACATTTTCACTTATCTTCTTTTGGTGAGCAAGTCCAACAGTAGTATTAAATGAAAATAGTATTTACCGTCAAGTAGAATTACCCAGCATTGGAGGTGGGGACATCCCCTCTGGGAGTGCAGAAAAGGAGAAATATGATTTGAGTGATATGAAAGGAAGGTAAAAATAGTCTCCTTTATCTCATATTAAAGCCTGTGTAATACACAAAATAAAATCCCTGGAGGACATTAACTATTTATGAAAGCCAAAGATATGCTTTTAACCTATGACACTTGAATTCTGAGCAAGAGGCTGTAACTGCTGCTTTTTTCATAACCTTGTTTTCCAGGAAAGCAAAAGTTAAAACAGAAAGAATACAAGGAAAAACAGGGAGCAGTTATAATGTAATCCTCTGGAATGTTTCAGTTTTATTAAATAAATACTTCTTTTAAAAAGAAGAAATTCTCATAGCCAATATTATGCATCGTCTTACCATTTCTTATGTTACAGTGGTCAATCAAATACCCGACTTGTAGCTACAACCAGTTCCAGGAAACAAACTCACTCAGAAGGACAATGCAGATAGTGGAGTGCAGTTTATTACACCGGTGGGCCCAAGGCAGAGTCTCCCCTTAGCCAAGGACCCTGATCAATTTTTGTGAAAACCTTATATACCCTAAGTGTATGTGCTCAAAGCCACCTCCCCAAATTCTCTGAAACTAGTCTGAACAAAGGAAAAGAAAGATACAATCAAAGTTTACCCATGATTCGTCGGCCTTAAACCTGTGATTCATATTCCTTAAGCCCAGGTAGTTAAGAGTGGACAATTATCAATAGGCCTGTGGTCATACACCAATAAGTATAATAGAATTTATGATTCTATTTGGTTACACAGATAATTAGGGTATTCTTTTAGGCGACGGAGAGTCTAGGTACGAGCCTGGGGCTCTTCCATCCAGGGTGTCTGATTTTCCAGTTGGTATGTCGTTTTCATAGATACTGGGCATAAAGCTCAAAGTTCACGCTCCGGCCCAAGATGGAGTCCTGCTTTCAAGATGGAGCCTGTTCTGTCTGTTTCCTCCTTCAGACTGAGTAATTATAAACCTGGCCATTAGAGACTAAGAGGTTATATTTCAAAGCTATTCATTTTTTTAAATCAACAAATAAGATTTCATCTATTTTTGTAAATAACACTACCATCAAAATTTTTAAAGTTAGATTCAAAATGTTAAAAATACAAAACAACTAGGCCATAGTACAATTGTGTACCTATAATCTAAACATTAATAAAACAGTCAACACTCGTGTTCCTTGGGCCTTTCTACATCTTCAAAGAGGAATTCACTAGAGGTCTTCACTTCCGACACCTAAGGGAATGAAAACAATAGCCTAAGGATATTGCATTTCTGGAGAGATTGCCGTCAGTTCGTCTGTCCAGTGTAGCCTATTAAAGCCCATTACTTCAGGTAAATAGGTAAAATCAACAAACACTGAATTACAGTTTCATAGAGATGGTGCATGCATAATTAGTAAATGAAATTGAATTTCAAGCCCAGAGCCAGTAGTTAAAAGAATTCAGGTCCAGGTATGATAACAATGGCTTCCCAGGTAGTGCTAGTGATAAAGAACCTGCCTGCCAATGCAGGAGACACAGAGGATGAGGGTTTGATACCTGGGTCAGGAAGATTCCCTGGAGGAGGGTATGGCAATCCACTCCAGTATTCTTGCTTGGAGAATCCCCACGGACAGAGGAGCCTGGCAGGCTACAGTCCATAGTGTCGAAAAGAGTCAGACACAACTAAAATGACTTAGCACACATACACCATAGAAAATTTATCCAGCATGGAAGGGGAGTTTAAGGGAGAATGGATACATGTATATGTATGACTGGCACTTCCCGGATAGCTCAGCTTGTAAAGAATCCACCTGCAATGCAGGAGACCCTGGTTCGATTCCTGGGTTAGGAAGTTCCCTTGGAGAAGGCTACCCACTCCAGCATTCTTGGGCTTCCCTGGTGGCTCAGATGGTAAAGAATCCACCTGCAATGTGGGAGACCTGGGTTTGATCCCTGGGTTGGGAAGATCCCCTGGAGGAGGGCATGGCAACCCACTCCAGTATTCTTGCCTGGAGAATCCCCATGGACAGAGGAGCCTGGCGGGCTACAGTCAATGGTATCACAAAGAGTCGACAAGACTGAGTGACTAAGCACAGCACATATGTATGACTGAGTCCTTTTGCTATCCACCTGAAACTATCACAACATTGTTAATCAGCTATACTCCAATAGAAAATAAAAAGTTGTAAAAACATAAAATAAAATAAAAAATTAACAGCACAAAAAAATAAATCTACCCAGCAATTCCACCCAAAGCTTTAGATGAAACCACATCCACTAGAGTGATTAGCCAAATGAAATCCATTGCTACCAAAATATGGCCACTCTAAACATGCTGTTTACTTGAAAGACGTTTAAGAGACGTACATAGCTGAGATGTGTACAGTTTTATGGAAATGATACTAAGCTAAGACAGATGCCAATGCTACCTCCAAATGCAAATATTATGGGAAAGAATCAGGCCATTTGTATTTTTCTTTGGCATCTTCTTCCCTCTTGCTCTGCCAGAATCCTCTCACATTATGTTTGCCTTCAGGGTTCAAGGCAGCAGCATCCCTGTGGGCTGGCCTGTGCTCATGAGTAAAAGTCAGTTTGCCATTTGCTAAATTATTTATGAGCTCAGCTGCTGTTGGGGCTTTTTATTGAATAATTTTTTAAAATAAATATTTTATAAGCAGCCAGAGGCTATTGGTATTTGATGCATTTCAGAAAATTAAAGAATAAAATTTAAACTGTAGTGTAAAAAGACAAAAGGATCACTGTATCTTTGTTGATAGAACACTCACACCACACATGCAGTGGCTGGATTTAGACGTTGTTTAAATAGACCACTTATCAAGCTACATTTTAGAATTTAGATAAATTCTCCTTTCATAAGGAATAAAAAAATCATAGCAGCTCAGTTTCCTCTTTGATATTCAGTACTAAATTGGATGTTGACATTCTTAGTGCTTTCAGAATTAGATGTAGACTCTAGGCTTTATCCTACATCTCAAACTGCATTGCTTTAAGCCATTGCTCTAGTAGTGATTTTTATCAATAATAAATTGCCTACTATTTTCAAAATCTCTTATATTTCACTTGAAATTAAAGTTTTGATTCCTTTTTAAATACGAATTCTGTGCTTATAAGCTATGAAGTGAAAAATACAAAGATGAAGATCCAGAGGGTAAATATCTTTAGAAACTCATTTAAAAAGCAAGGCAAATTGGAAGTGGTCAAACAGGAGATGGCAAAAGTGAACTTTGACATTTTGGGGATCAGCGAACTCATATGGACTGGAATGGGTGAATTTAACTCAGATGACCATTATATATACGACTGTGGGCAGGAATCCCTTAGAAGAAATGGAGTAGCCAACATAGTAAACAGATGAGGCCGAAATGCAGTACTTGGATGCAATCTCAAAAACAACAGAATCATCTCTGTTCATTTGCAAGGCAAATCATTCAATATTATGATAATCCAAGACTATGCCCCAACCAGTAATGCTGAAGGAGCTGAAGTTGAACGGTTCTATGAAGACCAACAAGACCTTCTAGAACTAACACCCAAAAAAGATGTCTTTTTCATTATATGGGACTAGAATGCAAAAGTAGGAAGTCAAGAAACACCTGGAGTAACAGGAAAATTTGGCCTTGGAGTACAGAATGAAGTAGGGCAAAGGCTAACAGAGTTCTGCCAAGAGAACACACTGGTCATAGCAAACACTCTCGTCCAACAACACAAGAGAAGACTCTAAACATGGACATCACAGATGGCCAACACCGAAATCAGACTGATTATATTCTTTGCAGGCAAAGGTGGAGAAGCTCTATACAGTCAGCAAAAACAATACCGGGAGCTGACTGTGGCTCAGATCATGAACTCCTTATTGCCAAATTCAGACTTAAATTGAAGAAAGTGGGGAAAGTCACTAGACCATTCAGGTATGACCTAAATCAAATCCCTTATGATTACACAGTGGAAGTGATAAATAGATTTAAGGGACTAAATCTGACAGACAGAGTGCCTGATGAACTATGGATGGATCTTTGTGACACTGCACAGGAGACAGGGATTAAGACCATCCCCAAGAAAAAAAAATGCAAAAAAGCAAAATGGCTGTCTTAGGAGGCCTTACAAATAGCTGAGAAAAGAAGAGAAGCCAAAAACAAAAGAGAAAAGGAAAGATGTACCCATTTGAAGGCAGAGTTCCAAAGAATAGCAAGGAGAGATAAGAAAGACTTCCTCAGTGATCATTGCAAAGAAATAGAGGAAAACAACAGAATGGGAAAGACTAGAGATCTTTTCAAGAAAATGAGAGATACCAGGGGAACATTTCATGCAAAGATGGGCACAATGAAGGACAGAAATGGTATGGACCTAACAGAAGCAGAAGATATTAAGAAGATGTGGCAAGAATACACAGAGAACTATACAAAAAAGATCTTCATGACCCATAAAATCACGATGGTATGAACACTTACATAAAGCCAGACATTCTGGAATGCAAAGTCAAGTGGGCCTTAGGAAGCATCACTGAGAACAAAGCTAGTGGAGATGATGGAAGTCCGGTTGAACTAGGTCAAATCCTAAAAGATGATGGTGTGAAAGTGCTGCACTCAATATGCTAGCAAATTTGGAAAACTCAGCAGTGGCCACAGGACTGGAAAAGGTCAGTTTTCCTTCCAATCCCAAAGAAAGACAAGGCCAAAGAATGCTCAAACTACCGCACAATTGCACTCATCTCACACGCCAGCAAAGTAATGCTCAAAATTCTCCAAGCAAGGCTTCAATAGTATGTGAACCGTGAACTTTCAGATGTTCAAGCTGGTTTTAGAAAAGGCAAAGGAACAAGAGATCAATTTGCGAACATCCATTGGATCATCAGAAGAGCAAGAGAGCTCCAGAAAAACATCTACTTCTGTTTATTGACTATGCCAAAGCCTTTGACTGTGTGGACCACAACAAACTGTGGAAAATTCTTAAAGAGATGGGAATACCAGACCTCCTGACCTGCCTCTTGAGAAATCTGTATGCAGGTCAGGAAGCAACAGTTAGAACTGGACATGGAACAACAGACTGGTTCCAAATAGGAAAAGGAGCACATCAAAGCTGTATATTGTCACCCTGCTTATTTAACTTATATGCAGAGTACATCATGAGAAATGCTGGGCTGGATGAAGCACAAGCTGGAATCAAGATTGCCAGGAGAAATATCAATAACCTCAGATATGCAGATGACACCATCCTTATGGCAGAAAGTGAAGAAGAACTAAAGAGCCTTTTGATGAAAGTGAAAGAGGAGAGTGAAAAAGTTGGCGTAAAGCTCAACAGTCAGAAAATGAAGATCATGGCATCTGGTCCCATCACTTCATGGTAAATGATGGGGAATCAGTGGAAACAGTGGCTGACTTTATTTGGAGGGGAGGGGCTCCAAAATCACTGCAGATGGTGACTGCAGCAATGAAATAAAAAGATGCTTGCTCCTCAGAAGAAAAGTTATGACCAACCTAGACAGCATATTAAAAAGCAGAGACATTACTTTTCCAACAAAGGTCCGTTTAGTCAAAGCTATGGTTTTTCCAGTAGTCGTTCATGTATATGAGAGCTGAACTATAAAGAAAGCTGAGCACCAAAGAACTGATGCTTTTGTACTGTGATGTTGGAGAAGACTCTTGAGAGCCCCTTGGACAGCAAGTAGATCCAACCAATCCATCCTAAAGAAATCAGTCCTGAATATTTATTGGAAGGACTGATGCTGAAGCTGAAACTCCAATACTTCGGCCACATGATGCAAAGAACTGACTCATTTGAAAAGACCCTGATGCTGAGAAAGATTGAAGGCGGGAGGAGAACGGAAAGATAGAGGATGAGATGCTTGGATGGCATCACCGTCTCAATGGACGTGAGTTTGAGTAGACTCTGGGAGTTGGTGATGGACAGGGAGGCCTGGCGTGCTGCAGTCCATGGGGTCACAAAGAGTCGGACATGAGTGAGCAACTGACCTGAACTGAATAACATTTTATAACAATATTAATAAATGTAATAATGTATTGAAATTAGTTATATTTTATTAACAGTACAAATTTTAATAAATTATTATGGTTATTTATTTTTACAAAATGTATAGAACATTCTTTTTTTTTAATTTACATAAGATATTCTTTATTATATAGCCAAAAATGTTCATGTTTTTCTTACTTTTATTCCTTTATTTTTTTTCCATTTATTTTTATTAGTTGGAGGCTAATTACTTTACAATATTGTAGTGGTTTTTGTCATACATTGACATGAATCAGCCACGGATTTACATGTATTCCCCATCCCGATCCCCCCTCCCACCTCCCTCTCTACACGATACCTCTGGGTCTTCCCAGTGCACCAGGCCCGAGCACTTGTCTCATGCATCCAACCTGGGCTGGTGTAGAACATTCTTATTATATCATTTCAGTTGCTCAAATTCTGCCTATGATAACCTCTTAATTGATGTCAAAAAAAACCTTTGGATTTTTTTAACAATTTTCCAGAGCCCTTTTTCATTAGCAAAGTCAAACAAACCATAAAGAACAAGAAACAAACAAATAATCAGTACATAAAGCTAATTTCAACTGAAGAATTCAAGAATAATTTCTGATCTGCAAATCAAAGAGTGACTTACAAGAATTGACACTAACATCATTGTGCAGGGCAAAAAAAATATTTTTGGTCCAAAGTAACTATAAAAGTAACCTTTGACAATGATTTATTTCTATATTTTAAATGGGCATGCTTTAAGATTTGAATTTAAGTTGTAGTTACTGTATAAGTCAGGAAACAGAATGCGTGGTAAATATTTAAACAGAAGGTATTTAATGTGATAATATGTTATATACCTGTTATAGTACTGAGACCAGAAGAAAAAGACAATGACACTATAGATAATTGCAGGGAGTGGCAGCAAACCCTACATCTGGGGGATAAAAGGGGAAGAGACTGAGTTCATCACATTTTAAAGGGGTGGGGAAATAGCTTTCAGAGCTGGAGCTTAGGCTGCCACTGGCCCTTCCAGGGAGACTTTAAGCAGAATAGCCAGTGTTTAACCTTTAAGCCCAAGAGGCTATTTTCTTTATGTGGATTTCTTCATATACAATTTTAGTCTGTGTTTCCACCAAAGTGTTATGTTTATGTTGATACAAAATATGGATACATAATGCTTCCGATTCAGAGGATATTCAAAAATACCTTATAAATGTTCATTATTTCCCTGGCCACATTACATATTAAGAGTTAAGCTCCAGGATTGAAGATCTTTACAAAAGTTAATTTTGTGCAGGTTTTCACTGTAAATTGCCTTGCTTTTCCAGCCTGTGCCTTTTTCCTATGCTCTCTTATCTCCAAATCTCCAGCCTTAATACATTTCTTAGACCCCAGTTCAACACAAAACAGAGACAAAGGTCAAGTTTCTTAGTGCAAATAATAGAGTCCCTTCTGACTAGTTTAAACAGAAAACTGATTTATTAGAGAAGGAGTTAAAGGGCTGAAGAAATAGCTTTGAGGCAATACTTCCAGGAATATTGCTCATAACCAGACCAAAGAATAGGTCCAATGAAAAAGTGGTTTTGCTGCTGCTACCAAGACACTAAAAGCCAGGAACTCAACGTCACTTAAACCCATTGACTGCAACTGTTTCTACTACTTTGGTATCAAAACTTACCCCTGCAACTTCTGCCGCTGCCATCGCACTGGCAAAATGGAAATGCCACAGAGATGGCCAAGATAACCCTCGAATCACAGCTTTGCCTGTCCCAAGGGTCCAAGTTCCCAGAAATAAGTGAGTTTCTGTTTTGGTGTCCTGTTCTTGCTCTATTTCCCTAGAGATTGGAGTCCTGACCTTTCAATAAGCCTAGGGTTCTGCTCACCCACCTTGCCCTGGACGCTTTCCTTCCTATAACCCTGAGATGCCTCTGAATCTCAAGGCACATAGTAAGTGTGCAATAAGTGTTGAATAAAGAAAGCATTTTTTACCAGTGAAAAGCCCTACTAGAAGACAGCTATGCCTCTTCCCAATTCCTTTCTACTGGGTTTAGTTAAGCTATCAGAATCCCAATGCCTCTCATCTAGAGCCACCAATCTGCTGCATCGCTCAGACAATACACCTCTTCAGCTGTTACTGTTTTTGGCTGTTCTTTAGTCCCTAAGTCAAGTCTGAGTCTTTGCAACCCTATGGACTAACCCACCAGACTCCCCTGTCCACAGGATTTCCCAGGCGAGAATGCTGGAGTGTGTTGCCATTTCTTTCTCTTAGGGGATCTTCCTGACCCAGGGATCAAACCCATGTCTCCTGTATCTCCTGTATTGGCAGACAGATTCTTAACCACTGAGGCACCAAGGAAGCAGACTCTCCACCTGGCAGGTTCCAGCATTCAACTTTCCTATCCCCTCAGCCAGTAGAGATCTGTCCATGCCAACATCATGTAACATGACTTCAGACAAATCGCTTAGCCTCAGGCCTTGTGTTCCCTGTTTGTAGGGCAAGAGTTGTCTCGATCATGTGCCTGCATGCAAGCTCAGTTGCTTGTCTTGTCCTACTCTGTGTGACTCTGTGGACTCATTGCTGCAGGCCAAGCTCCTCTGCCCATGGGATTCTCCAGGCAAGAGTACTGAATCAGGTTGTCATGCCCTCCTCCAGGGGATCTTCCTGACCCAGGGATCAAACCCGTCTCTTACATCTCCTGAATTGGCAGGCAGGTTCTTTACCACTAGCAACACCTGGAAAGTCCAGATTACATGCATGTCCTTTTATTAACTTTTATAATAGTATATAGTATCCATATGATATATTACTATAAAATAGAATATGTCTCTTTTCTTTCCCCTCTAATATAGTGTGGGGATCTATGATAGCCAAAGAGTATCATGTTTTTTAAACTGACCTACCGTACTTTCTCCAACAAAGGGATGAGGCCAGCTACAAAGGACCTTGTAAATTGTAGCTAGAAGATCTTAGCACAAGCCCTAACATTTCTACTTACTAGCTGTGTGTCACTGAGCAAGTCATTTAAAACTTCTGAGTTACCTTCTGTGTAAGATAAAGATACTAAGCCTGTGACATTGTGATTTGTAATAAATATGTACTTTAGTCTTTATCAGTAGTTCCTGGTTCTCAGTTGCAGGAATTTCCTGAGTAATAAGAGCAATGGGTACATCTTTTGTTATAATACTTGGTCTCTTGTCCTCAGTTGCTGAAAACACTTCAGAGCTCTAAAGGGAATGGGGTTGTCTTATCATTCACAACAAGACACTTAAAACCACAAGAGAGTTTATATTAATGAGCTGACTTTTGGAAATCCTCTGAAGATGGGATTACTGGTTGTCAGGAGAACAAAATATGAATAAAGTGAAGGAATTTTTAGTTCCATCCTCTGAACTGAACTGGGGTGTGGTGAAGGGCTAGAGTTTGACTTAATTACCATGGCCAGAGATTTAATCAATTGTGCCTATGTAATGAACCCTCCATAAAAACCTGAAAGGAAGGGGCTCCGAGAGTTTCCAGGTGGGTGAGCCAGAATATTTCCACACGTTACTGTGCGAAGCTCAACTCCAAGTGGCGGGGGGGCGGGTGGAGGGGGGAGCTCTTTTGTCCAGGACCTTGCCCTGTCTTTCTCTTCCTCTTGCTGTTGATTCATCTTGTTAATATCTTTCATAATAAACCAGTAATCTAATGGGTAAACTGGTTTCTTGAATTCTGTGAGCCACTCTAGCAAATTAGCTGAATCCTAGAAGGGGGTTATGGGAACCTCTGATATATAGCCAGTCAGTCAGAAGCACAGGTAACAATCTGGACTTGCAATTGGCATCTCAAACAGAGGGCAATCTGGTGGGACTTAGAGCTTAACCTGTAAATATGATGCCACTTCCTGAGAGATGTTATCAGAATTAACTTGAGTTGTAGGACACCAACATGGTGTCTGAGAACTGCTTGGTGAGTCTGGGGAAAAAACCCACCATGATGCAATCGAGCACAGAATTGTCAAACCCATCTATCTGCACAGATATTGTGCCTATCTATCTTGCAGTTATTGTGAGGCTCAAAGAAGACCCATTTAAGTGAAAATGCTCTACAAACATGAAAAGCATAAAGTAATATAAGCTGATATTACTAATGTTAATGTCAAGAGTTTGTAGCCATCCATGTTTCTAAAAGTATTCCCAACCAGGAAATTAGATAAAAATTGACTTCCTGAATAAAGTTTCTCCTCCTTTTCAGTTCATGCACACAATCTCTATAAAAAGGAACTTGTAACATCTACATTGTGAACCTCTTCAGGAAAGTTGGGTTAGAGAATTGTCACAGAAGAACAACTGGGTACCCACAAACCATGCCATGATGGCTGTGCACCTGTAGATACATGTCAAGAGATGAAAACAGAATATTTAAGTTGGTAACAGAATTTTCATTGAATTCTCTTAATTAGGTCACGCCAGGGGAGTGAATGTAATCCACTCTCCCCCTTTCCAGAGGCTTCCAATGTGTCGGGAGTCTATTTTTGTTACACAAATTAGTTTACCATAAGCACAGTGTGAAACATCAATGTCTTATAAAAAACCGTGTTAATGCACCAACTTGTTTAGAAGCCAAGAAGAGAATAAGAGAGAATTTAATAGGTCCAATTTGAACTTTTTCCCAGCTAACACCATTGAACACCTGTTAGCAATCATGAAGAAGTTACAGAGAATATTGAACATCTAAGCACATTGTGCTAAATTCCATACTCCTCAGCGGCATTGATTAATTTTTCTCTTGATGCTCCCATGGCCAAACTTTCTCACCAAAGGGTTATCCTTGAAAAGCCCATATATCTCCCTACAAGACTCTAAGAGACATTTAGAATGGGCTAAAACTGAAAAGTAACCAGGCTCAGTAAGTTGAGCTTTGGGTTGAGGAAAATTAAATTCCATAATTTTTTTTTCTTTTTTTTTTTTTTTTTTATTATCTTTTCTTTCTTTTTTTTATTTTTTTTATTTTTTTATTAGTTGGAGGCTAATTACTTCACAACATTTCAGTGGGTTTTGTCATACATTGACATGAATCAGCCATAGATTTACACGTATTCCCCTTCCCGATCCCCCCTCCCACCTCCCTCTCCACCCGATTCCTCTGGGTCTTCCCAGTGCACCAGGCCCAAGCACTTGTCTCATGCATCCCACCTGGGCTGGTGATCTGTTTCACCCTTGATAGTATACATGCTGTTCTTTTGAAACATCCCACCCTCACATTCTCCCACAGAGTTCAAAAGTCTGTTCTGTATTTCTGTGTCTCTTTTTCTGTTTTGCATATAGGGTTATCGTTACCATCTTTCTAAATTCCATATATATGTGTTAGTATGCTGTAATGTTCTTTATCTTTCTGGCTTACTTCACTCTGTATAATGGGCTCCAGCTTCATCCATCTCATTAGGACTGGTTCAAATGAATTCTTTTTAATGGCTGAGTAATATTCCATGGTGTATATGTACCACAGCTTCCTTATCCATTCATCTGCTGATGGGCATCTAGGTTGCTTCCATGTCCTGGCTATTATAAACAGTGCTGCGATAAACATTGGGGTGCACGTGTCTCTTTCAGATCTGGTTTCCTCAGTGTGTATGCCCAGAAGTGGGATTGCTGGGTCATATGGCAGTTCTATTTCCAGTTCCATAATTTTTTTTTAAAAAAAAGCTTTTTCTTGGAAAGAGACACTATAAACAAAGTAAACTAAAATCACAAACGGGGGGGGGGGTGATCATCTTATATCACAGAAAGAAAAGTAATGGTCCTATTACATAAAGAACTTCTAAAAAATGGAGAACAAAATCTCCATTAACTTTACAGAAACATGGGGTGGAACCTAGAAAAAAATGGAAACTACTCTTTTAACCATAAGAAAAATGCAAATAAATACCTCACTGAGTATAACTCTATAAATTATAAATTCCAAAAGTATAACAAAGTTAAGAAAATAACATTCACACATGTATAACAACACTATATAGATCTACACTGTAGGGAACGACTTGAGAAACAAACTGGGTTCTTCACATATTGCAAGGTTAAAAGGGAAGAATGCAGAGGCGGACTCTATACTTTAAAAGACATACATCTCTTAAGACATGTTTCCTAATTACAGTGAAGGAATCTGATTTAAATCCTAATTCAAACAAACTTTAAAAAGAGAGAGAGAGGTAATTGGAAATTTGATCACCGATTCCAATTTGATATTAGAGAATTATTATTTTTTATGTAGTACTGTATAAAATTCTCCAAGCCAGGCTTCAGCAATACATGAACCGTGAACTTCCAGATGTTCAACCTGGTTTTAGAAAAGGCAAAGGAACCAGAGATCAAATTGCCAATATTCACTGGATCATTGAAAAAGCAAGAGAGTTCCAGAAAAACACCTATTTCTGCTTTATTGACTATGCCAAAGCCTTTGACTGTGTGGATCAAATAAACTGTGGAAAATTCTGAAAGACATGGGAATACCAGACCACCTGACCTGCCTCTTGAGAAATCTGTGTGCAGGTCAGGAAGCAACGGTTAGAACTGGACACGGAACAGATTGGTTCCAAATAGGAAAAAGAGTAGGTCAAGGCTGTATATTGTCACCCTGCTTATTTAACTTATATGCAGAGTACATCATGAGAAGCGCTGGGCTGGATGAAGCACAAGCTGGAATCAAGATTGCCGGGAGAAATATCAATAACCTCAGATATGCAGATGACACCACCCTTATGGCAGAAAGTGAAGAAGAACTAAAATGCCTCTTGGTGAAAGTGAAAGGAGAGTGAAAAAGTTGGCTTAAAGCTCAACATTCAGAAAACAAAGATCATGGCATCTGGTCCTATCACTTCATAGCAAATAGATGAGGAAACAGTGGCTGACTTTATTTTTTTGGGATCCAAAATCACTACAGATAGTGTCTGCAGCCATGAAATTAAAAGATGTTTACTCCTTGGAAGGAAAGTTATAACCAACCTAGACAGCCTATTAAAAAGCAGAAACATTACTTTGTCAACAAAGGTCCATCTAGTCAAGGCTATGGTTTCTCCAGTAGTCATGTATGGATGTGAGATTTGGACTATAAAGAAAGCTGAGCACAGAAGAATTGATGCTTTTGAACTGTGGTGTTAGAGAAGACTCTTCAGAGTCCCTTGGACTGCAAGGAGATTCAATCAGTCCATCCTAAAGGAGATCAGTCCTGGGTGTTAATTGGAAAGACTGATGCTGAAGCTGAAACTCCAATACTTTGGCCACCTGATGCGAAGAGCTGAATCATTTGAAAAGGCCCTGATGTTGGGAAAGACTGAAGGCAGGAGGAGAAGGGGATGATAAATTGATAAGTTCTTTACTTCAGTGATGGATTCAAGTACCACATAACCTTACCTTATATGTTTGAAGTTCTCCATCATAAAACATTTGAAATGAAATTACTATCTTTCCTTCCCTCATAAAATATTCAATATAGTTAGATCACATTAGATGCATAAGACAATATGGAGTTTTTTCCGTGTGCTGTTTTGCACTTAAATTTGTGGTCAGTAATTATCTCAGTTAAGAATTCTTGCTTGCTCTTGCTTTTTCTTAAATCACAGGGATGAGGGTGAAATAATATTTTTAAAACATGTGTATATATATGTAAATATATGTGTGTCTGTGTATCTATGTGTGTATACATATATATCTCCAATTCTCCATGTGACTTGGAAGACCTGAGCTTAGAATATATCCGATTTAGGCAATGATGACTACTGACTACTTTCACGAGCATTTCACTACAAACTACAAAGAGAGTGGAAACAAAGATTCCAAAACAAAAATAACATTGCAACTATCTCTTTATGATATTCTCCCAACTAAAATAATGCAAAACATATAAAAGTAGAGACTCTTACTATGTGGGGTGTGCTTAGTCACACAGTTGTGTGTGACTCTTTGCGACCCCATGTATTGTATGTAGCCTGCCAGGCTCCTCTGTCCATGGAGATTCTCCAGGCAAGAATACTAGAGTGGGTTGCCATGCCCTCCTCCAGGGGATCTTCCCAACCCAGAGATCAAACCCAAGTCTCCCTCATTGCAGTCGGATTCTTTACCATCTGAGCCACCAGTGAAGTGAAGTGAACTCACTAAGTCGTGTCAAACTCTTTGCAACCCCATGGACTGTAGCCTACCAGGCTCCTCCATCCATGGAATTTTCCAGGCAAGAGTACTGGAGTGGGTTGCCATTTCCTTCTCCAGGGGATCTTCCTGACCCAGGGATAGAACCTGTATCTCCCATATTGCAGGCAGACGCTTTACCGTCTGAGCCACCAGGGAAGTCCGCTTATTATGTTTAGGTCATACTAAATGGCACAGCTTTATGAGGAAGTAAACTGATTCCTTTTTCGTAAATTTCAAGAACATTTCTCAAAAACATTTATGATATTCTACATTAAATTTGGCAGCATGAAATCTAGACTTTTAAATGCAAGTATAATAATGATGACTGGGCTTCCCTGGTGGCTCAAAAGGTAAAGAACCCTCCTTCCAATGCAAGAGATGCGGGTTCAATCCCTGGAGCGGGGAGATCCCCTGGAGACAGAAATGGTACTCAACTCCAGTATTCTTGCCTGGGAAATCCCAGGGACGGGGGAGCCTGGCTGCTACAGTCCATGGGGTCGCAAAACAGACACAATTTAGTGACTAAACAATAACAAAACAACAACAATTTAACATTTTCCATATGCTGGAAAACAGTTCTGGGCATTTTATCAAGATAATTAACTTAATCCTTTCAACAACACTATACAGCAAGTACTATTATTATCCCATTTTGCAGATTAGGAAAGAGAGAGACAGAGGTTAAGGTTACAACACTAGTGAAGGGTACAGCCGGGATTTCAATCCAAGAAGCTTGGCCAGTGGGCTTCCTTGGGAACTCAGATGGTAAAGAATCTGCCTGCAATGCAGGAGACCCTGGTTCGATTCCTGGGTTGGGAAGATCCCCTGGAGAAAGGATAGGCTACCCACTCCAGTATTCTTGGGCTTCGCTGGTGGCTCAGGCAGTAAAGAATCCTCCACAGTGTGGGAGACCTGGGTTCAATCCCTGGATTAGGAAGATCCCCTGGAGGAGGGCATGGCAACCCACTCCAGTATTCTTGCCTGGAGAATCCCCATGGACAGAGGAATCTGGACGGCCACACTCCATGGGGTTTCAAAGAGTCAGACACGACTGAGTGACGGCACACAGCACTGCTTGGCTCCCAGAGTTAAGCTCTGGACCTAGCTCTTAGCAGGAAGAGAGATGAGTCTCATTTATCCAGAGTGGAAAAAAAACAAGGCAGTAGATGGCTTCTACCTCAAAACTGTTATGCATTCTCAGCAAGTTACTAAATCACTTTTGAGTTCCTATGTCTCATCTTCTCAACATAGATAAATAGTGCAGATGAACTTATTTACAAAACAGAAACAGACAAAGAAAACAAACTTATGGTCACCAGTGGGGAAGGCAGGGGTGGGGTAAAGATAAATTGGGAGTATGGGATTAGCAGATGCACACCACCACATATAAAATAACAAGGATTTACTGGACAGCACAGACAGCTGTATTAAACATCGTGTAACAAACTGATGAAATAGAATTGGGGGAAAATACAAATATATACACATATATGTATAACTGAATCACTTTGTTGTACACTTGACACCAACACAATATTCCAAATCAACTATATTTCAATAAAAATGAATGAATGGATGCAGATCTCTAAGGACTTTTGCAGGTCAAAATTTCTAAGCTAATCAGTGACAGTTTTGATGAGTGATATTATTAGCACACATTTAGTCAGTTTCTAGGGCTTCCTCGGTGGCTTAGTGGTAAAGAATCTGCCTGCAATGTAGGAACCACAGGAGATTCAGTTTCTATCCCTGGGTCGGGAAGATCTCCTTGAGGAGGGCATGGCAACCCACTTCAGTATTCTTGCCTGGAGAATCCCATGGTAGAGGAGCCTGGCAGGCTTCAGTCCATAGGGTCACAAAGAGTCAGACACAACTGAAGCGACTTAGCAGTCAGTTTCTAAAATTCAAGCATATTTTCCCAACTTTGTCTACCGTGAAGAATGTCTAAAGTTTATAGAGTCAGATACCTTAGATGGCTCTTCTACAGTCTAGATCCTGCATTCTTCCTATATGCAATTTCGATCCAGTATCTTTAATACTTATTTTTTTAATTGTTACCCAAATAAATCAAAAGAAAGCATTGCCTTTTGGAAAATTAAATCCAGTTGTCACAGTTAACTCATATACAGCCATTATTTGCAAGTTACAATACTATTGTCATTCATTTAATATTTTAACTTCTAGTTCCTAGTTTTCCCTATTTTATGAAGTTTATATACAGACATCAGCTTGAAATCTTTAGAGTGAGAGAGTTAGGATGCAAAGAGAAACTGTCATCATGAATCAATTTCAAACGTCTTGCCTGCCTTTGTCTAATTGCTCTTAGGTATCACCAGATATTCTTAATAAGCCCTATATATCAGAATACTTTACACCACATAGTTAACATGGAATTTTACCACCTAAATGGCAGCTTTTTATTTCCTGTTACAATTTTAAACTTCTATGGGTTTCTATTCCTATTGCTCTTTTTTCTTTGTATTCAAAAACTCTCCCGAAACAGGCTCAATGAAACATTTTATATTGCTACTCCATCACCCACTCTATTAATCAAGATATTAAACATGAGGAGAGCAATCCCCCTCAAATTCCATTTGGAGTTTCACATATTGTTATTACCATGACCTCTTTATCTATAGATCCTCAGCCAGTTTTCACTGAATCATTCTATTTTGTGATTGCTCATGTTTAACTTTAATCTGAATTATTTAAAATTGCATGAGCAATTGGCAAATGATTTGATAATGTTCAAATATAACTGTCATCCCATAAAGGAATGATTTTATAATTCTATCAAAGCTGCAATTGGTTTTGTCAGAAGCAATTTGTTTTATAGAATCCCTTGCTTACTCCAATTACGATTCCCTTAGCCTTTAGATATTTGCATTTTCTTTTAATGTTTCTGACATTATGTAATGGTGCTGAGGTTAGATTAAACAAATTTATTGCTGCCCTCCCTATTTAAATATGATGGTATACTGCTCTATATATTAGAACAGCTGAGATTGAAGGTGACCTGCAGGGTCTGTCTGAATGCTACACAGAGAAGATATTTATCAAATATTCTCTTTGTGTGGTTTGCTCTGAAAGTTGCATGGAATTTATGCTTGACTTGAGCCACCCAAGTCTCCAATTACAGTATCTCAACCTGCTACCATCAGTTCCTAGCAATAACCTACTAGGCTCCATTACCCACACTAGTATTTTCCCTGGGCCACTTGCTTTCAGATTTCTGGGGTATCTTGTTGTCAGTCATTACTCCTGTTGTTACCATTTCATTGTCATTATAATCACTATCATCAGGCTACATATCCTGAACTTTATATATGCTAGGTTGGCACATATCAGAGAGAAGTCTCGTTTTCTGTCTGTGAAAGAAGATGAAATGGCTATATAGATGTCTCTTATCACTAATCTTGCTTTAGCAATTAGTGCCACTTATTATTATTGCCAGATGCCATGTTATGCAATTTATAAGGATTATTTTATTTAATCCTTGAGGTAGGAACTTTTATCTGCATTTAATGGATGATAAATGGAAATTCAGTTAAGGCAGGTAATTTGCTGACAGCGAAATGCATTGGTGGGGGCCTTCTCTGGTGCTCCAGTGGCTAAGACTCTGCGCTCCCAAGGCAAGGGGCCCAGGTTCAATCCCTGGTTGGAGAACTAGATCCCACGTGCCACCATTAAGAGCCTGCATGCCACAACTCAGAGTTCACATGCCACAACTAAAAAAGATGCTGCATGCCAAAGCTAAAAGATCCTGCATGCCACAACTACAACCTCGTGAAGCCAAATAAATGAATAAATATTTTGTTTAAAAAAAGAAAAGAAAAGAAATGCATCAGTGGAGCCACCTTTTAATTCTTGTGAGGGAAGGATATATAGGGATGACAGAAGGAGCTGGAACTTATGTCACATTAATAGAATGTAGAGTATGAGGCAGATTGGAGGCAGCTCAGGGAAGGCAGAGTAAAGAAAGTCCTAAGTGGACTGACAGGAAGAGAGCAAGGAGGGAAACAGGAAAGAGTAACACTGTTATAGAAGTCTTCACTTCATTAATATGAAATACCCTCCTTGGTTTTAGATGAGATCGGGCGCGTTCAGGGTGGTATGGCCATAGACCCTCCTTGGTTTTAGTTAATACTTTCCATCTTGAATTCCAATGCATCTTATTTTAATGCAACAGTTGTACTGAATGAGCTGAGCTTAATAGTATACAGTTATAAAACAAGCACGTTCTTCCCTGCCACTCCTTACTAAACTTGCTCCATCAAACAATTCATTCCCTGACCTAGGATGAAATCTTGAACAGGTCCCATGTTTCTTTGGGTCACTGTAAGGTAATATACAAATTATCCTTTTGTTTTTACATGTAGAGGACAAATCCAATGCGATAAGAACTTCAAGTTCCTTTTTACCCGTTTTCCTCCCTTCTGCCAACTTGAGTCTGCTCCAACCACGGAAGTCTGCAACAGAGCAGAGGGCTGTGGTTCAATTCTCTCTCCTTTGCTCACCTCCTTCTTCCAGGCCAAGGAGGAGTAGTGTCTACTAATACTACCATAATCTGGATGTTCCAAGCCAACTCTTTTGAAGAGCAATTTTGTGAGTTTCCAGAGATTCCCCTAATGGAACTATTGCACTGTTGATCACTTGATACAAGATGACTGCTTTCTACTCCTCCCTCAGTCCTGGGCTCCAATGGATCATCATTGAATTAGGTGCCATCATCCCTCTCAGATTCTGCTTCTCTCCACATAATCAGACTGAGCAGCATCCTTACAATCTATTGTCTTTGCTTCTGAACTAGCTAAAAATTCTCCCCACCATGTGAACAAAGGACTCTTCAGGCTCCCCAACCTCAGGCTCTGGCACCCTCTAGTGGCTGTTGACAGACGTACACTAACAGCCCTGCGTTCTAGACTCCTGCCTCTCAGCTGGGCTTTCCACGTGGCTGTCGCGGTGAAGAACCCGCCTGCCAACGCAGGAGGCATAAGAGACGTGGGTTCCATCCCTGAGTTGGGAAGATCCCCCTGGAGGAAGGCATGGCAGTCCACTCGAGTATTCTTACCTGGAGAATCCCATGAACAAGAGGAGCCTGGCGGGCTATGGCCCATAGTGTTGCAACAAATTGGATGCAACTGAAACGACTTAGCACAAATGCACACTTCTCAGCTGTTCTCCTCAAAGACATCACCTTCCTGTAGTAGCAATCCAAATGCAAGACTAAGGATAGGAATTGAAAAGAGCACTCGGCACACTCTCTTACCATCACCACCAACACTGTTCCCTCTCCTGCTAACTCTCCGTCTGAAGATTTTCATGGGCATCTTGGAGACACTCTAAACTCCCTTTTTTAGAAGTGCTTATGTATGGTTTCCACACAAGGCAAGAAGGCTGTCTTCTGGTTCTCAAATTTGAAGGAGTGCCTGAGGTCAGCAGTGCCTCTGGTAGTGGACAGCCAGAAAACCTCTCCAGATTCTTAGCAGCATTAAGCTGCAGGTTCAATGTCCCTACTACACTCACACCATCTTCAAACTTTGCCAGGAATCTGTCAGCAAGTTGCACCCACAGGAGAGGTGCCTCACTTAAAATATGAAAGGAAACAATCCAATGGTGAGGCTCTAGTTCTTTGAAGGACTCCAGTGTGACCGGATGAGAGAACATAATACATATTGCCAGTAGCATGGACTTGCCCTTCCTCCCAAGGACCCACCTCTGACCCTCACCCAGTGCTTCAACCACATGCAGTGTGGTATCCACCTTTTCATGGCAGGGCCAGGATCAAAGAAGTTCATTCTGGAGACATAACATGACATAAGTAGGTAGGAAGGAGTGAATGGGAGAATTCTGAGGTAGGGAGCCAGGAATAACAACTGAGGTCTTGAGATAAGAAGAGTCCAAGAAGAGGAAGAAGTGGTTACTGGTGGCATGCTGGGGACAGTGGCAGAGAGCAACAGACAGACTGTGATCAAGAAGCAAAGACAAAGAGGCTGAGGCCATCAGTAGAAAGTAGTAATCAGACATTAAGAGGCTGTGTCTACAGGACCGAGGGACATCAGGGTAATCTGGGTTTGCCAGCTGGTATCATTCTTAACCAGATAATCCTGCAGGTAGATTTACTTTAGCATCTATTAGCATCTTTAAAATACAACCTAGCCCCTGACAGATCATAGACATGGAACTAAAGGATGGACACAGGAGGTAAGCCACTTGAGATTGATGGGCATCATAGGTAGAAATGACTGGAGGACTCTCAAAGCTAATAAGTCTTTTTCAAATCCCCCTAAAGTATCAACTTCTGCCCCCCTTGCCACACATTTTCATTAGGTTGAAATTAACTGATATGATCAGAGTTACAAAGAAGAAATCATCATAATTTTTAAAGAAAAATAGGCTACGTAATTGTTCCTATAAAATTATATTATGAATAAGCTATGAATTTCAGCACTGAAATTTTCTATGAGCAAATCTGTTTACTCCAGGAAGGGGATAACAATGACTTCAATATTTTTTCAAAGGAAGCACATTGCAATATGAAAACAACTACCATATTACTTTACTTTTAACATGGTACTATACACACTTCTAGAACTCATCCTCAGTCTTTAAATGTACTAGAAAATATAAGGTCCAAATTAAACTTTGAGTTTAAGACTCCAGTGACTTTAACTGTAATGGAAAGAACAGTTGATTTTTATCTTTTACATTTCTATTTTAGAGTAGAGAAATTTTTTCTATGAGAATTACTTAATAGCAGCATAGATAGTTGCAACAGACATTGATGGGATTTTTAAAATAAAAATTCATTGTTGCAAGATAGTTACAGAGCAAAAATTTGAGGGTAAGTCCCTAAAAATTTTGTATATGTTTAATTTTCTCTTATCAATTTCAAATTTCTTTCAATACTCTTAGTTCATCAACTTACTATTACAGAACCTACTTGCTCAAAATACTTTTTAAAACGATGTTACATCTGAGTCTATAAGATGGGAAGACTTTCTGAGAGTTTTAGCTGCAAAAAGTTGATGATGCCCATAGCATATCCAAAGCTATACAAGAAGCAGTAACCGGAATAAATTAAGACTTTCAGAATACCTAAACTATACAAATATGAAATACTCTAAATGACTTTTAAAAATCATTATTTCAACAACAGTTCTTAACATAAAAATGTAAACACTTTAGATCTATATACAGAAATACCACATTGAAATAGATAAAGACAGAGAGAAATTTAAAAATAGGGGAGATATTTAAATAAAAGACAAAAGCAGAGAGAACATTGGCCCATTTTGTATGCCTTTCTGTTCTGTCTTCTCCTGAAACTGAAAGACACATCAACTTTCATTCTTCACACACAAAAAAACTGTCAGTGAAGCTTCTGCTTTCTGGCTCCAGTTGGCCACTGCTTAAAATGTAATGTCTTCAGGGGTTGTGGCTGTGATGGAGCAAGAAGGCCCTGAGCTCACCTCCTCCCACACGCACTCTACAATTGCACCATTTACAGAGTAACTATCTAGGAGAACAACCTGAGGACCAGCAGGAAAAAAAAAAAAAAAAAAAAATCCACATCTAAAGACACAGAGGAGAAACCACAGGGACTTCCAGTGGTTAAGATTCTGTGCTTCCAATGCAGGGGGTGTGGGTTCAATCCCAGGTCAGGGAATTGGAAACATGCCATGTGGAATGGCCAAAAGCTAATATTAAAAAAAAGAAGAAGAAGAAATCACAACCAAATGGATAGGAAGGGTGAAGACACAGTGTCGTCAAGATAGTGGGATAATCATGTAACAGGAGGCAAAGTGGCAGGGAACAACTTCTGAAAGAATGACATAGCCCAAGGACACAGCATAAACTGATTAGAATCAAATTGGACCAAGATGGCAGACAAGACTAGACCTTGATCCTCAATCAGCTAGTGAAATGACACACCCAGAAGTCAAAAGCCTTGTCTAACTCAATGAAACTAACAGCCATGCCATGTAGGGACACCCAAGACAGATGGGTCATGGTGGAGAGTTCTGACAAAACGTGGTCCACTGGAGAAGGGAATGGCAAACCACTTCGGTATTCTTGCCTTGAGAACCCCGTGAACAGTGTGAAAAGGCAAAAAGATAGGACACTGAAAAATGAACTCCCCAGGTGGGTAGGTGCCCAATATGCTACTGGAGATCAGTGGAGAAATAACTCCAGAAAGAATGAAGAGACAGAGCCAAAGCAAAAACAACACCTAGTTGTGGATGTGACAGGTGATGGAAATAAAGTCTGATGCTGTAAAGAACAATATTGCATAGGAACCTGGAATGTTAGGTCCATGACTCAAGGCAAATTGGAAGTGATCAAACAGGAGATGGCAAGAGTGAACATCGAAAGAACTAAAATGGACTGAAATGGGTGAATTTAACTCAGATGACCATTATATCTACTACTGTGGGCAAGAATCCCTTAGTAGAAATGGAGTATCCATCATAGTCAACAAAAGAGTCCAAAATGCAGTACTTGGATGCAATCTCAAAAACGACAGAATGATCTCTGTTTGTTTCCAAGGCAAACCATTGAATATCACAGTAACCCAAGTCTATGCCCTGAGCAGTAACGCTGAAGAAGCCGAAGTTGAATGGCTCTATGAAGACCTACAAGACTTTCTAGAACTAACACCCCAAAAAGATGCCCTTTTCATTATAGGGGACTGGAATGCAAAACTAGGAGTCAAGAAATACCTGGAGTAACAGGCAAATTTGGCCTTGGAGTACAGAATGAAACAGGGCAAAGGCTAATAGAGTTTTGCCAAGAGAACGCACTGATCACACCAAACACCCACTTCCAACAACACAGGAGAAGTCTCTACACGTGGGCATCATCAGATGGTCAATACAGAAATCAGATTAATTATATTTTTTGCAGCCATGATGGAGACGCTCTATACAGTCAGCAAAAACAAGACGGGAGCTGACTGTGGCTCAGATCACAAATTCCTATTGCCAAATTCAGACTTAAATTTAAGAAAGTAGGAAAAACAACTAGACCATTCAGGTGTGACATAAATCAAATCCCTTGCAATTATCCAGTGGAAGTGACAAATAGATTAAAGGGATTAGATCTCATAGACAGAGTGTCTGAAGAACTATGGAGAGAGGTTCGTGACATTGTGCAGAAAAGCAAAAAGGCAAAATGGTTGTCTAAGGAGGCCTTAAAAATAGCTGTTAAAAAAGAGAAGCAAAAGGCAAAGGAGAAAAGGAAAGATATACCCATTTGAATGTAGAGTTCCAAAGAATAGTAAAGAGAGATAAGAAAGCCTTCTTAAGTGATCAATGCAAAAAAAAATAGAGAACCATAGAATGAGAAAGACTAGAGATCTCTTCAAGAAAATCAGAGATACCAAGGGAACATTTCATGCAAAGATGGGCACAATAAAGGACAGAAATGGTATGGACCTAACAGAAGAAGATAATAAGAAGACCTGGCAAGAATACACAGAAGAACTATACAAAAAAGATCTCCATGACCCAGATAATGACAATGGTGTGATAACTCACCTAGAGCCAGACATCCTGGAATGTGAAGTCAAGTGGGCCTTAGGAAGCATCACTATGAACAAAGCTAGCAGAGGTGATGGAATTCCAGTTGAGCTATTTCAAATTCTGAAAGATGATGCTGTGAAAGTGCTGCACTCAATGTGCCAGCAAATTTGGAAAACTCAGCAGTGGCCACAGGACTGGAAAAGATCCGTTTTCATTCCAGTCCCAAAGAATCACAATACCAAAGAATGCTCAAACTACCACACAATTGCACTCATCTCCCATGCTAGCAACGTAATGCTCAAAATTCTCCAATCCAGGCTTCAACAGTACGTGAATTTCCAGACGTTCAAGATGGATTTAGAAAAGGCAGAGGAACAAGAGATCAAATTGCCAACATCCTTTGGATCATGAAAAAAGCAAGAGAGTTCCAGTAAAACATCTACTTCCATTTAATTGACTAGGCCAAAGCCTTTGGCTGTGTGGATCACAACAAACTGTGGAAAATTCTTCAAGAGATGAAAATACCAGGCCACCTTAACTGCCTCCTAAGAAACTTGTATGCAGGTCAAGAAGCAACAGTTAGAACCGGACATGGAATGACAGACTGGTTCCAAATTGGGAAAGGATTAAGTCAAGGCTGTTATTGTCACCCTGTCTATTTAACTTATATGCAGAGTACATCATGAGAAATGCTGAGCTGGATGATGCACAAGCTGGAATCAAGATTGCCGGGAGAAATATCAATAACCTCAGATATGCAGATGATACCACCCTTATGGCAGAAAGCTAAGAAGAACTAAATAATCTCTTGATGAAAGTGA
Source organism: Cervus canadensis (assembly GCF_019320065.1). Taxonomy (NCBI): domain Eukaryota; kingdom Metazoa; phylum Chordata; class Mammalia; order Artiodactyla; family Cervidae; genus Cervus; species Cervus canadensis. Next base: position 22,094,188 of record NC_057410.1, on the reverse strand, counting down.
TAGAAGAGAGTGCAAAAGTTGGCTTAAACCTCAACATTCAGAAAACTAAGATCATGACATCTGGTCCCATCACTTCATGGCAAATAGATGGGGAAACAATGGAAATAGTGACAGACTTTATTTTGGGGGGGCTCCCAAATCACTGCAGATGGTGACTGCAGCCATGAAATTAAAAGACGCTTACTCCTTGGAAAGAAAGTTATGACCAACCTAGATAGCATATTAAAAAGCAGAGACATTACTTTTCCAACAAAGTTCTGTCTAGTCAAAGCTATGGTTTTCCCAGTAGTCATGTATGAATGTGAGAGTTGGACTATAAAGAGAACACTGAAGAATTGATGCTTTTGAACTGTGGTGCTGGAGAAGACTCTTGAGAGTCCCTTGGACAGCAAGGAGATCCAACCAGTCCATTCTAAAGGAAATCAGTCCTGAATATTCATTGGAAGGACAGATGCTAAAGCTGAAACCTCAATATTTTGGCCACCTTATGTGAAGAACTGACTCATTTGAAAGACTCTGATGCTGGGAAAGATTGAAGATGGAAGGAGAAAGAGACAACAGAGGATGAGATGGTTGGAGGGCATCACCAATTCAATGGACATGAGTTTCAGTAAGCTCCAGGAGTTGGTGATGAACAGGGAAGCCTGGTGTGCTGCAGTCCATGGGGTCACAGAGAGTCGGACATGACTGAGCGACTTCACTGAACTGAACTGAGGTCAAAATCCCAGGGAGTGGGTGGTGGTCCAAATCCTGGAAATCTATACTCCTTCCCAAAAATAGTTGGAATAATCCTCCCACTTATTAGCATATGAAATTGCCCAGCCTATAAAACCTAACCATGCCACACTTCAGTGCCTAACTTGCCCTCTGTGATGGCCCACACTTTGTCTGTGGAGTGTGGTTCTCTCTGAATCTGAATAAATCCATTTCTTTTTTTATTTAATTAATTTATTTTTTATTGAAGGATAATTTCTTTACAGAATTTTGTTGTTTTCTGTCAAACCTCAACATGAATCAGTCATCAGTTCAGTTCAGTTCAGTCACTCAGTCAGGTCTGACTCTTTGCGACCCCATTGACTGCAGCACGCCAGGCCTCCCTGTCCATCACCAACTCTTGGATTTTACTCAAACTCATGTCCATTGAGTCAGTGATGCCATCCAACCACCTCATCCTCTGTCGTCCCCTTCTCCTTCTGCCTCCTCCCTTTTCCTCCTCCTCTTTCCCAGCATCAGGGTCTTTTCAAATGAGTTATTTGAAAAGTTCTTCACATCAGTTTCTTCTTCACCTCAGTTCTTCACATCAGGTGGCCAAAGTATTGGAGTTTCAGCTTCAGCATCAGTCCTTCCAGTGAATATTCAGGACTGATTTCCTTTAGGATGGACTGGTTGGATCTCCTTGCAGTCCAAAGCAGCCACAGGTATACATATATCCCCTCCCTTTTGAAACTCCCTCCAATCTCTCTCCCCATCCTAGCCGTCTAGGTGGATACAGAGCCCCTGTTTGAGTTTCCTGAGCCATACAGCAAATTCCCATTGGCTATCTATTTTACATATGGTAATGCAAGTTTCCATGTTACTCTTTCCATACAGCTCACCCTCTCCTCTCCTCTCCGCATGTCCATAAATCTGTTCTCTATGTCTCTTTCTCCACTGTTGCCCTGTAAATAAATTCTTCAGTACCATTCTTCTAGATTCTGTATATATGTGTTAGAATATGGTATTTATCTTTCTCTTTCTGACTCACTTCACTCTGTATAATAGGTTCTAGGTTCATCCATCTCATCAGAACTGACTCAAATGTGTTCCTTTTTATGGCTGAGCAATATTCCATTGTGTATATGTACCACAGCTTCTTTATCCATTCACCTGTTGATGGACATCTAGGTTGCTTCCATGTTCTAGCTACTGTAAATAGTGCTGCAATGAACAGTGGGATGCATGTGTCTCTTTCAATTTTGTTTTCCTCAGGGCATATGCCTAGGAGTGGGATTGCTGGGTCATATGGTGGTTTTATTCTTAGTTTTTATTCTTAGCTTTATTCTTAGTTTTTTAAGGAATCTCCATACCATCTTCCATAACAGCTGTATCAATTTACATTCCCACCAACAGTGCAAGAGTGCTCCCTTTTCTCCACACCCTTTCCAGCATTTATTGTTTGTAGACTTTTTGATGATGGCCATTCTAACTAGTGTGAGGTTATATCTCATTGTAGTTTTGATTTGCATTTCTTGAATAATGAGTGATGTGGAGCATTTTTCATGTGTTTGTTAGCCGTCTGTATGTCTTTTTTGGAGAAATGTCTGTTTAGGTCTTTCCCCCACTTTTTGATTGGGTTATTTGTTTTTCTGGTATTGAGTTTTATGAGCTGCTTGTATATTTTGGATATTGATCCTTTGTCAGTTGCTTCATTTCTTGTCTATTTTCTCCCATTCTGAGGGTTGTCTTTTCACCTGGATTATAGTTTCCTTTGCTGTGCAAAAGCTTTTAAGTTTAATCAGGTTCCACTTGTTTACTTTTGTTTTTATTTCCATTACTCTAGGAGGTGGGTCATAGGGGATCTTTCTTTAATTTATGTCATCGAGTGTTCTGCCTATGTTTTCCTCTATGAGTTTTATAGTTTCTGGTCTTACATTTAGATCCTTAATCCATTTTTAGTTTATCTTTGTGTATGGTGTTAGGAAGTGTTCTAATTTCATTCTTTTACATGGAGTTGTCCAGTTTTCCTAGCACCATTTATTGAAGAGGCTGTCTTTGCCCCATTGTATATTCTTTCCTCCTTTGTCAAAAATAAGGTACCCATAGGTGCATGGGTTTATTTCTGGGCTTTTTATCTTGTTCCATTGGTCTCTATTTCTGTTTTTGTGCCAGTACCACACTGTCTTGAGACTATAGCTTTGTAGTATAACCTGAAGTCAGGAAGGTTGATTCCTCCAGCTCCATTCTTCCTTCTCAAGACTGCTTTGGCTATTCTGGGTCTTTTGTGTGTCCAAATGAATTGTGAAATTTTTTGTTCTAGTTCTGTGAAAAATGCCATTGGTAATTTGATAAGGATTGCATTAAATCCATAGATTGCATTTGGTAGTATAGTCATTTTCACAATATTGTGAATCTGAATAAATCTTCTTATGTATCACTTTGTCTCTCACTGAATCCTTTCTTTTTTTTTTTTCACTGAATTCTTTCTGCAATGAGACATCAAGAACCTGAGCTTCATTAGACCCTGAAACCAGGTACTGTGGGTTTTCGCTGGGTTCGAGTCCCAGCCATGTGGGTTCAAATCCCAAACTGGGTTTTGGCTGGGTTTGAGTCCCAGGCACAGAGGTTTGAGTCCCAAACTGGGTTTTGGCTGTGTTCAAGTCCCAATCTGAAGTAAACAGTTTCAGCCACAACTGCAGAGGGTCTCCCCAAAGAATGAGGGGTCCAAGACCCTCATTGAGCTTCCCAGCCCAGTAGTTCTTCACCAGGAGGATGAGCCCCTGGAACATGTGGCTCTGATTGCCAGTAGGTCTTGTGCACGGGAGAGCCAGAGGGCCATAGGAAACAGAGACTTATCTTAGAGGGTAAACACTAAATCTTACACATTCCAAATCCCAGAGCAAAGGCATTAGCTTGAAAGGGGCCTGAGTCAGACCCACTTGCTGATGTTAGAGAGCCTCCCAGGGAGGCAAAAGGCACCTGAGATCTCTCCTGGGGACACAGACGCTGGTGGCAGCCAATTGGGAGAGCTCATTCTACCACAAGGACACTGATGCTGGCAAACAGATATTTGGAGTCCTCCCTCTAGTCTATATGTTCCAAGGGTTACCCACCCACCATTGGGCTGGCACCAGTCCCAGGACTTCTCGGCCCAAACAGCCACCCATGTGGGGGATCAGACTCATCTATAAGGAAGATAAAGCAGCCGACCCTACCACAACAGAAGGGCCCATGCAGCCCACATAAGGGGTAAGGGACACCCCTTTAGTGCTGGTGAGTGTGTTGCTGAACCCCATGGGGGTCTTCTACAGAAGTCACTTCTCCAAAGTCAGGAAATGTAACCAACTTACCTAAAGCATAGAAATCAACACAGAGAAATAGGTAAAATGAGGAGACAGAAGAATATATTCCAAATGAAGAAATAACACAAAACTTTAGAACTAAATGAAGTGAAACTAAGTAATTTACTCATTAAAGAGCTCAACGTAACTTGATTACAAAGACTCTCAATAAACTCAGGGGAAGAATGGATAAACATAGTGAGAATTTTAACCAAGAGCTGGAAAATATGAAGAAGAAACAGAGTTGAAGAATACAATAACTGAAATTAAAAATATACTAGAAGGAATTAATAATAGATAAGATGATACAGAAAAACATATCAGTGAATTAAAAGAGAGCAGTGGAAATTACCCAGGTTGAACAGAAAGGAATTTTACAAAATGAGGAGTTTTATAAAATAAGCTACAAGTATATGTTGTATTTTTCTCTTTTTAATTGAAGGATGATTGCTTTATAATATTGGTTTGATTTCTGCGATACATCAGTATGAATTAGCTGTTATATTTTTTGTATTCTACAACTCTTATTATATAGCTATCTGGCCAGTTTGTTCTCAAGCTAGATAAACCTACACTCAGCATTAAATGATTCTTAATTTTCCAGGTTTAAAAGTTTTGAAATACATATGTACAAGCTAAATGAAACAAACTACACTCAGAGAAACACTGTGGAGCAGAACCTCTACATATACAAGATCTGTTTTAGTGGATACAAAAATGATAATATTATCAAATATAAAGAAGAACAGTCATGAAAGGTAGACAAACTGGACCATCTTAACAAAGGATATATTAACTAAGATGAGCCAGGACAAACTCCCTAAATGTCAGGGCAAAATTTCTTTTCTGTGTCTCCGAAGCTAACTGTCTTTCCTGTTCTGTGCTGTGTGGTGTGCTTCTGAGTCATCTAGAAGAGCTGAATTCTCCACCCACACCGTCTTCTGCCAGGTGTGTACCCTTAGGCCTAAAAAGTGGCCGTTGGGTGACTGCTGGGCTTGTGGAGGAAAAGAACTTAGGTAAGTGAGCTAGAGGGCTCATACACATATTTGCCACCACCTTGAGTTGCAGAGCCAAGCCACAGAGACCCCATTTGTGGGGTCCAGGACAGGTCTGCTGAATGAGAGAACTGATTATGAGGAAGATGGTAAAATCTAGTGGTGTCAGTCATCCCTGTGAACACGTGCTATCCTGTAGAGAACCAATTCTACAACAAAGAATAACAGTGATGCAGAAAGAGACCATGCTGTTTCTAATACTTAAGTCAAAGCCACCTAACTTATATTCCCCACTGAAATGTGCTGGGATGAAGAGGGAAGATCCTAGGAGACTTTTGCTGCAAGGCCCATCAGTCTCTGAAAAAACAGAAATGGTTCCCCAGGGGAAAGGAAATATCAGATTTAGAGAGAGGACACTGGCAAAAGCAACTCAAGGAAGATGATTATCAGACAAAATATAGTATGCAAGATTCATGAATTCTTATGTCAAGAAACTATTTATTGTATATCTGGGAACTTCTCTGGTGGTCCAGTGGTTAAGAATTCACACTCCCAATGCAGGGGGCTCAGGTTCCCAGGTTCGATCCCTAGTCAGTGAACTAGATCCCACATGCCGCAACTAAGGGTTTGCAACTAAGACCCAGGACAACCAAATAAATAAAAAATATATTTTTTTAAAGATTTTTAAAAATAAACTATTTCTTGTATATCTAAAATACAAATCTAATGGGGCATCCTGTGTATTTATTTGGTGCATCTAGCAATCCCATCTAGGAGAGGCTGCTGGGCTGCCCTGCCCCATCCCTTTGCATTTTACCCTGCTCCCTCTCACCATCTCTCCTGTATTATTCAGCAAACATGAGTGATAGAGAGGCAGGCAGGAAGAAGTGAAGGAGAGGGAGAGAGAGAGAGAAGGAAGAAAAAGAAAGAGGGAAGAAAGGAAGGGAAGCTAAAAGAAGAAATAAGAGAGAGACAGAAAGAGTAGTACAAAGAGAGACAGAAGCATGCATCTAAAAAATAAAACCAGAGATTTCCAGGGAAACAAATTCTTTTAAAGGTTAAGGAAATAGTTTCAAAGAAATTAAAACATCACCTAATATTAAAAGAACTGAGAAAAGAAATAAAACAATTCAAAGAGTTTATAAGCCAGTAGAGGAGACTAAAACATGTGGGTCAAGAAAGATTAGAAAAGAAAATAGAAAAATAAAAATGTCACAGACATAAAAAGCCATATTAGAAGCAATGAAAATAGAATAAACAAAATTTAAGCACAGCTCTGGGGGATAGTATGTATGAAGAAATAAAATGGAACAAACTACAAAGATAGTTTTTGTGAACATGTTATACATGATAGGGCTTCCCTGATGGCTCAGATGGTAAAGAATATGCCTACAATGTGGGAGATCCAGGTTTGATCCCTGGGTTGGGAAGATCCCCTGGAGAAGGGAATGGCAATCCACTTCAGTACTCTTGCCTGGAGAATTCCATGGACAAAGGAGCCTGGTGGGCTATAGTCCATGGAGTTGCAAAGAGTTGGACATGACTGAGCAACGAATACTATACATGATAGACACAGTAGATATAAAATAGCTATTATTTGTATTGCTGAATAAGAAGGCAAAACAAAGGAAAAAATTTTAATCTGATAAGAATGGTAATTATAATAATAGCTACTATTTGTTTCAGCACTGGCTATGCACAAGTACTGTTCTAAGCATTCTGAGGGTTACTTCATTTAATCTTCACAGCAGTCCTGGTAAGCCCATCAGGAAGTTCAGCTCTTAAGCACAAGCCACCTGTTATCCTTGCATAACCTTTGCCATAAACCTTTCTCTGCTCCAAATTCTGATGTTTTGGTTTGGCCTCATAGTGCTCGGGCACATGAACTTGAGTTCATGTGCAACCCTGTCCTTAGGCAATTTATAATCTAGTGGGGGAAGTCAGATTTAACAAGTAATTGCAAGTAGGATGCATGCCACAAAAGCAGAAGTGTACTGTCTAGGATGCCAGAGAAAGTGTTCCTAGAAAATCAGCATTGCCACAGAAGGATGAAGTAGAATTAACTGGTCAAAAGGGTAAAGATGGAGGCTGGGACTTAAAAAGAATTGCAAGTGGAAGGAAAAGACCCAGAGCTGAGAGAGGGTACTATATCTATGAGAAACTACAGAAATCCAATATGGCTAAATGTAGCAATTAAGGGAAGAGTGGTATGAGATATAGCTGCAGAGAAAGTAAAGGAGAGTTGACCAGCTATATCTACATGTCATGTGAGTGCCATTGTGTGAGTGTCTCCAATCACAGCTGTTTCCTGTTTATCTTCAGTTTAGTCGCTCAGTCATCTCCAACTCTTTGCAATCCCATGAACCGCAGCATGCCAGGCCTCCCTGTCCATCACCAACTCCGTGAGTCCACCCAAACCCATGTCCATTGAGTCAGTGATGCCATCCAACCATCTCATCCTCTGTCGTACCCTTCTCCTCCTGCCCTCAATCCCTCCCAGCATCAGGGTCTTTTCCAACGAGTCAGCTCTTCGCATCAGGTGGCCAAAGTATTGGAGTTTCAGCTTCAGCATCAGTCCTTCCAATTAACACCCAGTACTGATCTCCTTTAGGATGGACTGGTTGGATCTCCTTGCTGTCCAGGGGACTCTCAAGAGTCTTCTCCAACACCACAGTCCAAAAGCATCAATTCTTCTGCACCCAGCTTTCTTTATAGACCAACTCTCACATCCATATATGACTACTGGAAAAACCATAGCCTTGACTAGACGGATCTTTGTTGACAAAGTAATGTCTGCTTTTTAATATGGCTATCTAGGTTGGTCATAACTTTCCTTCCAAGGAGTAAGTGTCTTTTAATTTCATGGTTGCAATCACAATCTGCAGTGATTTTGGAACCCAGAAAAATAAAGTCAGCCACCATTTCCATTGTTCCCCCATCTATTTGCCATGAAGTGATGGGACTAGACGCCAGGATCTTAGTTTTCTGAATGTTGAGCTTTAAGCCAACTTTTTCACTCTCCTCTTTCACTTTCATCAAGAGGTTCTTTAGTTCTTCCTCACTTTCTGCCATAAGGGTGGTGTCATCTTCAGTAAGAGTTATTAATAACAAAGCCTACCGTGACTGCTTAGGACAGGGCTCTAAACCCAGAGCATCCCACCGCTGTATTCTCCTCTAAGTTGGTGGGCACAGTCTCATTTGTGCTACTGATGCAGAGGTTCACAAAGAGACAGCTGGGAGAACTCATCTACCTATATCACCCACTAATATATCCTTATGTGATAAGTGAGTTCTATATCTTTTTGGAAAATAAACTTATCATTTTAGAAGACTTTAAGCTTATAGAACAGTTGCAAAAGTAGAATAAGAATTTCCACATACTTCCCATACATCTTCCCCTTTTGTTAACATTTTACATTAGTATGGTACATTTGTCACAACTAGTAAACCAATACTGATACACTATTGTCAACTAAAATCCATATTTTATCCTGATTTCCTTTTTTTTTTTTTTTTTTTTTTTAACCTAATGGCCCTTTTTTGTTCTAGGACCCATGTGGGGTATCATACTACATTTAGGCATCATGGCCTCTCAGCTCAACTTTCCTTGCTTTTAATGACCTTTACAGTTTTGAGAAGTATTGGTCAGGTGTTTTGTAGAATACACCTTAATTTGGGGTTTGTCTGATGTTTTTCTTATGATTAGACTGAAATTCATGCATTTTGGAGACAAAGACTTCAGAGGTAAATTACTATTCTCAACATATCATATCAAGGGTACCACCACCAATATGTTGGTGTGGACTTTGATCACCTGGCTAGGGTAGTATTTGTCAGAGTTCTCCATGGTAAAGTTACTACTTTTTCCTCCTTTCCATAGTGTATTCTTTGCAAGGAAGTCACTATGTACAGACCACATTAAAGGGGTGGGGAGATATGCTCTACCTCCTTGAGGGCAAAGTATCCATAAATAATTTGGAATGCTCCCGCATAGAAAATTAGTATTTATTTATTCAATCATTTCTTTATATTAGTATTACTAATAGATTATATTGGTAATCATTTTATAATTTGGGTTATAATCCAATACTACTTTTTTTTTTTTTTTTTTGGCTAAAATTGTTCCAGGTTAGGCCATGGGGGAGCTCTTTCAGTTGGTTCCTGTGTCCCTTTGACATACCACATCACTGTGGTTTTTATTTCTTTGAGCATGTCCTTACTTTTTGGAACTACAAAACACCGCAGGATCATTATATATATTCCTTGCTTCAGCTTTAGAATAAGGCACTTCTCCAAGGATCCCTGGTTCCAAGGGCTGGGTGTTGGGTGTGTTCACTGCTACTGGAGTGCAATAGCATCTAGGCTGTCTTTGCTGACAGAGAAAGGAAATCCATGTTTGTGTGCTGACCCACATTTACACACATATCTATGAATATTTGTGTATCCATCTGTATCTATATTAAGCTAAACATGAGTTCATCTTGACATTTCTAACTCGAATCCTTGGCCACATAACCTAGATCATTCCAACCTTTGCCTCTTTTCTTGTCTATAGCCATCTGCTGCAACAGTCAGAAATATAGCTGCCACTGTCTGCTATTCATTCGCTTAATTCCAGCATACATTTTAGTGATTTCAGAATTAACTCATTTCTCCATAAAAAATGGCTTTACCGACTAGAATACAGTGTTTTATATACAGTTCCTTTTGCATTTAGTCTTCATCCCCACTCATTTACAAGGTTAGGTCAGCACACTCCTCTACCCAACTCCTTGAAATAGTTACATTCTTTCCTCACAGTCTTCATTCCATCCTGGGATTCTGCAGCTTCCTAAATGACTTTTTAGATTTGCTACACTAAGGTTTACTCTTTGTGTTGTAAAGTTCTATGGGTTTTAACAAATGCACAATGCCATATATTCATTATTATAGTGCCACATAGAATATTTACCACTATAAAATATATCTCCTACTTTACATATTCAACCTTTCCTGCCCCAAATCCGATCTGTTTATCACCTCTTCAGGTTTGTCTTTTCCAGAAGGTCACATAAATTAACTCATACAATATATAACCTTTTCAGACTAGCTTCTTTTTCTTAGCAACATACGTTCAAGGGTCACCCATGTTTTTGCATGGTTGATAACTCATTCCTTTTTATGGTCAAAGAGTATTCCATTGTATAGAAGTACCATAGTTTGTTTATGCGTTCAGCTATTGAAGGACATTGATTGCTCCCAGTCTTGTGACAATTATGAATAAAGGTATTATCAACTTTTGCATGTAGTTTTTTTGTGCACATAATTTTAAAATTAACTTGGTGAATACTTTGGGACCCTATAGGGACCTGATTGCTGAATCATATGGTAAGACTATGCCTAGCCTTGTTAACTGTAGTCTTTATTATTTCCTTCTGCTTGCTTTGGGTTTAGTTTTAGCTCCTTATATAAGGAACTTATTGTTAGTTCCTTCAGGGGAATTAATTGATTATTAATTTGAGATCTTCTTTCTTTTTAAATACAGTTGTTTACAGTTATATTTAAATGTTATATATAATACTCCTAGGGCTTCTTTGGTGGCTCAGACAGTAAAGAATCCTCCTGCAATGCAGGAGACCTGAGTTCGATCCCTGGGTTGGGAAGATCCCCTGGAGGAGGCATGGCAACCCACTCTGGTATTCTTGCCTGGAGAACTCCCATGGATAAGGGAGCTTGGCGGGCTACAGTCCATGGGGTTGCACAGAGTCGCACACGACTGAGCGACTGAGCACCGCACAGCATATAATGTTCCAATTAGCACTGCTTTTGTCACACCCTATACATTTGGGTATGTTGTGATCTCTTTTTTGCCCTAAATTTATTGCAGTTTAATTGAGGTATTTTGTTTTTCAGTCGCTAAGTAGTATCCAACTCTGCCAGCCCATGGACTGCAGCATGCCAAGTTTCCCTGTCCTTCGCCATCTCCTGGAGTCTGCTCAAACTCATGTTCACTGAGTCAGTGATGCTATTCAACCATCTCATCCTCTGTTGCCCTCTTCTCCTTTTGCCTTCAATCTTTCCCACCATCAGAGTCTTTTCCAGTAATTCAGCTCTTCACATCAGGTGGCCAACGTATTGAAGATTCAGCTTCAGTATTAGTTCTGCCAATGAATATTCAGGGTTGATTTCCTTTAGGATTGACTGGTTTGATCTCCTTGTTGTCCAAGGGACTCTCAATAGCATTGTGTAAATTTAAGATAAATTTAAGACTTGATGCATTTATAGATTGAAAAATCATTACCATCATACTGTTAGTTAACACCTTCATTACATCACATATTTACTATTTCTTTTTTGTGGTGAAAACATTTAGGATTTACTCACTTAGCAATTTTCAAGTATATGATACAGTATTATTATCACCATGCTGTGTATTAGATTCCCAGAATTTATTCATTTTATAACTGGAAGTTTGTACACTTGGACCAACTTGTCCCCATTTCCCCTACCCCCAGCCTCTGGTAGGTATTGTGTTTTCATCTTTATTTGTTTCAAGATATTTAATTTTACTTTGCTTCATTTTGTTTTTATTTTAATTTGTTTCAAGATGTTTTCTAATTCCCCTTATGATTTCTTGTTTGGCCACTGGTTAGGACTGTGTTGTTTAATTCCACATATTTGTGTCTTATCCAGATTTCCTTCTGTTCTTCGTGTATACTTTTATTTAGTCATGATTGGAGAAGATACTTTGAATGATTTCTATTACTTTAAATTTGCTAAGATTTGCTTTGTGGTATAACATGTGATCTATCCTGTAGAATATCCCATGTGCACTTGATAAGATAAGAACATGCATTCTTCTGCTATTGCCTAGAGTATTCTGTATGTCTGTTACAACTAGTTGTTTTATAGTGTTCTTTATGTCTTCCATTTAATTCTTGATATTCTGCTTAGTTGTTCTACCCATTTTTGAAAGTAAGATGGTGAAATCTATCTCTCCCTTCAATTCTGTACATTTTGCTTCACATATTTGGGGACTCTGTAGTTAGATGCATATATATTTATAATTATTACATCTTCTTGATAGAGTCACCATTTATTGATAATGTCTTTTGTCTTTAGAAGCAATTTTTGAGTTAAAGTCTGTTTGATCTGTTATTAATACAGCCACCCCAACTCTCTTTTGCTTATTATTTACATGGCATCTTTTCCATCCTTTCGTTTGCAGCATATTTGTGTTTTTAAATCTAAAGTGAGTATTTTATAGACAGCATATAGTGGCATCCTTTTTAAAATTCTTTCTACTATCTGTCTTTCAAATAGAGATTTTAATCCATTAACATGTAATGTAATTACTGATGAAGAAGGAATTGTTGCCATTTAGTCACTAAGTCATGTCCAACTCTTTTGCAACCCCAATCTGGTAGGGCTGTAGATTTCTGGTAGGACCTGTAGAATCTGGTAGGACCAGATTTCTCTGTCCATGGGGTTTCCCAGAAAGAATACTGGAGTGGATTGCCATTTCCTTTTCCAGGGGATCTTCCCAATCCAGGGATCAAATCCATGTCTCCTGCTTTGTCAGGCAGAATCCTTATCACTGAGTGCCTAGGGAAGCCTGAGGAAAGAATTACTTCTATCATTTTTCTTTACATCATATCTTCCCCCCACCCCGCAACTCAATTACTCTCTTCCCGTCTTTTATTGCTTTTCATAGTAATTTTCTGGTGTACTGTTTTGCTTCCTTTCTCATTTCTCAAACTATATATTTTTAGTTGTTTTCTTAATGATTGCCTGGTGATTACAATTAATATCCTAATTTATAAGAACTTAGTTCAAATTCAACTTAGTTTTATAGCATACAAAAATTTAGCTTCTATATGGCTTCATCCCTCTTATGTTATTATCACATATTACATCTTTATGCATTGTGTGCTCATTAACATACACTTACTTGTAATTATTGTTTTGCATATTTGTCTTTAGATCTTATAGAAAACAGAGGAGTTAGAGACCCCAAATAAATTAATACTATCTTTATATTTATCTGCGTGGTTATCTTTACAAATGTTCTTTATTTCTTTAAGTGAACTTGAAGTACTGTTCAGTGTCCTTTCATTTCAAGCAGAGGATTCCTTTTAGCATTCTTATGCATGTTCAGTCACACAGTTGTGTCAGACTCTTTGTGACCCTATGGACTGTAGCCCACCAGGCTCCTCTGTCCATGGAACTTTCCAGGCAAGAATACTGGAGTGGGTTGCCATTTCCTCATCCAAGGGATCTTCCTGACCTAGGGATTAAACCTGTGTCTCTAGCATCTCCTGCATTGGTAGGTGGATTTTTTACCATAGAGCCACCTGAGAAGCCCGGAATTCTTTTTTTCTTTTTTTTTTTGCTTTTTATTTTAAAATAAATGTTATTGAGGTATATTTTTGTGTGCAGTTTGAAGAGTCTTAATATATAAATACAACAATGTAAATAAACATCAAGATATAGTTACAAGAGACTTCACTGATTGTCCAGTAGCCAAGGCTCCAGCTACCAATGCAAGAGTCCCTGGTTCAATTCCTGGTCAGGGAATCAGATCCCATATGCTGCGACTAAGACCTGAAACAGCCAAATAAATAAATAAAATATTTTTTTAAAGATACAGCTACAAAAGCTTATAACTTATATAGTTTCTCCTCTACTTTTTCCAGCCCAGGCAACTACTGACGGATTTTTGTCACTTCAGTACGATTTGTTTTTCCTAAAGTTTTCTATAATTGGAATCATATGGTATTCTTTTGTGTCTGGCTTTTTTCATTCCACATGATGGTTTCGAAATTCATTTGGAGTGTGTATGTCAGTGGCTCCATCTATTTTTATTGGCAGGTTGTATCCCATTCTATGAATTGTCACATTTTTTCAATCCATCAGATGATTACTTTTTAGCCACAAATTCTGGTCATAACAAATCCTTTCACAAATAGATTGCTGAATGTGCAGCCATAGCTTTTATAAAAAGCCAAAGAGGATACATTCAATTAGAAAAAATTATGTTGATATTAAAAAAAAATTTTTTTTAACTAACCCTGCTTAAGTCACCTGATATACATTCAATACCAGGAAGTTTATTTTTTGCAAAGAGTGAGAGAAAAAAAAAAAAAAAGAATTTAAAAAGTATCAGCTTAACAACTAAAAATTGTTTAAATGGTAAGTGGCTTTAGTTTTCAGAAAGTCTGCCAAGGAGGTGGCAAATTCTATAAGGCCTAAAGTAAAGTTATGAATCATTTAGGGCTTAGGGCACTAGAAAGCCAATCTGAACTTTAAAAATATACTCTGTTCAAGTATCAAATGAAAAAAGTTCCTCATAAAGCTGAGTTAATGGCTTTTTTTGAGGTAGTATTGTCTCTTAAATTTTGGAACTGAATTTATGATGCAAATGTCATTATTTAATGTCAATACTGAATATCTAAGCACAAAATCAAACTGAAAAAAGTCACTGTTCTAATTGAATGTATCCTCTTCAGCTTTTTATAGAAGCTCAGCATTCTAACAGAGCAGGTTTATTAACTCTCTGTGTTTATCTGGGAATGTCTTAATTTCATTATCCCTGAAGGATAGTTTTTCTGGGTACAAAATTCTTGGTCATTTTAGATTGCTGGGGCTACCATAACAAAGTACCACAGATGGGGTGGCTTGAACAACAGAAATTAATATTTCTTACAGTTGTGGAGGCTGGAAGTACAAAATAGAAGTGTCAGGCAGGGTTGGTTTCTGGTGAGGCTTCCCTTCTCAACTTGCAGATGGCACCTTCTTGCTATGTCCTTGCATGGCCTTTTTTCTGTGCATACATGCCTTAAGAGAAATCTGTGGCATCTCTGTCAGATCAGGGCCTCACCCTTATGACCTTATCTTTTCACTAAACATATATATATACACACACACTATATGTATATTATATGTATGTATATATATGTATGTATATATATATGTGTGTGTATATATATATGGTTGTTCTACATGTTGTGAGCTTTTGTTTAGATTCCATATTCCCCCAGAAGTTTATTCTGATAGTTTTTGCCAGCTTATTCATTGCTTTTGTTAAGGGATGGACTTTTGGGGTTGTCTGTCATTTCACTGATAATCTTTTTTGCCTTATTTTTAAATTGCTTTTCTTATTGTTGAATTTTATGAGTTCTTTTTATATTTTGACTACAAGTCCTTTATTGGATATGTGATTTCCAAATATATTTTCAAAGAAAACGATTTGTCTTTTCATTCTTTAACAGTCTTTTTTCAGGGCAAAAACTGAATTTTAATGAAGTCCAAATTCTTTTTTCTTTCATGGATTATGCTTTCAGTGTTATATCAAAATCTCATCACCAAACTCAAAATCATGTATATTGTCTCATGTGTTTTCTTCTACAAACTTTACAGTTTTGCATTTTAGTATTCAGGTCTAGAATTCACTTTAAGTTAATTTTTGTGAAGGTCTACATCTATGTTCATTTTTTTGTTTTTTGCATATGGATGTCCAATTGTTCCAGCAATATTTGTTGAAAAGATTTTTCTTTCTCCATTGAGCTGCCTTTATATCTTTGTCAAAAATGAGTTGATTATATCTGTTTTGGGAAGATCCCTTGAAGGAGGGCATGGCAATCCTCTCCAGCATCCTTGCCTGGGAAATCCTATGGACAGAGGAGCCTGGTAGGCTACAGTCCACAGGATCGCAGAGTCAGACACAACTGAAGCGACTCAGCACAGCACAACACACACTTATTCTGATGTCTCTGGGAAAATCGAGTAAATCTGAGGGGAAAAATCGTGACAAAGGATTCTTCTAAAGGACTGTAAGAATCTCTTTGGCTTAAGGGACAATTCAGGGTTGTCACATAATTAATGTTCCTGCTTTCAAATTAGTCAAACTACTCAGAATGATGGATTTCTCAAGCAAGCAAGCAAGCTCAAGACTTTTACTTTTATCACAATTTAAAAGGAAACAATGCTCATTTCTTTCTTGGAGCAATATAAATTTTAGTGTTGAGAGAGTCATTTCCTAGGCAGGTTGATAAGAAGTCTAGGGGTCCCCAAGGAGAGAGAGGTCTGGGATATTCAAGGAGGAAGAAAGGACAAACTTTTTTACTTTTTTTCCTCTACATTCCTTAGGATTATATAACAATAATGTATCCTGCCTGAGGACAGTCTTTGGATTAAACCCTCTGGCTAATTCTGTTATCTTAAAACATAAATTATGGGAGTAGGTCTGGTCTTTACAAGGATGTATCCTGCCTGAGGACAATCTTTGGATTAAACCTTCTGGCCAACTCTGTTATCTTAAAATGTAAATTATGGGAGTAGGTCTGGTGAGGTCTTTACAACCTCCAGACATTCTTGGATTCATTGGAGAGTATATAACTCCATTGCTAACACTAGCAAAGGGGGTACTCTTTTGCCCCCGTCTGATGCCTATATCAGAAGCTTTCTCTATCTCCTTTATACTTTAATAAAACTTTATTACACAAAAGCTCTGAGCGATCCAGCCTCGTCTCTGGCCCCGGATTGAATTCATCTCCTCCGGAGGCCAAGAATCCCGCGTCTCATTGTTCAGCAACAACCTTTCAGTGTCTTCTCTTTAGTACTAGATATTTCAGAATCTTCAGGAAATGTTAAGGGTTAGAACTAAATCAATATGATATTAAAATAATCAGTGGGGATTCCACTTGAAATAACTTGATCTCTACTTAAGGAAAAGCATTTATTCAATATCTTCCTCAGGAGACAATATGGCAAAGTAGCATTTTATAGTCAATTAATATCTCATTTCCTTATTCCTCTAAAACACAGAAACTCTTTCTTATAGGTTCTGTAATGAGAACTTTTTCTGTTGGATGCTATTAAAATTTCCTTTGTGTGTTTTAATTTGGAAGGAATGGTGTTAATGTTGGTAGGCTCTAATTTAGAATTGCATTTATTTTCAAATGTGTTTGGGAGTGAAATGAGTCATTCTTCAATTTCCTTAAAAGAAACTAGGATGGTTCCTTTTTTTAAAATACGACTAATACAAAACTCATTTTGAAAGTAGCATATTTTGACTTATGTGTAATAAATATTGGCATGCTTTACCCCTTTGACACTATCATAAGTCAACATGAGTTTTGCTTTATGCCCTTATCAGCTGATTAAATGTCGTTTTAGCAGAGGTTCTTTTACTTATTTGCATCCTTCACACATGAATAACAACTTTAGGCTATGGGGAAAAAATCTGCTACTTCTTGCTAATAGTAAAAAGGGTAGAAAGGGTTTACAAGTCAAGATACTAAGTAGATATTAATATAGTATAGCCAAATTTCACTTGACATCACAAATTATGTCACATTGTCACATTTTTATTAAGGTTCAAATTTTACTTCCTAATTACTGCCTAGCGATGATGTAGAGTCTCTGGTTCCTTGCAAAGTACCCAGTAAGTATTTCTAGGATGTCTCACTTATTCTAAACTCCTATCATGTATATTCTACAAACTACAAAAAAATGAAAAACCCCCTCCTACTGTTCTTACTAACAAAGCAATTCTTTGCTGATGACTATTGCTACCATACTGAGCACTGGTGGGAACTTAATACCATCACATGCTGTTCCCCTGCATTTCATAGTCTCTCCTAAAGCTTTGCCAGGCACAGCAGTTTTCCATAGATAAATACCCTTAGCTCTCAAGGTGCCCAAGCTGCATTGTTGTCCATGGCAGGGATGGGCAGATGGCCCCCTCAGATTCCTAACTTACTCTGGTGCAGTGTCAAAGATGTTTGGGACCCAATGGATTAAAGATTTTGGTAAAACAGCTCTTTTTGTTTTTACTCAAAGCCATTTAGTTTTCTCTCTGTAGGATCCAGAAATATGTCCAGAGGGCTAGACCCAAGGTAGATTGAGTAATAATCACTGAGCTAGACTCAAAACCTGTATTCCACCAGCAAGAAATTTGCCCATATCTCAAGCTGAGTATCTCTATGCTCAATTAGAGGGAAGAATTGACAAATTATTTTTTCTTACAGAGGAATAATGTTTAAATCAAATACTGACAATATTTGAAGTGTTCAGAGGGATAATATTTGGATTTTAAACTATTTTATTTTATCCTTTTCTCTTAAAAATTTTTTTTAAATTTATTTATTTTTTAATTTAAAGATAGCTGTTTTACAGAATTTTGTTGCTTACTGTCGAACATCAACATGAATCAGCCATAGGTATAAATATGTCCCCTCCCTTTTGAACCTCCCTTCCATCTCCCTCTGCATCCCACCCCTCTATGTTGATACAGAGCCCCTGTTTGAATTTCCTGAGACATACAACAAATTCCTATTGGCTATCTACTTTACATATGGCAATGTAAGTTTCCATGTTACTTTCTCCATATATCTCACCCTCTCTTCTCCTCTCCCCATGTCCATAAATCTATTCTCTATGTCTGTTTTTCCACTGCTACCTTGCAAATAATTTCATCAGTACCATCTTTCTAGATTCCATGTAAATGTGTAAGTATACAATATTTATCTTTCTCTTTCTGACTTACTTCACTCTGTATAACAGCCTCTAGTTTCACCCACCTCATCAGAACTGACAAATGAATTCTTTTTTATGGCTGAGTAATATTCCATTGTGTATATGTACCACAGCTTCTTTATCCAGTCATCTGTCGTTGTACATCTAGATTGCTTCCATGTTCTAGCTATTGTAAATAGTGTTGCAGTGAACACTGGGGTACATGTGTCTTTTTCAATTTTGGTTTCCTCATAAACTATTTTACTTTTTATTCAACAATTCTTTGTTACTTTGTCACTTTTTTTCATCACTAAAATGATATCATGAAACTTCTGGTTTCCAGTCCAACGTATAAAGAGTTTGGAAGTCGCCGTTCCACCTTGACAATAAGTAAAAAGAAGAACAAAACAAAAAAATAAAAAATTATTTGTAGATCTGTCAAAGTGAGGTCACAGAGCAAACGACTGTTCCCCAAATTAAAGAGAGATGTAGACAAATACAAAGATCACAACTTACTGGAGCAGAAACTCACACACAGATGCCTCGGTGGGAACCATGGCCAGGGAGGAAAACCAAAACTATCCCTGATGAATTTCTGAAAGCTCAGTGTGGATAATTCTGATTGTTTAAAACTCCAAGGAGGCCTGGTCACAGAGCAGGTCTTAATACTTTGATGAGCTTTAACTCCAGGAGCCCTACCAGGTTTTCAGAGAAACTAAAGGGGGAAAATACCTTAATGCTTCCAGTAGGGGCAGAAAAAAGAAGTCATTTTGAACTATGCCAGATCATCCTATTCTTAACAGAACCTACCATGAAGAGAAATTATTTTGGCAGAGCATAAACTATTGGAGTTTGAGAGGCTAACTCACCTGGGTGAAGGGAATACCCAGCTCCAGCCCACTGTAGCCATAATGTCCCATCTGGGAAGAAACTAGAGGGCTGAGAAGAACTTGTGAAGTTCACAGTTCAGAGGCATACACACACTGAAGACTGATACCTAGTCATTAGGGCTACAAAACACTTCCCTTCTCCCCGTAACTTACCACCATATTACTAGAGATCTGTTAAAGCAGTTACTTTAACCTAGTTTGTCTCAGTCCATTTGGACTACTATTACAAAAATACCATAGACTGGCTGGCTTATAAACAATAGAAATTTATTTCTTAGTGTTCTGGGGGCTGAAAAGCCCAAGACCAAGGTGCTAGCAGACTCGGTACCTGGTGAGAGCCCACTTCTTGGTTTACAGACAGCCAGTCACCTTCTGGCTGTGTCCTCATGTGGAAAAAGGGTCAAGAGAGCTCTTTGGGGTCTCTGATAAAGGTACTAGGGGTTTCCCCAGTGGCTCAGTGGTAAAGAATCTGCCTGCAATGCAGGAGCTGCAGGCGATGTAGGTTCGATCCCAGGATCAGGAAGATCCCCTGGAGGAAGCCATGGCAACCAGCTCCAGCATTCTTGCCTGGGGAATCCCATGGAAAGAGGAGCCTGGTGGGCTACAGTTCATAGGGTCACAAAGAATGAGAAACAACTGAAGCGACTGAGCATGCGTGCACATAAGGCCACTTAGTGCCATTTGTAAGGGCTCCACCCTCACAATCTAATCAAAGGCTCTACCTCCAAATACCACAATGGTTTCAACATTTGGAAGGAAAATATTGTGCTTGGAGGGAGACAAACATATAGCATGGATTGAATCAAGAAAAAAAATTGTACATCATTCTAAAGGGCAAAAGACAGTTTGAAAAAACAGCAAGCATCAGAACCAGACTCATTTGCAGCAAGGATATTAGAATTATCTGTCCAGGAATTTAAAACAACTCTGATTAATATGATAAAGGTTATAATATAGAGTAATAATGTGCAAGAACATATGGGCAATTTAAGCAGAGAAATAGAAATTCTAGGAAAGAATAAAAAAGAAGGGCCAGAGGTCAAAAGCACTGTAATAGAGATGAAGACACAACTGAGGAAAGAAAAGTTGACCTTGAGGATATCACAATAGAAACTTCCAAAACTGAAAAGCAAAGAGAAAAAACAAACCAGAAAAAACAAAATAGAATACCAAGAGCTGTAAGGCAACTACAGTTGATTCTTGAACAACACAGGGATTTGGGTGCTGACCCCTTGTGCAGTCAAAAATCTGCATAGAACTTTACAGTTGGCCATCCTTATGCATGGATTCAACCAACTGTGAATTGTGTAGTACTGTGACACATATTTATGGGGGAAAATGGCATATAAGTAGACTTAACATGGTTCAAACCTGTGTTATTCAAGGGTCAACTGTGATGTGAAATAATCGAAAATATATATATATATATATATATTGGTCTGTGTCCCTAGTTCCTAGCATCAAGCTCCCAAAACTTTTATAATTTCCCAAGTGATAAGATTATTGAAAGCATTTTTCTTCTAATATTTGATCTTTAACTCTTGTCATTGACACTGAACTACTAAATCCCTTGTAATTCATGAGTGATAGGAGGGTCTTTGGTTCTAGTTAAGCAACGCTTGGTAGGCTCCTGGATAGTTTGAGGGTGAGAGCTGGTCACCAGAAATACAAAGTCCTGATTAAAAGTTAGAAGTTTCTGCCCCAGCCCTATCCTCTAGGTGAGGGAGAGGGCCTGGAGGCTGTGATCCCACCAAAAAGTAAAATCTGCAAATTTTTTAAGAGTCCTGGAAAATGAAGAAAGGGGGGAAAGGGTAGAACACTTATTTAAAGAAATAATGCTGTGAAGAAACTGGACATCCAAGTTCATGAAGCTCATAGGCCCTTCAAACAAACTCAAAGGGATACCCTCCAAAATACAATAAAACTGTTAAAAATCAAAGAAAATTTCTGGTTAGGATGTGGAGAAAAGGGAATCTTTGTACACTGCTGTTGGAAACGTCAGTTGCCTTAGCCACCATAGTAAACAGTATGGAAAATTCTCAAAAATTAAAACTAGAACTACCATTGTTGTTGCTGCTGCTGTTCACTTGCTCAGTCATATCCAACTCTTTGTGACCCCAGGGATTAAAGTACGCCAGGCTTCCCTGTCCTTCACCAGCTCCCAGAGCTTATCAAACTCATGTCCAGTGATCCCATCCAACCATCTCATCCTCTGTCGCATCCTCTCATCCCCTTCTCCTCTTGCCTTCAATCTTTCCCAGCATCAGAGTCTTTTCTAATCAGTTGGCTCTTCACATCAGGTGGCCAAATTACTGGAGTTTCAGCTTCAGCATCAGTCCTTCCAATGAATATTTCAGGACTGATTTCCTTTAGGATTGACTTTTTTGATCTCTTGCAGTCCAAGGGACTCTCAAGAGTCTTCTCGAACATCACAGCTTAAAAGCATAAATTCTTTGGTGCTCAGCCTTCTTTCTGATCCAGTTCTCACATCTGTAATGACTACTGGAAAAACCATAGCTTTGACTATAATGACCTTTGTCAGCAAAGCAATGTCTCTGCTTTTTAATATGCTGCCTAGGTTTGTCATAGCTTCCCTTCCAAGGAGCAAGCATCTTTTAATTTCATGGCTACAGTCATCCTCTGCAGTAATTTTAGAGCCCAAGAAAATAAAGTCTGTAGTGACATTGTTTCCCCATCTGTTTGCCATGAAAAGATGGGACTGGATGCCATGTTCTTCATTTTTTGAATGTTTAACTTTAAGCCAGCTTTTTCACTCTCCTCTTTCACCTTCATCAAGAGGCTCTTTAGTTCCTCTTTGCTTTCTGTCATAAGGGTGGTGTCGTCTGCCTATCTGAGGTAACTGGTATTTCTCCCGGCAGTCTTGATTCTAGAACTACCATATGATTCATCAATTCCAACTCCAGAGTATATATCTGAAGGAAATGAAATCACTATTTCAAAGTGATTTCTGCACCTCTGTATTCATTGCAGCATTATTTACAATAGCTAAAATATGAAAATACCCTATTTGTTCACTGATGGATGAAAAAAGCAAATGTGATACATACATAGGAATATCATTCCTTTCCATAAAAAAGTAATTCTGTCATTTATGACATCATAAACAGTATATGATATCACTTATATGTGGAATATAAAAAGAGGGAAAAAAACAAAACAAAAAAAAAGCAAAGAAACCCAATAGAAACAGAGAACAAATTGGTGATCATGAAGGGTGGGGTGGGACAAATGGGTGAAGATTGTTAAAAGAATACAAACTTCCAGCAAGAAGATGAATAAATCCTGGGGGTATTATGTACAGCATGGTGAATATAGCTAACAATACCGCATTTATGTTTGAAAGTTGCTAGAGAGGAAATTTTTTAAAAATATTTATTTATTTATTTATTTGACTGCACTGGGTCTTAGTTGTGGCATACAAACTCCTAGTTGCAACATGTGAGCTATAATTCCCAGAATAAGGATTGAACCCAGGCCCCCTGCATTGGGAGTGCTGGGCCTTAACCACTGGACCACCAAGGAAGTCCCAAGATGAGATTTTTAAAGTTCTCACCAGCACTCCAAATTGTTACCATGACAGATATGTTAGCTAAACTTACTGTGCTAATTGCAACACATATTGCAACATGTATGTGTATATTCAGTTGCTTTAGTCATGTCCGACCCTTTGCAACCCTACGGACTATAGCCCTCCAGTCTCCTCTGTCCATGGGATTTTTCCAGGCAAGCGGACTGGAGTCGGTTCCCATTTCCTTCTCCAGGGGATCTTCCCAACCCAGGGATGGAACCCAGGTCTCCTGCATCTCCTGCATCGCAGGCAGATTCTTTACTGCTGAACCACTGGGGAAGCCCTATATTGTAACATATACATACATAAAATCACTCCTTTGCACACCTTAACCTTACATAATGTTATGTGTCTAAATAAATAAAGCTGGAAAATGTATTTTTTTAAAAGTTAATGCACAAAAATAATAGCAACAATGTAATCACATACATTTATCTATATAAGTAAAATGAATGATAGCAATGATATGTGATGCAAGGGAGGGGATGCTATGGAGGAATCAGAATTATTTTATCAGCATAAAGTACTCATACTACCTATGAAGCAGTGTAGTGTTGAGTATGGACTAGGATTAGTTGTAAAGTACATTACAAATTCTAGGGCAACCACTAAGTAAAAAAAGAGAAACTAATAGAAAAAATGAAATCATGTTAAATGCTCTATCAAAACCATAAAAGATAGAAAAAGAGTAGAAGATAAAAATAGGAACAAAGACCAAGAGCAACAAATAGAAAACAGGAAGCACAGTAGATATTATCCAACTATGTCAATAAACATCATGATATACATAATTAATTAAAAGACAGAGACTGGCAGAATGGATAAAAAACTGTGGTCTACATGAAATTGACTTTTTTTCTTCATTGAAATACTTTTGATATACAATATTGCATTAGTTTTAGGTGTAGCATAGTGATTCTTCAATTTTGGGTGTTTGGTTTTTTTTTGCAGATTTTATTTTGTTAAAGGTTATTACAAGATATTGGGGGTATAATTCTCTGTGCTGTACAATAAATCCTTGTCGATCGTCTATTTAATGTATGGTAATTTGTGTCTGTTAATTCCATACCCCTAATCTGTCCTTCTCCCTTTCTTCTACCCTTTGATAATCATAAAGATTGTTTTCTATGCCTGCAAGTCTGTATATAGATTCAATACAAATGAATCTAGATTTAAAACAAACAAAGATGCTTATGTGGGCTTCCCTGGTGGCTCTGATGGTAAAGAATCTGCCTGCAATGCAGGTAACACAGGTTTGATCCCTGAGTAGGGAAGATCCCCTGCAGAAGGAAATAGCTACTCATTCCAGTATTCTTGTCTGGGAAATCCCATGGACAGAGAAGCTTGGTGGGATACAGTCCAAGGGGTTGCAAAGAGTTGGACATGACTGAGCAACTAACATTTTTCATTTGTATTATTTTTTAGATTCCACATATAACTGATATCATATAGTATTTATCTTTTTCTGACTTATTTCACTAAGCATAAGGTCCATCTCTTGCTGCTGAAAATGGCAGTATTTTATTCCTTTCTATGGCCAAGTAATATACATGCCACATCCTCTTAAGCCAGTTGTCTGTTGATGGACACTTAGGCTCTCTCCATGTCTTGGCTATCATAGTGATACTGTGAACACTGGGGTGCATGTATCTTTTTTGAATTAGAGTTTTCATTTCTTCCAGATACATACCCAGAAGTGGGAATGCTGGAAGGAACCTACATTCTGTTTTCCATAGTCACTGCACCAATTTACATTACCACAAACAATGTAGTAAGCTTCTCTTTTTTCTACACCCTCTCCAGCATCTGTCATTTGCAGACATTTTGATGATAGTCATTCTGACTGGTGTGAGGTGATATCTCACTGTGGTTTGGATTTGCATTTCTCTGATGATTACTGATATTGAGCATCTTTTGATGTGCCTGTTACCCACTTGCATGACTTCTTTGAAAAAATGTTTAAATCTTCTGCCCATTTTTTGATTGGGTTTATTTTTCCAATATTGAGTTGTATGAGCTGTTTGTTTATTTTGGATATCAACTTCTTGTTAGTCTCATTGTTTGCATGTATTTTTTCCCACTCTATAGGTTATCTTTTCATTTTGTTGATAGTTTCCTTTGCTGTGCAAAAGCTTTTAAGTTTGATTAGGTCCCATTTGTTTATTTTGGTTTTTATTTCTTTTGCCTTGAGAGAATAATCTAAGAAAACATTGCTCTGATTTATGTCAGAGAATGCTTTCCCCATGTTCTCTTCTAGGAGTTTTATGATGCCATCTAGGTCTTTAATTCATTTTGAGTTTATTTTTGTTTTTGATGTGAGAGAATGTTCTAATTTCATTGATTTACATGAAGCTTCCAGCTTTCACTACACCAATTGTTGAAAAGACTCTCTTTTTCACATTGCATATTCTTGCCGCCTTTGTCATAGATTAATTGCCCATAGTGCAGGGATTTATTTCTGGACACTTTATTCTGTTCCATTAATCTATATGTCTGTTTTTGTACCAAGAAGTATGCTGTTTTGATTGCTGCAGCTTTGTAGGATGGTATGAAGTCTTGGAAGGGTTATGACTTCAACTTTGTTCTTTATTCTCAGGATTGCTTTAGCAGTTCTGGGCTTTTTGTGGTTGCATGTAATGATTATTTGTTCTAGTTCTGTGAAAATTGTCCCAGGTATTTTGATAGGAATTGCTTCAAATCTGTAGCTTGCATTGGTTACTATGGGCATTTTAACACTATTGATTTTTCCATCCAAGAACACTAGATTTCTTTTCATTTCTTTGAATTGTCTTCAGTTTCCTTTATAAATATTTTATAGTTTTCAGCATATAGATCTTTTACCTCTTTGGTTATGTTTATTCCTAGGTAATTTTTTTGGACATTATTCTGAATGAGGTGTTTTTTTTTTTTTTTTTTTTTTAACTTCCTCTTTCTGATGTTTCATTATGAATATAGAGAAACACAACAGATTTTTTTTATATTAATCTTGTATCTTGCTACCTTGCTGAATTCATTTATTCTGACAGTTTACTGTGGAGATTTTAGGGTTCTTTATAGAGTATCTTGTGATCTGCAAATAGTGATAATTTTCCCTTCTCTCTTTCAGTTTACGTATATTTTATTTCTTTTGTTTGTCTGATTGCTGTGATTAGGACTTTCAATACGATGTTGAATAGAAGTGACAAGAATAGGCATCCTTGTCTTGTGGTTTGTCATAAATGGCCTTTATTAAGTTGAGATATGATTCCTCTATGTCCACTTTGATGAGAGGTTTTATCATGAATGGATGTTGAATTTTGTCAAATGCTCTTTTAGATGGTCATTTGGTTTTTGTCTTTCCTTCATTAATGTGGTATATCACATTTACTGCTTTGGGTATGTTGAAGCATCCCTGTGTCCCTGGAATGAATCCAGTTTGGTCATGGTGTATGATTGTTTTTACGTGTTGTTGGATATGGTTTGCTATTTTGTTGAGAATTTTTGCATCTATACCTATCAAAAATAGTGATCTCTAATTTTTTTGGTAAGATCTAATTTTTTTGGTTTTCATTTACTATCAGGGTGATAGTGGCCTCATAGAAAAAATTGGGGAGTATACCCTCAAATTCAAGTTTTCAGAAAAGTTTAAGAAGGATAGGTAACGAGTTCTTAGTATATTTGGCAGAATTCCCCAGTGAAGCTATTTAGTCCTGGTCTTTTGTTTGCAGGGAAATTTTTTTTAATGACATATTTTATTTCACTTCTAGTGACTAGTCTGTTAAAATTGTGAGTTGTTTTTTTTTTATTGACTCAGTCTTGGCAGGATGTGTGTTTCAAAAAACTTGCCCATTTCTTCTAAGTTGTCTATTAAGTTAAGACTCTTCAATATTTCAGGGCAAGTTGAATTTTGCTGAATTCTTTTAGTTTTTATTTGTCTGAGAAAGTCTTTATCTCCCCTTCTATTCTAAATGGTAATCTTACTTGGGTAGAGTGTCCTAGCTTGCAAGTTTTTCCCCTTCAGGACTTTGAATATATCATGTCACTCCCTTCTGGCCTGCAAAGTTTCTGCAGAGAAGTCCGTTGATAAATTAATGGGATTCCTTTGTAACTGACTCTTTGCTTTTCTCTTGCTGCCTTTAGAAACCTCTCCTGTCACTCTCTTATTTTCTGTGTAGAAAGCTGTCTCTATTTTTAGCCACTTTCATAATATGTTTTGGTGTGTGTCTGTTTGGGTTCATCTTCTTTGGGGCCCTCTGTGCTTTCTGTACCTGGATATCTGCTTCCCTCTTTAGGTTTGGAATGTTTTCAGTCATAATTTCTTCAAACGTATTTTCCATCTCTTTCCCTCTCTTTTCTCCTTCTGGGATCCTTATTGTGCCTAAGTTAGCATGTTTTATATTATCCCATAGATCTTATATGTTGCTTTCTTTCTCTTTTTTAAATCTTTCTATCTGCTGTTCTGACTCAGTGGTTTCCATTATCCAGTCTTTCAGATCACATATTCATCCTTCAGTATCATTTAGTTTAGGTATTCATTGCTTCTAGATTGCTTTTTATCTCAGTGAATGAGTTATCTATTTTTGATTGGTTCACCTTTATAGTTTCTAGTCCCTGTGGCAGTGATCTGCATTTCTGTTGAGGATCTTAATTCAGTTAACATTTTTACTACCATCTTTTTGAACTTGGGGTCTGGTAAACTGATGAGCTCTGTTTTATTATTGTTCTTTCAGGAGATTTCTCTTGCTCTTAAATTGGGAGCAGTTTGCTGTTTCATTTTACTTTTCTTTCTCTATGAATTTAGGAGAAACAGTCATCTACTGTGGTTTTGAAGCAGTGTTTCTAATGTGGGAGTATCCCTGTGTAGACTGTGTGTGTCCAAAGTCTTTGGTGTAAGAGCCAGTTTAGACATGAATGGCATTCATGTCTTTCCTCAGGGTATGCTGGCTGTTATCCCCTTGATAGGGGTGTGGCTGGTGATAAGAAAATCTAGAACCTATGCAGGGTGTGTAGTGGGAGATCCTCTCTCCCACTGAATGACTGTGGCTACTTTGGCAGGGGTGAGGGTCTCCTCCCAGGTTATTAGAGTGAAGCCCTGAAGGTCAAGTTTGATCAGGCTCCATGCCCTTCAGTGCATGTCCTGCTTCAAAAAAAGTTATTGCTGAAACAAGTGAGGTGTCATCACAGAGGAACTATGCACCGACTGTGTAGGCATCTGCTGCTCTACACAGAAGCAGCCCAAGGCCTCATTTCTTCCACTGTTGTTTTGTTTCCATCCCAGATCTAGTGCAAGGCTTTGGTGTGGAGTATCCTGGGTTTGGGGATTGAGGCACTGCGGCTGCAGGAACTGAAGTGGCTGCACTGCTGCCAGAGATCTGGGCTGCCTTTGGGGCAATCTCCCAGGACCTGCCGGCCCCACATCCAGCACTGAGTGAGGGAGTTCAGGCCACTCTTGCTGGGAGAAGAACCACTGCCGTTCCTGTGGTGCCCCTTGTACGCATTGGCAGTTGCTACTGCTGCCCCGCCCAGACCACACTCCGAAGCCTCAAGGCTATCTACAGAGCTAGACTGAGTCCTCTCCTAGCACCACTCTGAATCGTGATGAATCTAAGCCACATTCTTGTGGCCTTTCCTAATGTTTATGCTGAAAATGGCAGCTACTGCCCCACCAGAGGCACACCCTAGATCCCCTCCCCCAACCCTGGTGTGTCTCTGTGTAGTTAGACTATTTTCCCAGGGCCTTATTGGCCCAATTTTCATGCCAGGCTATGAGGGAACAGTGTGGAGTGAACAGTGCTGTAGTGTTCACCCTGTTTGGCTTGGGGAGCATGGTGAGACATGGAGCAGGGTAAGACTCTTTCTGCCTTGATAGTTGGCTAGTCAGTACACACTTGCACTGCTTGCAAGTGTAACAGGAGGGAAAGGGGTAGGGCACAACTTCTGAAAGAATGACATAGCCCAAGGACACAACATAACCTGATTAGAATCAAATGGTTCAGTTCAGTTCAGTTGCTCAGTCATGTCCGACTCTTTGCAACCCCATGAAGCGCAGCACACCAGGCCTCCCTGTCCATCACAAACTCCCGGAGTTTACTCAAACTCATGCCCATCGAGTGGGTGATGCGATCCAGCCATCTCATCCTCTGTCGTCCCCTTGTCCTCCTGCCCCCAATCCCTCCCATCATCAGGGTCTTTTCCAATGAGTTAACTCTT
The DNA here is from genome assembly GCF_019320065.1 of Cervus canadensis. Taxonomy (NCBI): domain Eukaryota; kingdom Metazoa; phylum Chordata; class Mammalia; order Artiodactyla; family Cervidae; genus Cervus; species Cervus canadensis. Next base: position 22,064,991 of record NC_057410.1, on the reverse strand, counting down.
CCCATGAGGTGGCCAAAGTATTGGAGTTTCAGCTTCAGCAACAGTCCTTCCAGTGAACACCCAGGACTTATTTCCTTCAGGATGGACTGGTTGGATCTCCTTGCAGTCCAAGGGACTCTCAAGAGTCTTCTCCAACACCATAGATCAAAGGCATCGATTTTTCGGTGCTCAGCTTTCTTCACAGTCCAACTCTCACATCCATACATGACCACTGGAAAAACCATAGCCTTGACCAGATGGACCTTTGTTGGCAAAGTAATGTCTCTGCTTTTTAATATGCTATCTAGGTTGATCAAAACTTTCCTTCCAAGGAGTAAGTGTCTTTTAACTTCATGGCTGCAATCACCATCTGCAGTGATTTTGGAGCCCCAAAAAATAAAGTCTGACACTGTTTCCACTGTCTCCCCATCTATTTCCCATGAGGTGATGGGACCAGATGCCATGATCTTAGTTTTCTGAATGTTGAGCTTTAAGCCAACTTTTTCACTCTCCTCTTTCACTTTCATCAAGAGGCTTTTTAGTTCTTCTTCACTTTCTGCCATAAGGGTGGTGTCATCTGAATATCTGAGGTTATTGATATTTCTCCCGGCAATCTTGATTCCAGCTTGTGCTTCTTCCAGCCCAGCATTTCTCATGATGTACTCTTCATATAAGTTAAATAAGCAGGGGGACAATATACAGCCTTGACATACTCCTTTTCCTATTTGGAACCAGTCTGTTGTTCCATGTCCAGTTCTAACTGTTGCTTCTTGACCTGCATACAGGTTTCTCAAGAGGCAGGTCAGGTGGTCTGGTATTTTCATCTCCTCCAGAATTTTCCACAGTTTATTGTGATCCATACAGTTGAAGGCTTTGGCATGGTCAATAAAGCAGAAATAGATGTTTTTCTGGAACTCTCTTGCTTTTTCAATGATCCAGTGGATATTGGCAATTTGATCTCTGGTTCCTCTGTCTTTTCTAAAATCAGCTTGAACATCTGGAAGTTATCAGTTCACGTATCCTCTGGAGAAGGAAATAGCAAGCCACTCCAGTACCCTTGACTGAGCTCCTCCTTCCATGGAATTTTTCAGTCAAGGGTACTGGAGTGGCTTGCTATTTCCTTCTCCAGGGGATCTTCCCGACCCAGGGATTGAACCTGGGTGTCCCAGGTTGCAGGCAGAGACTTTACCCTCTGAGCCCCTTGAATCTAAGTAAGCAAGTGAAATGACAAACCCAGAGGTGTCATGACAGTTCTGAGGCACTGTTAAAAGACCAAGGAGTGGGTGGTGGCCCAAATCCTGGAAATCTCTGTCCCTTCCCAAAAATAGTTGGAGTAATCCTCCCACTCATTAGCATATAAAAGCACCCAGCCTATAAAAACTAACCATGCCAAATTTCAGTGTCACACATGGCCTCTGTGATGGCCCATCCTCTGTCTGTGGGGTGTGTTTCTCTCTGAATCTGAATAAGTCAATTTCTTATATATCACTTTGCCTCTCACTGAATTCTTTCTGCAATGAGACATCAAGAACCTGAGCTTTATTAGACCCTGAAACCAGGTACCATGGGTTTTGGCTAGGTTTGAATCCTAGCCACGTGGGTTCAAGTCCCAGCCACATGGGTTTGAGTCCCAAACTCAGTTTTGGCTGGGTTCAAGTCCCAGCACATGGGTTCAAGTCCCAATCTGTGGTAAATGGTTTCAGTGAATGAATAAAAACAGGAGAAGGTAGATGGGTTCCCTCCCACAGGGTAAAGCAATTAGAGATTCATTTCCTGTGGGTCTGAAACTCCAAGACTAGCAAGAGCAGGACAATTAAGGAGGAGGCTGGGCTATGCCCAGGTAGAAGATAAGAGACCACATGTTTCTCATTCTTGAAATCAGGAGACCTCCCCAATCACACATACTGCAGAAAGGCTCCATGGAGATCAAAGGGGAGTGATGTCAAGAAATGCTCTATCCAAGTGCCTCTTTGGTAGGATCCATCTTGGGTGAAATGCATGCCCACATATGGGAGGATCCTGAGATATATCAAATATGAACTGTGAACCAGGCAAGTCAAAATGATTGGCCAAAGGAAACCCAGAAAGAAGCGCCTGAGTCCACCCATGTATATTCACATGGTGTACTCATTTTTCCCCCTAATGAAAATAGCTGAGAAAAGAAGAGAAGCAAAAGGCAAAGGAGAAAAGGAAACATATACCCATCCGAATGCAGAGTTCCAAAGAATAGCAAGGAGAGATTAAAAAAAAAAGCCTACCAAGTAATCAACACAAAGGAATAGAGGAAAATAATAGAATGGGAAAGACTAGAGATTTCTTCAAGAAAATTAGAGATACCAAGGGAATATTTCATGCAAAGATGGGCACAATAAAGGACAGAAACGGTATGACATAACAGAAGCAGAAGATATTAAGAAGAGGTGGCAAGAATACATGGAAGAACTATACAAAAAAGATCTTCATGACCCAGATAACCACAATGGTGTGATCACTCACCTAGAACCAGACATCCTGGAGTGTGAAGTCAAGTGGGCCTTAGGAAGCATCACTACAAACAAAGCTAGTGGAGGTGATGGAATTCCAGCTGAGCTATATAAAATCCTAAAAGATAATGTTGTGAAAGTGCTGCACTCAGTATGCCAGCAAATCTGGAAAACTCAGCAGTGGCCACAGGACTGGAAAAGGTTAATGTTCATTCCAATCCCAAAGAAAGGCAATGCCAAAGAATGTTCAAATGACCACACAATTGCATTCATCTCATATGCTAGCAAAGCAATGCTCAAAATTCTCCAAGCTAGGCTTCAACAGCTTGTGATCCAAGAACTTCCAGATGTTCAAGCTGGATTTAGAAAAGTCAGAGGAACCAGAGATCAAATTGCCAGCATCTGTTGGATCATACAAAAAGCAAGAGAATTCCAGAAAAACAAGTACTTCTGCTATAGTGACTATGCCAAAGCCTTTGACTTTGTGGATCACAACAAACTGTGGAAAATTGTGAAGGAGATGGGAGTAGCAGATCACCTGACCTGCCTCCTAAGAAATCTGCATGCAGGTCAAGAAGCAACAGTTAGAACTCGACATGGAACAACAGACTGGTTCCAAATTGGGAAAGGAGTATGTCAAGGCTGTATATTGTCACCTTGCTTATTTAACTTATACGCAGAGTACATCATGCAGAATGCTGGACTGGATGAAGCACAAACCAGAATCAAGATTGCTGGGAGAAATATCAATAACCTCAGATATGCAGATGACACCACACTTATGGCAGAAAGCAAGAGGAACTAAAGAGCCTCTTGATGAAAGTGAAAGAGGAGAGTGAAAAGCTGACTTAAAACTCAACATTCAAAATACTAAGATCACAGCACCCAGTTCCATCACTTCATGGCAAATAGATGGGAAACAATGGAAACAGTGACAGACTTTATTTCTTGGACTCCAAAATCAGTGCAGATGGTGACTGCAGCTATGAAATTAAAAGACACTTGCTCCTTGGAAGAAAAGCTATGCCCAACCTATACAGCATATTAAAAAGCAGAGACATTACTTTGCCAACAAAGGTCCATCCAGTCAAAGCTATGGTTTTTATGGTAGTCATGAATGAATGTGAGAGTTGGACTATAAAGATAGCTGAGCTGAAGAATCGATGCTTTTGAACTGTGGTGTTGGAGAAGACTCTTGAGAGACCCTTGGCTTGCAAGATCAAACCAGTCAATCCTAGAGGAGATCTATCCTGAATGTTCATTGGAAGGACTGATGCTGAAGCTGAAGCTCCAATACTTTGGCCAACTGATGTGAAAAACTGACTCATTAGAAAAGACCCTGATGCCAGGAAAGATTGAAGGCAGGAGGAAAAGGAGATGACAGAGAATGAGATGGTTGGATGGCATCACTGAATCGATGGACACGAGTTTGGGAAAACTTGCAAGGAGTCAGACATGACTGAGTGACTGAACTGAACCGAACTAAATAAATACTCTACTTGCTTTGTGCATAAGTGTGAAGTTGCTTCAGTTGTGTCTGACTGTTTGCCACCCCATGGACTGTAGCCTACCAGGCTCCCCCGTCCATGGGATTCTCCAGGCAAGAATACTGGAGTGGGTTGCCATTTCCTTCTCCAGGGGATCTTCCCAACCCAGGGATTGAAACCTTTTTTACATCACCCAAAACTAGACACAGAAGACCTCAGGACAAGGAAAATTATCAAGAATAAAGATGGGCATATGTAATGAAAAAGCATTCAATTGATCTACAACTAAGGAGACAGGAGTATATGATGTGGAAAATATGGCTTGTTTAGTAAATGGTGTTGAGAAAACTGGACAGTTATATGCAAAAGAATCAAACTAGACTACTGTCTCACACCATGCACAAAAATAAATTCAATGTGGATTAATACTTAAATATAAGATCTTGATAGTTTATGGTGAACGATGCACGATCGCTGAAGAAGATTTAGCTTTGGGACCAGGGACCTGGCTTGATCACTCAAGAGCTTTTGTGTAGCGGAGTTTTATTAAAGTATAAAAAGTGACACAGAAAGCTTCTAACATAGACATCAGAAGGGGGATGGAGAATGCCCCACTCACTAGCCTTAGCAAGGGAGCTATATACTTTTTCAATTAGTTCTTACAGTAAATCAAAAGAATGTCCTAAGGTTGTAAGAGTCTTCCCAGACCCACTCCCATAATATACAGTTTAAGATAACAGGATTAAAACTAACTATAGAAAGATCTTAGCAGACCCACTCCCACAATAAACATTTTAAAATAACAAGATTAGTTGGAAGATTCTTAAGAAAGAGAATCATGTCCTCAAGCAGGATACATAGTTGTTATATAATCCTTAGTACAGAGTTTAAGATGAGTTGTTTTGTTGTGTAACCATCAGCTCTGGGCTTACAGAAAAAAATGTTTTATGTGATTAAGATGAAGGAAAGTAGAAGAAGAATTTGTCCTTTTCTCCTTCTGGAGCCCCAATCCCCTTTCTCCTCGGGGACCCCAGACTTCTTATCAACCTACCCAAGAATTTACTTTCTCAATCTGAAACTATATATGTTCCAGAAGAAAACAGACAGTAATCTCTTTGACATCATCAGCCTAAGTAATATTTTCTTGGATTTGTCTCCTCAGGCAAGAGGAACAAAAGTAAAAATAATCAAATGGGACTACAACAAACTAAAAGCTTTTGCACAGTGAAGGAAATTGTCAATTAAAAAGGCTGCCTACCAAACTGAAGAAGATATCTGCAAACAATACATCTGATAATGGGTTAATATGCAAACAATTCACACAATCAACAGCTCATATAATTCAACATCAAAAGAACAAGCCACCAGACTTCCCTAGTGGCTCAGTGGATAAGAATTGGCCTGACAGTGCAGGGGACACGAAGGCAATCCCTGGTCCAGGGTGATTCCACATGTTCCAGAGCATCTAAGCCGATGCATCACACACTGAGTCCGCTCTCTATGGCCCACAGGCCACAATTACTGAGCCCATGTGCCACAACTCCTGAAGCCCTAAACCCCATAGGCTGCCACTACTGAACTCACATGCTGCAACAACTGAAGCTCGCATACCCAGAGCCTGTTCTCTGCAACAAGAAAAGCCACCAGGATGAGAGGACCACACACAAGAGTGAAACGAAGAGTAGCCCCCACTCGCCACAACTAGTGAGGCAGAAATTACTAGGCAGTCAATGTAGAAGTCTGAGACCTTGGTCTTGTTTTCAGGAAACACCCCACTCCATTGTCCTGAACTCTTGGAATGTGTCTTTAGTCTGATAAATTATCAGCACTCAGATCCAGGGAGAGGCAGTAATTAAATTCTGTTCCATATGCTTGAGGGGAAAACAACTGGTGATTATTCATCTTAAGCCCATACAATTCTGGTTCCTAATAAAATGGCGAAAGGACAAGAAAAAGGGTGGTGACTTAATCCAAGGATCAAGAGAAGCCATTAAGATGTTAACTATCTTGACCTTTAAATTGATTGGTTAGAAATAACGTGACGTAAGGAAGGGTATAAAAAACTGCGGTAAGTCTCACCTTGGGGGGACTCTTTATCCCCTCTCAGTGTCTATGCTTCCCTGGTGGCTCAGAGGGTAAAGCGTCTGCCTAAAATGTGGGAGACCTCGGTTCGATCCCTGGGTCAGGAAGATCCCCTGGAGAAGGAAATGGCAACCCACTCCAGTATTCTTGCCTGGAAAATCCCATGGACGGAGAAGCCTGTGGGGTTGCAAAGAGTCGGACACGACTAAGCGACTTCACTTTCCACTTTCAATGTCTATACTGAGAGCTGTGTGCTTTCCTCCTCTTTAATAAATCTTATTCACTCGCTACTGTGTTTGCATGTTTGTGGATTCCATTCTTCCGTGCTCCAGGCACAAGAACTCTAGCGAAAACCCAGACAAAGCAACAAAGACCCAGGCAACCAAAAATAAATATAATTATATAGGTAAAAGCAAGACATCCAATTAAAAAATCAGCAGCAGGTCTGAATTAACATTTTTCTAAAAATGACACAGAGATTGCTAACAGGCACACAAAAAGATGCTCAGTATCACTAATTATCAGGGAAATGCAAATTAAAACCACAATGAGATAATCACCTCACACATGTCAGAATGGCGATTATCCAAAAGACAACAAATAATATGTGTTGAGAGGATATGGAGAGAATGGGACCCTCATGCACTGTTGGTGGGACTGTATTATAAACTGGTGCAGCCATTATGGAAAACAGTATGGAGATTCCTCAAAAAATGAAAACTAGGACTACCATATGATCTAACAATTCCACACCAATTGCTAGATTGGGGAGAGGGGGAATCGGATAAGGGCAGTCACAAGTTATTATAGTTATAAGATACAAACTTGTAGTTATAAGATAAATAAACACTATCATGTACAACATAAGTATAATTAACACTGCTCTGTGTTATATATGAAAGTTAAGAGAATAAATAATAAGATTTCTCATCACATACAGAAAACAACTCATTTCTTTAATGTTGTATCTAAATAAGGTAATGGATGTTCACTAAACTTACTGTGATAATTGTCTCATGATGTATGTAAGTCACATCATTAGACTGTACACCTTAAACTTATACAGTACTGTATGTCAATTGTATATCAATAAAATTGGAAGGGAAAAAAAAGACAAGTCATAGACTGAAGGAAAATCTCTTCAAAAGACACATCTGATAAAGTACTGTTATTAAAAAAAAAAATAGAATGCTCTTAAATGTCAACAGTAAGAGAACAAACAAACCAAATTAAAAAATGGGCAAAAGATCTTAACAGATACTTCAACAAAGAAGATATGCAAATGGAAAAGAAGTCTATGCATATTATGCCATTAGAGAAATGTTAATTAAAACAATGAAATGCCATTATACACCTTCTGCTGCTGCTGCTGCTGCTGCTAAGTCTATAAGAATTGCCAAAGTCCAGAACAGTAACAATACCAAATGCTGCCTAGGATGTAGAGTAATAGGAATTCTCATTATTGGTGTTGAAATGCAAAGTAGAATAGTGATTTTTTAAAAACTAAACATATACTTACCATATAATTCAGCAATCACCTCTTTGCTATTTACCCAAAGGAGTTAAAAATGTATGTCCACACAAAAACTGCATATGGATGCATACAGCAGCATTATTCATAATGCCAAAACTTTGGAAGTCACCAAGATGTCCTCTAATAGGTGAGTGGATAAATAAACCTGGTATATCCAGACAACAGAATATTATTCAGTGCTAAAAAGAAATGAGGTACTAAGCCATGGAAAGATATGGAGGAACTTTAAAGTCATATTACTAAGTGAAAGAAGCCAATTTGAAAAGGCCACAAACTGTATGAGTCCAACTATAAGACACTGTGGGAAAGACACAACTAGGCACATGGATTTGTGGGGAAGGGAAGGATGAATAGCCAGAACACAGAGGATTTTTAGTGCAATGAAACTATTCCGTATGACTCTATATCAGTAGATATACGTCATTTTATATTTGTCAAAACCCATAGAATGAATAACATCAAAAATGAACCCTAGACTATAGACTTTAAGTGAAAATGATGTGTCACTGTAGATACATTAACTGTAACATATATACCAATCTACCAAGGGATGTTGATATAGAGGAGGCTATGCATATGGAATTTTCCAGTAGTCATGTATAGATGTGAGAGTTGGACTGTAAAGAAAGCTGAGTGCCAAAGAACTGATGCTTTTGAACTGTGGTGTTGGAGAAGACTCTTGAGAGTCCCTTGGACAGCAAGGAGATCCAACCAGTCTATCCTAAAGATCAGTCCTGGGTGTTCACTGGAAGGACTGATGTTGAAGCTGAAACTCCAATACTTTGGCCACCTGATGTGAAGAGCTGACTCCTTTGAAAAGACCCTGATGCTGGGAAAGATTGAGGGCAGGAGGAGAAGGGGACGACAGAGGATGAGATGGTTGGATGGCATCACCAATTCAATGGACATGAGTTTGGGTAAACTCTGGGAGTTGGTGATCGACAGGGAGGCCTGGTGTGCTGCAGTCCATGGGGTCGCAAAGAGTCGGACACAACTGAGCGACTGAACTGAACTGATGAATATGGAGGGGTGGGGGTGAGGAGGTCACAAAGAGGCATAGAGAGAGGGTGGGTGGAGAGAGTGGAGAGAGGTCCTAGATCATGAGTAAATGTTGTCATGTGTGGAGTGGGTCCTTCCCTGACAAGGAAGAAAGGCCACAGATATGAGCAGATGCAACACAAGCAGAGGCTCATGCCCACGCACCTGCTAGGAGAAAGATATATCTTCCTATCATGAATCGGCGGAGATCAGAAATCATGGATGAAATACCCTTTTGTCTACCATGCCTTGGCTCCTAAGTTCTCCCAGAATTCAGATAATCTCCCTAGAAGAGGAGAGTATAAACTGAATTAACCAGGTTTAAATTAAATTCAAATAGGAAATGGCAGCAAAGCACTACTTTGAGTCTATCTAGAAGTGACTAGATTAAGTTGTTGAATTAGTTTTAAAGGCACCTTGAGACAGAAAGTAAATTCAATTATTTAAAAATAAAGTTACATTTTTGTGGTCTAAGTTTCTGATTACAGACATTCATACCCACTTTTTGGATGCCTTGGGTCTGTAATCACATCTCACCGATGCAAAGGACACTTTAACTATTGTTGGAGCCCTCTCTCAGCTACAGTGAGCATGGGAAGGAGGGATGTCTCTTTGTGCATAATATTTTGTAGCCAGAACGCATTCTGGGAGAAGAAGCACTAACTCCCCAGCTTGAGTCAACTCAAGCCAGCACCTGTCTTGTTTTGCTTCCTTTTTGTGACATTTAACTCAAATAAAACTAAAGCATTTAAGCCTCCTATGTATTGGAAAATACTTCTTTTTCATAAAAAGAGTGTATCTCAACACTTTCACAACAAACCATCTCCAGCAAACACATCTACAGCAGAGTAGTGATAAGCACCCATCACAACCCCTCTTGGGTGTCCCTAGTTGACCTGCAGAGGCTGGGATACCAAAAATTCATTTCCTGATATCCCTTACACCTTGGGCTCCAGAAGTGGCCTGGGTCCTCCCAGGCAGACAGGGCTGTACAAGACTTAATAGAAAGAAGTGAGCAACGTGAGATAAGACACACATGAGGAAACTGATTCTTGCAAACATCATGGCAAAGTTACTGGTCTTTCTGGAGAAGTCCTGAGGAAGTGCTAGTGTCTGGTGCCAGTACAATAGCAGACAATCAGTGTGAGGTAGTGGCAGTAAGTATTTTGCTAGGACAGTCCTGTGGTGTGGCTGGATGTTTCTCCTGGCTGCTATTGCTGTTGGCTGTGGAACTACCCATATCTAGTTTTCTGGCCCTCTCAGAGTCTTTATAAACTACCTGTTAACATCTAATAAATCCCTCTTGCTTAATCTTGCTAGAATAGATTCTGATATCTGTAATAAAAACTTTTGATCCTTTACATTAGCCCATAGCAGAGTATGGGGCTTCTCAAGTGGCTAGGTGATGAAGAATCCATCTGCCTTTGCAGGAGATACGAATTTGATCCCTGGGTCAGAAATATCCCCTGGAGGAGGAAATGGCACCCCACTCCAGTACTCTTAACCTGGGAAATCCTATGGACCAAGGAGTCTGGTGGACTATGGTCCATAGAGTTGCAAAGAGTTGGACATGACTAAGCACATACCAGAATATAAAGCGATCTTGATGAAACACTACTAAGGTTTATCTTTTTTTTTTCCCATTTATTTTTATTAGTTGGAGGCTAATTACTTTACAATATTGTAGTGGTTTTTGCCATACATTGACATGAATCAGCCATGGATTTGCACTAAGGTTTAAATTATATTAACATCACAGTAAGTTCAATCAATTCTATAAAAATGTCACTCAATCTGGATATCTCTGTAGTTATACACACACACACACACACACACACACACACACACACAGACATATATAATGAATGTTCTGGCGTTGTGTTTAAACAGCCTGACAGAGATCTCTCAGGCCAAAGTTTTATATCTCTGGGAAAGAGTTAAAGTTTTATATGATGGAAAAGGAAAAAGATAGATTAGTTATAAAGATCTCAACTGATGTTAGATTTAAGAAAATTTATCCTTCCAGCTGTTCATGTGACATGATTAAATAGGCAACAGATAAGATAAACTTTTAATTTCCAGCTAAATAGTCCATAAATGGTCATAAAATCATCAGCATTAAAAAAAAAATCCAGTTCTGTTATTCCTTTCCTATTTTATCATGGAACTGCTCCCAGTTGACTCTAATGAGCCACCATACAAGGAAAAGAAATTAGTTACACAAAGCTTTAGAGTGCTGTCATAAAAAATGCTTCATCAGTTGGTTTAATAATAGAAAGTTCTCTTCTGTGTTCTTCTCTGATTATTTAAAATGCTCTTAGGAAACTCGTCTTTGTACTAGGAAGACACTAAACAGTTTCCAATAGTAGTGGCTTTAATCTTCTGCAGGAAAAGATTCTAGTATTCTTTTAATCTCAAAGGATCCTGAATCCAGTATTGATGCTGCTGTTTAGCTTTTTTTTTTTTCTTCACTAATTCAGACTAGGGCTGGGGTCTGAGGTGGCAAGAACTGACAGGAAGTGTCACGCCTATCTTCAAGACATTACTTTCCTATATTCTATAGAGCTAGTGAAAAATCTAGACTTGTGGGACTTCCCTGGTGAGCCAGTGGTTAAGACACCAGGCTTCAACTGCAAGAGGAACAGATTCAATATCTGGTAGGGGAGCTAAGATCCCACATGCTGTGTGGCACACAAAAAAATATAGACTTGCAAAATTATTAAAAATTTGTTACCTGTGCCTATGTTAACCTAGAAATTTGTTCAAGACACATTCAAAGAAGAAAGAAAGCTACATAGCAATGGGTATTGTTGTTGTTGTTTTAGTCACTAATTCATGTCTGACTCTTTGCAACCCTATGGACTGTAGCATGCCAGGCTCCTCTGTCCATTGGATTTCCCAGCAAGAATACTGGAGTGGGTTGCCATTTCCTTCTCCAGGGGATCTTCCCGACCCAGGAAGAACCTGTGTCCTGCATTGACGGACAGATTCCTTACTGCTGAGCCACCTGGGTAGCCCAGCAATGGGTATAGCTTGATTCTGTTTTTTTAAAAGAAAAATCTTTTTTATTTTAACATAGTGTGAGAATCTGGAGATATGGTGAGGAGGGAGACAGACTTCATTGTTAGCAACAAGTTGATTGTTTTCTTTGACTATGTCCATGTTCTTTTGCAGTGTGCAGAGGGCACTTGTGAGATTTTTTTTCCCTTTTTTTTTTTTTTTTTTTTTTTTTTTTTTTTTTTTTATTAGTTGGAGGCTAATTACTTCACAACATTTCAGTGGGTTTTGTGCTACATTGATATGAATCAGCCATAGATTTACACGTATTCCCCATCCCGATCCCCCTCCCACCTCCCTCTCCACCCGATTCCTCTGGGTCTTCCCAGTGCACCAGCCCCGAGCACTTGTCTCATGCATCCCACCTGGGCTGGTGATCTGTTTCACCATAGATAGTATACATGCTGTTCTTTTGAAACATCCCACCCTCACCTTCTCCCACAGAGTTCAAAAGTCTGTTCTGTATTTCTGTGTCTCTTTTTCTGTTTTGCATATAGGGTTATCGTTACCATCTTTCTAAATTCCATATATATGTGTTAGTATGCTGTAATGTTCTTTATCTTTCTGGCTTACTTCACTCTGTATAAGGGGCTCCAGTTTCATCCATCTCATTAGGACTGGTTCAAATGAATTCTTTTTGACGGCTGAGTAAAATTCCATGGTGTATATGTACCACAGCTTCCTTATCCATTCATCTGCTGATGGGCATCTAGGTTGCTTCCATGTCCTGGCATTATAAACAGTGCTGCGATGAACATTGGGGTGCACGTGTCTCTTTCAGATCTGGTTTCCTCAGTGTGTATGCCCAGAAGTGGGATTGCTGGGTCATATGGCAGTTCTATTTCCAGTTGTTTAAAATCTCCACACTGTTTTCCATAGTGGCTGTACTAGTTTGCATTCCACCAACAGTGTAAGAGGGTTCCCTTTTCTCCACACCCTCTCCAGCATTTATTGCTTGTAGACTTTTGGATAGCAGCCATCCTGACTGGTGTGTAATGGTACCTCATTGTGGTTTTGATTTGCATTTCTCTAATAATGAGTGATGTTGAGCACCTTTTCATGTGTTTGTTAGCCATCCGTATGTCTTCTTTGGAGAAATGTCTGTTTAGTTCTTTGGCCCATTTTTCGATTGGGTCATTTATTTTTCTGGAATTGAGCTGCAGGAGTTGCTTGTATATTTTTGAGATTAATCCTTTGTCTGTTTCTTCATTTGCTATTATTTTCTCCCAATCTGAGGCTGTCTTTTCACCTTACTTATAGTTTCCTTTGTAGTGCAAAAGCTTTTAAGTTTTATTAGATCCCATTTGTTTATTTTTGCTTTTATTTCCAATATTCTGGGAGGTGGGTCATAGAGGATCTTGCTGTGATTTATGTCGGAGAGTGTTTTGCCTATGTTCTCCTCTAGGAGTTTTATAGTTTCTGGTCTTACATTTAGATCTTTAATCCATTTTGAGTTTATTTTTGTGTATGGTGTTAGAAAGTGTTCTAGTTTCATTCTTTTACAAGTGGTTGACCAGTTTTCCAGCACCACTTGTTAAAGAGGTTGTCTTTTTTCCATTGTATATCCTTGCCTCCTTTGTCAAAGATAAGGTGTCCATAGGTTCGTGGATTTATCTCTGGGCTTTCTATTCTGTTCCATTGATCTATATTTCTGTCTTTGTGCCAGTACCACACTGTCTTGATGACTGTGGCTTTGTAGTAGAGTCTGAAGTCAGGCAGGTTAATTCCTCCAGTTCCATTCTTCTTTTTCAAGATTACTTTGGCTATTCGAGGTTTTTTGTATTTCCATACAAATTGTGAAATTCTTTGGTCTAGTTCTGTGAAAAATACCGTTGTAATACACCACATTAACAAATTGAAAGATAAAAACCATATGATTATCTCAATAGATGCAGAGAAAGCCTTTGACAAAATTCAACACTCATTTATGATTAAAACTCTCCAAAAAGCAGGAATAGAAGGAACATACCTCAACATAATAAAAGCTATATATGACAAACCCACAGCAAGCATCACCCTCAATGGTGAAAAATTGAAAGCATTTCCCCTGAAATCAGGAACAAGACAAGGGTGCCCACTCTCACCACTACTGTTCAACATAGTGTTGGAAGTTTTGGCCACAGCAATCAGAGCAGAAAAAGAAGTAAAAGGAATCCAGATAGGAAAAGAAGAAGTGAAACTCTCACTGTTTGCAGATGACATGATCCTCTACATAGAAAACCCTAAAGACTCTACCAGAAAATTACTAGAACTAATCAATGAATATAGTAAAGTTGCAGGATATAAAATTAACACACAGAAATCCCTTGCATTCCTATATACTAACAATGAAAAAACAGAAAGAGAAATTAAGGAAACAATACCATTCACCATTGCAACAAAAAGAATAAAATACTTAGGAGTATATCTACCTAAAGAAACAAAAGACCTATACATAGAAAACTATAAAACACTGATGAAAGAAATCAAAGAGGACACAAACAGATGGAGAAACATACCGTGTTCATGGATTGGAAGAATCAATATTGTCAAAATGGCTATTCTACCCAAAGCAATCTATAGATTCAATGCAATCCCTTTATTTTTTTATTAGTTGGAGGCTAATTATTTTACAATATTGTAGTGTTTTTTGCCATACATGGACATGAATCAGCCATGGATTTACATGTGTTCCCCATCCTGAACCCCCTTCCCACCTCCCTCCCTGTCCCATCCCTCAGGGTCATCCCAGTGCACCAGCCCTGAGCACCCTGTCTCATCCATCGAACCTGAGCTGGCGATCTATTTCACATATGATAATATACATGTTTCAATGCTATTCTCTCAAATCACCCCACCCTTGCCTTCTCCCACAGAGCCCAAAAGTCTGTTCTTTACATCTGTGTCTCTTTTGCTATCTTGCATATAGGGTCATCATTACCATCTTGCTAAATTCCATATATATGCATTAATATACTGTATTGGTGTTTTTCTTTCTGACTTACTTCACTCTATACAATAGGCTTCAGTTTCATCTACCTCATTAGAACTGACTCAAATGCATTCTTTTTAATAGCTGAGTAATATTCCATTGTGTATATGTATCACAGCTTTCTTATCCATTCGTCTGCCAATGGACATCTGGGTTGCTTCCATGTCCTGGCTATTGTAAACAGTGCTGTGATGAACACTGGGGTACACGTGTCTCTTTCAGTTCTGGTTTCCTCGGTGTGTATGCCCAGAAGTGGGATTGCTGGGTCGTATGGCAGTTATATTTCCAGTTTTTAAAAGAATCTCCAAACTGTTCTCCATAGTGGCTGTACTAGTTTGCATTCCCACCAGCAGTGTAAGAGGGTTCCCTTTTCTCCGCACCCTCTCCAGCATTTATTGTTTGTAGACTTTCTGATAGCAGCCATTCTGACTGGCGTGAGATGGTACCTCACTGTGGTTTTTATTTGTATTTCTCTGATAATGAATGATGTTGAGCATCTTTTTGTGTGTTTGTTAGCCATCTGTATGTCTTCTTTGGAGAAATGTCTGTTTAGTTCTTTGGCCCATTTTTTGATTGGGTCATTTATTTTTCTGGACTTGAGCTGCAGTAGCTGCTTGTATATTTTTGAGATTAATTGTCAGTTGCTTCATTTGCTATTATTTTCTCCCATTCTGAAGGCTGTCTTTTCACCTTGCTTATAGTTTCCTTTGTTGTGCAAAAGCTTTTAAGTTTAATTAGGTCCCATTTGTTTATTTTTGCTTTTATTTCCATTACTCTGGGAGGTGGGTCATAGAGGATCCTGCTGTGATTTATGTCGGAGAGTGTTTTGCCTATGTTTTCCTCTAGGAGTTTTATAGTTTCTGGCCTTACATTTAGATCTTTAATCCATTTTTGAGTTTATTTTTGTGTATGGTGTTGGAAAGTGTTCTAGTTTCATTCTTTTACAAGTGGATGACCAGTTTTCCCATCACCACTTGTTAAAGAGATTGTTTTTTC
The DNA here is from genome assembly GCF_019320065.1 of Cervus canadensis. Lineage (NCBI taxonomy): Eukaryota > Metazoa > Chordata > Mammalia > Artiodactyla > Cervidae > Cervus > Cervus canadensis. The sequence goes on along the minus strand of NC_057410.1, from coordinate 22,049,364 downwards.
TCCATTGTATATTCTTGCCTTCTTTGTCAAAGATAAGGTGTCCATAGGTGCGTGGATTTATCTCTGGGCTTTCTATTTTGTTCCATTGATCTATTTTTCTGTCTTTGTGCTAGTACCACACTGTCTTGATGGCTGTAGCTTTGTAGTATAGTCTGATGTCAGGCAGGTTGATTCCTCCAGTTCCATTCTTCTTTCTCAAATTGTGTTGGTTATTTGAGGTTTTTTGTATTTCCATACAAACTGTGAAATTATTTGTTCTAGTTCTCTGAAAAATACCATTGGTAGCTTGATAGGGATTGCATTGAATCTATAGATTGCTTTGGGTAGTATACTCATTTTCACTATATTGATTCTTCCAATCCATGAACATGGTATATTTCTCCATTTATTTGTGTCATCTTTGATTTCTTTCATCAGTGTTTTATAGTTTTCTATATATAGGTCTTTTGTTTCTTTAGGTAGATTTATTCCTAGGGTAAAAGACAGTTTAGCCTGAGGTCAGGACACAGTTGTGACAATGTTCAGGACTCAATCTATAGTCTATCTGGCCTACAGAATGAAAATACAGAGTTCAGGGTAGCCGTTGTCCCTAGAAAGTGTGAGTGGAATTCTAGAAAAAATTCCAAAGAAGGATGCCTAAATTCTGTATCTAAAATATAACCAAATTTCTAGCTAACCCCTGAACTATGAGCACACTGAAAATAGCTTAGGTGCAAAAGAACTAAACTGAGATGTGACCCATCACTAAAAGAGTTTGCTCCTTAATAACTGATATAACTGCACACTCATCCAATGAGATCAGCAGTCTTTGTAACATAATCCAAAATCTTCACAACATAAATTCACAATATTCAAGATATGATACAAAGTTATATGGTACATGAAGCATCATGAAAATGTGATTTCTTATCCAGAGAAAAGACAATGAATGGAGGCCAATCTAAAGATGACTCAGATGTTCATATTAGCAGACTTAATTAAGCAGACATGAACTTAATCTAACTATTCATCCATAGTTAATGAAGTAGAGAAAAATGTACTGTAATGAATTGAAAAGAGACTCAGAAAAATTATGAAAAAAGATCAAATGGAAACACTAAAACTAAAAAACACAATATCTGAAACACAGATTCACTAATTTTAACAGCAGAATAGTGAAAGCAAAGAAAAGAATCAGTAAACTTGAAGATAAAACAATAGGAATTATCCAATCTGAAGAATAGAGAAAGAATGATTAAAAGAAAATGAACAGATATTAATGGACCTGTGTGATAATACCAAAGTTCCAGGATATATGAAATTGAAATGATAGAAGGAAATTAATAAGAAAATGAGGCAGAAAATTTTTTTTGAAAAAATAACAGTTAAACATAGTACTCAATTTTGAAAGAAAACGCACAAAAGAAAGAAAATGTCAGGTTCATGTGGATTCAGTAGTGAATTCCGTAAAATATTTAAGGAAGAAGTACTACTAAGGTTACACAAACCTTTTAGAAATTAGCAAATAAGGAAACACTTCTGAACTCATTTTATGAGACCAGCATTCCCAAATGCAAAATTTGACAGACAATATTAAGTAGAATAGATGAAACTTTTGTTTTAAAGGAGCTGGAAGTAAATATTTCTGTAAGCAAATACTCTTCCCTGTCCCCGCCCCATCCCTTCCAATGTATGTAAACTCATATCTGTGTACCTGCAGGCTCACACTTTTCAACGTAGGTTGTCTTATTACAGACACAGCTATAGGAAGGAATATTGTGCAAAGTTAGAGCTATTTAGTGCTTCCCAGGTTGCATTAGTGGTAAAGAACCAGATTGCCAATGCAGGAGATGTAAGAGACAAGGGTTTGATCCCTGGGTTGGGAAGATCCCCTGGAGAAGGGCATGACAACCCACTCCAGTATTCTTGCCTGGAGAATCCCATGGACAGAGGAGCCTGGCAGGCTACAGTCCATAGGGTCGCAAAGAGTCAGACACGACTGAAGCAACTTAGCACACGGAGCTATCTAGTTAATTAATGGTGTTTCTTGTTGCTGTTCAGTCACTAGGTCATGTCTGACTCTTTGTGACCCCATAGACTGCAGCATGCCAGGCTTCCCTGCCCTTCACTATTTCCTGGAGTTTGCTCAAACTCATGTTAATACTCTTTCTTAGTTTTTTTTATTTATTAAACTCTTTACAAAGCTTTATTTCTAATTCAATTTTTGTTTTTATACAGCCTTAAATCCTTTTTCAAGTATGCGAAATATAAACAACAACTACATAACTAAAATATTCTAGTACCTGGAAAGAAAAACAATAATTAAACTGTAAAACAATCTTCTAGGAATATTGTAGTCACTCAGTTCATGTCAATCAAATGACAATAGCAAAAGTTTTATGACAGAAAATAATAATGGGAAAATACAATAAAATAAATATTAACAGAAAAATAAAAACATAAAATAAACACTTGAATTATAACTATGTGCTCTGTATACTGTATGAAGAAATATTAAAAGAAAAAACAGGCATAAATGAAAAAACTATTGTATGACTGGGATGATGATTGCTAATTTTTCTTGTCCTGTATTTTAAAGTTGCTTACAGTTATAAATGTTCATCATAATTATTGGAACAGAAAAATGAAGAACAAATTCACTTATATTGTAAAAAGCAGGTATAAACAGGTGGGTTCTGAGGATACTTCCTAGATGTTAGAACTTAATCAAAATAATGTGTGTGTGTGTGTGTGTGTGTGTGTGTGTGTATGTAGTCGCTCAGTTGTGTCTGACTCTTTGCGACCTATGGCCTATAGCCTGCCATGCTCCTCTGTCCATGAGATTCTCCAGGCAAGAATACTGGAGTGTGTTGTCACGCCCTTGTCCAGGGGATCTTCCCAACCCAGAAATCTAACACACATTTCTTTTGTCTTCTGCATTGCAGGTGGGTTCTTTACCCACTGAGCCACTGGGGAAGCCTAATCAAAGTAAAGACTGTACTTAAAAGTTTTTTGTTGTTATATAAAGCACCAAGACTAAATTAGTTTAAAACCAAATTCACCTAAGAAAAGAGTCAATTTGGAAAATAATCAATTATTGCTTGTCTGTATACTAAAATAGATCTTTCTGGGAATAATTTCATCTCACAGACATTTGTTCTTTTATTTAAAAATGAATCTATAATAGAAAGCAAATATTAGTGAAAGTCATTTGTGAATTCAGAAGAAATGAATATCTATATATCCAGTGAATGTTAATCTTCTGCTTGTTTGAAAGGTGTGCAAATACACTTGTTAAAAAGAACTGCCATATGACCCAGCAATCCCACTTCTGGGCATACACACCAAGGAAACCAGATCTGAAAGAGACACGTGCACCCCAATGTTCATCACAGCACTGTTTATAATAGCCAGGACATGGAAGCAACCTAGATGCCCATCAGCAGACGAATGGATAAGGAAGCTGTGGTACATATACACCATGGAATATTACTCAGCCATTAAAAAGAATTCATTTGAATCAGTTCTAATGAGATGGATGAAACTGGAGCCCCTTATACAGAGTGAAGTAAGCCAGAAAGATAAAGACCAACACAGTATACTAATGCATATATATGGAATTTAGAAAGATGGTAATGATAACCCCATATGCAAAACAGAAAAAGAGACACAGATGTACAGAACAGACTTTTGGACTCTGTGGGAGAAGGCGAGGGTGGGATGTTTCGAGAGAACAGCATTGAAACATGTATATTATCTAGGGTGAAACACATCACCAGCCCAGGCTGGATGCATGAGACAAGTGCTCCGGCCTGGTGCACTGGGAAGACCCAGAGGAATCAGGTGGAGAGGGAGGTGGGAGGGGGGATCAGGATGGGGAATACATGTCAAGAACTATTTCTTTTACATTTTAAATAAAACTTCAGCTTGAAAAAAAATAAAAATAAAAAAATAAATAAAATAAAAAGATAATAAGATATAAGAATTTCTTCCATATTCTGATAGTTGAAAATCAATAATAATTTATGTAGCAGGCAAGAGTGTGCTCTTAGCTGAATATGAGTGTATAAATTTTTACATGCCAAATATTATTTCAAAAAATAATATGGTAGTGAATACCCTGTCTTCTGTACGCTCTAACTATTATAGGGTAGCTCTTGAGTAATGCAACTTACATGACTGGTTTATCAAACTGATGCAAAATTTCCCATATATTTTAATAAAGGAATTCTCAAGGGTGAGTATATATTTGTCTAATAAATCCCATTGTGTCCTTTGGATTGTCAGTGTTTGAGAAAATATTTTCTTCATATTTCCTAGGAGAGCAACTATAAAATAACCAGAATTTTTAAAGGATTAAAAAAATCTCACTTAACATTAAATAAAATTTTTAAGTTAAACAAAGTATAATTATTTATAACTGCTACGAATAGGACTGCCATCTCTTCCATAGGCTATTTCTACCTTTAATTAGTTGTATAAATATGAGCAAGTCATTTTTATCAATCTGGATATGAGTTTCTTAAATTTTAATGAATTATAGATGTAGAAGAAAAAAAGACAGGTAGACATTTATATGACCTTGGGGCCATAGTCAGTGGGAGAAGCTTTTCTAAGCATGGCACAAATCTGGATGTTATGAAAGACAAGTTTGAAAGGTTTTATTTTCTAAAGACCAAAACCAAAATTTCTGCTTGGTAAAACAAAAAAAAATTCATCATAAACAATGTCAAATGGGGAATTCTCTGGCAGTCCCCAGGTTAGGACTCTGAGCTTCCACTGCAAGGCAGAATGGGTTAGATCCTTGGTAATGGAACTAGGATCCCACATGCAGTGTAGCCACAAGAAAAAAAAAAAGAAAACACACAAATGGCAGACAACCACATGGGGAAATTATTTGCAATATATATGATCATATACTAATATTTCTTATATATAAAGGACTTGAAAGTATTTATAAAATAAGAAAAACAAAACAAAAAAAAAAACCCTGTGAGTAAAATCACAGGTAATTGCCAAAAGGAAGAAATGTTAGTCTTCAATTTAAAAAAAAATGAAGTGACTCAACAAATGTAAGCTTTTATGTGTGATATCCTTGTTTCTTGTCAGTTGGTTATAACAAAGCAACATGGAATATCTAGTATGGTGAAATGTAAAAAATATGTGACTAGTTTGTTTTAGGGAAAGAGCTGCCTTATTTGTGAAAAGATTTTGGTAACTTATTGGGGATTGGCAAAGGAAAGAGAATTAGGTATGTCATTCTACTAAGAAATGAACAGGGATTTGGGATCGGGTAGAGATAAGAAAAAATAGAGAATGGGGTAAAGCTCCTTTCGGAAGACTGAAGCTTGTGTGGGCAGAAATGGCTAAAGTTCTTTTCTTAAAGTGAAAGTGTTAACCGCTCAGTCGTGTCCAACTCTTTGTGACCCCATGGACTGTAGCCCACCAAGCTCCTCTGTCCATGAAATTCTCCAGGCAAGAATACTGGAGTGGGTTGCCATCCCCTTTTCCAGGGGATCTTCCAGACCCAGGGATTGAACCCAGGTCTCCCACACTACAGGCAGATTTTTTTACCCTTTGAACCACCAGGAAGTCAAATATTCAATTTTAAATACTTTGCTATCTGGTTCTTTGATGAATCTCTGACATCATCTCCTGAATTAGCAGTTTAAGTTGAGTAACATTAATGTCTTGCTTTTATCTGACAAGGCTACTGCTGCTAAGTCACTTCAGTAGTGTCTGACTCTGTGTGACCCTGGAGACGTCAGCCCACCAGGCTCTCCAGTCCCTGGGACTCTCTAGGCAAGAACACTGGAGTGGGTTGCCATTTCCTTCTCCAGCGCATGAAAGTGAAAAGTGAAAGTGAACTCGCTCAGTCGTGTCCAACTCTTAGCGACCCCATGGACTGCAGCCTACCAGGCTCCTTTGTCCATGGGATTTTCCAGGCAAGAGTACTGGAGTGGGGTGCCATTGACAAGGCTACTAGTTGCCGTTAATAAAAGTGGACTCTGAGTTAAGCAAAAAGGGATTTAATAAAAGGATATCAAGCAGCTCAAGGAAGCACTAGGAGAGCTAGAGATTTAAACTTGGAAACAACACTGAAATGATGCCTCAAGCCTAGTTCTGATAGGGAAACACAATTGTGGAGAGAGAGAGAGAGAGTGAGTGTTACCTTATTTTTAATGGTGCTAGATCCCAAATTATGTACAAACTAACGTGTGTCTGATTGATTGTATGCCCCTGCCTGAGAACCAAGGTAACTTACAGAAGTGAACTGCTTTAATTCTTACAGTAAGAAATGGATTTTCTCCTTATCAAGATTCACAAGAAGTTCAGATTTCAAGTAATAGGTAAATGAGAAAAGATCACCACAGGAGTGTTTGGAGGAAAATCAAGGAGATGTGGCCATGCTCCATATTTGGGCTAACAGCTGGACATTGGTGAAGAATCAATTGCAAAAGACAGCAGTGAACTAACAAATTGAATGCAGCTACATATGAAAAGGATTGCAGAGTGTATATATATATATATACATATATATATATACATATACACACACACATATATATATATGCCCTTGCATATAAAAAATCCTAAGGAATCCACCAAAAAACCATGAGCACTAATAAATGTGTTTAAGCAAGATTTCAGGATACAAAATCAACATACAAAAGTCAACTATATTTATAAACACTTGCAACGAATAATTTGGAACTAAAGTAAGAAAACAATCCCACTTGCAATAGCATCAAAAAGAATAAAATAAACATAAATTTAACCAAAACCTCATACAGCTATACACTGGAAACTACAAAATATTATTTTAAAAAAAAATGAAAGAAGACCTGAATAAAGGGAAAGGCATCCCATGTGTCAGACTGGAAGACTTAATATTGTTAAGATGGCAATACTCCCTAAACTGATCTACAGATTCAACCTGATCACTATCAAGATTCCAGCTGCCTTTTTTTTTTTTTGCAGAAATTGATAAGCTAATCCTAAAATTCATAAGAAAATTCAAGAGACTCAGATTAGCTGAAACAATCTTGAAAAAAAAGAACAAAGTTGAAGAACCCATACTTCTCTATTTCAAAACTTACTATCATAATCAAGATATAAGATCAACTGACACAAGAGTAGACATATAGATCAATGGAATAGAATTGACAGTCTAAAAATAAACCTTCACATTTATGTCCCATGCTGTAATTAGTCGTGTCCTACTCTTTGCGACCCAATGCTAGGCTCCTCTGTCTATGGGATTCTCTAGGCAAGAACACAGGAATGGGTTGCCATTTTCTTCTCCAGGGGATCTTTCCTACCCAGGGAACGAACCTGTGTCTCCTGCATTGGCAGGTGGATTCTTTACCTACTGAGCCATCTGGGAAGCCTCACATTTATAGCCAATTGATTTTTGACAAAGCTGCATGATGATTTCATGAGGGACGTAAGTCTTTTCACCAAATGATGTTAGAAGAACTGGATATGCACATGCAAAAGACTGAAGTTGCCCTAAGCACAAAATTTATGCATATACACATACAAAAATTAATGGATCAAAGACCCGAATGTATGAGCTAAAGTTATTAAACTCTTGGAAGAAAACACATGCATAAACCTTTGTGGTCGTCGATTAGGTAATGGTTCTTAGATATGACATCAAAACACAAATGACAAAAGAAAAAAAATAGTATTTTAATTGGAGGCTAATTACTTTACAATATTGTGGTGGTTTTTGCCATACACTGACATGAATCAGCCACGGGTGTACATGTGTTCCCCATCCTGAATCCCCCTCCCTCCTCCCTCCCCATCCCATCCCTCTGGGTTGTCCCAGTGCACCAGGTTTGAGCACCCTGTTGCATGCATCTAACTTGGACTGGTCGTCTATTTCACATACGGTAATATACATGTTTCAATGCTATTCTCTCAAATCATCCCACCATTGCCCTCTCCCAGAGAGTCCAAAAGTCTGTTCTTTATATCTGTGTCTCTTTTGCTGTCTTGCATATAGGGTCATCGTTATCATCTGTCTAAATTCCATATATATGCATTAATATACAGTATTGGTGTTTGACTTAGCATTTTCACTGCCAGAACCTTGGTTCAATCCCTGGTGGAGGAACCAAGATCCCACAAGCCTTGTGGAGCAGCTAAAAGAGAGAGAGAGAGAGAGAGAGAGAGAGAGAGAAATTTAGATACCATCAAAATTAAACACATTTATGTTTCAAAGGATACTATCAAGAAAGTGAAGATAATTCATAGAATGGGAAAAAATATTTGCAAATTATGTATCTGACATGGGACTTGTATCTAGAATATATGAAGAATTATTACAACTCAATAATTAAAAGACAAATAGCCCGATTAAAAATGGGTAAATGATCTGACTAGACACTTCCCCAAAGTAAATACAGAGATGATCAATAAACATACGAAAAGATGTTCAACATCATCAGCTATCATGGAAAGGCAAATAAAATCACAATGTGATACAAATTCACACTCAATAGAATGGCTCTAATTAAAAACACAGAAAGTCTGTTCTCTATGTCTGTTTTTCTATTGCTGCCCTGAAAATAAATTCATCAGCACCATCTTTCTAGATTCCATATATATGCGTTCAGTTCAGTTCAGTTGCTCAGTTTGTGTCCAACTCTTTGCGATCCCATGAATCGCAGCACGCCAGGCCTCCCTGTCCATCACCAACTCCCAGAGTTTACTCAAACTCATGTCCATCGAGTCGGTGATGCCATCCAGCCATCTCATCCCCCCAAAATAAAGTCTGTCACTGTTTCCCCATCTATTTCCCATGAAGTGATGGGAATGCCATGATCTTAGTTTTCTGAATGTTGAGCTTTAAGCCAACTTTTTCACCCTCCTCTTTCACTTTCATCAAGGGGCTTTTTAGTTCCTCTTCACTTCCGGCCATAAGGGTGGTGTCATCTGCATATCTGAGGTTATATATGCGTTAGTATACTATATTTATGTTTCTCTTTCTGACTTACTTAACTCTGTACAATAGGCTCTAGGTTCGTCCACCTCATTAGAACTGACTCAAATGTATTCCTTTTTATGGCTGAGTAATATTCTATTGCATATATGTACCACAGCTTCTTTATCCATTATCTGTCAGTAGACATCTAGGTTGCTTCCATGTTCTGGATATTGTAAATAGTGCTGCAATGGACATTGGGGTACATATGTCTTTTTCAATTTTGGTTTCCTCAGGATACATGCCTAGTAGTAGGATTGCTGAGTAGAGAACAGACTTATGGACCCCAGGGAAAGGAGGAGGGAGAGGGTGAGATGTATGGAGAGAGTAACATGGAAACTTACAATACCAGATGTAAAATAGACAGCCAATGGGAATTTGCTGAATGACTCTGGGAACTCAAACAGGGGCTCTGTAACAATCTTCCAGATTGATGGGGAGGGAGATGGGAAAAAGGTTCAGGAAAGAGGGGACATGGGTGTACTTATGGCTGATTCTTGTTGATGTTTGACAGAAAACAGCAAAATTCTGTAAAGCAATTATCCTTCAATTAAAAAATAAATAAATTTAAAAAATCCACAAAACAAACAAAAAACACCCCTCAGATCCCCTTCAGCCCTACTAAATCCACTGTATATAATTTCCAAGTATGAATTTAAACTTTCCCTCACATTTATATCTCTAAACTGTACAAATAAAAATGAAATAAGGAGTTTTTTTCCTTTAAAAAAAAATAACAAAAAATTACAAGTGTTGTTGAGTGTGAAGTTGGAACCCTTGTACACCAATGAGAATACATTCTTGGAACTTTCAGAATATGGAGCGGGGTGGGGAGACCTCAAGACTTACCCCAGGACATGAAACACAAGTTTTAAGACAATTTTACTACCTCTGGAGAAGAGCTACTTCCAAGCATTAAGATTACACTGCTGTTGGCGAGTATGTGAGGGAACTGGCACTCCCATGTCTTGTTGGTACTTGAGTAAATTGGTGCAGTATGTCAAGATTTTCGGAGAAGGCAATGGCACCCCACTGCAGTACTCTTGCCTGGAAAATCCCATGGAGGGAGGAGCCTGGTAGGCTACGGTCCATGGGGTCGCTGAGAGTCAGACACGACTGAGCGACTTCACTTTCACTTTTCACTTTCATGCATTGGAGAAGGAAATGGCAACCCACTCCAGTGTTCTTGCCTGGAGAATCCCAGGGACGGGGGAACCTGGTGGGTGGACATCTCTGGGGTTGCACAGAGTCGGACATGACTGAAGTGACTTAGCAGCAGCAGTCAAGATTTTAAAATGCGTACCCCTTAACACAGTGAACTTGCTCCAAAAGATGATTGCATAAAGATGTTCATCAGCACTTTCATAATATTGAAAATAGGAAATACTCTATGTCTACCTACAAGCAAAGCTTTTCAACCCCAGCCAACTCAGTCCCCTTCTTACAATAAATATTTTATAACACTCCCTTTATAGTCCTGGAAATGAAATGTCATAGATACCTACAACAAAATATACCTAATATAAAAGGGAAAGAAGAGAAAGTAATTTGCAGTAAAATAATATGTATTTCAATGTGTAAATATTCAAGACACAAAACGTACTCTAGAGGGCAGTACCACCCAGTTAACACTATAGCAAACTGGTTAAATAATTTATGTAGATCAGATTCATTGACAAATTGTTGACTCAAAAAGCAGATTGTAAAATTACATAGGTCATTTCATTTATGTGAATACATATAAGGTCTAAAAAGAGGCTCACTGGGATGTTAATGATTTGACAGGAATTGTCCCTAATAATGAGATTTGTAAGGATTTTTCCCTTATGAATTTGAATATTTGAAACTTCTTGTCTGTGCAAAAGTTTAAGTTTATGGTAAGCCCCATTGGGCTTACAACACAGTTACCTAGGGTTCTGGAATCAGAGCATGTCATTTGCAGGAGAGCTTATATACCTTTTGTATTTAGAATAGTTTCTTGACTTTTCCCAGAGAGCTGCCAAAAAAGTCGAGGGGCAGGTCCTGGAACTTCAATAGCTGAGGCCACCTTATGGTCTCCAGGCAATCATCATGGTTAACTAGTGACACCCAGGCAGGAAGCTGATGGTCTTGTGCTGTGAGGACATCCACATTCCCGGTAATTTCTATAGAAGTGAGCTGCATTATCTGTTCTTCTTCCATAAATGTATGAACACCAACTTGTCCTGAAGCCCCTACCACGTCTGGGCCCCTACCACTTCCAGGTTTCTCCTTGCTTCTGTTGGTAGAAGCATGCGAAGCACTTTGCTACTTAAGATCAAGTGAGGCCCGGACTTGGAATACTTAAAGGTATTTGATGGGATACAGTCCTGCTGCTGCTGCTGCTGCTAAGTCGCTTCAGTCGTGTCTGACTCTGTGCGACCCCATAGACAGCAGCCCACCAGGCTCCCCCATCCTTGGGATTCTCCAGGCAAGAACACTGGAGTGGGTTGCCATTTCCTTCTCCAATGCATGAAAGTGAAAAGTGAGAGGGAAGTCACTCAGTTGTGTCCGACTCTCAGTGATTCCATGGACTGCAGCCCACCAGGCTCCTCCCTCCATGGGATTGAGATGAACTCATGAGATGAAAAACCAGATGAGGGAGAAAGATGGGGAAAGGGGAGATAAAGAGGTCTGGAAAAAGAGACATTTCATATTCATGAAAGCAGCATGAAATATGGAGATCTTTGTTTCATGTTTCTGCCCAGTGGAGAGCATCTATCACAGAACAGGCACTGGATAACCACAGGAAAGAATGATCTGTCTAGATGACATTGGCCAGGCTCTGCCACTGGCTACACTACTGCTTGTCCAACAGAAACAGGTATGTTTTGTGGTAAGAATGGGGGCAGGAATGGAGATTATACATGGACCCAGTGGCAAGGGCTCCCACTTACCAAGACTTACCTGTTTATGGCCACTGTCAAATACCCAACCTGCCAGTAACAGAGACCAAATGCTTGGTTTTCAATATGGTACCATCCCTGTAGGAAACCTACCAGATACTTGGTGGCGTGTTGGACCCATCCCCTACACTGGACCTATTCCCTCCTGGAAGTAGTATCAATCTATCTTGACTGGAATTTAGACACATTCCAACTTAAGACCTCCTGCTTGAAGGGAATTAGCCAGTATCACTGAGATTACTGAGGGTTTAATGCATGTGATCTCCTGACCTGGGTGTTGGTGTAACAGTGGGCACATGACCATGGACTCCACCGATTTTTTCAGTTACTACACCACCTAGACAAACTGCCTGACTGACAGAGTGCTGGAAGGACCTGGAATCAGCCGAGGTGCTAGCTTGCAAAGAATACCCTGTGAGGAGGGGCATCACGCTCCAGGATTCAAGGTCCACTCTAAATCGATGTTCATTACACGGCACAGGATCTCCAATAGGAAGAATATGTGAGTTTGCTAGGTAAAGGTTGGAAGTCGGAGTACCTCTGTATACTGGTTTCCAGTGACCCATCTGGGAAATTTTAACCTTCTTTCCCTAGAGGTTAGAAGTTTTGGCCTCCAGAGGGGAAATGCTTCCAGGAAGAGTTCTACTAAACCCTAACTGCTGCCTGGACACTTCAGGCTCCTCATTCCAAGAAACCAGCAGGCAAGGAAACTGACCTTCATTTTCTTTAGATAGCTGTTAGGCAACAGGGATAAGAAAGGAAATGTTTGATATTTAAGTAATCCATCTGTGTCTTGGTTTTCACTCGCTGGATTCAGATGGTGCATGACAGGTGCAGCAGTAGCCACAACTAGAAATGGACCTAGTGATGAAGGTGTCAGGCCCCTTAGTGAAAGTGAACAGGGTCTGGATCACTGCATTAAGTAAGCTACCTAGACCAACAGAGAGTGAGGGCCATCTACAAAGAGTAGCAGTGGATGATCTGCCTCAATGATGGCCCCAAGAGCAGTCTCCAAGGCTGTAGTTAATCCTACCAATTCTTTTCTAGTAAGTTTCTCCAGGAGTAGAGCTACCCAACAGAATTTTTGAAGAGCTGTTACTAGAACTTATCACATGTAAATGGGTGGTCAGTTGTGAACATCCTGGTACAGAGATCTCCCCACTCAGGCTATTCGACCAGCTGTGGGAAGTGTTGGAGGCTGATAGTTTTCAAATGAATCCTTCTCCAGAACTTACCCTTGACTCAAGAAAGTCACCTTACTTTTCTGGTTTTAGTTAATATGATTGGTCATTCAGTTCAGTTCAGTTCAGTCACTCAGTCATGTCTGACTCTTTGTGACCCCATGAACCGCAGCATGCCAGGCCTCCCTGTCCATCACCAACTCCTGGAGTTCACCCAAACCCATGTCCATTGAGTTGGTGATGCCATCCGACCATCTCATCCTCTGTCGTCCCCTTCTCCTCCTGCCCTCAATCTTTCCCAGCATCAGGGTCTTTTCCAATGAGTCAGCTCTTTGCATCTGGTGGCCAAAGTATTGGAGTTTCAGCTTCAACATCAGTCCTTCCAATGAACACCCAAGACTGACCTCCTTTAGGATGGACTGGTTGGATCTCCTTGCAGTCCAGGGGACTCGCAAGAATCCTCTCCAACACCACAGTTCAAAAGCATCAATTCTTCTGCACTCAGCTTTCTTTACTGTCCAACTCTCACATCCATACATGACTACTGGAAAAACCATAGCCTTGACTAGACGGACCTTTGTTGACAAAGTAATGTCTCTGCTTTTCAATATACTGTCTAGGTTGGTCATAACTTTCCTTCCAAGGAGTAAGCATCTTTTAATTTCATGGCTGCAATCACCATCTGCAGTGATTTTGGAGCCCAGAAAAATAAAGTCTGTCACTGTTTCCACTGTTTCCCCATCTATTTGCCATGAAGTGATGGGACCGGATGCCATGATCTTAGTTTTCTGAATGTTGAGCTTTAAGACAATTTTTTCACTCTCCTCTTTCACTTTCATCAAGATCAGTCACTAGGTAGCATAAAGTCTTCAGATCTCCACGTAGGAATGGCTGAGGCCTTTGTTAGACTATCTCTGTGTATGTGAGTGCGTGCAGGCTCAGTTGTGTCTGACTCTTTGTGACCCCATGGAACGTAGCCCGCCAGACTCCCCTGTCCATGGGATTCTCCAGTCAAGAATACTGGAGTGGGTTGCCATAGTGGGTTGCCATGGCCTCCTCCAGGGGATCTTCCCAACTCAGGGATTCAATCTATGGTTGGTTCCTTTCCCTGTGAATCCTGTAACTGTTAGGATCTTTTGCACTGTAAATTTTAAATTAAAATTGCTTAAATAACAAAGGGGATTTACTGGCTCACATAACTGGGTAGATATCAGGATTAATTTGACTTGGTGGCTAAATGATGTCAAGGATCCAGTCTTCCTCCATTTCGTTGCTCTCCCTTCCAAAGAAGCAGCATGATTCTAAAGCGAGCTTTGCTCATGAGAAGAGTAGGTGCAATAATTCCAGGGTTCATGGTCTCAGTGCTCTCCATCCAAATGGAAAGAGAGCAGGCTTTTACTAGCTTTCTTTGAAGAACAAGGAAAACATTTTCTCAGAGTTACCAGCTCTTCAAGTTTCACTGACACAAGTTGGTCAACGTCTGGGTTTTGTAAACTACTTACTGTACAGGATTGCCTTGAAAGGCTTAAATAACCAGAGTTCATTGCTGGAATGAATTCAATCCATGCTTCCACAACCACATGGATGGTACACAAGGGGGAGCTATGGAAGAGACGTTATGGAGACAAAATATTGGTTTGCTAGGGCTGCTATAACAAAGTACCACAGACCGAGTGGAACAAGTTCTCTTAAACAAGAGGAACCTATTGCTATTTTCTCACAGTTCTGAAGACTAGGAGTCTGAGACGAAAGTGTTAGCAGGATGCTTGTTGTGAGTCCTCTCTCCTTGGCTTGCAGATGGTTATCTTCTGCCTTCACATGGTCTTCCCTCTGGGTACACATATCTTTTAATACAGACCCCAGTCACACTGGATTAGGGCCTACCCTAAAGATGTTATTTGAATGCAATCACCTCTTTATAGACTTTATCTCCAAACACTACATTCTAAGGTACTGGGGGTTAGGAGTTAAACACAGGAGGTTTTTTTTGGCGGGGGGAGGGCACAATTCAGTTCATAACACAAACTCAACATCTAGCATCAATTACATATTGAAATTATGTTCATCTGCTTGACTGTTGCACTAAATTGTAAGTTCTTTAAGGACAAGGACAATATCTTATTTTTATATCACTAGCGCAGTTAATATATGGTAATAACTGTTTGTTGAGGATTGTAAAGAGTTCATTGTGTTTGGCACTTATGAGGTCACTGGTGACTTTCTCCAGGAGCAGTTTCAATGGAGTTGTGGTGGCATGAACTTAACTGCAATGGATTTAAGAGTGAAAGGTCAGATTTGACAATATAAAAATTAAAACTTATGATAAAGCCACTGTGAGCTAAGGCAAAAGATTATTATGAAAAAAAAAAGTAGCACATACCTATATGGAACACCAAGAGTTAAAAGACCTAACATAAAAGAGACCCTATAAAAAGATCAGAAAAAGATGAAGACAATATAAAAGCACGCAAAGGCTGTGAACACCCCAAAAATATACAAAAAGGAATCCAGCCCCACTGGTAGTTAGGGAAACACTAATTAAAGTAACAGTGAGCTAGCAGTGACAAAAGTTTTACAGTGACAAAAACTTAAGATTCATGCGTTAGTCTTGGCAAGAGATGGAGAAAGAGAAATTCTACCATTGAGTGGAGTGTGAAGTGCCATAATTCTAGAGGTAACCTGACGGTGTGTCACTCAAAACATCTTTGGTCATAAGTAACAAAAAACCCAAGTCAAATCTGAAAGCTATTTACAGTCACGTGCCTGAAAATCTAGTCACAACCAGATCAAATCTACTTAAGTATTATCATTAGAATCTAGTTTCTTTCTATGTGTTAGTTCTTCCTTCCTCTGAGTGGAAGTCATTTTCAGTAAAGGGCTCTCTTCAAAAAGAAAGCTTATATTCCTACAACAAATCCAGCAGGGAAGATATATCCTCAATCTAATTCTTATTGACCTGAATTGAGTCATGTGCACATCTTTGAATGATATAATAGTTACAAGTGAGATATTATATCATCATTCACCAAATATAGAAGCCAGTCAAGTCAATACCATTTGTAACCCCAAAGATTAAGAGAGAAGGGGGACTCATTTGATACCAGAAAAAGAGGAAGTGGTTGCTGGGTGACAAAACCAAAATGGCACATACTCTCTACCAGTATTATCTATTAAAATAAGAAATGCATATATCTTTTGTCTCAATAATCTCACTTAAAGGATTCAATTCTATAGAAAAACTGCATAATTTTAAAAGATACTTATATCAGCATTGTTTATAATGACACAAAACTGGGCAAATCTACATTATCTACCAATAAAAGAATGGCTTCAAAAACAGTACCTTAATACTATATAATATTGTTCAGTTCAGTTCATTTCAGTTGCTCAGTCGTGTCTGACTCTTTGCGACCCCATGGGCTGCAGCACGCCAGGCCTCCCTGTCCATCACCAACTGCCGGAGTTTACTCAAACTCATGTCCATTGAGTCAGTGATGCCATCCAACCATCTCATCCTCTATCGTCCCCTTCTCCTCCTGCCCTCAATCTTTCCCAGCATCAGGGTCTTTTCCAATGAGTCAGCTCTTCGCATGAGGTGGCCAAAGTACTGGAGTTTCAGCTTCAACATCAGTCCTTCCAATGAACACCCAGGACTGATTTCCTTTAGGATGGACTGGTTGGATCTCCTTGAAGTCCAAGGGACTCTCAAGAGTCTTCTCAGCACCACACTTCAAAAGCATCAATTCTCCTGCGCTCAGCTTTCTTTATAGTCCAACTCTCACATCCATACATGACTACTGGAAAAACCATAGCCTTGACTAGATGGACCTTTGTTGGTAAAGTAATGTCTTTACGTTTTAATATGCTGTCTAGGTTGGTCATAACTTTCCTTCCAAGGAGTAAGCGTCTTTTAATTTCATGGTTGCAGTCACCACCTGCAGTGATTTTGGCTGCAATGATTTCATGGCTGCAGTTACCATCTGCAGTGGTATAATATTGTGCAGCTACCTAAAAAAAAATGAGCTAGATAATAGTATCCATTGTAAACTGGAAGTTGTTAAAAAATATATATGGTATGATTATAAAAATAAAAATCAAAACCTCTATACATATGTGTTTCTATAACCATTGGAAAAAGTATGGAGAGAAACATCAATCTTTTTAACACTGGTTTTATCTAAGACTGGGATGGGATAACTCTATTTTTCTTTTTATATTTCTGAATGTCTTTATATACTTCTGTGTTGTTTGAATTGTTAAAATGCAGTTTATTACCTTTAAAAAAGTGAATAGAAAGTGAAATGAGGAAGTTTCTTAAAACGGAAACTATTTTTAGATTTCAAGAGAAGGGATAAATTAATCTACAGTAAAGAAGAGGTTGAAAATGCTGAAGCCAGAGTAACCCATGGAGCAGGCCCTGAGGGGATCTAACAGAGCAGAGTCCCAGATGTACCAAGGCTGGTGGCTTCACTGTTCTACAAGAAAATGCAAAAAAAAAAAAAAAAACCCAAAAAACCCACAAAAAACCAAACAGTGTAGTTCATAAAAATTTAGTTTTTTGGTGGTATAAATACATTTATTTTAGGAAATCATGGTGGTAAGAGATGGGAGGGCTTTAAAAATGCATACAGTGATTTGTCAGGATTTTTTAAAAAAAAGCTATGTCAGTTCCCAAACTGTTAGAAATGGTAATGGTCTATAAATTCCAACGTCTGGAAAAAATGATCTACAGCACCAGTAGAAACCTAAGCCTTAACTGAAAAAAGAGATGGTTCTTTGTGATGGAGGAAAAAAAGTGTGTGTGTGTGGATGTTGACAGTTATAGATTGACTTTGTGGGTATAGGGAAAGAAGTTGAGGAAGTTATTCACTATAAAGACTGTGAAAATGTCTGCTGGGTTCAGGATTGAGGGGGTCAGTGGGAGTGATTGTAGGGTGAGACATGAAGGGAGTGGTAAAAAAGTAGAAGAGGTAAAAAAGTGGCAATGGGAGACTGACCTAAGAGGAACTAGAGTCTTAAATTTGGAATTACATCTGACTACATTTTGTTCAGATATGCTCTTTCATGAAATTGTCCTTGGTCCTTGATGCACTCTCTTCCCACCCAGCACTTCGTTTTTATTGCCTTTACTTTCCCTTAGTTTTTATACTGATCTGTACCCACTAAACTGTCTCTGACACACTGTTCATTTATCTATAACCACCTCACAGCACCTTCCAGATAGTAGAGACCCAAATGATTCTTGCTGAAATAAATTTAATTCCACACAGAAGACAACTGGACAATAATCAGTATCATCTTGATTAAAATTCTTCAGTTGTGAAAACAAGAATAAACCACTGGCCTAAAAAAATTTCTGTAAACTAACATGCATTTTTAAATTTCTTATAAAGACATTGTGTGTTTTGCCTATAAGAGTCTTAAACTGTACATCCTTTGAATTCATACACTTCTGCTATAAAAATGTCACAGAGATCACTAAACTAAAAACTTCCACTGTAGTATCAACAGATATGGAAATTGAGGGCCAAAAAAATTACACAATTTGTTCAAAACTGCAAAAGTCTTAAGTGACAGTCTATTTTAGAACCATGTTTCCCATGTAACCAAGTGTCTTTATGCCATGCTTAACCCTCTTGATGTGATTTTTATTTTGTACTCAATTCAGAAGAATTAAATTGATAATAGCAGTTTTCTCTGATAAAGTTCTGTCAAAATCAATACACTGATGATCTTTCATTTCTAAAGATGCTAATATAGGTTTCTGTTGCCGCATGACAGGTTTGACATGTTAAGTACTGGTCTAAGTGCAACACACCAATTTGATTTTCAGTTGAAGATTGTTTTGCCATGCGCATCATTTGTGTTTTTTTATGGCTATAATAAAACCTAAAATTTTGACAGTGATGACTGTCATATCAATCTTTACTCCTACATCTTAGAGGTCACCTTTTATTCATTTAAAATCCAGTATCTCTTTATTATAAATAAAAAATACTGAAAAATAGAGAAAATAATAAATCATCATGCAAACATTATTAGAATAGTGCATGCACAGAAATACACTTGGCCTTTTCCCAAGGGAGACAGCCTATTACAAACCACCATCCTCTTTTCTACTTGCACATGAAAGTAAAAACCATTAGTACTGGGCGTTTTTCTCTTAAACATGGTCCCATGATACCTAGGAGGCCAACTGTAAAAAAGTGACAATTTTATTATTTTCCAGTAAATAAATAAATCAAAAGACTTGTGTTTAGTTTTGCTGAACTGGTATACTGTTATTCTTAATTTAAAAGTTAGTTTTTTCTTTGGAGAATGTTATCATTTGAGCTTTGACTAATTTTTATGAAAGAACAATTTTCACAGAACAAGTATGTAAAGAGATTTATACATAAATTTTTACATAAAAGAAGAATGTTGTACTAGGAGTCTCTATCTCGAGTTACAGATAACCGGATGAGGTCATGTGTGTGTGTGTGTGTGTGTGTGTGTGTGTGTGTGTATACACAACAAAGTTACACTCTCAGTCGGATGGCTCATAACAGTGCTTGTTGATCTGGTTATATCACACAATTCTTTAAACAAAGTTTTCAGTGTTTGTCTTAGTCATCTTTTATCACATTCTTTATAATGTATTGTTATAAACTCCTCTATATCATTGTTCCTTCAAATATCCCAAACACAGGAGAGCCCATCTGAATCCCCAAAATTATATCCAAAACTATACATTGTAAGACTCAAAGACTCCCTGGAGAAGGAAACAGCAACCCACTCCAGTATTCTTGCCTGTAAAATCCCATGGATGGAGGAGCTTGGTGCAGGCTACTGTCCATGGGGTCGCAAAGAGCCGGGCACGACTGAGCCACTAATACACATCCATTAGGATGACAGTCACCATAAAAATAAAACAAAATGTATGTTGGCAAAGATGAGGGAAAAAAAAAAAGACTCAAAGACAAGGCTGCCAGTCATACATTCTTCCCACAACTATTTACCAAGTCCTTACTGAGCACAGGCACTGTGCCAGGAGCCGTTATTAGGAAAGTGGTAAGACACTGTCCCAGTGCTCACTGTGTGAGACAGACAAACACACTGAGCTGACCAAACACACTGCACAAGAAGGGGTGCAGAGAAGCGGGGAGGACGGGGCGCTGGCAACAGCCTAGACTGGCGAGCACAGCAGAGGGGTACCCAATGACGGAGGGGTCTGGAAAAGCAGGAAGGAAAGTCATCCCAGGCGTGGCTCTGCGAGGCTGCTGTCCAGGAGTGCTGGTGTCGGGCTCTTCAGGACCCCCTGGACTACAGTTCACCAGGCTCCTCTGTCCATGGGATTGTCTAGGCAAGAATACTGGAGTGGTTGCTATGCCCTCCTCCAGGGGATCTTCCTCACTCAGAGATCCAACCGTTGTCTCTCCTTGGTCTCCTGCATTGGCAGGTGGATTCTTTACCTCTGTGCCAGGTGGGAAGCCACCTGGGAAGCCCTCAGCGTGACTAGGGGAGTGCAAAGCCCATAGAAAGGAAGGAAGGAGGCAGACGACCCAAAAACGTCTGAAAGGTAAGACTGGATGTGATTGAGACCTGAGTGAGCCAAGTTGGAGGCCCAGGGACAAAGCTTCAGGGGGGAGTGCAAACACCCTCCAATAGAAGAAAGGGGAAGGACACCCAGAGCAGGAAGAGTAGTCAGAAGTGTGAAGATTTGTCCTGAAGATAAACTATGAAGTTAAAAGGGTCAGTGACCTTAAAAAGCAGTGTGAAAGGTATATCTGAGATAAAATAAGAGATTTGATGACCCTACGGAGAAAGAATCGATAATGGTACATAAGTTTCTTATCGAAGTCTCCGACGTATTCTTGAATGAATCATTACATGTCTCTATCTAACCACCAAATTACCTTGGTGGTTAGGAGAGACATTACTTGCCGACAAAGGTCTGGCTAGACAAGGCTATGGTTTTTCCCGTAGTCATGTATGGGAGAGTTGGACTATAAAGAAAGCTGAGCACCGAACAATTGATGCTTTTGAACTGTGGTGTTGGAGAAGACTCTTGAGAGTTCCATGGACTGCAAGGAGATCAAACAAGTCCATCCTGAAAGAAATCAGTCCTGATTATTCATTGGAAGGACTGATGCTGAAGCTGAAACTCCAATACTTTGGCCACCTGATGCAAAGAGCTGACTCACTGGAAAAGACCCTGATGCTGGGAAAGATTGAAGGCAGGAAGAGAAGGGGAAGACAGAGGATGAGGTGGTTGGATGGCATCACCAACGCGATGGACATGAGTTTGAACAAGCTCTGGGAGCTGGTGATGACAGGGAAGCCTGGTATGCTGCAGTCTATGAGTTCCCAAAGAGTCGGACACAACTGAGCGACTGAACTGAACCACCACGTGCATCAGGATCACATTTAATTTTTTGTGGTGGGAATTTAGATACGGGGGACAAGCCTAGGCCTGATGAGTCACGTGGGATACCTCTCCAAAGCGTTTTAAAAATGCCACTGGGCGGAAAGAAAGAGGTGAGCTTACAAGTTGGGGCCACTTCAGCCTCCCCGCAGGATGTAGTTCAGGCGGATAACGCTGCAGGACAAAAACTCAATCCACCGCCAAACAACAAAACAGTTTTCAATATCACATAGGATAGTAAAGGTCGCACAAAGGCCCTCACGTCCTGTTCTCCGACGGCCTTCTTAACTGTCTTCTGCAGCTTAGGGTGTACAGCCGGCAACGCAGGGCTGACTCCAGCGCGCCATGCAGGGCGCAGGCGCAGAACCCGCGGCGTGGGAGGAGAGCCGGGCGTTAAGGACGTTTCCCAGAAGCCCGCGCCGCCAGCTGGGGCCCCTCCCTCCTGCTCGCAGGCCGCGTGACTTGAATCCGCCCGTCACGTTCTTCCGTCGCAAACGGTGGATTGCCTGCGCCCCCCTGAGGTCTGGTTGAGCGCTGCAGTCGTGCACGCAGGGCCAGTGCGAGCGAGTAGGGAAAGCGCGGAGGGTCCCGCCGCCGCCGCCGCCGCCGCCGCCGGCGTCACCGTAGCGCGCCGACCTGTGGCGGCGCGGCTTAGCTGAGGAGAGTGGGGGGGAGGGGGAAGGGGACGCGCGGAGCGGGGCGGGAGGAGGCCAGACGGGGCGGGGGGAGGGGGAGCAGCGGTGGCGCAAGCCGCGCGGAGCAGCGCAGCCCGGGTCCGCTCCCTGCTCCACCGCCGCCACCTCCCGCGCCAGCCAGCAGAGCCGGCGCCTCACTGGCCCCCGGAATACCTCAAAGCGGACGGAGTCCATGTTGGGGAACTTGGCGGCGGCGTGACGGGGACCTAGGGACCTGCAGTGGGGCTGCCGCCGCCGCCGGAGCCAGCGCCTCGACCTCGGCCTGAGGTAAACATGGGCCGACCCCGGGGGTGGACGGGCGCAGGCAGCTGTCGCTGCGGGGTAGGGTGGACGGGCCGGCGGAGTAGGGGAGAGGGGGCCCGGAGCGATGGGAGGGCGGACAAAGTTTCGGAATCCCGCGCGGCCCAGGCGGCGTTCTGCGCTCGGAGGAAAGTTGGAGCCGCCTCTGGAGGCGGGGGAGGCTGAGGCGGGGAGGCCCCCAGTTCCTCTCGCCACCCCCGCGAGGGCGGCCCCGTGTCGGCCGCCTCCGCCTCGCTGTTGGTACCCCGTCCCATTTCCTCCTTGTGGCCTACCCGCCGCCTCCGCCGGCGGCTCCCGTCCCCGCCCGGGGTCCTGGGGGAGTGGGTTGAGGCTAGGGTTCTCCGCAGCAGGGTCGCCACACGTCCTCCCCCGTCCCTGCGGGGGACTGTGTCCTGCTGGGCTTCCGGGCGCTCCCCGACCCCGGGTCTCTCTTGACTTAGGAGACTTTGCTTTTGTCAATAGCGTCCAAGCCCGTTTGTGAAACCAAACTTTACTGCGCGGTGACCTCTCGGAGTGCGCGACTAGGGAAGAGCCGGAGCTTCAGAGCATCCGTGTTACCCCATGCCCTGAATTTCAAACTCTTCTCCCACCTCCGATTTTTAAACCAGTTTCCCCGTCTGACGAGAGGTCCGGGAGATCTCAACTTGTCTCCATCATTTGCTCCTGTTTAGATACTAGGAATTTTGAACCATTAAAGACATTTCTTAGAGATGTCTGGCCGTCTTGCTCTCTCCCCCCATTTTGAAAAATTGTTCTGAAAGTAAGCGCCTGATTTAAGAGTAGTTGAATAAAACATTCATATACGAATATGGAGGTTTAAAATATTGTCAAAGTATTTCTGTACCCTGTTACACAGTGTCTACGAGTTGAGCGTTTTTCATTCATTTTGGGTTACATTTTAATATCTTTGTCATACTGCTAGTGAACTAAGATATTTAGGCAGAACTGACCAAAAAGTTTTTAATATAATGCTTTGGCTAGTAGATGCCAGTTTTCCCAGTTTGGGAAATTCGCTGAATATTGGAAAAAGCATGTTTAATAGATGCGTTTTTTCATTACAAAACAAAAGTTGATTCGTGCATATGACTACTTACCTCAGCAGGATATTGAAGTACATTCTTAAATAACTGGTGGGTTTTGTGTTTTATTGGTATTCAAATTTTGATATGTAATCAAGTCTTTTTCCACACTATTGCTTTCTCTTCCCTGTTTCTTTGGCAGTTGGCCTAATCATTTGACTTTTTAGCTGTTTACTAAGAGCTGCAATAGTTTGTGGGACTTTTGTTTTTGTTGTTTTAACGAACTGGCAGAAGAAATGAAATTGTCTTTCGATTTCTTTTGTTTTACTATTATGAAAGGTAATCTGAATTTACTTTGTATTTTGTTTATGCAATATGAAGAATTTTTTAAAGATTAGCAATTCTTATTATAACTGCATTTTTTCCCGCTGTAGTTTTTCTTGCTTGGTGCTTGCAAGTATTTTAATAAACAGTACATTTTACGTTGAGCTAGTGACCATTCTGCTTGTGAATTTGAGTACCTCTTAAGATTTTTGGCAGGGTAGGATTTGGATCTCTGCTTAATCAAGTGTACTTCTGCTGTAAGGACATTTTCATTACGTTGAGGGGGAAGAAAACTGGAAGGAAATGGAAAATTGTTCCTAAATATGCTACTTGAAACATAAGTCGTGGAAAAGTTTTTAAGGGGAATATTTTTGTATGCTTTTAGGTGGTAGTAACGGGATTCATGGGTTAAGATTGAAACTTTTCAGGGGTCATTCAGCTTCCCCATAATCCTTTGGGCCCTAACCAGTACTTCAGGCAATTTTCTTGAAAAGTTGTGCTGTTAATCAGAGATAGGATTAATCAGTGCTGTTAAGTGAGTTGATTCATCATCAGTAGCATCTTTTAGTAATTAGAAAGTGTGGAATTATATTACTCATCTACCTACTACTTAACTTTTTTTTTTTTAAGTTTCATCAGTGAGGCATAGCTGCAACTAACTAAGGAGAATGGCAGGTACAAAAATAATGAAGAGTCAGCCCTAGAATAATTGTCATTGTAAGTTCATTTTAGTAAGCTCTGCCATCATTTACCATTGTCTTTAGTGATGTGAATTGAATCTTGACTTACCTTCCCCAGTGAAATAATCTTAATTATATCCCCTGTCTCAAAGAATAAGTTAATAGCTTTACATTGAATCTTGCACCTGAGTGATAACTTTTAGTAGTACTGAGTAGAGCCTGGAGTTAAAATATCCTGTATCATTTTATTGTTGTTCCCAATACTTGTCTTTTCATTATTATGGTCCTCACTTTCCTTTTTTTTTTTTTTTGAAGTTGTGGCTTTGTAATTCCTAGTGCTTAAGCACATAAAAGTTCAATATAAAATGTAAAAACAACACTGTCATCTCTCACTTACAAAATAACATTCTTAGATGTTTCACTATGACTTTTGTTCACCTAGAGTCTTTAACACTCAGCAGCCAGAGTGATCCTGATAAAATACATTAGGTCTTGTCACTTCTCTTCTCAAATGGCTTTCCTTCTCAGTCATAGTTAAATACATAGCTCTTCCTATGGTCTGCCAGGGTCTGAGACTTTTTTGAGTCTCTTCCTCTCTGACGTCACTGTTTCTCTAGTCATACTTCTACTCTACTACTGAGATTTTCTTTGACTACTCTGTTAAAGCGTCAGGCCCTCCTTCTACATTTCTTAGCCCTTTTTAAGCCAGGTTTTTCTCCATAGCACTTAACACTTTCCAAGATGCTGTATAATTTACTAACTTTATTGTATTTTTCTCTTTTAAGCAGGTTCTGTAAGAATGAGGTTCTGTAAGAATGCTTGGTAAGAGTGGAGTGGTATAACCTTCTTATTCTTTGAAATGTTGTCATTTAGAAGTCAGGTTAGTCTTGTTTTTTGGTAGTTCCAGAAGGCAGAACTAGGATTGTAGTGATGTTTATTGAAAGGAAGGAGAGATAGCAAGAATGGGTATGGAGACATTAGTGAAGACTTCTGCAGTAGCAGTCCAGAGTAGATGAGGATAGCTTGAATTAGGATGAGAAATGTGGAAATGGACAAACGTGTGATCATCAGGCCATGCTTAGTGGATTGAAGGTGAAGGAGAGAGAAATTTAAAAGATGACTCCTGAGTTAAATGGATCAGTTGGTGGTGGTACCAAAAAAAAAAAAACCAAGGTTCTTCTGATTCTGACTAGTGGGTTTGAGCTTTGGAGCTTTCACATGGATATTTCTGTAGGCAATTAGATACTTGGTTCTAAAGTTCAAAGGAGCGGTATGGGCTGGAAGTAGATAATTGGAATCACTTATATAGGTAGTTGAAACTATAGATGAAATTGTTTAGGGAAAGGACTATAACTTGGAGAAAAAAGCTGCTAAAATGAAATCACAGTAGCCTCTAACATTAAAAAAAAAGAGTTGTTTGTTAGAGGAATGTGAGCTCCCAAAGAATCTGTGAAGGACAGAGAAATAGGAGTTGAGGGTATTATAGAAACCAAAGGAAGAGAGTATTTCAAGGGGAGAGAAGTCAGTAGGGTCAAGTGATGATGAGAGTTGAGTAAAGTGAGAACTAACAGATTTTTTTTTGGGAAATTCTTTGGCAGTCCAGTGGTTACGACTTGTCACTGTCACTGCCCAGGGCCCAGGTTCAATCCCTGGTCAGGAAACTAAAATCCCACAAGCTGCATGGCAAGGCCAAAAAAAAAGAAAAAAGATTTTTTTTTGCATTTAACAACATGGAGTTCATTAGCCTTTTGAACAAGCAGGATAGTTAAGTTTATTTTCAAACTGATGCTCCTGAAATTGCTTAACTAGATCTAAAAATAGTGAGATCAAAGATTAAGAAATCATCCAGTCACATTATAGAAGAGATTTCAGTTCAGTTCAGTCGCTCAGTTGTGTCTGACTCTTTGTGACCCCATGGACTGCAGCACACCAGGCTTCCCTGTCCATCACTAACTCCCAGAGCTTGCTCAAACTCATGTCCATTGAGTCAGTGATGGCATCCAACCATCTCATCCTCTGCCTTCCCCTTCTCCTCCCACCTTCAGTCTTTCCCAGCATCAGGGTCTTTTCAAACGAGTCAGCTCTTCACATCAGGTGGCCAAAATGTTAGAGTTTTCAGCTTCGTTATCAGTCCTCCCAGTGAATATTCAGGACTGATTTCCTTTAGGATAGACTGGTTGGATCTTCTTGCAGTCTGAGGGACTCTTAAGAGTCTTCTCCAACACCACAGTTCAGAAGCGTCAGTTCTTCGGCACTCAGCTTTCTGAGTTCAACTCTCACATCATACATGACTACTGGAAAAACCATAGCTTTGACTAGACTCAGCTTTGTTGGCAGGGTAATGTTTCTGCTTTTTCATATACTTTCTAGGTTGGTCATAACTTTTCTTCCAAGGAGCAAGCATCTTTTAATTTCATGGCTGCAGTCCCCATCTGCAGTGATTTTGGAGCCCCCCAAAATAAAGTCTGTCACTGTTTCCATTGTTTCCCCATCTATTTGCCATGAAGTGATAGGCCCGGATGCCATGATCTTAGTTTTCTGAATGTTGAGCTTTAAGCCAACTTTTTCACTGTCCTCTTTCACTTTCATCAAGAGGCTCTTTAGGTCTTCACTTTCTGCCATATGGGTGGTGTCATCTGCATATCTGAGGTTATTGATAATTTTCCCTGCAATCCTGATTCCAGCCTGTGCTTCATCCAGCCCGGCGTTTCTCATGATGTACTCTGCATATAAGTTAAATTAGCAGGGTGACAATATACAAACTTGATGTACTCCTTTCCCAATTTGGAATCAGTCTGTTGTTCCATGTTCAATTCTAACTGTTGCTTCCTGACCTGCATACAGGTTTCTCAAGAGGCAGGTCAGGTGGTCTGGAATCCCATCTCTTTCAGAATTTTCCACAGTTTATTGTGATCCATACAAAGGCTTTGGCATAGTCAGTAAAGCAGAAGGATATGTTTTTCTGGAACTCTCTTGCTTTTTCAATGATCCAACAGATGTTGGCAATTTGATCTCTGGTTCCTCTGCCTTTTCTAAATCCAACTTGAACATCTGGAAGTTCATGGTTCACATACTGTTGAAACCTGGCTTGGAGAATTTTGAGCATTACTTTGCTAGCTTGTGAGATGAGTGCAATTGTGCGGTAGTTTGAGCATTCTTTGGCATTGCCTTTTTTTGGGATTGGAATGAAAACTGACCTTTTCCAGTCCTGGGGCCACTGTTGAGTTTTCCAAATTTGCTGGCATATTGAGTGCAGCACTTTCACCACATCATCTTTTAGGATTTGAAATAGCTCAACTGAAATTCCATCACCTCCACTAGCTTTGTTTATAGTGATGCTTCCTAAGGCTCACTTGACTTTGCACTCCAGGATGTCTGGTTCTAGGTGAGTGATCACACCATTGTGGTTATCTGGGTCATGAAGATCTTTTTTGTATAGTTCTGTGTATTCTTGCCACCTCTTCTAATATCTTCTGCTTCTGTTAGGTCCATACCACTTCTGTCCTTTATTGAGCCCATCTTTGCCTGAAATGTTCCCTTGGTATCTCTAATTTTCTTGAAGAGATCTCTAGTCTTTCCCATTCTGTTGTTTTCCTCTATTTCTTTGCTTTGATCACTGAGGAAGGCTTTCTTATCTCTCCTTGCTATTCCTTGGAACTCTGCATTCAAATGGGCATATCTTTTCTTTTCTCCTTTGCGTTTATCTTCTCTTCTTTTCACAGCTATTTGTAAGGGCTCCTCAGACAACCATTTTGTCATTTTGCATTTTTCTTCTTGGGATGGTCTTGATCCCTGACTCCTGTACAATGTCATGAACCTCTGCCCGTAGTTCTTCTATCAGATCTAATCCCTTGAATCTATTTGTCATTTCCATCATATAATTGTAAGGGATTTGATTTAGATCATACCTGAATGGTCTAGTGGTTTTCCCTACTTTCTTCGATTTAAGTCTGAATTTGGCAATAAGGGATTAATGATCTGAGCCACAGTCAGCTCCGGGTCTTGTTTTTGCTGACTGCATAGAGCTTCTTCATCTTTGGCTGCAAAGAATATAATCAGTTTGATTTCTGTGTTGACCATCTGGTGTCATCCATGTGTAGAGTTGTCTCTTGTGTTGTTGGAAGAGGCTCCTTGCTATGACCAGTGAGTTCTCTTGCCAAAACTCTGCTAGCCTTTGCCCTGCTTCATTCTGTACTCCAAGGCCAAATTTTCCTGTTACTCCAAGTATTTCTTCTCTTCCTACTTTTGCATTCCATTCCCCTATAATAAAAAGAACATCTTTTTTGGGTGTTCTAGAAGGTCTTGTAGGTCTTCATAGAACTGTTCAGCTTCTTCAGCATTACTGGTCGGAGCATAGAGTTGGATTACTGTGATAGTCAATGGTTTGCCTTGGAAACGAACAGAAGTCCTTCTGTCGTTTTTGAGATTGCATCCGAGTACTGCATTTCAGACTCTTTTGTTGACTATGATGCCTACTTCATTTATTTTAAGGGATTCTTGCCCACAGTTATTGTTGATCATATTTACTGTGTGCCAACTACTGTGTTCTAGACATTTTGCATTAATTTTCATTTGATGTTTTCAGCAGCCTTGCAGTGCTGGGTGCATTAATCTGTTTTACAGAAAGGAGTCTGAGGTCTGGAGAAGTCAGATGACTTGTTAAGTGTCAGAGCAGTTGCTAAGAATCAATGCCCATGTCTGTCTGACTCTTTGGCCTTTAGTTAGTTATTACATCAGTTGACTTCCCAAACTCTGCATCAGTGTTGTCTAGTAGTAGACCTTTTTGTGATGATGAAAGTGTTCTGCATCTCTGCTCCCCTATGCAGTAGCTGATCGTAACTGAAATAGTAGTGACTGTGGAACATTTGAAATGTGGCCAGTGCAATTGGGAAACTGAACAGTAGTACTGTATTGGACAGTGCAGATATAGATCAAAAGAATCCCATAAATAATAGTTGTTTCCTATATAATAATAAGAAATGGAAACACATATTCTTTATTTAAAAGGAGTACTGTTTTGCTTATATTCTAGCTTTAGATGCTTTAAGGGAATATGGGTGATCTTTTTTTTTTTTTTTTAAGTCTCAAACTTTCACAGAAGTTCCAAGTTAGTGCAAAAAACTGAGTAAGTTGTAGATTGCAGTCTCATTGCCCCAATCAAGGACAGGGACTTTCTATTACAGAAACAATATTAAGCTTAGGAAATTAATATTGGTATATTACTACCATCTACTCAAACATCATCCAAGTTTTGCCAGTTTTCATAGTGATTTCCTCTGTAACAAAATGATCCGGTTCAGAATTCTCTGTTGCATTTATTTAATTATAATGTTTTCTTACATTGCTTCAGCCTAGAGCAATTTCTCAGTCTTTGATTGATTTTCATCGCCCTGACACTTAAAATATTACAGGTTAGTTTTGTCATAAAATGTCCCTCGATTTGGATTTACCTGATGCATTTTTGATAGGAATACCACAGTGATGATACTGTGTTCATGTTACATCCTGTCAAATGGCGTAGTTATGTTTGTCCCCTTACTGATGATGGGCATTTTGATCACTTAATTAAGGTGAAGTTTCCCAAGCCTCTTTACTGAAAAGTTTCCCTCCCTTTTAGTAATTAATAAGTACTTCGTGGGAAAGTATTTTGAGACTATGTTAAGCTCGATCTTTATCAAACTTGCTGTTTGTTGATTCTCAAATTGTCCGAGCTTTGACTAGCGAAAGTCACTTCAAGCTAGTTTCTGTGTTCTTCTGACTTGCTTTGAGCACTCCTTACTTTTTGACACAAGAAAATGTTCCAGGCTCACCTTAAACTTTCCTTGCCACAGCCCTGGAATCAACCATTTCTCCAAGGTGTGGTTTCTTTTAGTGGAGACAGATATTCAGAAACCAAGATTTTGTTGCTGTATTTATGTCTCCATCTATATATAAAAAACTGAATTGGTACCAGTATTTCCAATAAACAGTGTTTTGTTTTTTTCCAGTTTTCTCCTTCTCAAAGTTTATAACTCCCTTTTCTTAAAAGGAATTACTTACCTTCCATTATCCTTAGTTGTTTACTTGTAGGCTCAATCCCAGCTACATAGTCAGTTTCCCACTGCCATTGCTGCTCCCTCTCCTGTCTTGCATAACATTTTCACTCTACTAGGTCTCTGACACCTTGTGCTAGGATGAATTCCTCATTCCAGGCTTCTCTCATACCTCATGCAGAACATCTTGCCATTCTTCTTGAGTTCTAGTACCTCACTCTGGGCTGTCTCACCATCCCTCCTTGTATGTACACTTTGCCCACAAATTTGGGTTCTGACACATCCAGGTAGAATTGCAGCATACTGACATGGTCTTTTAAAGATGATACTTACTTGTTTTTACAAAAGATTATTGTACCAACAGTTTTAGTGAAAATAGAGAAATTTGTTATCAAGTTTTAATATAAACCCTCCTGAGATTCTCACATCTCTTAGTGATAAGACTAATCTTTCTCCTTATTTCTTTACCCTAGAGTTCTCAGATGTATTTAAAAAAATTATTAATTTCTGGCTGTGCTGGGTCTTTGTTGCTGCGTAGGCTTTTTAGTTGCAGCGAGCTGGGGCTACCCTTTAGCTGCATTGTGTGGGGTTTTCGTTGTGGTGGCTTCTCTTGTGGAGCACAGGCTCTAGGCGCTTAGGCTTGAGTAGTTGAGGTTCGTGGGCCTTGTCGTTGTAGTGCACAGGCTTAGTTTCTCTGTGGCACCTGGAATCTTCCCAGATCAGTGATCCAACCTGTGTCTGCTGCATTGACAGATTCTTTACCACTGAGCCACCGGGGAAACCCCGCAGATGTACTTTTAAGGGAGTTTTTTTTTTTTTTTCCCTGTAATCTTAACGGTAAGGTTAAAAATCAGTTTTCTGTTTATATAGGTTTTGGAGTCAATCATACCTGGCTCTGAATACTGATTGTCCCATATACTGATTGTCACTTCTCGTAGGTGACGTTATCAGTGGTGGCGCTAGTTGTAAAGAATCTGCCTGCCAGCGCAGGAGACGCAAGAGACACCAGTTGGATCCCTGGGTCAGGAAGATTCCCTGGAGTAGGCACCCCACTCCAGTATCTTGCCTGGAAGATTCCATGGGAAGAGGAACCTGGCAGACTACAGTTCATGGGGCCATAGAGAGTCAGACACAACTGACCTAGTGAGCACACAGTTTCCTCACCTATTTTAAGCAACGTTTACCTGAGTCCGGTGGTAATGGCAGCTAACGCCATCTCTGTCTTTCATAACTTTAAGTTAGCTCTGTTTAGTGAATGATTTTAAAGCCTTTTAAGCAGTGTTGTAATATTGAATCTTGGTGGTGTTTTAATTTTTTTAATGTACTGTGGCTTGGTGTTTTGAGGGTTAAATGTGCAGAAGTGTGCCAGAGTATTTAGTTCATTTCCTGATATAAAGTAATCATTCTCTCTACCTCTAATTCTGTGCTCCAGGTTTGTTGATATCTATGTATCTGTTAGGTCTGGGGATGAAACATAGCCTTAGCTTTAAATAATTATATATATATATTTTAAAGGACTTGATAGGAGAAAAAAATAATCTCATATATTCCTAAATATTTGCTATTGTTGTTGTTCTTTGTTAATGAAATTTCATTTTTGTTTCTTGTGTCATATCTCTTCAGCCTGAAGCACTTCTTTTGAGTAGCCCTTTTGGTGATAAATTCTCTTTGTTTCTCTTAACTGAAATGTCTTTTCCATTTTTATTTCTTTGCTCTTTCTTTTGAATTAGTCCTGTTTGATGCACACTGAACTTTGTGAATTTTTAGATTTGTGCCTTTCACCAAGTTAAAGAGGTTTTTTGAACATTGTTTCTTCAAATATATTTTTCTATACCAATCTTTTTCCTTTTTCTGGGCATGAATAGAACTTTGGATATTGTCCATAGGAGCCTGAGACTGTTCATTTTCTTTCAGTCTTTTATTTCTCTGTTCTTCATATCAGATCATTTCTATTACTGTATCTTCACATTTAATGACTCATTCTTTGCATTTCCATCCTGTTTTTAAGATCTTATTTCAGACATTGTGTTTTCAGTTCTAAAATTTTCATTTGTTTCTTTTTTTTTAAAATATAGTTACTGTTTGTCTGCTGAGAACCTCTGTCTTCCTATTCATTTCAGCAATGTTACTTTTTTCTCCATGGAACATAACTTATGTATATAATTAATTTAAGATCATACCTGACAAATGTGCTGAATAAATATTACCTTGTTGTTTTTCAGTTCAGTTGCTCAGTCATGTCCGACTCTTTGCAACCCTATAGACTGCAGCATGCCAGGTTTCCATGTCTATCCCCAACTTCCTGAGCTTGCTCAAACTCATGTCCGTCGAGCCAATGATGCCATCCAACCATCTCATCCTCTATTGTCCCATTTTCCTCCTGCCTTCAAGTTTTCCCAGCATCAGGGTATTTCCAGTGAGTTGGTTCTTTGTATCTGGTAGCCAAACTATTGGAGCATTAGCTTCACCATCAGTCCTTCCAGTTAATATTCAGGACTGATTTCCTTTAGGATTGACTGGTTTGATCTCCTTGCAATCCAAGGGATTCTCAAAAGTCTTTTCCAACACCACAGTTTAAAAGCATCAATTCTTCGGCACTCAGCTTTCTTTATGGTCCAACTCTCACATCCATACATGACTACTGGAAAAATCATAGTTTTGACTAGAAGAACCCTTGTTGGTAAAGTAATGACTCTGCTTTTTAATACACTGTCTAGGTTGGTCATAGCTTTTCTTCGAAGAAGCAAGCGTCTTTTAATTTCATGGCTGCAGTCCCCATCTGCAGTGATTTTGGAGACCAAGAAAATAACTGTTTCCATTGTTTCCCCATCTATTTACCATGAAGTGATAGGACCTGATGTTGTGATCTTAGTCTTTTGAATGTTGAGTTTTAAGTCAGCTTTTTCACTCTCCTCTTTCACTTTCATCAAGAGGCTCTTTAGTTCTCTGCTTTCTGCCATAAGGGTGTCATCTGTGTATCTGAGGTTATTGATATTTCTCCCTGCAATCTTGATTCCCGCTTGTAATTAATCCCACCTGGCATTTCTCATGATGTACTCTGCATATAAGTTAAACAAGGTGACAAGATGCAGCCTTGACCTACTCCTTTCCTGATTTGGAACCAGTCCGTTGTTCCATGTCTGGTTCTAACTGTTGCTTCTTGATCTGCGTAGAGATTTCTAGGAGTCAGGTAACATGGTCTAGTATTCCTATTTGTTTAAGAATTTTCCACAGTTTGTTGTGATCCACAAAGTCAGTGGCTTTGGCATAGTCAATAAAGCAGAAGTACATGTTTTTCTGGAATTCTCTTTCTTTTTGTATGATCCAGCGGATGTTGGCAGTTTGATCTCTGGTTCCTCTGCCTTTTCTAAATCCAGCTTGAACATCTGGAAGTTCTTGATTCATGTACTGTTGAAACCTAGCTTGGAGAATTTTGAGCATTACTTTGCTAGTGTGTGAGATGAGTACAATTGTGCGGTAGTTTGAGTGTTCTTCAGCATTGCCTTTCTTAGGGATTGGAATGAAAACTGACCTTTCCAGTCCTGTGGCCACTGCTGAATTTTCCAAATTTGTTGGCATATTGAATGCAGCACTTTAACAGCATCATCTTTTAGGATTTGAAATAGCTCAACTGGAATTCTGTCACCTCCACTAACTTTGTTTGTAGTGATGCTTCCAAAGGCTCCCTTGACTTCGCACTCCAGGATGTCTGGCTCTAGGTGAGTAATCACACCATCGTGGTTATCTGGGTCATGAAGATCTTTTTTGTATAGTTCCTTGTGTATTTTTGCCACCTCTTCTTAATGTCTTCTGCTTCTATTAGGTCCATACTATTTCTGTCCTTTATTTGCCCATCTTTGCCTGAAATGTTCCCTTGGTATCTCTAATTTTCTTGAAGAGTTCTCTAGTCTTTCCCATTCTGTTGTTTCCCTCAATTTCTTTGCACTGATCACTTAAGAAGGCTTTCTTATCTCTCCTTGCTATTCTTTGGAACTCTGCATTCAGATGGGTATATCTGTCCTTTTCTCATTTGCCTTTCACTTCTCTTCTTTTCTCAGCTCTTTTTAAGGCCTCATACAACCATTTTGCCTTTTTGCATTTTTCTTCTTGGGAATGGTTTTGATCACCGCCTCCTGTACAGTGTTATGAAGCTCCGTCCATAGTACTTCAGGTATTCTATCTATCAGATCTAATCCCTTGAATCTATTTGTCATTTGCACTGTATAATCATAAAGGATTTGATTTAGGTCATAACTGAATGGTCTAGTGGTTTTCCCTATTTTCTTCAATTTAAGTCTGAACTTTGCAATAAGGAGTTCATGCTCTGAACCACTGTCAGCTCCTGGTCTTGTTTTTGCTGACTGTATTGAGCTTCTCCATCTTTGGCTGCAAAGAATACAATCCGTTTGATTTATTTATTAACCATCTGGTGTCGTCCATGTGTAAAGTCATCTCTTGTGTTGTCGGAAGGGGCTGTTGGCTCTGACCAGTGTGTTGTCTTGGCAAAACGCTGTTAGCCTTTCCCTGCTTCATTTTGTACTCCCAGGTAAACTTGCCTGTTACTCCAGGTATCTCTTGACTTCCCATGTTTGCATTCCAGTCCCCTATCATGAAAAGGACATCTTTTTTGGGTGTTAGTTCTAGAAGGTCTTATAGGTCTTCATAGAACTGTTGAACTTTAGCTTTTTTGGCATTAGTGGTTGGGGCGTAGACTTGGATTACTGTGATATTGAATGGTTTGCCTTGGAAATGAACAGAGATCCTTCTGTCATTTTTGAGATTGCATCCAAGTACTGCATTTTGGACTCTCGTTGACTGTGAGGGCTATTTCATTTCTTCTTAGGGATTCTTGCCCACAGTAGTAGATATAATGGTCATCTGAACTAAATTCGCCCATTCAGGTCCATTTTAGCTCCCTGATGCCTAAAATGTTGATGTTCATGCTTGACATCTCCTGTTTTCCCACTTCCAATTTACCTTGATTCATGGACCTAACATTCCAGGTTCCTGTGCAGTATTGTTTACAGCATCTGACTTTGCTGCCATCAGCAGTCACGTTCACAATGCAGCATCGTTTTCACTTTGGCTCAGCCTCTTCGTTCTTTTTGGAGCTATTTCTCCACTCTTCTCCAGAAGCATATTGGGCACCTACTGACTTGGGGAGTTCATCTTTCAGTGTCCTATGTTTTTGCCTTTTCATACTGTTCATGGGGTTCTCAAGGCAAGGATACTGAAGTGGTTTGCCATTCCCTTTTCCAGTGGACCACATTTTGTCAGAACTGTCCACCATGACCCGTCCGTCTTGGGTAGCCCTACACAGCATGGCTCATAGTTTCATCGAGTTAAACAAGGCTGTGATTTTGTTGAATTAGACTGGGTTGTTATACATATTTATAATTCATCATTCAGAGGTGTTTGTTAGGTACTTACTTTAAGGTGTGGTGCATGGTGCTGGATCCTGGGTATTGCGCAAATAACACAGATAACAGCTTAGTAGTTTTGTAGTCATTTGAGTCATTAAATGTGTTACTGCTCATTGCTTGAATATTTTTAATATCTAGTGACTTGGATTGATCCTTATTTTATTTTGTGGCGAAGGGCTAGTGAGTTCCAATCCTACTACTTAACCACTGACTTTGTGACATTGGACAAGTTACTTATTTTCACTGTATGTAAAATGGAGATATCTTCTTCACAAACTACTGTAAGAGTTAAATAACTTATGACATATCAGAAAGTAATGGCTAGAAGCAGTGTGAAAAGCAGAGTCAAGTCTAGTTCTTGGGGCATTTGAAGCATTTGTAATTAGATTACACTGCAGAGAGAATCCCAGGATCTGCCATGCCTGATGCCAGCATGGAGGAGTGTGTGGTGTTTTTTTTTTTAAAGTAAATTTTCGTAGTATATAGTAATGTATTTCTAAGTTAGAATAGTACTTTATCATAGGAGTAGTATTGTGAAATGCTGCTTTAAATTATGTGTGAAAAAATGATCTAAGAACACATTGATCATGCACTTAATGTAACAGAATAAAATTTTGTTTATCTCTGAGATAGCTACTTAGGCTGAATTTAAGAAAGTCAGATAATAGGCATAGCTAGAATAGAGAGAGTGTGGATGTCCTTTGTACTACACAAAGCAGTTCCCCCCACCCCCTTCCATCCATATTAGTTTTACTATAGCAATTTATACCAACTTGGAAGGGATTAGTACAAAGAAAGTGACATTCCTTGAGGAACTGGTCAAGGAATGACATTTAGTGTCTGTGCAAAAAGAGACTAATTTATGAAGTTGAAATTCTGTAATGTAAGTTTTTAAAGTCTTGTTTAAAAAGAAGAGAGCAATATTTCAGAAGCAATGTTTTGAACTTTGTCCTCCTCCCTTCCTCCCCCACTGCTATAGATGAAATCCATTTCCATTCCTCTCTAACAAGCATTTGTGTATGGTATTTTATTGTCAGTGTTTCCTTTAATTCTTAGGATTTGTTTATTTGCAAATGTTTCCTGTGCTTTACATAATTTTCCCATCTTTTTTGAGAAATAGGTAGACTGGGGTTATCATTTTAATTCAGGAGTCTCTCAGATAGATTAAAGGTTAAATTAAAGAAATAGTTTAGTTTTCTTATTTGGGGTTAGAAGAAAAGTATAAAAAGATAGTTCTTTCTCTATTTCCATGCTCCCTCTCAGGATTCCCTTTCCTCTTGGTCATTCTGCTTACCAATTATAAGGGTACATTGCTACTGATCCCAAGAGCTCCTGTAGTCCTCCTGAGAGGTTTGTTGTGAGTTGTCTCTAAAACCTCATTATTCTTTTTTTTTTTTTTGGTCTCTAATAGGCATAAGGTTTAGTCTTCTAAATGTAATCTCTACTTTTCCAGACTCATGCCTCCAGTGGAACAGTAACAAATGTTGAGGAGTGGCCAACGGAAAGAAACAAAAAATCTAAGAGCTTTCGGTTTGCATTTATCATTTAAATTAGTGCTTTAATAAATAGATTTGAGAAAATAGAGGTGAGAATCTCAAGGACAAATAAAGATTACATAATTACTTCCTCCTTCTATGCCTTCCTTCATATCTTAGGCAAGGCTGGGATTTATTAGAGGAGAATTGCATAAGTATGTATTTAAGTTATTAGAGGACATATAACATCCTACTGTTCTAGACTTGTTTCTCATTTGAAGATACAGTGGAAACCTGTCATACATTACAGTATCTTTATCAAACTCTTTGTGGTTAAACTATCCAGGTATGTAGAAGGCACTCATTTTTTTTTTTAAGATAAAATACTGCATTGTAGGAATATTCTTCTCATAGAGTGAACAAGTATCAAATAAGAGTAACCCAGCTGAGAGCCAGCTATAGTGCTTGTCTTCCTGCATACAATGAAAAGTATGCTACTGCTGCTGCTAAGTCACTTCAGTCGTGTCTGACTCTCTGCAACCCCATAGACGGCAGCCCACCAGGCTCCCCTGTCCCTGGGATTCTCCAGGCAAGAACAGTGGAGTGGGTTGCCATTTCCTTCTCTGAAAAGTCTGCTAGCTCTATACAATCACTAAGGCCTTAGAATGAATCTCTTTTTATAGTTCTGTTTTAGGATTTAGAGGGATTGCAAAGTTGGGTCTGTTGATTTTAATCTCTGTCTTCCAAAGCAATAGATATGTGCTGTCTGTGAGACCTTTCAGTGCTATAGAAGTGCAGGAACCCTACCTCTCAAACCCAAATGTGGCTATGTAATTTGGGTGATCACTGTGTTGGTGATAAAAACTGAGAGTATGAGTGAAGTTTTCAGTGAAAAAAGTACCTTTGTTGAAAAAAATTGGTTCATATTCTAGCCCACAATTGCTCTCCATATTAGTCTTTGCCTTTGAAAACATTTTGACATTTATTAACATATAGTAAAATGGACCTTTTTGTGGTATGTAGTTCTGTGAATTTTAATACATGTATAGGATTTTTATTACTACCAGTCTGAAGATTCAGAATGGTTCCATCACCCCAGAAAACTCCCTTGTGCTGTGTTTGTAGTCTAACCTTCTCCTAACCCAGGCAGCCACTAATAATGGTTCTTCAGTACTACATTTTGCTGTTTTGATAATGTCATATAAATGCAATTATGTAGTATGTAACCTTTTGAGGCTGGCTTCTTTAACTCAGTTTATTACCTTTAAGATTCGTCTGAGTTGTTGAGTGAAACACCAGTTCATTAGTTTTTGTGGCTGAGTAGTAGTCCACTGTGTAAATGTATGTATTATAGATTATTTTGGGGAAATTCAGTATGTCCATTGTTCTTTTCTTGTACTGTCTTTGCCTGATTTTGGTATCAGGGTAACGCTGGACTTATGAAATTAATTGGGAAGTAGATTGTGTTATGTCTTGAAATGCTTAGTAGAACTCACAAGGGAAATTGGCTGGGCCTGAAGGTTTCTTTTTCGAAAGACTTTTAGCTACAAATTCAGTTTCTTTAAATAGTACTAGGTCTATTCAGCGCTCTTCTTCTAAATTCGTGTTCCCAGAAGTTTCATTTTTATTGACAGTTTCAAAGAATGAGCTTTTGGTTTTATTGATTTTTTTTTTCTGGTTCTCTTTTCAATTTCATTGATTCTATATTTGTTCTTTAAGGATAATTTCACAGTTGGAAGATTCTAGATTTTTTAAATTCTTCTCCACTTTAAACTAAGAATGTTGTTTTACTTCTGGACTATGTTGTTTCTGAAAGAAACCAGTTACTCAGATCATTAACCTACTTTCCCCTCATAAGTAATGCATTATTATTTCAGTCAACTTGTAAAATTTTTCCTTTGTAATTTTCAACAGTTTGACTGTGATCTGTCCAGTAATGAATTTCATTGGGATTGTGTTGTGTGATGTTTGTGAGCTCCTTGAATATAGAGGTTTATGTCTTGCAACAAATTGGGAAGTTTCCAGCAGTTATTTCCTTTTCTTATTCTCCTTTCCTTTCCTGTCCTTTCTTTATCCCCTTGCCATCCCAAACTTATTTTCCTCACTTTCTTAAGTTCTTACCGTGGATATTAGGGTTTTGTACTATTCCACAGGTTCTGTTACTGAGTCCAAGCCCACCTTGCTCACTGTTTGAGAAGCCAGTGAATCAGAGGGACAAAGTGTCGAGGCAA
Organism: Cervus canadensis; assembly: GCF_019320065.1. Lineage (NCBI taxonomy): Eukaryota > Metazoa > Chordata > Mammalia > Artiodactyla > Cervidae > Cervus > Cervus canadensis. The sequence goes on along the minus strand of NC_057410.1, from coordinate 22,009,702 downwards.
AGAATACAACTTTACTTGGAAAGAGATGGCTAACAGAGAAGGTGGCAGACTAATGCCTCAAAATAACCATCTTGTCAAGGTCTGGATGCCAGGTTCCTTTATTGATCTGAGATGGGGGGAGGTGTGGAAACAAAGTAAAAAGACCATTTAATTCTTCTAAATATCTCCTAGAATGGCAAGCCTTACACAAGGGAATGTGTTAGTTTTTTATAGTTATTCACAGGTGGACAGGGTCAGATTATTTCCCTGTGAGCTAAACAAAGGCATTTTAATCTAAGGGTCAGGAAGAGGGGGCAGAGTTTCCTGAGGCATGCCATTGAAAGTGAAAGTGGCTAATCATGTCCGACTCTTTGTGAACTCATGGACTATACAGTCCATGGAATTCTCTGGGCCAGAATACTGGAGTGGGTAGCCTTTCCCAGCATTTCACTTATATGCAGAGTACATCATGCAAAATGCTGGACTGGATGAAGCACAAGCTGGAATCAAGATTGCTGGGCGAAATATCGATAACCTCAGATACACAGATGACACCACCCTTATGGCAGAAAGGGAAGAACTAAAGAGCTTCTTGATGAAAGTGAAAGAGAAGAGTGAAAAAGTTGGCTTAAAGCTCAACATTCAGAAAGCTAAGATCATGGCATCTGGTCCCATCACTTCATGGCAAATAGATGGGGAAACAGTGGAAACAGTGAGAGACTAGCTTTTTGGGCTCCAAAATCACTGCAGTTGATAACTGAAGCCATGAAATTAAAAGATGCTTTCTCCTTCGAAGAAAAGCTGTGACCAACCTGTACAGCATATTAAAAAGCAGAGACATTACTTTGCGACAAAGGTCCATCTAGTCAAAGCTGTGGTTTTTCCAGTAGCCTTGTATGGATGTGAGAGTTGGACTATAAAGCTGAGCGCCAAAGAATTGATGCTTTTGAACTGTGGTGTTGGAGAAGACTCTTGAGAGTCCCTTGTACTGCAAGGAGATCAAACCAGTCAATCTTAAAGGAAATCAGTCCTGAATATTCATTGGAAGAACTGAAAATGAAGCTGAACTCCACTACTTTGGCCACCTGATGCGAAGAACTGACTAGTTGGAAAAGACCCTGATGCTGGGAAAGATTGAAGGCAGGAAGAGAAGGGGATGAAAGAGGATGAGATGGTTGGATGGCATCACTGACTGAATGGACATGAGTTTGAGCAAGCTCTGGGAGTTGTTGATGGAAAGAAAAGCCTGGCGTGTTGCAGTCCATGGGGTCGCAAAGAGTTGGGCACGACTGAGTGACTGAACTTAGCCTTTCCCTTCTTCTCCAGGGGATCTTCTCATCCCAGGGATCAAACCCAGGTCTTCCACATTGCAGGAGGATTCTTTACTAGCTGAGCCACAAGGGAAGCCCATGTGTGAGGCATGCCATTATGTGTGATTATAACCAAAAAAGTGACAAAAGATAGATCTAGTATGCAAGAATCAAAATTGACTCTTGCTGGATACAATTCCCTGCTGTCAAAAGTCCATTCCACAATCTTGTGGGAAAAGGGACAATGACCCTTCTAATTGCTGTGTCAGAAGGATCTTTCTGGGAGTGTCTGCCATCAATGACAGCTTTCCAAATGTTGAGATTTGTCTTCCTTCGTTCCCCTTGGATAAGTGTTCACTTTATACATGTAGACTTAGAAATATTGAGCTTCAGATCCAAGAGGCAGCATCTCAAGAAATTTAGCACTCTTCTATCCATGGGAAGATGCAAGAGTCAGGGCTCATTAAAACACTTACATATAAATACCTATATATTTATAATCAAGTATCTGGGGCCTGTAATTCTGCATTCCCAGAGTTTCCTCATGGTTCACTATAGGGAGTGACTGCTCTCTGATTCTCTTTCCTTGAGGTTCATTGGCTTACTTTAAAGGGCTTGTAGGAAATATTCCATTTCTCAGATCCTCCCCTCTTGGTCAGGAATTTGACCAATATTTGGGAGACATTTCATGATCAAATTTTGTCCCACAGCCTTGCGAGGCTTATCCCAAATCAGGTGAAAATTTTTACTATGTCACTCTAGGTGTTAAATTTTGGACCAGGCCCCATCAATAGTTAAAATTCTTCAGATTCTAACTTAATATTATTCAGGAAACATTTTCCCTTGTTGCTTCTTCCAGTACCTAGAATCACACTATTAGAGTTCTTTCCCAAAATATTTAGCCATAGACGTTTTGTTAGAGGCCTGATTTGTGCATTGGTTATTGCAAGAGATAACAGTTTTATAAATTAGACTATAAATAATGCAGCTAGTAACATTGACAGTGGCATAGTGCAGCAAGGAGAGAACAAGCACATTTTGAAAACAAGGAGCAAATTTAAACAATGATTAGTGTAACTAGTTGTAATCCAGTTGCAATAATTGAGAGATCAAAGGAGCCATAACTGATTTAATGAGCTATTTGCACTGAGATACTGCACAGTCCATGCATACTTAGATATGGATGGCTTAATATTTGAGACAAGCATATGCTACTGGCAGGATCAACCAGGTAGAGACAAAAAAGATAAATATTTCAGTTTTGCTCACAAAAGTATAATTTACCAAGTTACCGTAAGTCATAATTAATTTAAGGAGAAGGTTTTCCTTATACTTGGAAAGCACAGATTTAAACCAGTAATCTTTTTAGATAGAAACCATAAAAGTTATAGCCATATTAACTTGTTTACTCAGTCCTATGTAACTAATCTTTTTTGTTAACAACTCTATGAAGTTGTTAGGTTTCACATTAGAATTCTTCAGTTTCTTACTCAGTTCAGCTTTATGGTCTGAAAGTCAGCAACATGTATAGATCCAAAGTCTTTTTTATAAATCTCGAAAAGGAAACATTTTTAGCTATAACTGTCTACTAAAGACTCAAAAAAGGCACAGTTTTCATCTGATTACAATCCCATTGACAAAGCAGCCTGCTTACTGTTACAACATATGACACTTTAAGGAAATAACTAGAATTATGATTGATAATATTCTACCAGGACATACCAGATTCTTAGAAACTCTATCATCTCTAGAATATCTATGCCATTTATCATATAACTTAAAATTTATTATTTGACAACACCTTCCTTACAGTTTAAAATTTATTATTTGACAACACCTTCCTTACAGTTTAACATACCAAGTGAACCTAATTAGTTTAACATCTCTCCTTGGGGTGCTTCAGGGACCTTTGAAGCACTCCACAGCTAGCAAAAGGTAAAAGAAACTTTATTATAATTTGATTTGGGAAGTCTTGTCAAAGGAACACCCACCCCAAGAATACATTTCAAAATACAACAGGACCATGGGTCATGGTGAAACTTAGCCAAAGGGCCGATAAAAGACTTCAAAGGCAAACATAGAGAGTACTTCAAGAATTTTCCAGTTTGTTGTGATCCACACAAAGGCTTAAGTGTAGTCAGTGAAGCAGAAGTAGATGTTTTTCTGGAATCACAACAAACTGTGGATAATTCTGAAAGCAATGAGAATACCTGCCTTCTAAGAAGCCTGTATGCAGGGCAAGAAGAAACAGAACCAGACAAGGAACAACGGACTGGTTTCAAATTGGGAAAGGAGTACATCAAGGCTATATATTGTCATATTTATTTATATGCATAGTGCATCATGCGAAATGCTGGACTGGATGAAGCACAAACAGGAATCAAGACTATAGGGAGAAATATCAACAACCTCAGATATGCAGATGACACCACCCTTATGTCAGAAAGTGAAGAAGGGCTAAAGAGCCTCTTGATGAAAGTGACAGAGGAGAGTGAAAAAACTGACTTAAAACTCACTATTCAAAAAGCTAAGATCATGGCATCCAGTCCCATCACTTCATGGCAAATAGATGGGGAAACAATGTAAACAGTGAGAGACTATTATCTTGGGCTCCAAAGTCACTGCAGATGGGGACTGCAGCCATGAAATTGAAAGATGCTTGCTCCCTGTAAGAAAAGCTATGACAAACCTGGACAGTATGTTAAAAAGCAGAGACATTGCTTTACCAACAAAGGGTCCATCTAGTCAAAGCTATGGTTTTTCCGGTAGTCATGTATGAATGTGAGAGTTGGACCATAAAGAAAGCTGAGTGCTGCAGGCTTGATGCTTTTGAACTGTGGTGTGGAGAAGACTCTTGAGAGTCCCTTGGACTGCAAGGAGATCCAACCAGTCAATCCTAAAGGAAATCAGTCCTGAATATTCATTGGAAGGACTGATGATGCTAAAGCTGAAGCTCCAATACTTTGGCCTCCTGATGTGAAAAACTGACTCATTGGAAGAGACCCTGATGCTGGGAAAGATTGAAGGCAGGAGGAGAAGGGGACGACAGAGGATGAGATGGTTGGATGGCATCACTGACTTGATGGACATGAGTTTGAGCAATCTCTGGGAGTTGGTGAAGTACGGGGAAGCCTGGCGTGCTGCAGTCCATGAGGTTGTGGAGAGTCAGACACAACTGAGTGACTGAACTGAACTGAATAGATTACTTAAAATCTAAATAAACATAATCTGCTATAAAGTCAGTTTAGCATCTTCAGAAAATATGACTGTTTTAACAGAGAGAAAAGCCAAATTTACTTTTGCACCAGCTTACTTTAAGATTCATTTACTCAATTAAACTTGTTTTAAACTTAGTCAATCCTTACTGATCACATACAAAACCCTTTTGGGGGTCCGTTTTCCATAAACCTTTCATCACTTACTTTAGCCCAGTTTTAGCTTTTAAGTTACAGAATGTCTGGAGAGATCCTGTAACATATATTTGTAAAAGTACACTTTGAACTCTTCTCATTTGCACTTTATTTCCTCAGAAGTTTCTTCACATTGAGTTACTTTCTTTGCTGACAGATTTGTAACAGATAAAATAAATCTTATTTAGCTTATATTAAACTCAGGAACAATGTAAGTATTATACTTAATATTCCATTTAATGTTGTGACTCAGGACATGCCTGTTAGATCAACCAAGTTCAACATTAATTCCAGGTACCAATTTAATATTGAATATTTCCCAGTTCACGTAAACCTGAAATTTATTTAGCTTAATTTCTCGTGTATTTAGAATTGCTTGGTTTGTAAAACTAATTTTTGTTAGTTAGTTACACTAACTTTTGTTTAAGCCAATAAAATAGGGTTCTTTTATAGTTCAGCCATGACAATGTTATCCAGAGACAATAGCACATACATACAGGCATCAGTTCTTATTTCAAGATTTCAGACTGAGTCAGGTACAGCAGTATAAAATCCATCAGTTTACAAAAGAGGTTGGATTAAAAATTAGGTTTCTCACAGACACAACAAGTTATACTTGTCAGTGGTCCCAGCAGCTGCTTAGGGCCTCGTCTCAATATTCCCTGATCTGGGCCTGCTAGCCAGGAGCAGCAAGGCTACTGACTGGCTTGCCAAATTTGTTACCAAACTTGCTCTGATTGCTGCAGAAGAGGCCAGTGAATCTGAGGGACTAGGTGTTGAGGCAAGAAACATGACTTTATTCAGAAAGCTAGCTGACTGAGAAGGTGACAGATTAATGTCTCAAAATAACCATCTTGTCTGGGGTCTGGACGCCAGGTTCTTATTGATCAGAGATGGGGGTGGGGAAGGAGGTGTGGGAAAAAAGTAAAAAGGCCTTTTGTTGTAAATACCTCCTAATATGGAAAGCCTCAGGCAGTTCAGTTCAGTTCAGTTCAGTTGCTCAGTCCTGTCCAACTCTTTGCAACCCCATGGACTGCAGCACACCAGGCCTCCCTGTCCATCACCAACTCCCAGGGTTTACTCAGACTCATGTCCATTGAATCGGTGATGTCATCCAACCATCTCATCCTCTGGCGTCCTCTTCTCCTGCCTTTAATCTTGCACAGCATCAGGGTCTTTCAGATGAATCAGTTCTTTGCATCAGGTGGCCAAAGTATTGGAGTTTCAACTTCAAAATCAGTCCTTCCAATGAACATTCAGAACTGATTTCCTTTAGGATATACGGGTTGGATCTCCTCGCCGTCCAAGGGACTCTCAAGAGCCTTCAACACCACAATTCAAAAGCATCAATTCTTTGGCGCTCAGCTTTCTTTATAGTCCAACTCTCACATCCATACATGACTACTGGAAAAACCATAGCCTTGACTAGACGGACCTTTGTTGGCAAAGTAATGTGTGCTTTTTAATACACTATCTGGGTTGGTTATAACTTTTCTTCCAAGGAGTAAGCGTCTTTTTATTTCATGGCTGCAGTCCCCATCTGCAGTGACTTTGGAGTCTAAAAAAGTAAAGTCAGCCACTGTTTCCACTGTTTCCCTGTCTATTTGCCATGAAGTGATGGGACTGGATGCCGTGATCTTAGTTTTTTGAATGTTGAGCTTTAAGCCAACTTTTTCACTGTCCTCTTTCACTTACATCAAGAGGCTCTTTAGTTCTTCTTCACTTTCTGCCATAAGGATGGAGTCATCTGCTTATCTGAGGTTATTGGTATTTCTCCTGGCAATCTTGATTCCAGCTTGTGCTTCATCCAGCACAGCATTTCTCATGATGTACTCTGCATATAAGTTAAATAAGCAGGGTGACAATATACAGCCTTGACGTACTCCTTTTCCTGTTTGGAACCAGTCTGTTGTTCCATGTTCAATTCTAACTGTTGCTTCCTGACCTGCATACAGGTTTCTGAAGAGGCAGGTCAGGTGGTCTGGTATTCCCATCTTTTTCAGAGTTTTCCACAATTTGTTGTGATCCATACAGTCAAAGACTTTGGTATGTCAATAAAGCAGAAATAGATGTTTTTTTGGAACTCTTTTGCTTTTTCAATGATCCAACAGATGTTGGCAATTTGATCTCTGGTTCGTCTGCCTCTTCTAAACCAGCTTGAACATCTGGAAGTTCACAATTCACGTATTGTTGAAGCTTGGCTTGGAAAATTTTGAGCATTACTTTGCTAGCGTGTGAGATCAGTGCGTTTGTATGGTAGCTTGAGTATTCTTTGGCATTGCCTCTCTTAGGGATTGGAATGAAAATGGACCTTTTCCAGTCCTGTGGCCACTGCTGAGTTTTCCAAATTTGATGGCATATTGACTGCAGCACATTCACAGCATGATCTTTTAGGATTTGAAATAGCTCAACTGGAATTCCATCACCTCCAGTAGCTTTGTTCGTAGTGATGCTTCCTAAGGCCCACTTGACTTCGCATTCTAGGATGTCTGGCTCTAGGTGAGTGATCACACCATCATGATTATCTGGGTCGTGAAGATTGTTTTTGTACAGTTCTTCTGTGTATTCTTGCCACCTCTTCTTAATATCTTCTGCTTCTGTTAGGTCCATACCATTTCTGTCCTTTATTGAGCCCATCTTTGCATGAAATGTTCCCTTGGTATCTCTCATTTTCTTGAAGAGATCTCTAGTCTTTCCCATTCTATTGTTTTCCTCTATTTCTTTGCTCTGATCACTGAAGAAGGCTTTCTTATCTCTCCTTGCTGTTCTTTGGAACTCTGCATTCAAATGGGTATATCTTTCCTTTTCTCCTTGGCTTTTCACTTCGCCTCTTTTCACAGCTATTTGTAAGGCCTCCTCAGACAGCCATTTTGCTTTTTTGCATTTCTTTTTCTTGGGGATGGTCTTGCTCCCTGTCTCCTGTACAGTGTCATGAACCTCCGTCCATAGTTCATCAGGCACTCCATCAGATCTAGTCCCTTAAATCTATTTCTCACTTCCCGCTGTATAATCGTTACAGATTTGATTTCGGTCATACCTGAATGGTCTGATGGTTTTCCCTACTTTCTTCAATTTAGGTCTGAATGTGGCAATAAGGAGTTCATGATCTGAGCCACAGTCAGCTCCCGGTCTTGTTTTTGCTGACTGTATAGAGCTTCTCCATCTTTTCCTGCAAAGAATATATTCCATCTGATTTCGGTGCTGACCATCTGGTGATGTCCATGTGTAGAGTCTTCTCTCACTGCCTCAGGCAGGGGAGTGTGCTATTGTTTAGGGTCATTCACAGTTGGGCAGGGTTAGAGTATCTCTTTGTGAGCTAAACAAAGGCATTTTAGGTTAAGGGTCAGGCAGAGGGGGCAGGGTTCTCTGAAGCAGGCCATTGTTTGTAATTATAATAACAAAAGCAGCCAAAGGCATGCTTGCCAGAGTCAAAATTGACTCTTGCCTGTTATAGTTCCTGAGACACTAATGATTTTTTTTCCCCATATTTTTCTCTGTGTTGTTCAGATTGGGTAGTTTCTGCTCTTGTTCAAGTCCACTGATTTTCATTCTGTTCTGAGTCTGTCCAGTGTGTTTTCTGTTTCAGTTATTGCATGTTTCAGTTCCAGTATTTCCATTTGGCGGTACTTTATAACTTTATATCTTCTGTTTCTTGGCTGTGATTTTCTAGCTTTCCATGTGTTTCAAGAGGATTTGCTTTTACTTGCTGGAACTTTTTTTTTTTTTTTGCTGGAACATTTTTATTGCCTGCTTTAAATCTTTGTCAGACAGTTCACTCAGTGCTCTACTATCTGTGTCTTCTTGGCGTTGGTTTCTGTGCATTGTCTTTCCTCATGTTGCTGTTTAGTCCCTCAGTCATCTCCAACTCTGTGACTGCATGGACTGCAGCACGCTTGACTTCCTTGTCCTTCACCATCTCTCGGAGCTTCTTCAAACTCATGTCCATTGAGTCGGTGAGGCTGTCCAACCTTCTCATCCTCTGTCGTCCTCTTCTCATGCCTTCTGTCTTTCCCAGCATCAGGGTCTTTTCCAGTGAGTCTGGTCTTTGCATCAGGTGACCAAAGTATTGGAGCTTCAGCATAAGTCTTTTCAATGCGTATTCAGGGTAGACTTTAGGATTGACTAGTTTTATCTCCTTGCAGTCCAAGGGACTATCAAGAATCTTCTCGGTCACCACAGTTTGAAAGCATCAGTTCTTCGGTGCTCAGCCTTCTTTCTTGTCAAACTCTTATATCCATACGTGACTATGGAAAAACCATAGCTTTTGACTATACAGACCTTTGTCAGAAAAGTAATGTCTCTGCTTTTTAATACACTGTCTAGATTTGTCATAGTTTTTCTTACAGGGAGCAAGCGTCTTTTAATTTAATGGCTGCAGTCCCCATCTGCAGTGATTTTGGAGCCCCCAAAAATAAAGTCTTCCATTGTTTCCCCATCTATTTGCCATTAAGTGGTGGGACCAGTTGCCATGATCTTAGTTTTTTGAATGTTGAGTGTTAAGCCAACTTTTTTGCTCTCCTCTTTTACCTTCTTCAAGAGGCTCTTTAGTTCCTCTTCACTTTCTACTGTAAGAGTGGTGTCATCTGCATATCTGAGGTTGTTGATATTTCTCCCGGCAATCTTGATTCCAGCTTGTGCTTCATCCAGCCCAGCATTTCACATGATGTACTCTGCATACAAGTTAAATAAGCAGGGTGACAATATGCAGCCGTGACTTACTCCTTTGGCAATTTTGAACCAGTCTGTTGTTCCATGTCTGGTTCTAACTGTTGCTTCTTGACCTGCATACAGGTTTTGCAGGAGGTAGATCAGGTGGTCTAGTATTCCCATCTCTTTAAGAATTTTCCAGTTTGTTGTGATCCACACAAAGGCTTTAGCATAGTCAATGAAGCAGACATAGGTGAGTATTTGAAATTTTTTGGTTCTCTTATGTCAAGTAGTTCTGAAATGTATTTTGGACATTTTGAACAGTTTACAGATTACTTTCTCAAGCTCTCTCTATTATTTCCTTGGTATTTTCTAGATCCCTGAAACAACCTCCTTCCCTCCCTACACACATACACACACCTTTCTGTCCTCTGGCTAGAAAGCTAGGTCTTTGTTTGCTCCACTGTGTTGGGTATGTTCCACAATCGCACCTGAAGCCAAAACACCAGAAGGCAGGAGAATAATCAAGGAGAGTACCCCAGAGTTTTCTTCAGTCATTATGCATGGTGCCTTTCCCGAAGAGTTTTAGGCTTATGGTGACTCTGCTGCTGCTCTTGCAGCCATCAGCACCATAGGATTGCTTGGGAACTGGCTCATGGGGAATGAAGAACAGAAAGGAAAAAGCAAAGATTTCTCTGACTATTGAGCATTAGGAGACCCCTTTCCTACTCCTTAGGCAGAGCTGGAGGCTTTTCTTAGAGCACATGTGAATGCTTGCTTGTGCCAGTGTGCATATCTCCTTTCCCCTCTCTGTGTCTCTGCTTCTCTCTGTAACAGTGGTCACTTTATAGGTTTCAGGTTTCATAAAGCCTAACTTCGGGGCAAAGTTCGGTGGGAAATAATTATAAACGCACTGCCAGTTTATAATCTGTCTGATCTGGGGCTCTTCCCCAAGCTGCCTGCTACTGTTTGACTTTTAGCTTTCAGTTAGCTTCTCCATTCATTCCGTCTAGAATTTATAGTTTCATTCCGTGAGGTTATTAACAAGATAGAATGTAGTTAATCCATTTCACGTAGAATGGAAACTTCCCCTTTTCACTTTTTATCTATTTTAGAATGTTATGTCAACTTGCATTTTCTTATTTTATAGTTGAAAATGGCAATTATATCTCATTTTTTTCAACATATATATGATCCTGCCATGTATAACAGTACAAGTTTTATTGAGGAGATTATGCTACATTAAGTGTAGAAGGAAATAGGAACATTAGTTTCTCTTTCCGAGTAACAGCATAGTTTTCATGAACTCTGATTTTCCAAAATTACATTTGAAAAACTTCTTCTATTTCAGTTTAATCTATGTTTCAATCTATGCCCAAGGATTAAATGGCTTGCTTTTTTGAAAATGTTTTATTTTTATTCATTTTAACTTTTAAAAAATGATTTGTTCTAATAATTAGGTTATTGGTTATTATAGAGCATAATATGATGTGACATGCTTCATATTAGTGGACCTTCTTGACATTCACTTGCTGTTGGAGACATTGCAAGAATATTAGAGACATTTTGAAGACATTTTTTACTTCCTGGATTGATACATGGAGCTGGTTTTATTATAAAACCTATAAATGTGGATGTCTTCAGCTTCTTTATTTTCATTTTACCTGATAAACAACAAGACATAAAATTGTTTGTTCATCAGTAAACAGTGCTGAGAAAACAAAACATTTCTTTGTGTATAAGTGCAGGATGAAAGAATTGAATATGGAAAGATTCCTCAAAATTGCTTTTGTTGATCAAGTACTGACAAGCAACCCAATAACCCTGTTGAAAGCTGAACTAGAAAAGCTTTTCCAGGGACTAATGTGCATTAGTACCTGAAAGCAGAGCATGTGTCTTAGTCTGTTTGGGCTGCTATTACAAAATACCAAAACTGGGTGGCTTGTAAAGAACAGATTTATTTCACACAGTTCTAGAGGCTAGAAGTTAGAGAACAGGGTGCTATCATGGTTGGATGAGGGCCTTCTTCCAGGTCTCAGATTTTCCCTGAGATGGAAGGGGTTAGGGATCTTTTTAGAGCCTCTTTTCTAAAGCACTGATCCCTTTCATGAGCAATTTACCCTCTTAAGCATGTCCCATAGGCCCCACTTATTAACAGTACTGTCTACCCTTAGGGGTTAGGGTTTCAACATGAATTTTGAGGGGATATAAACATAAAGACCATCAGTTCAGTCCAGTCACTCAGTTGTGTCCGACTCTTTGCGACCCCATGGACTGCAGCATGCCAGGCCTCCCTGTCCGTCACCAAGTCCCGGAGTTGACCCATACCCATGTCCATCGAGTCGGTGATGCCATCCAGCCATCTCATCCTCTGTTGTCCCTTTCTCCTCCTGCCCCTAATCCTTCCCAGCATCAGGGTCTTTTCCAATGAGTCAACTCTTCGCATGAGATGGCCAAAGTATTGGAGTTTCAGCTTCAACATCAGTTCTTTCAGTGAACACCCAGGACTGATCTCTTCTAGGATGGACTGGTTGGATCTCCTTGCAGTCCAAGGGACTTTCAAGAGTCTTCTCCAACACCACAGTTCAAAAGCATCAATTCTTCGATGCTCAGCTTTCATCACCGTCCAACTCTCATATCCATACGTGACTACTGGAAAAACCTTAGCCTTGACTAGACAGACCTTTGTTGGCAAAGTAATGTCTCTGCTTTTAAATATGCTATCCAGGTTAATCATAACTTTCCTTCCAAGGAGTAAGCGTCTTTTAATTTCATGGCTCCAGTCACCATCTGCAGTGATTTTGGAGCCCCCCAAAATAATGTCTGACACTGTTTCCCGTTTCCCCATCTCTTTGCCATGAAGTGATGGGACCAGATGCCATGATCTTAGTTTTCTGAATGTTGAGCTTTAAGCCAACCTTTTCACTGTCCTCCTTCACTTTCATCAAAGTGTGTAAATAAAGCAAAAGTTGAAAAAAAAATTGATTGTAAGTTGTCTGAGTTTTATATCCACTTCAGTTTTACTGTTTGATATTATAACTAAATTTGATGCTGGAAAAATATGTAACTATTGTGATCATGAATAGAGGGAAATTGGTGTGTTATTTTTTTAATTTCATGATGTTCAGTTAGATATTAATATGTTCAGATAAGTTGTATGAAAATGTACTGTGTTATAGAATTTCAAGAAAGAATAGATACTTCTTTTCACCTGTATGTCCAGACATTAATCTGAAAAGCTTTTTGGGGGGATAAAACTTTATTGTGTAGAATTAGGTACAGTGTATCTTTCATGTTTGCTTAATTGTCACTTCCACAGAGGAAGTATAAAATTATCAGAAAATGATTTTACCTATTTGTGTATATCCTTCATTAATTATGAAATTTAAGATCTTCACTATCATGTTTACTTTGACAATTCAAATTTTGAGTCCTTAATTTAAAGATGGAAATGCTATCATGGTACAGAGTATTTGGTGGGGGGGGAGGAGAGTTAGGAAAATACATTTTAAATCTTTTTGGTCCTAGTTGAGAAGCCTCTTTTACAAAGGCATATGTTGCAAGGATATGGTGCTCATTGTGTGTTTCTGTAATATCCTGTGCTTGCTGCCATTATAGCACCTGCCATGCTGTTACTTTTTTTTTAATCAGGTATGTCAGTGCTTAAGGCCTGGTGGTGCCTAGAAAATAGGGAGTGCTGACTAGATACTAAGTGAATTAAATAGGCAGACTGTAGAAATGTGGGGAGTTCTGTGGGGCTGGTTGAGAAAGAGGAATAAGCGAGATGTGATTACTGGCTAAGGATACTTAAAATCTGGAGTTCAGGAAATAATTTAAATACTAATAGTTGTTGAATTTATGGGCTGGTTAAATATCTTTTGTATATCTTTTTCTACATTGCTTTATTAGGTGATGAGACTAAGTCTATTTGTTGGGGTAGATTTTTTTTTCTAATTCTCCGTTACTTTGTTTTCTGTTGGTTTTCTCCTATAAGCTGAAATGTGATTTCTTGTGCTTCTCTTTCCCTGAACAAAATAGTTTCATTATTGTTTGCTTCCAGGACCTATGTGTATCTTCATATTTACAGGCATATAGTCATTCTCTTAAAATGTTTTACATTCTAAATAAATTATACTCACATCTGGTGGCCCTCTGTAATAAGTAGTTCTTTGTACTTTCCTAGTCTCCTTTTTTTGGTACCCAAGTTGAAAGTGAAGTGAAATAGGACTAATTTTCATAATTCCCTCTCCAGATAACTTTGATGGAAAGCCGGTTCCCTGACTGTTCGACCTGAAGAATCCTAAGGGTAAGAAACCTCGTAAATAATGTATACTTATTAAAAACTAAACGAGAGTCTTAGAAAATTGTGGTTGGAACTTTACTTAAACATGACCTTTTCTTTTTTCCTGGAGTAGCCATATGATGCAGGCTTCCCAGGTGGTGTAGTGATAAAGAATCTGTCTGCTAATTCAGGAGATGCAAGAGATGTGGGTTTGATCCCTGGGTTGAGAGGATCCCCTGGAGAAGGAAATGGCATCCCACTGCATTATTCTCGCATGGAAAATTCCCATGAACAGAGGAGCCTGGCAGGCTCTGAGGTCTATGAGGTCGCAAAGAGTCAGACACGAGCAATTGAGTACACAGACAGCCATATGTTACAGCATTTAGTGTTTCTTTTCCTATGCCTATATAAAGTAGAAAGTAAGATACAAAAATCCTAGGGCTGTTTACTGTGTGAGTCCTAGATTTTGTGTCTTGCTTCAACATTTTTATTTTCAGATAAACCAGAATCTTGATAAATAATGTCCATGTAGAATAAGTAACTTACTTATCCTCGTGTAAGTTCTGTTTGAAGAATTATTTGATAGGTTAAGTTTTGTAAACTTTTTACTCATTCTTTCCATATGTGGATAGTCTTTGTAATACAGGGGTTTTACAAATTTGTTTGTAAAAATAATGAAAGTCTATTCTTAAGGAGAGTCATACAGATTTATCATCTTGAATCCTTTGCTATACCTAAAATCTGCTTGGGGTGGGGAGTTATTCATGTGTTTGTGCACATGTGCTAGTTGTTGAGTACTCCTTTTGTGCTGTCTGAACATTGTAACCTCAGATATGCAGATAACACCACCCTTATGGCAGAAAGGGAAGAAGAACTAAAGAGCCTCTTGATGAAAGGGAAAGAGGAGAGTGAAAAAGTTGACTTAAAGCTCAGCATTCAGAAAACTTAAGATCATGGCATCTGGTCCCATCACTTCACGGCAAATAGATGGGGAAACAGTGGAAACAGTGGCTGACTTTATTTTTGGGGGCTCCAAAATCACTGCAGATGGTGATTGCAGCCATGAAATTAAAAGATGCTTACTCCTTGGAAGGAAAGTTATGACCAACCTAGACAGCATATTAAAAAGCAGAGATATCACTTTGCCAACAAAGGTCCGTCTAGTCAAGGCTATGGTTTTTCCAGTAGTCATGTATGGATGTGAGAGTTGGACTATAAAGAAAGCTGAGTGCCGAAGAATTGATGCTTTTGGACTGTGGTGTTGGAGAAGACTCTTGAGAGTCCCTTGGACTGCAAGGAGATCCAACCAGTCCATCCTAAAGGAGATCAGTCCTGGGTGTTAATTGGAAGGACTGATGTTGAAACTGAAACTCCAATACTTTGGCCACCTGGTGTGAAGAGCTGACTCATTGGAAAAGACCCTGATGCTGCAAAAGATTGAAGGCAGGAGAAGAGGACGACAGAGGATGAGATGGCTGGATGGCATCACCGACTAGAATATGGGCATGATTTTGGGTAAACTCCAGGACTTGGTGATGGACAGGTATGCCTGGCGTGCTGCGGTTCATGGGGTCACGAAGAGTCGGACACGACAGAGCGACTGAACTGAACACTTTAAATGAATTATGTGTTTATGTAATTTGATTTTCATAATGACTGAAATGGTTACTGCTTTATTTCCATTTTGTAAATGAGGAAACAGGCTTAAAGAAGTTGTCACATTACTAGTAAGTGTCAGACTAGTTAGTGTTTGAATGCAGACAGTTTTTTTTTCTAAAACCTGTGCCAACAGTACATTACTATCTGTACTGAAGAGTGCTAGTATTACAGCTCCAGCACCAAACATGCAAATAAAGAATATTCTAAACAAAAGCTTGTCAAAATAGCTCACTTGAGGCAAACAGGTCTGTTTATAAAGTCTTAGTAAGATTGCTTTATGGTGGAAATCAGGTAGGAAAAAATATTAAGGGGAGCATTCTGTAAGTGATTTAAAAATTAACAGTGAAAAAAAATAAAAATTAACAGTGACAGATCAGAAGCAGATCAGTTGATTATGTAGCAAAGAAGCTGGAAAGGAAATAACTATTAAGCTGAAAGAGCTAATTGCCTCAATCTTACTCTGAAGCAAACAGAGTTGAAAACAAGTTGAAAACTCTAGAAGCCAGATTGATAAAATAAATGTACATAAGTCAACAAAAGTATATAGCCTTCAGGCAATTTTTAAAGAAACTCAAGGAACCATTGCAGAAGCATTGACTCAGATGTGTAGTAAGTAGCTGTTGTGCTGTGGTAACAGTTGAATACAAATGTAAATCAATGCCTATACCTAAGAAAGCTTGAGGGGCTCTGCAGTGAGAGACTGAGCCACATCTCCAAAGAGGCAGCCTTTCATAGTCTTTAATAGGGTTGGCAAACTTTTTCTGAAAAGGGCCGACTATAATTATTGTAGACTTTGCCACTGTCGACAAAAAAATAGGTCACAACCTGAAAGTAGAGTTATTTTATTTGGTGGGAATGTTTAGGACTCTGAGCCCGGGAGATAGCATCTCAGTATTTCTGAGAAAACTGCTCCAAGGAAGCAGGAGGGGCAGTCAGGCTATATACAAGTTTGCAACAAAGGGAGCAGGCAGTCTGAACATCAAAGATCAGATATCAAGTTAAGAAATTTAGCATTCTGTATATGGGAAGATGCAAGCCTCTGGGCTCACTGAATTCATTTCTCTCATATGCATCTCAGCCATCTGGGGCCAATCTTGTTTCCTTGTTCACCTTGCTTCTTGTATTCCCCCAACTCCTCAGCAGTCACCGCAAGGGTTGGCAGCATCTGCTGGATCACAGTTTTGGGAGTCCGCATTCATACATAGAGGCCAGAAATTGCTGATGGCTATGTCATTTCTTGTTGATTAATATGTCAGGAAATATTTTTATTTCACACCAAGTACATGGTTTCTGTCGTAATTATTCAACTTTGCTATTGTAGTGCAAAAGCAGCCATAGGAAATATAAAGAAATGAACATGACTGTTCTTCAACAAAACTTTACAGAAAATACTTAGCCAGCTTTTGACTGCTGGCCTATAATAATAGATAGAATCCTCCCTAACACACATGCATCACTGAAAAATAGCCTTTTAATTTATGGTTTCTTCAAGGGAAAATAAAAATATTAATAACATCCTTAGAGGGAGTATCAAATTTTTGAGTAGTTAATTGGAGGCGCTTCCTGATTTTATTTAAGACAGATTTGGATGGAAGATCTGCTTTAATAGTAATGGTTTGCATTTGATGCTTGTTTTCTTGTTATTGCTAGGCAGTGTCATAAGCACGGATTTGCTTATGACAAAGTTACAATTTTTTTTGAATTCTCAGTCATAATGGGAGAGATGGTATGTTATGAATTTTTCCAAATGAATTCTACTCAATTATAGATCATACGGAAGTTTAATATAATTCTAAAATCAGCTTGGTTTGGAAGTTGTTTGTAAATGTTTCTGAGGCATTACTGTGTATATGAATCTTACACAGAATTTGATAAAACGCAGATTCTTACTCGCTAGCTAGGGTGCTGCCTGAGGTATCTTGCATTTGTGCCAAGTTCTCAAGTGATATTGATACTGTCCTTCTGAGTAAACATCAAGTGGGACAACAACCTATGACTATCTGAATATTTTTGAAGTGTTCTATCTCAGTAATTCTGTCATTCTAGTTACTCAAGTCTGAATACTGTGAAGTTATCCTGGGATCTTCTCTAACATATATGCCACATTCAGTCTATCCTGATGGCTGTATTTTGAAAACTGCTGGAATCTGAGCACTTTTTATCACCCTTGCTTCTCCTTTTAGTACAAACCGCTGTAATCTCCCCCTCTAGATGCGGTGGTCTTGGAGCTGGCGTCTGCTTAAAACCTCCTGGCCCATCTCACTCGGAGAAGTCAGTGTATTTACCTTGATAAGCTGTTACATGATACCTAAAGAATAGCACCAGAAGTATAACAAATGTTGTGCATGTAGGCTGAGTGGAAAGTGTTCCTTTTGTTCTTGACGTTCTACGTTTATTAAGGCAGACTGTGATTGAATTAACAGTTTAAAAGTAACTAATACTGAGTTGAAATTCCAATTTTTAACTTATTAAAACCTTTAAATTATTCTTATATATGTTAGTTTCTGGTTGGGTTATGAGTCAAAGTATGGGACCTTGCATTTCTCCTTACTTAACCTAATAGAGAAATTTCCTAGGCAATACATAACCTTTAATGTAGAAATCCACAGGTTTACATTATTTAAAAATCTAATAGAAAAATTACTTCATACACACATGGGCGACTCATAACTGATGAACTTAGTGGGTTCTTGTGCCTAGATATTCCAAAATATATTTGAATAGTTCTTTGCAATTGCTTGTCTTGCAATAATTCAAGAAAGAATTCTAAAGTGTGCATGTGTGCTCGGTTGGGTCCAGCTGTTTGTGACCCCATGGACTGTAGCCTGCCATAGAATTTTCCAGGCAGGAATACTTGTGGGTTTGCATTTTCTCCTCCAGGGATCTTCCCAACCCAGGGATCAAACTGGAGTCTCCTGAGTCTCTTGCATTGCAGTCGGATTCTTTTACCACTGAGCCGCCTGGGAAGCCCTAGAATTCTAAGAGTTGACTTAAAAAATAATTTTACCTCATAAGTTTGTTCCCCTTAACTAACAAATTAATTTTCTTTACTGTTTCTCATTTTGTCTCTTATAATCACCATTTTCCTAGTTCTCTAGGTCAAAGTAATCTTTTACTCTCTCCCTGTATTTTTGTAGGTACCAAATGTTGGAAATACGTCAGCTCTTTAACCTCTTGCTTCTCTGTTCATTTCACAGCCAGTTACTCTAACTATGCAAGCTTCCCTGCTTCTGATCTCTCCCTCTATAATCCATTCTGTGTTTTGCAGATCGTTCTTTTAGAAGATTCGTGTATATTGCTTACATCATGTCAATCTTCAGAGGAATCTATAAGATTGAATCTAAACCTCTAAGTCACTAGAGATCCATCTGTAATCTAGCTCAGCTTGATTTATATTGCTCTTGTTACCTTCACTGTAATCTTTCAAATGAACTTCTTGGCTTACATGCCCATCCCTCCTCAGTGTATACACACGGTTACACTTTTATCACTTACTCTTAGTTGCCAGATTGGCCCACCTATAAGCCATTTTATTCGTTCATTCTGTGTTGCCGCTTAAATGTGTTTAAGCTTCTTAAAATACATAACCTATCAACTTCAATAAAAACTCCAGTCCAAACTGATCTCTTTTTCTCTAAGCTCCAGTTTTATTCATGTCTGTACCACAAAATTTATCATGAGTCTTTGTTACTTAATACATGTATAAGGCTTCTCCTTTCAGAAAGACTGTGCTTGGTGGCAGGGAGTATAAAAGTATACTGGATTATCCAGAAAATTTACTGACTTGATTCATATTTTATTCTTTTATGTGTAAAATAATTTCTTAGAGTCTGGGATTTAAATGAATTAATTATGTATATTATGTGTACAAGGCAAACATAAAAATTCTCTGTTATCATTCATCCTGTAGGAAATCCTTTTTCAAGGAGAAATGAAGAAGAAAACTATATATACCCTAAATGTGGGCGATCAGGACTATGAAGATATGCAAGGTAACTTAATTTTTATAAAGCTTTGTGTTGAAAGCAAAACTTCGTGTTTCCAAACTGTTAGTACATACTTTTTGTTTACAAATTTTCGTTGTTCTTAAACTCTGAAATAGCTGCCTAAATAAGAAGTGCACACTTTTTTTTTTTGGCTCTTCTCATGTCTTGTTTGCAATCAATCATGGTTTTTACTTCATTGAACTCTTTTTATTCTTAAATTTTTGCTCCCTGCTGATTTCAGAATGACTTTTTTTGGTCATTCATTTGTTTTTATCATTGTTGTCATCTTCTTTTTTTTTCCATTCCCTTTCTTCTTTCTGGGAAAAAAAAAAATCTTAAGAGTTCCTTTAGTGAAAGTCTATTGGTGGTAAATGCTTCAGTGTTTTTAAATTTTATCCTCTTCTAAGCTTTTCAAAGAATGATGATACAATTCTGGATTGATAATTACTTATTTTGTCTCTTAGCACTCTGAAGTTTGATTTTTTGGTTTTTCTTTCCCCCCTTTGGGCTATTTTCTAGTTTTTGTTACTAGCTGTCAAGAAATGTCCCTTCAAGTTAATTGTCATTCCCTTGTAGATGATCTGTCTTTTTCCTCTTTTTGGTTTTAAGATACTGTTTACATCTTTGATGTTGTACAGTTTGGCAACATTGTTTCTAAACATGGATTATTTTCTTTTCTCCTATTTAGTATACCTTGTGTGCCTTTTATCTGTTGGATTGTATTTTTTGTTTATCATTCTCAGCCATTACTACTTTAACTATTGCCTGCCCTTTACTCTCTTCTTCTGAACCTCAGTTAATGTGTTAGACTTTGTTCTGACCTCATTTTCCAACCTTCTTTCACAGATTACATCTCCTTTTCTGTCTCTTACAGTCTGGGTAGTTTCTTCAGTTCTTCTAGTTCACAGATATTTTTTTCTTCTGGGTCTAATCTACTGTTTAGCAAACTCTAAGAGATAGCAAAGGACAGGGAAACCTGATGTGCTGCAGTCCATGGGGTCGCAAAGAGGCAGACACAACTTGGCAACTAAACAACAATAGTGTAGTCTTTGAAAGTTCTAATGTTTGAAGCCAGTGGATATCTAAATAAATTTATAATGAATATAGTATGTAAAATATAAAAATAAATCTCAAGTCAGCTTATTTTCTTTGGCTTGGTGATGTTTGATTATGAGGTGTGGAATCCTGAGGGCCTAAATTAGGGATGTTATCATTCAGAGGATTTATATGTATTTGTTTTTTTCTGAACCCATGCTGGAACCACTTTATAAAACCCCATTTGAGGGTCTTGGCTTAAAAGGGGAATCTCCCAGGGTCAGTTTCCCTACCTGGGTTGGCCCTAAAGGTTAGTCTCTAGATCTAAACACTAGTATGAACATGTGTTCTCAGGGTGATCTCAGCTTTTCCATTTGCTTGGCATATACTGGTCACATTTCAGCTGACTGTTTCTTTATTTTTGTTTTATTTTATGTCATATCTTGGAGTTTCTTTCACTTTTGAGCAAGCACTGCTTACTTCCTGT
This sequence comes from Cervus canadensis, assembly GCF_019320065.1. Lineage (NCBI taxonomy): Eukaryota > Metazoa > Chordata > Mammalia > Artiodactyla > Cervidae > Cervus > Cervus canadensis. The sequence goes on along the minus strand of NC_057410.1, from coordinate 21,988,907 downwards.
GTGTTGGTTACATTGCTGGTAGGTGTTTTAAATGAGTTAAAAACCCTAAGGAGTATAATTTTTGGCATTATCTATTCAGATTACAGATGTACAGACACATTGGTCTAGAATTCCATTTTTAAGAACTTATCTTACTGATAATACTATTAAAAGTGAGAAACAAGTTTTTCATTGTTTGAAAACAAGTGGTTGTCCCATCTTTAGATTGAAACAACAACAACAAAAAACTCAAACTGGTGTGTATAGTATTCTAGCATTTGTCTGAAGAAGGAGGTTTAAAAGAATATGTATTAGGATTTGCTTGTCTGTACATTCCATTATGTCTTTGGAAGAACACAGAACAAGCTTAACAGTTGTTACTTGTTGCACTGGGTAGAACTGAATACATAGAGGTGGATTTGCTTGGGAGATTTGTTACTATAACCTTTTTAAAATTTTTAAATATTTGAACTGTATGATTATTGTTTTAAAATTAAATTCATGAAAAATTCTTTTCACTCCTCCTTAAATTTAAATTAGTAAACATTGGAGGTTTTGTGCTCAAGGAGTTTGTTTCTTAAAGTGCATCTAAGATCTAATTGCTTTGTAGAAGGAGGGCCCTCTAGAGTAATGAAGTCCATCATACTACCAGAAACATAAGTCATTTGATCTGGAGAAATTGAAAGCATATGTGACTGCTTTACTTTATAGGTGAAGAAAACAAAGATAATACTGCTGCCACTAGTGTGCTGTACAGTGAAGCTGATAGATGTCCAATATGTCTCAGTTGCCTGTTAGAGAAGGAAATTGGTTTTCCAGAAAGCTGTAATCATGTCTTCTGCTTGACCTGTATTCTTAAATGGGCAGAGGTGAGTCTAAGTATTAAATATTATTGTATTTTAATTCCCTAGCATGATTTCATTCTACCTAAAGACTGCCTTTCATAAATTATTTCACAGTAATGTGTTTTTTTCCACTTAGGACGAATGTCTCTGTATTGCTCCAATTTTGTTGACTATTCTCTTCTAAACTTTATATATTCAGCTTTTTGTGCTTTTGTAATACAAAATTATAAATGCATACCTAAAAAAATTATTGGAAAATAGATTAGGTATTTTTTTCTGGTAGAAACACAGTAATTCATCTTCAGTGTACTTGACCCTCTTGTGATTATATCTGCTTACTACTAATAATGCTTTCTCTCTGCTTTGTGTTTTATATTTTTCAGAGAATTTTTATATAGATTATTAAATTTCTTCCCTATATCAGCCTTGTGGGATAACCAGAACAGATGTAGCAGTGTCTTTACATTTTACAGATGAGGAAACTTGGATTCTGTGTTCTATAACTTGGCCAAGGTCTCATAGCTTAAGAGGCAGAAATAAATTTATAACTGCATTTTCTAATTCCCGTATTATGAACTATTTTCAAAGTTAGAGATATATTGAGGTCTTCATAGATAGTAAATGATTGAGAAATAGAAAAATTTGAGACTTTTAATGTATTATGTTGATACAGTTTGTGCCAAGTAGATCATACTACTGTACAGTGAGTATTCATTATGAGCCCTGTTGTTGTGAATTGTGAAATGAAAACTTGTCACACAGATCATGTTATATTTTTTGAGTTAGTAATTTGTCAGTGTGTAAAAGTTAGTAAAGGAAATAAATCTTAAAAATATTTTTAGTATTAGCTGCATTCAAATTGTTTGTTGTCCTTAAGCACATTAGAATTAATTGCCTTTTGCATAATTGGGGTTTTCACAGTTCTGTGGCTTACCTATATTTCATTAATAGTGTGGAAAAGGGAACATAACTGTACTGACTATGGCCAAGTTCTGGGAGGAGGAAAAAAAGATTTGTTATACCATTTGAATTCATAATAGCATACTTGAAACAGTTCTAATTAGATAAAAGTCTAAACTGGTCTTTGGCGAGAAAGGACTCAGGATAGGTGAAAATGTATTTCGGGACAAAATCTTTTGAGTTTAATTATTTAGTATAATTCTGAACACTCCTGTGTGTTTGCAGGAGTGTTTACTAATGAAATGAGAATGCGTATTTTTCTCTGCCACCCAACTAATGATTTCATCTGTGTTAAATTTAGTGCACCATGGTTTGCTCTGTGATTAGATATCTTAAAAATAGAAGCATTTTTTGCTTCCAGTAGAGAAACAGTTACTAGATGGGCAGAAGTCTTCAATTTGATGCTTTTTGTAAGATTGTATGCAGTGACCACATAATAGGTTCAGCAACCGTGATTTGAGTGTGTGTTTTTCTCTGGAGATGAGAATATATAAAATAGACTTGATTCACCTCCTTCATTACACTACATGTATTTTTGATACAACCATTAGCTTTATCATGGTGTGCAAGTTCAGGTTTCTCTAGAGTGTGAATCTTAAAGTGGTACTACGAGGTACATATTCAACTCTACTAGATAGTGCTAAACTTGTCTTTTTTAACTCTTGCTGAATATTTTTAGGTTGAAAATACTTGATTACATACATAATGTTGCAATCAGCACTTTTCTCTCATGTAATGTCTTTCTTGTTTTGTGTTACTTTTTTTCTTTAAAAAGAAAATACTTACCTGCTGTATTACCATTAATTGTGTTAGAGAGTGGGGGAATTGGGATATTGTTTAAACAAAAGTAGTTAACTTTGGAAGTAGAGAATAAACAGAGTATTTTGAATTATTTCATTGTCCATAATGGGAATAGCATACATCAGTTAAATAAGCCATTTAAGTTGAGCAGTAACAAGAGCACAGTCTTCTAATAAAATGTTCATTATAAATAATAAATGAATATTGGTTAACAAAATCACTTAGGATTTGAACTAAATTTTCAGTTTGAATTTTTTATTGGTATGATAAAAAATTAGATATGTTTGAGGTATGTAAGCGCTTTGACAAATAGAAACGTTTCATATTCACTGCTGTAGTTATTCATGACCATTAGTTATTAAGATCTCTCTTCTCATTTTCCTCAGCCTCCTTCTGTTCTTAAAAGAGAGGCATGTAGTTTACTTTGGATTTCAGTTTTAGCAATAAGTGTCCATATTCAGTCTCTGTTACTGGCCAGGCTTGTGCTAATAAGGCTTTAATGTATATTCTTTCATTTAAATTACTGTGTTAATGGTTATTTGTTATTCAGGGCAAGGATCCTGAACTCTTAATTTGTTTCTAAATACTTCAAGAGATAGCCTAAAATAAAAATACTTTTTAAAAATTGACCCATAGTTTTAAATTTTATTAATGTTCACTTCTAGTAGGAAGTTAGAAATCAAAAGTGAGATTTACAGTGATTGGAAATCTACATAATAAGAAAAAAGTACAAAATGTATTCAGGGTCATCTTCCTAGTCTTCTCTTTCAGAAGTTCTGCTGAAGTATCTGAGATTTGTACTCAAGATTCACTAAAATATGATTTGGAATAGTTATCAAGAACCAAGAAGAACTCATTTATTTACTGTCACCATAATATTTTAGGCATTGAAGCAATTCTCTGTAAGAGACAAGTAAAGTACATAATAGTCTAGTATATTTATTTTGGACACACTCCTGGAATTTCTCGTGTTCTTAAAATACCTATATCCAAAGTCACTATTAGTTTGAATTTCTTTAAGCACTAAAATTTTGATTCTGTGTTTATTTAAAACAAAAGCTGTATGAGGATTTTAAAGTGAGTAAGTAACTGAATTTAGTTGCTGGATATTTCATAGCATTTACTTTACCTAGGGCAGAAAGATTCATGGAAATGATGATCTTCATGGCCCAGAGCCTAATGGCTTCCCATTAGGGACACTAGGATAAATTGAAATTAAACATGTCTACGTTACTCTATGTTTAATTTCAAGGATCTCAAGAGATGGTAAACCTGTTGGTTTATAAAATAAAAATGATGATTTTGAAATAGAATATTAAATCTAAACAAAGACATAGTAATTGGCACTTTAAGAAAGTTGAAATTCTTGCTATTTTAAAGCATCAATATTAGAACTGAGAATCTGGGACTAAAGGAGACCTTTGACCTGATGAAATATGTATAGAACTAATACATTAAACTTTATCAGCTACTTAGAAAGTTAAGTATTTTTACTGTGAGCAAAAATGCAGTCTAAACATATTGAGGACATTTAGTTTACACATAAGTTTAATCTTGATTGTCTCAGTTTGCACATTTTAAAGTAGATAATTAGAAAGGTGAAGGCTAGAGTAGTTTGACACATGGTTATAGTATTCACAGCCAATCATAATTATGATCCTCAATAGACACTAGGGTAAGCTACACACACTCACATATACATGTTAAGAAAATAAGATGTATGGTTTGACAGGTTGTCAAGAAGTGGTTAAAATTTTGACCCTTAAAAGGTTTAAGTTTGAGGACTTGGAAACATTTCATGTTTGAAGTGTTTAAGGTGTTTTTTTTTTTTTTAAACTCTATTTAAAGGAATATGCAATATGTCTGATTAGGAGGTTCTTGTTATCCACTGGGGTTCTTTTCACTTTTAAGTAATGTAAATATTCCCTGTATTTTTAAAGTAACTTTTAAATGTGATTACCTTTCCTACTATAAACAAATTATCCTCCCTCAACTTGCTGACAGCTTCAGTTTGAGAAAGTAAGGTTAATGAAATAAAAATTTGACAATTGGCAAGGGTATGTTTTCTCTCATGAGACTAGAAATGAAGAGTCTTACTGTGGTGATATATGGTTCTTGAAGAAGTCAGACAACAGTGTTCAATGCAGACAGGTGAGGAGTATATTTTTGAATTAATAATACCAAAAAAATCAAAATATGACTAGTTGACTTATATCTTGACTCCTGATGTGTTTTATACAGATGTTCCGTTAAGCAGTGGGTAGAAAAATTTATGTATCATTCTAATGATTAGACTATTGTTCGGTTACATAATTCAGCAAAGTTTTATTGCCTGGATTTTCCCAACAGTTTTTGCTAAAATTTAATCTTTCTTTACTCCTGAACTAAACCAAATCTGTTATATAGTTCTCAGTGAACAGTAATTTAAACATATCTGTGGAGCACTACCATTAGTCCTTATCTTTATAAAGCATTGTTAAATACATTAATTCATTTGATTATTGCAACTTATGCAGTAGGTGATTCAGGGCTGTCTATCTTCATCCTTAAAGTAGATTAGAGGGGTTGCTAGTTCTGACATCTCCAGAACTTGAATTTGTGACTGATTATTCCAAATTCTCAGTTGTTCTCACTCTGTAGGTTAATTCTTTGGTATAACCTTTGATAGAAAAAGAATATGTTTATATTGTGAATGCTCATTATCTAAAGCATATATATATATATAATAGATTTTCATTATCGGTTGGATGTATATTTCTTTATAGTCTTAATTTTAAATGTCAGAATTTGTAAAATGATTTATATAGATAGTTTATGGGATTTTCTCTTTCCATGCTAGAAAAAGAAAGTCTTAACTATTAAATGTTAAAATAAAAGAAAAAAAGATTAAAAGTAATTCTATCCAACTGTTGTAATACATCTTTAAGAAAATGAAAAAGTTTCTTTTGAGTAGTTAAACTGTTTTCTTGCTGTTAATTTTATCACTGACAGCCATTTGTCTTGTAGGGATACATTCCTGAAAGTGGGTTATAAAGAACCATAGTTTCATTAATATGCATTGACAAGGACTGTCTTGAAAGAACTGGTTAAATGTGATAGCGTATATGTAGGCTGACTACAAGTGAGCATTTTCATTAGGGGTCCAGACTACGTATCTTGGGACCATCAAGGCGAAAGGATAGGTCCTGGTGAATGACTTTGAAAATAAGCATCAACCTGTGATAGTGTAATTCCTAAATCACTTTTGTTGATTTTGAACTGGAGTTTTATATAATGTGCTCTATTTATCAGTAAGAGAGATTGATGTTTTAGAGATTCCCATGGACAGACAAACCTACCTAAAGCATAGGAACTGAGATTTAGTCTTTAAGCACTTACCTTTAACACTTGCTTCTCTCTCTCTAGGAGGGGCTATCGGTAGGCAGCCTTTGTGATTGAGGATAGAGCAGCAGCAGGAAGCAAGAAATATTAGAAATCAAGAATCCTGAATTCCCAAATAAGGAAGGTTTCCTGTTCTTACATTTAAATATGGGTTTGTCTGAGCTGGGAATTTACAACGCTTCAGAATACTAGGGTATGTTTTACTGAAATCATTAGGAAGATTATTTTTTTCTATTGAAATTGCTTCCTTAACTGATAAAACTTTACTAGAGAGCATTCACAGTAAAATGTATGCTCTGTTCTTTTAATACACGTTACATTGTAAAGTAGTGATCAAATTCTGTTCATTTTCTAGCTGTATCACAAAGTTGAATGATATTCTATTAGTTTGCTGTGAAACTAATTAAATTAGACACTTAAAAATTGCTAAAAGTCATTGTCAGTTAAAATAGGTGAAAGAGCACATATATATATATATACACACACATATATATATATATATATAAGGACTCAAAATGGTGAATAACCAAAGTGTATTTATTTTTGTTGTAAAATTTGGGATAATTTTCTTCAGAACTAAAAATACATTTTAAAGCAGAATTAAGTGTATTTTAAAATTCCATTAGTTTAAAATGTGAATTTTTAAAACGACACAACTTAAAAACTAAATTAGTTATTTTAGTGACACAAACTCAAGATTAGAATATCTTTGAGATTTTCTGAATGGATATCTGCTGGATTATGAGGATGAAGAATCCTCAGGAATGCTTTAAAGTTAGGCCAATGCAAACCATTATTTAAAACCTTTTTTTCCCTGTTAAAGCTATTTGATCATCATAGGTATATAATTTTATGCTTTAGTGTCTATTAATGATGGTGTTTTTGAGCTTTAGCATATGCTAGTATAAGGTACTCTTATACTTTTCTTAGAGTTTACATTGAAGGAAAAATTAAAGATCCACTTAATTTTAAAAAATCTGTTTCAGTTTTTTTTTCATTTAATTCTTTTTTAATCACTATTTACTGAAGTATGCTGTGAAGACTTAACTCAGGATAACTGAATTTTCTGTTTCCCCTTTGAAGCGCTTTGCTAAACTGCTTTAAGGTCAGAAATAGATGTCATGATTTCTCAGTAGCCATAGCAAAAGATATTTTGTCTATTTTAGATAGCTTATTTTCTCTTTTTTTTTTTTTTTTAAATCTGGGGAGGATAACCTGTTTTTAAGAAATTTTTCTAAAAAAAAAAAAAAAAATTTTCTAATGGCTAAGCCTGAGCCAAAGAAAATCTATTAATTTATTTTCTAATGTTAACTAGATTATCTTTAGGAAATAAAAGTATAAACAGATTATCTTATTATATAGCAGTAGTTTTTCAACTACTACTTTTGTATTTCTGTTTTTTTTCTTTTTGTTTTTTAAATAGTGAAACCCTTTCTTCACATGAAACCTTACACATATCCATGACAATTATGCTATGGAAAAAAACAAAACCAAAATCTTTCTCAGAATTCTTTATTATCTGTAAGAGATCAAAATGGAATGACTCAGGTTAGAACTCTGATACTTTGAACATGGTAAAGGAAAGAGTGCCATTTAACTGATGTCAACAGAGGAAATTTAATAAAGAAAATGAGATTGCATAATTTCAGGGTTTTAGAAAGGCTTGGTGTATCTGACATATATCTGATATTTAAATTCCTTTAACACAGTGACTTTTTGGATTGTAGTGTTAGTTTATATCGAAATAGGTATAAAAATAGTTTAATGTCCATATATGTCATGAACTTTGAAAAGTCCAATTAAAACATCATTAACAATTCGTGTCTCTTACATGTATATGTACATCATATTGTGAGTTTTCATTAGTGAACCAAGCTTTTTTACTATTAGTGCTATAAAGCCAGTTGACGTTCGGAAGACTTTACATAATACTTAGTGTATGCCATTAATTCCTGCAGAAACCTCAGAGATTATTATTATCCCTATTTTCACAAAAGAGACGTAGAAAGGCTATGTAATTTGCTTAACATTAAACATGAGGAAATGGCAGCCCACTCCAGTATTCTTGCCTGGAAAAATCCTATGGACAGAGAAGTCTGTCGGGCTACAGTCCGTGGGGTCACAAAGAATCGGATGTGACTGAGCTCCTAAGCACACGCATGCGTAGACAGGGCAGAATATGAAAATAGTAAATCCAGAGCCCTTACACATCTATTTTAATAGTTTTTTTTTTAAATGAAGGAAACAAAATTTATTATTATTTTATGTATTTAATGAATACTTATCTAAATTTACCTTTAAAATAGAAAATGCATTTTGAAACTTCAGTAAAAGTAAGTACTTGAAGGTTTCCATGTTAGAGTATTCTTTTGAGTTATAAATGTGTTAATACAGCTTCTAGGCTAAGGCATTTTATGCAGTAAATTCTAATATAAACAACAGTCACATAGTTATGATGCTGAGTTCTTTGAACTAGAATTGCTATTTGCAATGCATTATTTAAAAGGTATGGACAGCTTTGTTGCTCCTTGTAGTAAAGTTTTTTAAGGTCAAATTTTTCTGAGGGGAAAGTAATAGCATCCTAAATCCATGGTACTTGGAAGTAAGCTGAGGTGGGTTCTACAAATCTGAACCGATTTAATATAGTAAGGAAGGTCACATTTCCTAATTCAGATACAGTGTAAAGCATTTGATCAAGGCCTCCCTACTTAGGAAAAGAAAAATCACTTTTTAGCAGGGTAGTAAAAAGTAATTCAGTTTGTTTTAGCTGCTCCCAAAGTAACTCACAAGCTTTTGTGAAAATGTATTATATGATCAAGGGCCACACACATTCTGTTCTGCTTGCACTTGGTTTATCTTGGTTTGTGCCAAAGTCCAGAAAAGCAAAAATCACATTTTTCTACCTGGGAATATAGGATTATTTATCAAAACCTGATTACTGTCTTTTCTTTTAGACTATTACTATTAAGTTGTTAGAATCCTGATTTACTTTTATAACCATAGGTATTAAAATATCACCTTTTAGTATGGTCTTCATAGACTGCAGAGTGTTCCCTTTTACCCTAGTAGATGACATACTTTAATCTTAAAATATTTAAATAATATAAACCTTTCCCTATACAAACATTTAATAATACTACCAGAGAAACTGTTAATTAAGAGTTGATGCATATTAATTTTGAAAGTACAGGAAGTAATACTTGTGTCAAAATAAAGATTTAGAATTACAGAGTGGGCAGAGGACAGTTTTTCTTAATCTGTAAAGAAAGCCTAATGCAGTTTGTAAAAGAACAGCAAACTAATAAAAAAGAGTTAGGCAAAAGGCATGAATAGACGGTTTAAAGAAGAATATCTTTTAAGAGCCCTTAAGTATGAAAATATTTTCAACTTATATAAAAGGAGATATAAATCGAAACTGTTATGACATACATATTAAGAATGGGGCAGCTGTGAAATAGTAATATGAGCCAATCTAAGATCGGTAGATAGGTAATAAAGAGAAATACAACATTAGGTTCAGCATCTGAATTTTATATTTAAAAGATAACACGTGTTATGTATAAACGTTGATACATGTAAGAAACTACTTCTGGAAAGGGTACCTATGTGACTGAGGGAGGAGTGGAGAAATCTTTCCTTTTCTTCATATCTACTTTTTTTTTTCCTTTTAAATTGCTGGTGCAGCTGCTTTTTCAAGATTCATTTGGGGGGAAATATTGTCATAGAATATTAAAATCTGTGAGGGACCTGTCCAAGCCATTCCTTCTACAGCTTATTTAGAACTTCTCAAGTGCTTTGGATCACAGAACTAATGATTTCAGCCCAGATTCCTTTCATTGTAGCTGTAGTTCTCAACTGGGCAGCAGGTCTTAATAGGTATTATCTTGATAACAGTGATCTTTGTCTTGTTCATTGTATTCCACTTATTTAGCATACAATAGATGCTCAGTAAATGTTTGAAATTTTTAAAATTATGGTATTTATTTGTGACATGACACAGATGGAAAGTGTTTCATCTTTATCTTTGAAAGAAGAAAAAATTGTTTTTCTGTTGTTTCCTATTCCAGTGAAAAACTTACCATAAATGTTATAGTTTAATTTTGACCTATTTTAAAGAGACATTTGTAAAGTTATAATTTGTTAATGATTTTTCAGACACTGCCTTCATGTCCTATTGACCGGAAACCTTTTCAGGCGGTGTTTAAATTCAGTGTATCAGAAGGTTGTGTTAAGGTAAGGCTTAGAGTTAATTTTGCAGAATGAACTGTGTAAATTTAATTGAGATGATTTTGCTTTAATAGATATTTGAATGTATTTGTGAATTAACTAAGTTTAATGTGTTTAATCTCCATTAAAAAAATGAACAGGATATTAGATTCAGAGACAACCCCCCACAAACCCCCACAAAAATGTCCAAAGTACCCGGAAATTATGTTTTCATGAAAAGCATATAATGTTGAGAAGATTAAACAAGTAAAATTAAATATAAAATGGTGTCTTTGTTCTTAAGTGCTGGTACTTGAAGGAAATGGTTTAATTGGAGAAAAATAGGGGAGTTTATTAAAATCTTGAGAAGGATGAGAAAGACTTCTCACAGTTTTACAGTTGTTATGGGCAGCTAACTTTTCTTTTGTTAAATAGTTTTATTGTAATGCTTAATCCTGATCACAGTCTTGAGATGCACACATCACACTGATGTTCTTTGATTATGAACCATGATATGATTTGTATTCACATTTATTTTTGGCTTACCAAAAAAAGAAGAAAGAAATAGAAATAATATTCCTAAATTGATGAATAAAAAGTGAAGAGAGTAAGTAGTAAGTAAAGTGAAATGTGTGGGAAAGAGATTTCTTGACATTATTGCTGATAAATCAGGAATGGTATTGTAAAAATGAAAATATATGATATGTATAAATGATGCCATTATGGGAAAGACAAACTTCCCAAGTAGCAGCAAGACTGGTTGCTATCTTTGTGAGTAGAAAGGGGTATGTAAGCAATGTAAAACTATTTAAACATTAAATATTCCTATTGTAGGTGTTTATAATTTGTTTTGATTATTTTCTCCAGATGAGTCTCAGTGACATAAGGTACAAATGAGACTGCAATTCAAATAAAATGACATATGTAAAAGATCATCATGTTTTAACTGTGTAACTCTGGACATTATGCAGATTAGTATATATTTTCAACAAAAGATAAAACATTATATATATATGTGATATTATAATTAAAATTATAAAGCATAATTTCTCTGAAAGATGTGTTCTCTGTTTTTCTAGACTATGTGCGTGTGTGTGCGTGTATATGTGTGTGTGTGTGTGTGTGTATATATATAAAATGTTGCATGAATTGGCCTCCAAAGATACTCGGTAAAATTTTGTTCTGTTGCTTGGAATAAAATGTGTGTTTTCTTTAATAGGAGTTGAATGTTACTTAAAAGTTTGGGATAGTGCTAATTTTGTTAAACTTAAAATGTATTTTTTATCGTATGTGCTATTATCTATATACTCTTAATATCCTTCTTTGCCCTTTTACTTCTTTTGAATCTTTCTTATCCTTTTCCCTTTACAATTAAACTCGAATGAGACATGCATAGTTGCTTATATTTTCAATCAATTGTTGGACATCTCTATCTAGAATACCAAAGGAATCTAAACATTAACAAAGCCCAAACTCATCTCATTCCCAACCCCTCTGCCAACCTCAGTTTATGGTACTGTAATCCCAGTCATCCAGATCAAAAGCCTCTGGAAGTTTTCCATTTTTTTCTCTTTTCATTATTTTTGCTTCTTCTTTCTGCACAATGTCTTAAATTCATTCCGTTTCATTACCTCTTTGTAGACCTCAGGCTGTCTGTCATCTAGACCTGTTCTGCCAGTAGAAATATACTATCAATACAAACCACTCTATAAACATTTTAGTAGCCACATTAAAAGAACAAAAAGAAACAGTTAAAATGAATTTTTATATTTTGTTTCATCTAACAATATATTATTTCAACATGTAGTATTTTAGAATTGTTACTGAAGGATTTTATCTCCTGTTGTTTTCGTTGAAATCTAGTATATATTTTACACTTACATCTCATTTTAAACCAGCCACATTTTCACATGCTTAATAGTATATGTCTGGAGAGGGCAATGGCACCCCACTCCAGTACTCTTGCCTGGAAAATCCCATGGATGGAGGAGCCTGGTGGGCTGCAGTCCATGGGGTTGCTAAGAGTCGGACACGACTGAGCAACTTCACTTTCACTTTTCACTTTCATGCATTGGAGAAGGAAATGGCAACCCACTCCAGTGTTCTTGCCTGGAGAATCCCAAGGATGGGGGAGCCTGGTGGGCTGCCGTCTATGGGGTCGCACAGAGTCGGACACGACTGAAGCGACTTAGCAGCAGTAACTATTGTCTCATACAGTATAGTTCTACACTGTTACAAGAGCTTCCTTCTAGTTTCCTGGCTTTTATAGTTTGTCTTTAACTGGTTCATTCTCCATATCACTGTCAAAAAAAGCAAATTTGATCCTTTCATTTACTTACTTGTAAACTTTCATTTATTTTCAGATTTCTGCAGAATTATTTTCTTTTTCAAAGCCTTTACCGTCTGGTCCTAATATATTACATCAGTTTCATATCATGCTAACTTTTTCTTCTACATCCGTGTTGATGTCTCTGCACTCTTTTTATAACTGTGTTCCTTCCATTTAGAATATCTTTTTTCCTTAGACAAATTCCTGTTCCTTCTTTAAGACCAACTCATAAATTATCTACTCATGAAAAGTCTTCTCTGGTACCTTCAGATAAAGTCAGTTCTCTCTCTCTCTCTCTCTCTATATATATATATATATATAAAAGATCTGTGTTTATATTTCTGTTATGAGCACACACATAACTCACTTGCATGCCTCTCTCTTACTGTTTTGTTTCCCCAGAGCTTAGCACAAATACTCAGTTTATAGTTTAGCATACTTGAACTACCAAACATAATGTATTTGGGCTACACTTTCATTTAGACAGTATGCTTCTTTAATTTTTTGTTCTTTCAAGGGAAATGCATAGGCTATTTGTGATCCCATATTATCACTCTAAATAGATGATTTTGCTTTTCTCACAGGTTCAAGTAAAAAGACAGTTGAAAGGAACAAATGACAAGAAAAATGAAAGCTCTTTTAAGAAACAGCTATCCTGTCAGGAAAATTCTAAAAGCTGTATGAGGTTAGTGATGAGCATCAGAAATGGAATCCAATTGTGTGGAATCAGAAGTTAGCAAATAAGAAAAAAGAGAATACTTAAAAAAGAAAATGATGTGAAATTTCAATGTACATAATTCTTGTAAAGCATTCCCTTGATAATTTTAGGACAGACCAGATGAAATCTGAGAATATAATTTATTTGACCTTTGTCTTTGATGAATTAGTTTTTTATTTTAGTTTTTTTCCTAGTTTGTTATAGATTGATACTTTTATAAGATAAATTTACAGCCATGTTAAAAAAACAAAACAAAACACAAGCCATTATGGATGAGCATTGGTGCACAGCCCATATTTTGAGTAATTGCTCTAGTATTTATGGACAGAAAATAGAAAGTAACTAATGATACAGTATGGCATTCTTCATGAGACTGTTGTAATTGAAACTATTATTTTTCTCCTTTTGCTTCTTTATGTTGTAGCAAACACTTGCTACTACTGTAACAAATGTTTATGTTTGAAAAAATTTTTAAACATGTTTGGATTTTTTAGCTACTATTGTTAAAACATAATTGCCTAGAAATACTTAGAACTCAAGTTTAACAGGTATTAAGGTAATTTTTAATTGAATTAGTAGTGTACTGGAGATTTATTACTGAAAATAGCTTGTTGTAGTACTTATAAAATTTAACCCCTTTTTGATCTGAATTATATGTAGAGCTGCCACAAAGTTGTATTAAGTCAGTATATTGTCAACTTCACAGTTAAACCTGTGGCTCATTAGTACATTTCATCAGAATACGAATACCGTGAGAGAGTAGATGTGTTACTAAAAACATTGACAGGACTCCTTGAGATTTACTGAATAATGCCACTTGTAACTCTGTAGCTCTCTAGATCTTAACTTTTGGGAAGTTATAGACTTCTTTAGTAATCTGAAGAAAACTGTAGAGAACTTCTTCCTGAAAAGATACATCATAAAATATACTTACAGACAAAAGTTCGTAGATTTTAAGGGATTTGTGAAACACTCAGTTCAAGAGCCCACCCATAAACCCAAGTTAATAACTTCAATAGAGCAAATTTTATGTACAGTTTCTTTTAATTATATTTGAGTCAGTTGACTCTTCCATTGATGTTTGCTTAGTAAATAACACATTATCCCCAGGCATAATGAAGAAATACCTTTTACTAGCTTTATTCTTCATTCATCTCCTATTCTTGGCTATGGCAATGTCATAGATAGGCATTTTTTCAGAATTACCCAGTCCTCTTTGCTCCTCCTGAGAGTGCAGTGCTCATTATTATTGAACCTGCAACAGGGTCATACAGTGGATTGGACACACCTGAGGTAGTCCACATGGTTAGCTGTTTTTTCTCAAGGACTTGTTGTTGAGGGATGGTAAAAGGAAGTAACAGATGCAAAATAATAATTTGTTTTTGCCCACCAAAGTCAGACCATTAATGATTTCTCTCACGGTAAATCTATCAGTTACTAGATTCTTTTTGGAGTCTTTTGGATGTTTTTTAGAATTCCTCTCATTCAGTCTTATATTTACAAGATGTATGCCTCATTTCCAGCACTTAGAAAATAACCCATTTGGTGTTGCCTCTCCCTTCTAAAGATGTAAGACTCCTCTTTCTGATACTTTCCACTAGTTCCAGGGAAAGGGATTGCAGTTGTGATTTGTTTCGTGTTAGTGAATCTCCTTTGTAGTCATTGGAGTGGAGAGTGGCAGCGAAGTGGGGGGTCCAACTCATCATGCTTTCTTTGCTAAAATTTAAAACTTGGTGCATAATAGCTTTCATTGTTGTGGGCAGTGGATTGAAAATAAATGAGTAGAGTAACAGTTTTCTGTTATTTCATCTCTTTATTGATGTTTACAGAAAAAAGATCATAAAAGAAGATCTATTAAGTGCAAAACTTTATGACTTGAAGATGATACACAGTAAGTGACTTTTTCCTTGTATGTTCTACATTTTTTTTCTTTGTTTCTTACTTTAATGCTTCTGCCAAAGTTCTTGTAAATAATATTTTGGCTTGGAAAGCAGTCATACACAACAGAACTTTGCTGAGCTCTGTGTTTATTGTATTCAGTTCTACGTAAATTACTTTCATGGAATCATTTATACTGTTTCCTGCCCTTCTTATTTTCCTACTCAACTTGGAGGAAGGGAAGGGGTCAGTGAATAAGAGATTGTGTGTGTGTGTGTGTGTATTGGAAAGGAAAATGAGAAAAGGGTATTTTCCAATTACTCGGTTAGCAGCCTACATTGTGGTCTTAACTCGACTCATTAGTGCCGAAGTCCTTAGGGGAAATGAGATAAAATACCTCGTAGGCCAATAACTGTAAGCAGTAATGAGGGAAGTCTAACAGTAAGAAGTTAATCCACAATTCCCAGAGGAAGTTGTGGTTTGGTTTCAAGCCACACTTAATTTCAAACTTTATTTAGAAATAAAACATTTCTTACCTATTTATCTATGTACTGTGTTCAGTTGCTCAGTCGTGTTTGACTCTCTGCAGCCCCATGAGTGGTAGCCCCCTAGGCTCTTCTGTCCATGGGGTTTCTTAGTCAAGCGTACTGGAGTGGGTTGCCATTTCCTCCTTTAAGGGTTCTTCCAGACCCAGGGATTGAACCTGTGTCTCCTGTGGTTCCTGCATTGGCAGGGTGGATTCTTTACCACTGAATCACCTGGGAAGCCCACATATCTGTTTGGGCAGTTAAATATACCTGTCTTTTGTTGTTGTCGTCTAGTGTTATGGTTCTCTAATACAAGAAAGCTTTGCAGCAGAATCTGAGAAAAATGTCACTTTAGTGCTTTGTGGCTTCTCTTTGAAACTTAAGCTGTTTATTTTTTTTTTTCCAAAGAACAGCTTACAGTACAGTAAAGTACAGTTCAGTCGCTCAGTCGTGTCCGACTCTTTGCGACCCCATGAATCACAGCATGCCAGGCCTCCCTGTCCATCACAAACTCCTGGAGTTTACTCAGACTCATGCCCATCGAGTCAGTGATGCCATCCAGTCATCTCATCCTCTGTCGTCCCCTTCTCCTCCTGCCCCAATCCCTCCCAGCATCAGGGTCTTTTCCAGTGAGTCAACTCTTCGCATGAGGTGGCCAAAGTATTGGAGTACTATGAGCTAATTGTAAGCAGGGAGAGGTGAGCATTTATTTTCCATGCTAGGTTACAATTAATTTCTATTTATAGATAGAATTAATGAATTCATTGTTCTTAAAACTAAATGGTAATCAACTTCCATTTTTTTATATATTTGAATACCACATTTGGGTGGTGGTGGTATTATTTTTTTTAATTTGAATTAACATGGTCTCTCAGAATTACAGATAATCCTAGATTTAAAGATTAATAAATATATGTCTTTAATAATTTACTGTTAAAGTGAAATTTCACTAAAAGAACTTTAATGGTTAGATAAACATTTTTCTTTAGTTAAAGAACTTTAGATATCAAAACTTCTTTGTTTTTCTGGGTAATTGCTATAGATTAGCATTGTTTTTTATTGGATAGCCTTTGTCTGGTAGCTCTAGAATCAAATATAAAATTTACTGCTGAGGAAGATTAAGTGATGTTACAGGTTTTCTCTAGGTAGTGTAGCGCACTTTTACTATGATAATCTTAGTTTTAAGACTGCAGTAGTTTTCTTTAAGTGTGTGTCTCCTGCCTGGGCTTATTTTTAGAGAGAGAGAAACATAGGCAAATCTTAGACCTATGGTGCTTGAGTATAGTGAAGGCCATTTATAAGAATCTTTGATTCATTTAGATTTGAGTTTTGTTTTACTATTCAGAATATGGAATACTAAACAAGTTTTCAGTGAACCTTCTAAGCCAGTTCAATAGTTAACTTTTTCCTTCCTACTTATCAAGATATAATTGACATATACAACACCATTTAAAGTGGTCAGCATAGTGATTTGACTTACATACATGATACATCATAAAATGATTACTGCAGTAAGCTTAGTGAGCATTCATCATCTCATATAGATACAACATTAAAAAAATAGACAAAAATTTCTTCCCTTGTGATGAGAACTCTTAGGATTTAGATTGACTCTCTTAACAATTCTCATGTATAATTAACAGGAATGTTAATTATATTAATTATGTTTACATTCCATCCCTCAGTCAGTTCAGTTGCACAGTCGTGTCTGACTCTTGGTGACCCCACGGACTGCAGCATGCCAGGCTTTCCTATCCATCACCAACTCCTGGAGCCTACTCAAACTCATGTCCATTGAGTTGGTGATGACATCCAACCATTCATCCTCTGTGATTCCCTTCTCTTCCTGCCTTCAGTCTTTCCCACCATCAGGAGCTCCCAGCATCCAAGGGCTTGTTTGCATCAGATGGCTAAAGTATTGGAGTTTCAGCTTTAGCATCAGTCCTTCCAATGAATATTCAGGACTAATTTCCTTTAGGATTGACTGGTTGGATCTCCTTGCTATCCAAGGGACTCTCAAGAGCCTTCTCCAACACCACAGTTCAAAAGCATCAATTCTTCGGCACTCAGCTTTCTTTATAGTCCAACTCTCACATCCATACATGACTACTGGAAAAACTATAGCTTTGACTAGACAGACCTTTGTCAGCAAAGTTATGTCTCTGCTTTGTAATATGCTGTCTAGGTTGGTCACAGCTTTTCTTCCAAGTAGTAAGTGTCTTTTAATTTCATGGCTGCAGTCACCATTTGCAGTGATTATGGACCCCAAGAAAATAAAGTCTGTCACTGTTTCCATTGTTTCCCCATCTATTTGCCATGAAGTGATGGGACTGAATGCCATGATCTTCTTTTCTTGAATGGTGAATTTTAAGCCAACTTTTCCCTCTCCTCTTTAGCTTTTGTCAAGAGGCTCTTTAGTTCTTCTTTGCTTTCTGCCATAGGGGTGGTATCATCTGCGTATCTGAGGTTATTGATACTTCTCCTGGCAATCTTGATTCCAGCTTGTGCTTCATCCAGCCTGGTATTTCACATGATGAACTCTGTATATAAGTAAAATAAGCAGGGTGACAATATACAGCCTTGACATACTCCTTTCCCAGTTTGGAACCCGTCTGTTGTTCCATGTCCAGTTCTAACTGTTGCTTCTTGACCTGCATACAGATGTCTCAGGAGGCAGACAAGGTGGTCTGGTATTCTCATCTCTTGAAGAATTTCCCACAGTTTATTGTGATCCACACAGTCAAAGTCTTTGGCGTAGTCAATAAAGCAGAAGTAGATGTTTTTCTGGAACTCTCGCTTTTTCAATGATCCAAGGGTTGTTGGCAATTTGATCTCTGGTTTCTCTGCCTTTTCTAAATCCAGCTTGAACATCTGGAAGTTCATGGTTCATGTACTGTTGAAGCCTGGCTTGGAGAATTTTGAGCATTACTTTGATAGCATGTGAGATGAGTACAATTGTGTGGTAGTTTAAGCATTCTTTGGCATTGCCTTTCTTTGGGATTGGAATGAAGATGGACCTTTTCCAGTCCTGTGGCCACTGCTCCGTTTTCCAAATTTGCTGGCTTATTGAATGCAGCACTTTCACAGCACCATTTTTTAGGATTTGAAGTAGCTCAACTGAATTCCATCACCTCCACTTGCTTTGTTCATAGTGACGCTTCCTAAGGCCCACTTGAGTTCACATTCTTTTGACTTCCTTTATCCAGTTCTCCTTCCCTTACCGCTTGCCTCTGGTAACCACAAATCTTATCATTTTTTCTATGATTTTTGTTTGTTTGTTTTTGAAATATAATTGACCTACAGTATTGTGTTAGTTCCTGTCACACAACTTCATGAGTCAGTATTTTTGTACATAATGAACACCATAATAAATCTAGTTACCATCTGTTATATGAATGTATCACATAATTATTGACTATATTCCCCACACTGTATGTTTCATTGTACCTCTTAATTTCCCTCACTTGTTTCTGTCCTCTCAGTCACCTCCCCTCTTCCAACAGCTTTGTTCTCTGTATGTTTGACTGTTTCTGTTTAGCTATGATGGTTTTCTTTTTTAGATTCCACATATAAGTAAAATCATACAGTATGTGTCTTTCTCTGTCTTACTTATTTCACATAGTATAATTCCCTGTAGGTCCATGTGTGTTGTTGCAGATGGCAAAGTTTTACTGTTTCTAATGGCCGAGTAACATTGGTTGTGTGGAATATGTGTGTGTATCTCACATCTTCTTTATTCATTCATCTGTTGATTGGCACTTAGGTTGCTTCCATATCTTTGCTATTATAAATAATAGATACAGTGAAACATGGGAGTGCATATATCTTTTTGACTGAGTGTTTTATTGTCTTTGGATAAATGTCCAGGAATGGAATTAGCAGATCATATGGTTGTCCTATTTAATTTTTTGAGGAATCTCCATAATTTTTTTCATAGTATCTGCACCAAGTTACATTCCCATCAACAGTGCACTGGGGTTCTCTTCTCTCCACATCCTCACCAACACTAATTATTTGTTATCATTTTTTATAATAGCCATTCTTACAGGTCTGAGGTGATATCTAATTGTTTTGACTTGCATTTCCCTGATACTTAGTGATGTTGAGCATCTTTTCATGTGCCTGT
The DNA here is from genome assembly GCF_019320065.1 of Cervus canadensis. Lineage (NCBI taxonomy): Eukaryota > Metazoa > Chordata > Mammalia > Artiodactyla > Cervidae > Cervus > Cervus canadensis. The sequence goes on along the minus strand of NC_057410.1, from coordinate 21,969,157 downwards.
TGGCCATTTGTGTGATTTTAGAAAAATGTTTGTTCAGATTCTCTGCTTATTTTTAAATCAGGTTCTTTGTGTTTCTGATGTTGAGTTCTTTTAAATTTTTAACTCCTTATTGGATATGTTGTTTTCATCTTCTCCCAATCAGTCAGTGGCCTGTTCATTTTGTTGTTAGTTTCCTTCATTGTGCAAAAGCTCTTTAGTTTGATATAGTGCCATTTAGTTGGTTCTGTTTCCCATGTCTGAGGCAACAAATCCAAGAAAATAAAAAAAACTCATGTCAAAGAGCTTTTTTCTTCTAAGAATATTTTATTTTCAGGTCTTACATTTAAGTCTTTAATCCATTTTGATTTTATTTTTGTTCATGGTGTGAGAAAGTTGTTGAGTTTGATTCTTTTGCCTATAGTTTAATTTCCCCATCATCCTTTAATGAAGACTGTCTTTTCCCCATTGTATATTGCTTCCTTCTTTGTTATAAATTAATTGCCCATAAGTGTGGATTCATTTCTGGGTTCTCAATTCTGTTCCATTGGTCTGTGTGTCTGTTTTGTGTCAATACCATACTGTTCTGATGACTAGCTTTGTATATATTATAGTTTAAAATTAGGGAGTGTGATGCCTTTGGCTTTGTTCTTCTTTCTGAAGATTATTTGGCTGTTCAGGGTCTTTCGTGTTGCCATACAAATTTTGGAGTTGTTTGTTTTGGTTCTGTGAAAAATGCTGTTGGTGTTTTGTTTGAGATTGCATTGAATCTGTAGATTGCCTTGGGTAGTATGGTCATTTTAACAATATTAGTCCTTCCAATCCATGATCATGATATATCTTTACATCTGTTTGCATTGTCTTCAGTTTCTTTCACGAGTGTCTTAGAGTTTTCCAAATAGAGATCTTTTACCTCCTTAGTTAGATTTATTCCTAGGTATTTATTCTTTTTGATGTGATTTTAAATGGGATTGTTTTCTTAATTTCTCTCTGTGATAGTTTGTTGTTAGGGTGGAGAAGTGCAACAGAGCTCTACATATTAAATTTTTATCCTGTAACTTTAACATTTTCATTGATGAGTTTTGGTACTTTGTAGTGGCTTCTTTAAGAATTTCTTTGTATAGTATATGTCATCTGCGAACAGTGACAGTTTTACTTCTTTCCAAAAGGGATGCCTGTTATTTCTTTTTATTCTCTGGTTGCTGTGGCTAGGACTTCCTATACTGTGTTGAATGACAGTGGCAAGAGTGGGCATCTTTGTCTTCTTCCTAATCTTAGAGGAAATGCTTTCAGCTTTTCACCATTGAGTGGGATGTTCGCTGTGGGCTTGTCATACATGGCTTTTATTATGTTGTGATATCTTCTCTCTATTCCCATTTTGTTGAGATTTTATCATAAAGGAATGTTGATTTTGTTAAAAGCTTTTCTGTATCTATTGAGATTATTATATGGTTTTTATTCTTTAGTTTGCTAATGAGTATCACATTGATTGATTCGTGGATATTGAACCATTCTTTTATCCCTGAGATAAACCCCACTTGATTGTGGCGTATGATCTTTTTAAAGTACTGTTGAGTTTGGTTTGTCACTTTTTTGTTGAGTATTTTTGGGTGGATGTTCACCAGTGATATTGGGAGTAACTTTTTTTATGCTGTCTTTGTTGATAGCTCAGTTGGTAAAGAATCCACCTACAATGCAGGAGACCCCGGTTTGATTCCTGGGTCGGGAAGATCTGCTGGAGAAGGGATAGGCTACACACCCCAGTATTCTTGGGCTTCCCTTGTGGCTCAGCTGGTAAAGAATCCACCTGCAATGCAGGAGACCTGGGTTTAATCCCTGGGCTGGGATGATCCCCCGGAGAAGGAAAAGGCTACCCACTCTAGTATTCTGACCTGGAGGATTCCATGAACTGTATAGTCCATGGGATCATAAAGAGTTGGACATGACCGAGTGACTTTCACTTTCATTTGTGTGTTTTGGTATGAAGGTTGCTGGCTGTGTAGTACTGGTTTGAAAGCGTTATTTCCTCTGCGGTTTTTCAGAATAGTTTGAGAAGGATAAATGTTAACTCTTCTTTGTGCTTGATAGTCATCTGAGATGGCTGTTTGTCCTAGACTTTGTTTGTTGGGAGTTTTAAAATTTTGAATACATGTGTACTAAGTTGCTTCAGTTGTCTCTCACTCTTTGCAGCCCTATGGACTGTATCCCACCAGGCTTCTCTGTCCATGAGATTCTCCAGGCAAGAATACTGGAGTGGGTTGCCATGCCCTTCTCCAGGGGATCTTCCTGACCCAGGGTTCAAACCCACTCCCTTAAAGGCAGGTTCTTTATGACTGGCACCACCTGGGAAGCCCAAATATTGAATAGCTGATAAAAATGTATTTCTTGCCAAAAGATTAACATTTTCCAAGGCCTGTAACTTAATGCCATGTCTAGTTATGGTAGGATGCCTGAAGTAGTTTATTTGGTTTAGTATAGGCAGAATATCCTAAATATCCTCGGGCTTCCCTTGTGGCTCAGCTGGTAAAGAATTCACCTGCAATGCAGGAGACCTGTGTTCAATCCCTGGGTTGGGAAGATCCCCTGGAGAAGGGAAAGGCTACCCACTCCAGTATTCTGGCTTGGAGAACTCCATAGACTGTATAGTCCATGGGGTCACAAAGAGTTGGACACAGCTGAGCGACTTTCACTAAATCTGAATCTAAAAGGCAGAATATTGCTTAATACTTTATGAGTAGGTAGAATAAGAGTACTGATACTTAAGTAATTATGAGTAAATGTCTTAACAACTCTGGATTGAGTTGAAGGATGTTGGGTACTCATTGATTACCCATTTAGATTTTTTTTTCTATGATGTTGCTTTTTTACTTCTGGAGTTTAGTAATTCTTATTTAGCTAGTTTTTCTTCCTGCTTTGAGATAGATTATGCACCTGATGAAAAAGCTTAGATTTAGTGATTATGTTTAATGAAAATTATTCAGGTATAAATTCTAAATGCATGCATGCTCAGCACATACTCAGTATAATATATACATACTAGGGTAGCAAAGGGGAGCTAAGATGAACTCATTCATTCAACAAACTGCGAAGCAGCCCTAGACTCTTAGGAATGTAGTACTACACAAAAGAGACAAAGTAACAGAGTACCTTTTGTGGACAATAAAGAGATAAATATGTATTATGACAGGTGTTGTATGTGCTTTAAAGAAGAGTAAAGTTAGGGTAGAGAGACAAAGGGTGATGGCTTCTGGAGGTGATTATGTAAGGCATTGGAAAAAGTCTCTTGGATTAGATTGTATTTGAACAGCAATCTGGAAGAAAGAGTCAAACCATAAACAGATCTTAAGGGAGAGTATTCCAGGAGAGAGAACAGTGAGTGCAAAAGCCCTGAAATAGGAGCAGTCAAGGTATATTCAGAAAATAGCATGGAGGTCAGTATGACCAGAGCAATTGAGTTAGGTAGACGGAGGAGGAGGAGTAAGCCATTGTTCTGGTGTTCATTTAGGGCTTATGTAAGATGGCAAACATTTTCAGGAATAGTATGGACTAACATTATTAAAGGATCACTGGCTGTTAAGGGGAGGATAATTCATTGGCAGGAAAGATCCTCATTGGAGGACTGAGAGACTAGTTTAGTGCTACCCCATGGATTGTAGCCCACCAGCCTCCTCTGTCCATGGACTTCTCCAGGCAAGAGTACTGACTGGAATGGGTTGCCATTCCTTTCTTCAGGGATCGAATCTGGATCCTTCCACATTGCAGACAGATTCTTTACCATCTGAGCCACCAGGGAAGCTCCTTAAAAGGATTTTGTTAGTGGATTGGATGTGAGGTAGAGAAAGGAGGAAGTCAAGGGCGACACTAAAGTTCTGGCCTGAGCAGCTATTAAAATGGCATTGCCAGTTACTGAGTTGGGGAAGGCTGATAGAGTGTTTGGGATGATATAATAAAGAATTGTCTTTTGGACAAGTAGAGATACTCTGAAAAAATACGGATGTTTGCATGCCATGTGCAAACAAGATTTTTTCATCTTTAGATTGTTTTAGTGTAATTGGTTCATGTTCATATGTGAATTTGTTCTTGGCTTCTAATTGTTGGTTTCTTCCCTATCATTTCTTTTCCCACTCTTGAATTGAGGCAAAAATGTTAAAGACTATGATCAGAAATAAGACTGGAAAGGAAGGTTGAAGGTGTCATAGGGAGTTGAGCAATAAAGCTAAAATTTCTGCATATTATCTTATACAGATTAATTAAAAAAATAATTTTGTTTATTGATTTTTGACTCTCCTGGGTTTTCGTTGCCGTGCAGGCTTTTCTGTAGTTGCAGCAAGTGGGGACTGCACTCCAGTTGCTGTTCATAGGCTTCTCATTGCAATGGCTTCTCTTATTGCAGAACATGGGCTCTAGGGCTTGTGGGCTTCAGTAGTTGCAGCGCATGGGCTCAGTAGTTGCGGCTTCTGGGCCATAGAGCACAACTAGTCCGTGTGCCTCAGTAGTTGTGGTGCACAGGCTTAGTTGTGCCGTGACATGTGGAGTCCTCCTGGATCAGGGATGGAGCTCGTGTCTCCTGCACTGATAGGCTGGTTCTTTACTACTGAGCCTCCAGGAAAGCCCTATAAGGAGTAATGCTGTGAAAGAAGATACCATTAAAAGATACCATTAAAAAGGTTTCTTTTTCACTGAATTACAATGTGGTGAAACCATTTTAGGAAGATAGCTTGGTAAAAGTTACTCTAAAAAGATAGGAAGGCAAGAACCTATTGGAAAAATTCTAGAGCTGTCTATCTTAGGTTGTATTTCTTTTTGTCTTTAGACTCATTTAGCAAATTTGATCAATACTGAGAACCCAGTTTTTTTGTTTTTTTTTAATTTCACATCCTGACATCTCTGAAATGAGATTCTAATTGTTTTTCATGTATGATCACTGTTGACTGTGCATCTGGATAGTTGCCACTGCTTGTGACTGTATGAATATACAAAGTTCTATCCTTAAATCTGGAGAATAGATGGCAAAAACTTGGGAGAAGGATTCATAGATAATTCTGGAATATTCTTAACCCCTAGGACCCCTAATTGAAACTGAGAGAACTGGGGGAAATTCATCAGACACATGTGCCAACAATCCCAAGAAAGTCATAAGTTGGGTAATTCTACATAGTGAAAGTCACTCAGTCGTGTCTGACCCTTTGCAAACCACAAACTTAATTGCAAAACCAGTATAAAGGCCAGTACCAATAATTTAGTTCTTAATGGATTTCCTGAAGAATCACCACGGTTTTTTTTCTTCCAATTTTATTGAGATATAATTGCCATATACAACACTGTATAAGTTTAAGGTATACCATATAATGACATTATGAAAAAGTCAAATGGTATGGACCTAACAGAAGCAGAAGATATTAAGAAGAGGTGGCAAGAATACACAGAAGAACTGTACTGAAAAGATCTTTATGACCCAGATAATCACGATGGTGTGATCACTCACCTAGAGCCAGACATCCTAGAATGAGAAGTCAAGTGGGCCTTAGGAAGCATCACTATAAAGAAAGCTAGTGGAGGTAATGTAATTCCCGCTGAGCTATTTCAAATCCTAAAAGATGATGCTGTGAAAGTGCGGCACTATATATGCCAACAAATTTGGAAAACTCAGCAGAAGCCACAGGGCTGGAAAAGGTCCGTTTTCATTCCAATCCCAAAGAAAGGCAATGCCAAAGAATGCTCAAACTACTGCACAATTGCACTCATCTCACACACTATCAAAGTAATGTTCAAAATTCTGCAAGGCAGGCTTCAACAGTAGGTGAACAATGAACTTCCAGATGTTCACGCTGGATTTAGAAAAGGCAGAGAAGCCAGAGATCAAATTGCCAACATCCATTGGATTGTCGAAAAAGCGAGAGAGTTCCAGAAAAACATCTACTTTATTGACTATGCTAAAGCCTTTGACTGTGTGGATCATAACAAACTGGAAAATTCTCAAGAGATGGGAATACCAGACCACCAGGCACCTTGTCTGCCTCCTGAGACATCTGTATGCAGGTCAAGAAGCAACAGTTAGAACTGGACATGGAACAAGGGTGGTTCCAAATAGGGAAAGGAGTATGTCAAGGCTGTATATTGTCACCCTGCTTATTTAACTTATGTGCAGAGTACATCATGTGAAATGCTGGTCTGGATGAAGCACAAGCTGGAATCAAGATTGCCAGGAGAAATATCAGTGACCTCATATATGCAGATGATACCACCCTTATGGCAGAAAGCAATGAAAAACTAAAGAGCCTCTTGATGAAAGTGAAAGAGGAGAGTGAAAAAGTTGGCTTAAAACTCAACATTCAGAAAACTAAGATCATGGCATCCAGTCCCAACAGTTCGTGGCAAATAGATGGGGAAACAATGGGAAAATTGACAGACTTTATTTTTTGGGGCTCCAAAATCACTGAGGATGGTGACTGCAGCCATGAAATTAAAAGACATTTGCTCCTTGGAAGAAAAGTTATGACCAACCTAGACAGCTTATTAAAAAGTAGAGACATTACTTTGCCAACAAAGGTCCATCTAGTCAAAGCTGTTGTTTCTCCAGTAGTCATGTATGGATGTGAGAATTGGACTATAAAGAAAGCTAAGTGCTGAAGAATCGATGCTTTTGAATTGTGGTGTTGGAGAAGACTCTTGAGAATCCCTTGTACAGCAAGGAGATCCAACCAGTCCATCCTAAAGGAAATCAGTCCTGACTATTCATTGGAAGGTCGGATGCTGAAGCTCCAATACTTTGGCCACTTGATGTGAAGAACTGACTTATTGGAAAAGACCCTGATGCTGGCAGTGATTAAAGGCAGGAGGAGAAGGGGATGACAGAGGATGAGATGGTTGGATGGCATCACTGACTCAATGGATACGAGTTTGAGTAAGCTCCAGGAGTAAGCTCCTGGAGTAAGCTCCAGGAGTAAGCTCCAAGATAGACGGGGAAGCCTGGCGTACTGCAGTCCATGGGGTAGCAAAGAGTCAGACACGATTGAGTGAGTGAACTAAACTGAAAACTATGAAATGATTATCACAGAAAGTTTAGTAAGCATCCATCATCTCATCTCATATAGTTACAACATTAAAGAAATAAATAAAATTTTTTTCCTTGTGAAGAGAACTCTTGGGATTTGCTCTATTAATACCTTTCAGGTATAACATACAGAAGTGTTAATTACATTTACCATGCTTGTACATTACATCCCTAGTACTTAACATAACTAGAAGTTTGTACCTTTTGACTGCCTTCATCAGTTCCTCCTCCTGTCACCGCCATCTCTTTTCTTGGAGTTTGATTGTTTCTTTTTGAAATACAGTTGACCTGCAACACTGTGTTAGTTCCTAGTACACACATAATGATTTGATACATCTATACGTTTTAAAATGATCACCATGATAAGTCCATTTAGCAACTGTCACTATACAAACATGTTACATATTTACTGACTATATTTCCTGCAAATCACCACTCTTCTGGATAGCATAGAGGATGATACTGTGTGAAAAATGGTTATCAACAAACTTGGGATGAAAAGTAATTAGAAAAAATTGGATTCTGCATTAATGAAGGTTTCCGAAGCCTTAACCAATTTATTATATACACATATATTCATTTTTATTAGTTAAAAAGAAGCTATGTCTATATTAGTTTGCTCGGGCTGCTATTGGAATTCATTACAAACTTGGTGATTTAAGGCCACAGAAACTTACTTCTTCGCTGTTCTGGAGGTTAGAAGTCTGAAGTTATGGTGTTGGCAGATCCTTGCTCCCTCTGTGGGGTCTAGGGAAGATTTCCTTGCCTCTTGCCATAATTTCTGGTGGCTTCTCGCGGTCCTTCACATCCTTTGACTTGTAGCTGCATCTCTGGAATCTCCGCTTCTGTCTTATGGACTTCTGCTCTGTGTGTCTCTGTATCATTGTTTGTCTCTGATAAGGACATACTCATTGGTTTTAGTGCCCACTCTAGTCTAGTATGATCTCATGTCAGTCTGTCTTTAATTGTTTATGCCATGTCTGTATTTCTAAATGTCATTCTGAGGCTCCAGGTGGACATGAATTTTTTTTTTGGGGGGGTGGGGGTGACACTCTCAACCCACTACAAAGTCCAAAAGGACTTTTTCAGTAATTCAGAAAAATTCTAAGTGGTAAGAAAACACTGTGACCCAGTTCTGATGCCCAGTTTGTGTTTTCCAAATAAAACAACCAGGGCTCCTTGAAATAAATAAATGTTTCCAGGTTTGAGGTAGTAAATAAATAAGATATGCCTAGAACATTTTTTTCTAATAGAGCACAAGTAAACTTTCAAAGAAGTGCTAGGATTATAACAAAAAGTCTCAAACATCAACTATACATTGAACAAGAATCAACTATAGATTCAACAAGAATCAACAATAGATTGGGTTCCCTGTAGCCAAAAATGGAACAATTTAAGCATCAAAAAGGGTAATAATATTTAGTAACTGTGAAGAGGGACAGTCATTGAAACCTGCCAGATTTGTCAAAGTTCATGAGTTCATCATTCTACCTCATCAGTAAATAGCAGACTAATTGGTCTACTTTAGAGGATGCTAGGAAGTTAACTCACTTTTTAAATTTATTTTTTAATTGGAGGATTATTGCTTTATAACATTGTGTTGGTTTAGACTCCTTTTTAAAGCCAATATATGAAAGGAAAGATACAAACATCTACCTTGCCTTTTTTATATAAGCTATACACCAAGGTAATTGAAAATGTACATCAAGGTAAGGAAAGTTCGTTTCTTGTAGAAATATTTCAGCAAATAATTGAAAATTATGGAATTTGAACATCACCATTTTGTAAATGAACATCACAGCATTTAGGCAGTGATCAGTAAGTGAAAGTGAAAGTCGTACAGTTGTGTCCAGCTCTGCGACCCCATGGACCATACAGTCCATGGAATTCTCTAGGCCAAAAGACTGGAGTGGGTAACCTTTCCCTTCTCCAGGGGATCATTCCAACCCAGGAATCAAACCCAGGTCTCCCTCCCGCATTGCAGGAGGGTTCTTTACCAGCTGAGAAGCCCAAGAATACTGGAGTGGGTAGCCCATCCCTTCTCCAGTAGATCTTCCTGACCCAGGAATCAAACTGGGGTCTCCTGCATTACAGGCTGATTTTTTACCAACTGAGCTATCAGGGAAGCTGTTATTAAACATTTCCTTATGGAAGTAAGTACAAGTATGCAATAGTGTGATGAAAGGGAAAAAAAAAACCAAAAAACAAAACTGCATCCAGTTAAGAAATCTAACTACTAATTTATAAGACATACAGAGACTGAGATTCATGTTAAGTAACAACAAGGAGATAGAATCAGCAAAACGTAGAGACCACAGACAAATGATCTGTTTTCTTCTGTCAAAAAATTGAAGGGAGTTTAGAAGTGGGAGTGGGAACCTGTAGATTAAAAGAGATGAAGGAAACGTTCAATCAGTCACAACTGGATTATTAGGATCCTTATTCTAATATGTTGTAAAAGGAAAGTAAAAGATAACTTTATGAACAATTGGAGAAAATTGAACATTAGGTATTTGGTAATAAGGAATTATTGGATGTATTTTGTTTATTGATATCTTCCCCCACAGAACACATCTTTTAAAGTTAGTTATCTACTAAAATAGTTATGCATGAATATGATAGGATGTTTATAGTTTGCTTCAAAATTAAGATAGTAGTAATAAAATTAACTGGATGTGAATTAATAATTGTGGAAACTGGGATATGGGTATAGTCAGATTTCATTATACTCTTCTGTTTTGTGTTTGAAATTTTCTGTAATTTAAAAAAATGTACTCTGAGAGTTTAATTGGCCATTTTCCTCTCATAGTGGTACATAAATAATTCAAGTTCTTAAAATAAACTTCAATGAAATGTAGTATATTAGCTTGTTTTTGTGGGTTTTTTTTTTTTTTTTTTGTAGTAAGTTTTTAAGTTGTGAATAGTGATTCTGTTTTCTATGTGGCATTTTCCAGAGTATCAAGTTAGTAATGGTAGTTAAGTACTTAGTATTTGACTATCTTTGGCTATAACTACCCTATAATAAAAAGGTAACTGATCTATGCCTGTAACAAACAGCAGAAACAAAGAGATGAATATAAAAGGAAAATAACTATAAGTTAATAGTTAAATCTGTTCCGTAGGTGTCATTTTTAATACTTTATGGAATGTTCAAAATCATTCATAATTATAAACTTTAAAACAGTTTTAAAAGGCTAAATATCTTGGCCAGATCACAGAGTTGGAGCAGACAGAATTTGATCCAGTCTTCTATTCCATATCTAATGCCTCTTCTCACTACAGAATATTGCTAAAGCATGACTTTGTTACTCACCTTAAGCCTCTCACTTCGTGGTTGTCTACAATCTTTGTAACTCAAATTACTGCCTTTTTCTAATGGCTCTATATAAAGAGCTGAATGTCTGCTCCCTACTTAGCAGACCAATTGACTTTGATTATTTTTATCCTTTCAGAAATGTAATCGGTAATAGTTTTTTATTTCTTGGACTAAAGTTTGTAAATCATAGCTTCAGGAATAGCTGTAGAGCTTCAGTTTTAACCTTGAATTTTTGCATTAATTATGAGATTTCTTAGATACTGTTTTATTAACAAAGTGCCTCATTAGAAAACTAAGAGAATCTGGAAATGTTACTAGTAATTGTCTCAAAGTTTAGGGGCACTAATGAACCTGTCATGCCAGAAGGAAGCAACCTTGAACTCTTTTTTTTTTTTTTTTCTTTTCTCTAGGAATGCACAGCATACTTTTTAAAATTTATATATATATATATATATATATTTTTCATTTGTTTTTATTAGTTGGAGGCTAATTACTTTACATATTTTAGTTGTTTTTGCCATACATTGACATGAATCAGCCATGGATTTACATGTGTTCCCCATCCTGATCCCCCCTCCCGCCTCCCTCCCCATCCAATCCCTCTGGGTCTTCCCAGTGCACCAGCCCTGAGCACTTGTCTCATGCATCCAACCTCTGCTGGTGATCTGTTTCACCCTTGATATTATACTTGTTTCAGTGCTATTCTCTCTGAACATCCCACCCTCGCCTTCTCCCAGAGTCCCAAAGTTTGTTCTGTACATCTGTGTCTCTTTTTCTGTTTTGCATATAGGGTTATCGTTACCATCTTTTTAAATTCCATATATATGTGTTAGTATACTATATTGGTCTTTATCTTTCTGGCTTACTTCACTCTGTATAATGGGCTCCAGTTTCATCCATCTTATTAGAACTGATTCAAATGAATTCTTTTTAATGGCTGAGTAATATTCCATTGTGTATATGTACCAGAGCTTCCTTATCCATTCATCTGCTGATGGGCATCTGGGTTGCTTCCATGTCCTGGTAATTGTAAACAGTGCTGTGATGAACATTGGGGTGCACGTGTCTCTTTCAGATCTGGTTTCCTCAGTGTGTATGCCCAGAAGTGGGATTGCTGGGTCATATGGCAGTTCTATTTCCAGTTGTTTAAGGAATCTCCACACTGTTCTCCATAGCGGCTGTACTAGTTTGCATTCCCACCAGCAGTGTAAGAGGGTTCCCTTTTCTCCACACCCTCTCCAGCTTTTATTGCTTATAGACTTTTGGATAGCAGCCATCCTGACTGGCGTGTTAATGGTACCTCATTGTGGTTTTGATTTGCATTTCTCTAATAATGACTGATGTTGAGCATCTTTTCATGTGTTTGTTAGTCATCTGTATGTCTTCTTTGGAGAAATGTCTGTTTAGTTTTTTGGCCCATTTTTTGATTGGGTCATTTATTTTTCTGGAATTGAGCTGCAGGAGTTGCTTGTATATTTTTGAGATTAATCCTTTGTTGCTTTGTTTGCTATTGTTTTCTCCCATTCTAAGGGCTGTCTTTTCACCTTGCTTATAGTTTCCTTTGTTGTGCAAAAGCTTTTAAGTTTAATTAGGTCCCATTTGTTTAGTTTTGCTTTTATTTCCAATATTCTGGGAGGTGGGTCATGGAGGATCCTGCTGTGATTTATGTCAGAGTGTTTTGCCTATGTTCTCCTCTGGGAGTTTTATAGTTTCTGGTCTTACATTTAGATCTTTAATCCATTTTGAGTTTTTTGTGTATGGTGTTAGAAAGTGTTCTAGTTTCATTCTTTTACAAGTGGTTGACCAGTTTTCCCATCACCACTTGTTAAAGAGGTTGTCTTTTTTCCATTGTATATCCTTGACTCCTTTGTCGAAGATAAAGTGTCCATAGGTTCGTGGATTTATCTCTGGGCTTTCTATTCTGTTCCATTGATCTATGTTTCTGTCTTTGTGCCAGTACCATACCGTCTTGATGACTGTGGCTTTGTAGTAGAGCCTGAAGTCAGGCAGGTTGATTCCTCCAGTTCCATTCTTCTTTCTCAAGACTGCTTTGGCTATTCGAGGTTTTTTGTATTTCCATACAAATTGTGAAATTATTTGTTCTAGTTCTGTGAAAAGTACCGTTGGTAGCTTGATAGGGATTGCATTGAATCTATAGATTGCTTTGGGTAGTATAGCCATTTTCACAATATTGATTCTTCCAATCCATGAACACGGTATATTTCCCCATCTATTTGTGTCATCTTTGATTTCTTTCATCAGTGTTTTATAGTTTTCTGTATATATATAGGTCTTTCATTTCTTTAGGTAGATATACTCCCAAGTATTTTATTCTTTTTGTTGCACTGGTGAATGGTATTGTTTCCTTTATTTCTCTTTCTGTTTTCTCATTGTTAGTGTATAGGAATGCAAGGGATTGCTGTGTGTTAATTTTATATCCTGCAACATTACTGTATTCATTGATTAGCTGTAGTAATTTTCTGGTAGAGAGTCTTTAAGGTTTTCTATGTAGAGGATCATGTCGTCTGCAAACAGTGAGAGTTTTACTTCTTCTTTTCCTATCTGGATTCCTTTTATTTCTTTTTCTGCTCTGATTGCTGTGGCCAACACTTCCAAAACTATGTTGAATAGTAGTGGTGAGAATGGACATCCTTGTCTTGTTCCTGACTTTAAGGGAAATGCTTTCAGTTTTTCACCATTGAGGATAATGTTTGCTGTGGGTTTGTCATATATAGCTTTTATTATGTCAACCTTGGACTCTTAAATGTAGGCATTTGAACTGAGAAAGAAACTAAGATGAAAGGTATGGTGAAGGTAGAGTTGGTGGGAAGTTGTGCAGATTAAGTACATTTTAATGTATTTATCCAGTTAGACTGAGCAGGAACCATGGTTGCCCAAAGGATAATTTAAATTTATTTTTGTGAAAGAAGTTCTTGAGGAAATATTGTCTTTTTATCGTAGATTTCAGAAGCAGTGAGGGTTAGTGTCTAATTTTTTCAAGTTTTTCAAAGTGAGTAGGGGCTGTTCTTTGAACATTGATGTGTGACTTTCTCCTTTAGGTTATTATATTTATATTATACGTACTAAAACTAATGAATAGAGTGTATGAAATTGTGAAGTTCTTTTATTTGGATTAGAAATTATTAGTATAACATTAGTTAAAACTCCAGCAGGTCTGATAGATATTTTTATTGGAAGTTGAGCCATTTGGGTTTTGTGTTAGTTTTTCTATTAAATCATCTGTGACTCTGATAAAATTGTATAAACTTTACTTTCTTCATTTAGTGAACATGGTGTTGTCTCACTGTAAGTATTGTAAACCATTAGACAGCATACCTTTTGACAAATCTGATAAGAAAATGTCACTCTCATTCTTTAGTCATACTAGATAACTGAGTTTCCATACTATTTTAACCTCCTTTATATACTTTGTTCTTGGAATGAACATAATAGTCTTTGGTTTGGGCTAATAGTTTATAACTGATACAGTTTATAAAAAGTATCCCCTTTTAAGACATTTCTTAATGGACTATTTCCCTAGGTGCATACTAAATCCATACAATTATGGCTCTGTTAATTTGGAATCAATTAATCAAATTTTAATTGGGTATCTGCCAAGTACTACTGTGCTCTAAGATCAGAGCCTTTATTATACTGGTTTGTTTTGCAGGAAAAGATGTTGTCATTGAAACATCTTTTCAGATATACTGAATTAAAAAAAAAAATAAGTTTCCAGGTAAGCATAACAGGTTGAGCACTTGTTTAATTCTCTGATCCCTCTCAGAACCCTACAGAAAAGACCATAAAGAAATCAAAATAAAAATTTAAGCAACAAAACAGAACTGAAGAGAAGGACAGCTGATGAAAGATGTCCATAAAATCAAAGCTTGAAAATGGTTGTTTGAGGTGCATATTAATAGTAAACTGTCTTAGTAGAAAGCTGAAACCCAAACCTCTCATGGAGAGTGACATTCTCGAATCAAATCAGTTCATATACTTTAGAACCTTAGTGTTTGGTCTGGGGACCTACATTATATCTGAAAGCAGGTGTATGGGATGGTGCTGAAAACAGAATTGGTTAAAATTTTTAAAGGAGCAGTTTATCCTGCAGATTTTTGGCTGAATAGGGTAAGGGGAGTCTACTCAGGCAAACAGGAGGCTTACTTTCTAAATGAGTGATTAAATCAACTTAAACTCTAGCACGAATGAGGGTAGAGGAAACAACAGTAAAGAGAAGGAAATTCAAGCAAATGTTGAGGTCTCCACCTCCCTACCCATGATCATTTCCCAAAGCTCTTGCAGTCTTGCTTGTTCCCAAAATGGAAGATAGAAGGTATTGATATCTTCCAGAATACTGTCGCTGGTTTAGAAGACTTGGAGATACTGCCATTTGGAAATTTTTGAATGAAATAGCCAGGTCTCTCTGCTTTATCACCCTACAGTGAAACCCATTGAAAGGCACTGACCACGCATCCACATTGTTCTCAGTCAGTGTCATAGTGCTCCACAAACAGTTAAGGACCACCAGAGAGTGAGGGAGCCTCCAGGTAATAAAAATAAATACATAGGCAAAGAAAAGGAACCTGACGGAACAAACCCAGTGCTGGGAAACAGGGAGTTACTTGAAAAGTAATATCCTCAAAGATAAGAGAAGGAATATTTCATTAATGAGGTAAGAAAAGACTAAAAAAAGAAAAATTTTGGAAATTAAGAATATTATAGCTGAAGTTTAAAAAGTTGAATGTAAGTGGAAGATGAGTTGTAAAGAAGGAATGATCTACACTGATAGAATTCTAGACTCTGCATATATTTGAAGAGCTTCTAGAGAGAGAAAATAGACCATGTGTAAAAGAATGTTGCCAATAACAGATGAAGCAGTGGAGCACTACCTTGAAAATTCTGGGGAAAATAATTATTAACCTAGAAATGTGAGATACAGCCAAACTGTCAGTCAAGTGTTAGGGCAAAATAAAGACGTTTTTAAATACATTAAGAGCTTAAAAATTCATTCTCAAACATCCTTTCTCATAATTACACTGGAAGATATGTCTGTGTCACTTAATGAGAAAGTAAACAAAGAAACAATGTGAGATTCAGAAAAATGAGTTCCTAAAAGAAACAGAAAAGGAGAAAAAAAACAATAAGCAAATGAGTTCTGACCCAGGAAAAGGGGGGATTGTGAAGATAGTAGAGGACAGTCACAGAATGACAGTTGAGCAGCAGCTTTTAGAGAGTTACCAGTTCAAATTGGAGCAGGACAGAGGAAAGGTGTTTCCAAGAGAGTGAGGAGCAAACCTGATGGATGAATTGATGTATTTGAATGTATTAAGAGATCTTTACATTTGTTGCAGAGTTAGTTCAATTAATGACAGATAATACAACATAAAAACAAGAAAAAGCCATCATCAACCATAGGAAAAGGAAGAAGTTGTACAAAAAAAGTAATTGTAATTCAGTACATGGCCTAGCTGAGAATGTTTATATAGTTATGATAATGCAATATTGTTTACATCATGTTGATATATCAGAAAGAACATTTGGAGCCTTCCCTGGTGATACAGTAGTTAAGATTCTGTGCTTCCCCTGGTGGGGTCAGTTCCTCAAGTTGCACAGTACAGCTAAAACACATTTGTGGAGGAGAAGTCTGTCTTCTGGAGGAAAAAAAATTTTAAAAAGGGAAATATCTGAAACCAAAAATAACACGGTAGAGTAGTATATATCTTGCTCAGTTGTGTCCAACTCTTTTGTGACCTTGTGGACTGTAACCCTTCAGCTCTTCTGTCCTTGGAGTTCACCTGGCAAGAATACTGGAATGAGTAGCCATTCCCTTTTCCCGGGGATCTTCCCGACCCAGGGATTGAACCCTGGTTTCCCTGTTTACTCTCTGAGCCACCAGGGAAGCCCAGAGTAGTATGAACATGTGATGAGTTCTTTGGTGGAGCTGAATTAAGAGTGAGACTGCTGTAATTTTAAAAAAATAAGTCCAGAAGTGCTGTTGTACTTCTTAAAGTATGAATATGCATTACTTTGGTAAAAAAGAAATGATGTATCACTGTTGTCCAAAGGATAGATTAGTAACTGAACGTGTGAAATGACCTCTAGGAAACCACAATTTAGACAAATCCACAATTGGAATTGCTCGATAATTACCTGAGAATTACACAGAAATATGTGAAATAGCTTTGGGACTAGATTTTCATACTTAACATTGGCCAGAAAACTTAACAGTTCTTCCCATAGAGAGCATTTCATCTAGTGGTGGCTTCCCGACAAAGGCTTCCAAGTGAAGAAGGAATGCTGTGTAAGCTGTATGTACTCCTTCAGTATTGAGTGAAAAAACCTGATTGAGAACAACTCAGCACCCTTAGGGCTTAAAAACTACAGTGTACCTACAATGTAGCAATTATTTGTCTAGTTGAAGGAAATTGTTATTTTTTATTGTGGTTGGGTACCTATCATAAATTTATATTCCTGGCTTCTTTAATCACTTAAAATAAGTATCGTCTTTTAAATGTATAATGAGGGGTAAGAAGATAAGTTCTTGGAACTCCATCGGCACTCTTCTCCCCAGTCAGTTCAGTTGCTCAGTCGTGTCTGACTCTTTGTGACCCCATGAACCGTAGCACACCAGGCCTCCCTGTCCATCACCAACTCCTGGAGTTTACCCAAACTCATGCCCATCGAGTCGGAGATGCCATCCAACCATCTCATCCTCTGTCGGCCCCCTCTCCTCCTGCCTTCAATCTTTTCCAGCATCAGGGTCTTTTCCAGTGAGTCAGTTCTTCGCATCAGGTGGCCAAAGTATTGGAGCTTCAGCTTCAACATCAGTCCTTCCAATGAACACTCAGGACTGATTTCCTTTAGGATGGACTGGTTGGATCTCCTTGCAGTCCAAGGGGCTCTCAAGTGTCTTCTCCCAACACCACAATTCAAAAGCATCAATTCTTCTGCACTCAGCTTTCTTTATAGTCCAACTCTCACATCCATACATGACTACTGGAAAAACCATAGCCTTGACTAGACGGACCTTTGTTGGCAAAGTAATGTCTCTGCTTTTTAATATGCTGTCTAGGTTGATCATAACTTTTCTTCCAAGGAGTAAGCATCTTTTAATTTCATGACTGCAGTTGCCATCTGCAGTAATTTTGGACCCCAAGAAAATAAAGTCTGTCACTGTTTCCACTGTTTCTTTGTCTGTTTGCCATGAAGTGATGGGACTGGATGCCATGATCTTAGTTTTTTGAATGTTGAGTTTTAAGCCAACTTTTTCACTCTCTTTCACTTTCATCAAGAGGCTCTTTAGTTCTTCTTCACTTTCTGCCGTAAAGGTGGTGTCATCTGCATATCTGAGGTTGTTGATATTTCTCCCGGCAATCTTGATTCCAGCTTGTGCTTCCTCCAACCCAGCGTTTCTCATGATGTACTCTGCATATAAGTTAAATAAGCAGGGTGACAATATACAACCTTGACGTACTCCTTTTTCTATTTGGAACCAGTCTGTTGTTCCACGTTCAGTTTTAACTGTTGCTTCCTGACCTGCATACAGATTTCTCAAGAGGCAGGTCAGGTGGTCTGGTATTCCCATCTCTTTCAGAATTTTCCACAGTTTATTGTGATCCATACAGTCAAAGACTTTGGCATAGTCAGTAAAGCAGAAATGATGTATTCTGGAACTCTCTTGCTTTTTTGATGATCCAGCGAATGTTGGCAATATGAAAATGTCCTCTCCCCAATATGAAAAATCATTTGTTACAGCTGTTCTGGGTGGGACATGTGTGATAGGTGAGTAATAGCGTGAAACCAAACAGCTGTTGTATAGTAACTTAACAGAAAGTTAGTATGCTGTTAAGTAGAAAGTAGGCTATTACCCACTGGACTGATGAAAGAAACCCAAAATACTTATGATCTTGCAGTAGCAGGAACTTGGCCTCCCAGTTAGGCCAGTTTATTTTGAACAAAGTTAGATTGGCCTTTAAAGGTGAGAAAAGCTTGGCTGGAGATTGAAAGACCAGTTGTCGTTTGTTCTGTAGGCTTTACCCAGAGTTCTGAGGAGAGAGCAACGGCAGTACCAGCATCAGTTTATTGCAGACAAGTGTATTCATAGGTGGAGATGACTAATAAGACAGACTTGATGGCAAAGAAAAACCAAGAGCAGTAATCTTTAACAGTTTTTGTGGTTAGCAAGAGCTATTTGTACTTTATCTTTCTTAACCTGGGAGAATGTATCCATAGAAATGGACATGTAAAACCAAAAAATAAGTTGTCAGCAATACAACCAAAAACGTTGCTATAGCAGAAAGCTGTTTTAATCAAGAATTCTACTTTTCCTAATTCCGTACGATTGGAGGAGGATGGTGAGGGTACGTATTGAAGTTGGTGATTAAATGGTACTTTATGGTTGACAAGGCTGATGGTTTCAGTTCCCTTGGTCAACTCCTACTTGAGGTGAGTTAATAGTACCTGTTGTTTAGGTCGTAACTGGAAAGGACATATTAAGTGTATTACTGATATTAAATAATTTTATTTCTTTTATATGCTTAATATTTCAAGACAGTTTAAGTTTGCACATAAGTGCCAGAACATATTGACTAAAATTTTGGTGCTTAGTGCCCTAAGCATAGCAATTTTACATGGTTCTCTAGTTTTCTGTATTGTGGCCTCTTATATTTTCCTTTTGTCTGTGGCTTAATAAGATAAAACTAGCATTTGGAAAAATTATATAAATGCAAGTACTATTATTTTAAATTCAATTTTTATACATATTTTAACCTTCTCTTGTCAATATGCCAGTATCAGTACTGGTTTAAAACCTTTTAAAATAAAAATTAAGGCAAAATCTTTTTGTGTCTTTGTACAGGAAACTCTAAATACAATGAAATGGGAGGAAAGAAAAATTCAATAATAAAGACAAATAAGGTTTGTTGAAATAAAAAATATTTTTCTTAGATAATAACAATTTATGGTTGTTTGGTAGACAACTCTGGTCCCTCGGGTACATCAAAATATTTAACTATGTCCTACCTATTATGGAAGTGGTTTTATTTGCTGTTTCACCAAAACCTCATCTTACTTTTCTAGCCTCGAGGATCAAATCCATGTACGAATCAGTGCTTCAGGAGTTTTTTCTCCGATGTCTTTTCTCCCAGTCACACTGGAGAGTCTTCTCTTGCCTATACGGCTTACTGGTTAGTACTTTTTACTTTTAATTTATGCTATTTTTATATTTGCTGTTTTATTTATTGCAGTTAACTTTTGCTAGAAATTTAAACTTGGCTCAACAACATTATGAAAGCCCATGTTGTTTTTTGTTTTTGTTTCTTTTGGCAAATAAAGAGAGCCTTATTTTGTGACCGTCTATTATTCAGTGACTGTTAGTGGGCTTCCTTTTCCTTAATAATAAATTAAGTTGTACACAAGGTTTGTATCCGATAGAGAAGTAGGCTAGTTGTTAAGTTGTTAAATTATGGGGGTACCCTTTAAGAGTAGACCCAGTCATTTTTTAATCCATTGTGACTGTATGATAGATGCTGTGTAGATATTTGTGGAATTTGAAGATTAAGTTGAGGTTTAAAAATAATGGAGCTGGTTGAATAAACAAGACAGATTAAGATTGTGATTTAACTTTAAAGATTGGCAAGGTACCAAAGAAAACAATTACAGTTGAGTAGCCTTTTAAAAAACTGAACTCTGCCTAGTTTGGGTTTTAAAAATAACCATGCTTCCTTTATTTTCTTCCTTTGTCTTATGCGTAGTTTTAGATGGCAAACTATTGCATCTAGAATTTTCAGCTTGAACTGCTGTTTGCAGCTTTGGTTCATGGGAAAGAAATAGTATTACTTCTTTTTTTCAATACTAATAATATTAATCTGAATTGACTTTTTAAAAGTGGTCACAAGTCAGATTAGTTCCATTTTTATTTGTAATATAAAAATTTAAGTTACTTTAGGAATGGGTCCATTTTGAAAAGTGTTTAGATAGAAAAAGTTTCTTTTTTTTTAATGTGACTTGTAATGCTGGGTATTAAAATTTGTTATTCATGATATAACCCAGTTATTATTCTGAACTTAAAATTTTGGAATTCTGATGAGGATCTAAAATTTATCTTTTAGTACAGAATTTATAGAAATCAATGAAGTCAGTGCTTTGATTAGGCAGAAGAGACAGGAACTGGAATTGTCATGGTTTCCTGATACATTACCTGGAATTGGAAGGTAAAAAAATTGTTTACTAAAATGTTTAAATGCTAATGTGTGCATAAGATAGTAATATCTTATATGCAGAGATATTCAAAAGTTATATTTCTAAGAAAGTTTGTTTAATTAAATCTTGGTGTTTCAGATGCCTAATGAAAGGTCTCTATTTAAGGAACCCCTTGAAAAATAAAGAATATTGTATTTGTTTGTTTAATAATGTAAATATTTGATTTCTTTAACAGGGAGAATACCTAAACAACAAGGTTCATTATTAGTAATAGCATTCTGTTATCTTTTCCTCTATTCCAGTCTTCCCTGTGTGCTGTTAGCTGAAGCATTGCTTTTGTTATGACACTTCCATCTCCAAACTGTTATTCTAAACAACTGCTTGATCAAGTCCCTACTTTGCCCTGGCATTCATGACTCTCTATATAGCCCAGCCTTTTCTCTTTTAGTGTAAGCCCTGAAAATATTAGCACATTGCTTGCTAGGTACATGATATGTACTTAAGTCAAGCTCCTACGTAAAGATTAAGTTCCTTGCCAGAGTTTTATATTCATTCCTATAACTTTTATATGTCACTGTAATGGAGTTCTGCATAGGGCCTTCATTCTCTAGGAGTAACAGTGGAATATAAATAAGTAAAATCAGACAAAGTCCAGATATGTAAAATATGAAATTTTCCCTTAGAGCTGTATATTTTTTATGTGCAAGATGCACATTGTTTTTCAAGTTTCTTTCATCCTCCAGAATCTCACCTTAGACTGGATGAAATAGTCTTTTGTTAGGAGACCTGACTGAACAAATATGAGTCAGAGTAGGAACAAGCTGAGAGGACTTGGTATGACTGCAGTAACTGGGGTCTTGCAGGTCCAGAGGGATCCTGGGAACTTTGAAGAACCATCGTCCTCAGATTGAGGAATTATACCATAGCAATAGAAATCAGTTGTGGTTCTTTTTTCCTTTTTAAAAATGTATTTTGATATTTTTGGCCTTGATATATGCCATAAAAACATAAATCTAACAAAAAATTCAAAATTCAAGTGATGTAGCTTTCCTTTCAGTTTTTTTACATTTTTGTTTATTTATGGACTGATTCCCCTTTGATCTTGCTAATTTCTTTAAAACCTGATCCGATTAACTGAGCTCAATTATCTTTTTGGTTGCCTGGACATAGGATGGGGAATGCTGTGGATGCTGGAAATGTTCTATTTCTTGTTTGGGGTAGTGGTTATACAGGTATATTTATACATTGGCCAAAAGTCATCACACTATGCACTTAAAATCTGTACATTTCATTTGTGTATTTTATTTATCTACATTTTATTATCCAAGTTGGTTAAAGTAGTGAAAAAAAGTTAAAATTCTTGATAAAATAATTGCATTAACTTATTTAAATGAGAATCAACTACTATATATTAAATTGCCCTTGATAACACTTTGCTATTAATTTATTGAAAAAGCATGCTTTTAGAATAGAAGGTTTTTTATATTTTTATTTTTTGTAGCCAGTTGGTAGCCATCTTGGTTACTATGAGTAACCTTGAATTTACATTTTTAGTTGTTTGGCAAAAAATAATTTAAGCACCTATATTTTAATATTTCTAGCTTATTTGGAAAATTAATACTTTTAAATTGCTGGTTTTATTATTTAAACAAAAATGTCTTTATTTTGTTTTAAATTTTCAGAATTAGTTTTATACCCTGCAATATTGAAATAGAAGTCCTTCCTCTCATCTCTTCTGTGTTGCCAAGAACTATTCTTCCAACAAGTACCATATCTTTAGAAAATTTTGGTAAAGTTTTTGAATTTCTTTCTAGTTAAGAAAAAATTACTAAGCCTCTTTCAGTCTCATGAAAAGTATAAGTTTTGATGACTTAGAAATGCTGTAAAATAAGGTATGGATAATGAGTCCTAGATATTTCTATAAATATTTGTACAGTGACTTGACTTTAAAATTGTTGCAACTAGAAAGTCCTTTTACTTTAAGAAATTACAACTTCGTGTCTTTGAGGAACTGATTAGAAGTTTCCTTTCTGTTTAGAGGTTCAGGGTTCAAACCACTGGTTTTTAGAAGTAATACCTCCCATGAATTGTGAACAAATAGTTCGAGTCTTTACTGTTTGTGGATAGCTGTTGTGTCCTGCTTTTGCCTAGGTAATAGTGATTCATAAAGCAAATGGCAATTAACAGACCAAAAATTTTCTTTTGTTTTATTCACTATAGCATTGCCCACATGGATTCAAATCTTGGGATAACTCATTTCAGTAGCTTTCAAAAATTGGTATTACTCTGATGTTAGTAGCTATGCATTTATTAATAATTTGATTCACAAGTATATTTTGTTTTACTCTGTTATAGATGTCTATTTTATTCATATTTTAAAATAAAATATAGCTTATTCTGTCAATTCTTATCACTTGATGAAACATATACTTACTTTTTCCTTTTTGTATACTATTAGGTACTTCTTGCAAAGGCTATGCATTAGCACATACTCAAGAAGGGGAAGAGAAGAAGCAAACTTCTGGTACCTCAAACACCAGAGGATCAAGACGAAAACCTGCAGCAGCAACACCTACAAGAAGATCTACACGTAACACAAGAGCTGACCCAGTCAGTCAGTCTCAGAGATCCCCAGTATCAAATATTTCTGGGTGTGATGCCCCAGATAACAATAATCCATCTGTAAGTGTTTCCTCCTCAGGTGAGTCAGAGAAGCAAACAAGGCAGGCTCCAAAACGGAAGTCTGTAAGAAGAGGAAGAAAACTACCCTTATTGAAAAAGAAACTTCGAAGCTCTGTGCCTACCCCTGAAAAATCATCTTCCAGTGATTCAGTTGATGAAGAAGTAGCAGAACCTGACATACCACCTGAGTTAGAGAAAGAACACCAATCAGATGTAGAAAGTATTAACACTGTGCAGATAAATGTAGAAAATGAGTCTGCTAATGGCTTAAGAAGTTGCAGTGAGCCATTAAAGGAGAGTGAAGAATGTGCTGAGACCCATGATACAGAGGAAAGAGTAGAAACTTTACATTCTGAGTCTGGTACCCAAGATCCTCCTGTGTTATTTGGAGGGGAGGAGGAAATTCAAGAAGTTGAGAATACAGGTATAGAAGTTAATGTTTTATGTCTGGAAAGTGAGATTTCTGCAAGTACTTCCGAAAAAGGAAGTGATCCATTGGAAAATCAAGACCCAATAGCTGAACCTTCAGAATCAGAAATAAAAGCAGATATATGTATAGATCATGCTCCAAATGATTCTCTTACATGTTCAGGATCTGAAATGGAAGTGTACCAACCCGCATCAAGCTTAGGTGAGTTACCTGAGAATGTGGAGTCAATAGTTAATGAAGAAAAAGTTATGGAGAGTTCTATAGTAAATATTATTGATCGTAGAGATTCTACAGTAAAAACAGAACAGCTTATTGACAGTCCCAAATTAGAATCTTCTGAGGGTGGAGTTATACAAGCAGTGGACAGAAAATCTATTGAGAGTTTAGAGGTTCATTTGCTTGGGCATGTTGAAAATGAAGATGCAGAAATAATTGCAACATGTGATACTTCAGGGAATGAAACTCTCAATAGTATTCAAGACTCTGAAAATAGTTTATTAAAAAAAAATCTTAACACCAAATTGGACAAATCTTTAGAAGAAAAGACTGAATCTTTGGTTGAACATCCCAGATCTACAGAATTGCCTAAAACACACGTTGGACTGATTCAGAAGCATTTTAGTGAGGATAATAACGAAATGATACCTATGGAATGTGATTCATTTTGCAGTGACCAAAATGAATCCGAAATCGAACCATCTGTAAATGCTGATGCTAAACAAGTAAATGAAAATTCTGTGGAGCACAGTTCCCAAAAGACTATGTCATCTTCTGATCCTGCAAATGAAAAGGTTGAAACTGTATCTCAACCATCTGAAAACCCAGTAGATGTGACAGATAAAGCCAAAAAGCCTCGTACGAGAAGATCTAGATTTCACTCTCCATCTACAACTTGGTCTCCCAACAAAGACACTGCCCGGGAAAAGAAGCGGTCTCAGTCTCCGTCTCCCAAAAGAGAAACTGGAAAAGATAGCAGGAAGTCTCGATCACCATCTCCTAAGAAAGAATCTGTTAGAGGACGGAGAAAATCTCGTTCTCAGTCCCCCAAAAAGGATAGTGCAAGAGAAAGGAGGAGATCTCAGTCTCGGTCTCCAAAAAGAGATAGTGCTAAGGAAGGCAAAAGATCTGAGTCACTCTCCCCAAAAAGAGAGAACAGAAGATCTCAGTCCAAAGTGAAAGATTCCTCCCCAAGAGAAAAATCCAGGTCCCGGAGCAGAGAAAAAGAGAGTGATAGAGATGGGTCGAGAAGAGACCGAGATAGAGAAAGGAGAATGAGAAGGTGGTCTCGATCCAGATCACGGTCAAGGTCACCATCAAGATCTAGAACAAAATGTAAGGGTTCATCATTTGGTAGAAATGACAGGAACAGTTACTCTCCTCGATGGAAAGAAAGATGGGCAAACGATGGTTGGAGATGTCCACGAGGGAATGATCGATACAGAAAGAGTGACTCAGAGAAACAGAATGAAAATACGAGAAAAGAAAAAAATGACAGTCCAGATGCTGATGATTCAAATTCTTCTGACAAACATAGAAATGACTGTCCCACTTGGGTAACAGAAAAAATAAATTCTGGGCCTGATCCGAGGACCAGAAATCCAGAAAAGTTAAAAGATTCTCATTGGGAAGAAAATAGAAATGAGAATTCAGGGAATTCTTGGAATAAAAACTTTAGTTCAGCTTGGATGTCTAACCGTGGTAGAGGTAACCGTGGTAGAGGTAACCATAGAGGTGGTTTTGCCTATACAGATCAAAATGAAAACAGGTGGCAAAACCGAAAACCCCTCTCAGGGAATTCAAATAGTTCAGGGAATGAGACTTTCAAATTTGTGGAGCAGCAACCCTATAAACGGAAAAGTGAGCAAGAGTTCTCCTTTGATACACCAGCCGATAGGTCGGGGTGGACGTCTGCATCGAGTTGGGCTGTGAGAAAGACTCTGCCGGCAGATGTACAGAACTATTACTCGAGACGGGGGAGGAGCTCTTCAGGCCCACAGCCTGGATGGATGAGGCAAGACGAGGAGGCGGCTGAACAGGGTAACATGTTTATTTACCAACACTTTTATTTGAAGGAAGAGATTATAAATTTAACACCTAATTTGTATGAATTGAAGTGATCTCTGTTTATAGTTTTATGCTAAATTGAACCTCACTTTATATTATGTAATAAACACTTCAGTATCTATTTTTTCACCCCATGCCTGCCCCCAACCTTGCCAAAGACCTAAATATTTTATATATAATTTGCTACAGTGGAAGGATTTGAAGTAATTCTATGCAGGATTTAAATTCTATTTCATTTATATTGGATGTGTGCACTTGAATTTTTTTGATTGTTGTTTAATAAGTCGCTCAGCTGAAAAAGATGTATCCTTCCTTGACTTTTCTTAAGGACATTGACTTGACTTTTTGTAAGAAAATAGCTGTTGAAGATTTAAAAAGTGATTGACCTTCTAAGTTAGTAATTAAAATTTATGATTATTTAACTAGTAAGTTTCTTGAGCTGCTGATTCTTTGCTTGTGCTGCCCAATGTTATGATGTGAAGTCATTCTTAAAGATAATTTTAGTTGAATGTTTATTTCAGTTAGAAAGTCATCCCACATTATTTGGGAATGACAGAATTAAACTGAATAATTGGATAGGTTTAGGTTAATTGATATTTAGTTTTACAGTGTACCAGTGGCTCTTTGTTTCTCTAAGGAAATTTGTAATATGATTTTTTCATAAGTCTTTTTCTTTTGATAGAGTCTAACCTGAAAGACCAAACAAACCAACAAGGTGATGGTTCTCAGCTACCTATAAACATGATGCAGCCACAGATGAATGCAATGCAGCAGCACATGAGTGCACACCAGCCTGTGAACATGTTTCCATATCCCGTGGGTGTTCCTGCTCCTTTGATGAACATCCAGCGCAGTCCGTTCAGCATTCATCCTCAGCTGCCCTTGCATCTGCACACGGGAGTACCTCTCGTGCAGGTGGCGGCTCCTAGCGGTGTATCTCAGGGACTGCCGCCGCCCCCGCCCCCTCCCCCGCCATCCCAGCAAGTCAGCTACATGGCTGCACAGCCGGATGGAAAGCAGGTGCAGGTATGTTTTCAGCCACTCAAGTGTAGTTAACGTTCGCCATTGTGAACTTCTAGCTATTAGGGATGGATGTTCAAGGAAGGGCTTCTTGCTGGATATCCATATACAGTGGCTTATTTGATTAGACTTATGGTAAATCTTTATAACCCCTCTTTCACTGTCCTTTCCCAACCTCCCAGTACCAAATAAGAAAATGAATTGAATACATGTTATCAAATCTAAGCTACATGTTTGCTGGTGCTGATTTCCAAACAAGTTTTTTGGTTAGTTTAAGAAAACCAAATTATGAGGCAAACTAGAGTCATGTGATGGACACTTGAAAAAATGTCCCTATTTTATTGGACTTTAGGGGGTGGGAACTTGCTGTGATTGGGTACTGTGATAAAGCTTGTGTTGCCTTGCTCAGACTGACACCAGATAAAGTTGTTCATTGTGCATTACCGTATGTGTTTCATTTTCAGGAATTTGTCATGCTAAAAAGAAAGAAGTGCCTCTTGGGCATATAGTAAATTTGAATAAAAACTTGTAATGGTTGTGTTGCTTTATTGTTTCATGTCTATATCTCAGAAATTCAATAGGTTCCTGGCAGCAGGATATAGTTGGAAGAGCCAGAAAGTGGGAATTTGGGATCTTATGTCTTTTTCTGCTGTCAACTCACAGCAAGCCATTTGACTTCACTGTCTTATTTTCCTCTATCTTTAAAGTGGGGTACCTACCTTAAAGATACTTACAGGAAAGATACTGTTATTAATGCTGCTTTTCTCCTTTTTGTTGGTTTTGGTGTTACTGTCAGAACATTACAATACATATATATTTTAAAAGTCATCATGACGTGATGGGATTCTGTTTAAGAATGTTACTCATTTTTCTTCAGTCCTTTAGATAAAAATTACCTGAAATACACATTTCTCCTAAGTACTTAAGCATTAAATTGCCTTGATTTTTTTCTTTTTTTAATGTCTAATAGGTAACTAAATGTCTTTTATTTTGTACAAATAATTGATTAACTGATGATACCTCTTTAAAACAGGGTATTCCTAGTGCTTCTCATGTAAGTAGTAACATGAGTACACCAGTCTTGCCTGCTCCGACAGCAGCCCCAGGAAATATGGGAACAGTTCAGGGACCAAGTTCTGGTAATACTGCGTCATCAAGTCACAGCAAAGCTTCTAATGCTGCTGTAAAATTGGCAGAAAGCAAAGTAAGTGTTACAGTGGAAGCCAGCGCAGATAGCTCGAAGACAGACAAGGCAAGTTCAAAGTTGAGAGCAATCTACATAATTCTGCATATGATTATGATAAAAAAATAACAGTTTTCTGTTGTATAAGTGGTAAAGGGAATTTATTGTTGATAGTCTTAAATTCCAATTTAAAGAATTCTCTCTACATACGTTGGTGCCCATTGAATTATTGGCTGTATTTCTTGTTTATTTTTAGAAATGTTTGATTTGTGTTAGTAAATAACTGTTTTGTATTTATGATGCTAATATTGGAACAGTTTCTTGTAAATGTGCAGTGTTTTCAATTTTATATTTTTAAATAATTTTTTTGAAAGTTTGTGATTTGGCAAATAATAATTACACATTTTCCTCTTACTAGAAACTGCAAATTCAAGAAAAAGCAGCACAGGAGGTAAAATTGGCCATTAAGCCATTTTATCAAAATAAAGATATCACCAAGGAAGAATATAAAGAGATTGTACGGAAAGCAGTAGATAAAGTAAGTTATAGCTTTAGTGGAGTTACGTACATATTATTTTGAACATTCCTATTTTAATAAAGAAATGCTTAATTAAATCTAACTAAAATAGTAAGAGGTAGCTTTTACTAATCAGCTTTTTTACCTTTTGAGAAAATGAAATACATACCTTATAGGCGATACAAAACATGTAACAATGTCTGATGATGTCTCTGGGGTATTTGTTTTTCAAAGAACTTTCCCTTTAATTCCTTTAAGTATGAAAAAAAATTCCGTCTTCTTTTTATAGGTGTGTCATAGTAAGAGTGGAGAAGTAAATTCTACTAAAGTGGCAAATCTGGTTAAAGCCTATGTAGACAAATACAAATATTCACGGAAGGGAAGCCAAAAGAAAACCCTAGAAGAACCTATGTCTGCTGATAAAAACATGTGCTGAAAGGGGAGCACTAGAACGGACACTGACGAGATATCTGCAAAGTGCAATTTCAACATGTACCTTTAACTGAAAATCATACATAACTGTGATTGAAATTTGGTTTTGATAAAATTATCTTTTTTAATGTAGGATATAATGTTTTGTTCTAAATAAATATAGTTCAGCACCGCAGTATCTATATCTTTTCCTCCTCTCCATCTGCCCCCCCCCCCAATAAAATTCAAGGGAAAGTAAAGGGTTTAAAGGAATATGCATTTTTACTAGGACTGGGTTATACTGTGGATACTGAAAGATGTACAGGTTTTTTATTTGAACAGTGGAGTGCATAAATTAGAAACTTGAGAGTGCACTGGTTTTGGAAGAGATATATATAATACATTTATTCTGTCAGGCTAAAAATAAAAAATGGTCTTATGATTTTTCTCTCTAATTATAGAAAGATAAATAATGTATTACCATGAAGAATATTTCTAATAACAGAACATACCAATTGCGGGGTTCTTAATGTGTATTTTTAAAGCACACATCTGAATAAATTGCTTAGGTAGAAGATATGATCATGAGTAAAATTCAGTGTTCAGAATTTTAGAACACTGTTCACCTATTGTATCACCAAATAAAAGTTATGCTGCTTGTTTTTCTTTTGTGCCTTCTTTTCCCCAATTGAGATGAAGCAGTTTGATTTGCTACATTTACAACTTTGGCAGTCTCAGCTCTGTTGAATTTAGAAGACCTGTTTGGAAAAAGTGTTGACCTTGTAAAAATTACGTTCTTCCATAATATCTTCTGCTCATCAGAAATGGTAAACTGCTTGTGCCAACTGGAGAATTGCTTTTAAGTCGTGACCCTCCCTTCCTTGAGTCTAAGGCAAAATAAAATCATGATATCCACTTCAGGGGCTTTCACGTTGTTGATCATCTGTTAATCACTAATGAAATTCTTCTTACACTTGGGAAATCTCCAAATGCTTTACATTGAATAAAGTGTTAATTTGGTAACCATTTTACAAAATTCTAGACATTAAAACCTGTGTTTTGGAAAAAGGAGAGGAATTAAATAATGGAGTCTTAGGCTTTCAGGGGCTAGAGATTGAGTTTTTTTTTTTTTTTTTTTAGTACTAGAATATATTAATTTTTATTAAAAGTAAGTTTAAAATGTTCTAGCCTTATTATTTTATTTGGCATCTTGGAAGAAAAAATGGGTTAACTCCATGATAAACTGTTTCATTCCAGTAACAATTTTCAATAGATACCAAATAACTGGAAAGCATTTCAGATCAGATGTTAATGGCGCAAAGATAGATATATGCCTCAGTGAGACAGGCTGACCATTATGCTAGGTAAATAGTGAAAGCAATACTCCAGGACTGTGCTTTTCTGAAGTAAAGATTATCTGTTTCTCAGTTTATGTGTGTAATACTTTCCTGGTGCTAGCTTCGATAGGCGAATTTTAAAATGTTGGCCCCAGTGATTGTACTACTTCATAATCTTTATTTGATTATGAGTATAATCCCAAAAAGTGTTAGAAATACTTCCAAGCAGTTTCTGATCTTTATTCTGCATTTCTGGGTGTTTGTAATATGGTGTTCTACTGATTTATATATATTTTTTAATTAAAGTTTATGTTAAGATTATGATGGGGCAAGAGTTTTGGAAGTATATTTCTTCTAATAAAATATTAAGACAGTGTTTCAATTGTCAACACACACCTCATTTGTTTTGGTTTTGGACTCTATAAAGTTTTAGAACTTTTTGTTTCTAAAAAACAGTTCTGTGAACTTTTGATTTTGGATTAAAGCTAGTTCACACTTAGAATATTTTGTAGCAAATTGCCTAAGTTGACTAATCACACAACATATTTTTCCTACGTCGTCTTTCAGTGAGATTTGGGAGTTGGATGACAGTTTAAAATTTGCTTTATACCATTTAGCTTGTGCAAACATGTTTAAAAGTTTTGAAAAAAATAAATGATGTGGTCAAGAGTTAAAGTCTCGTATCTTTGGTAGCAGTACCATGAGTTAATTGAATTCTTAACACACAATTTTTGAATAACAGACATGTACTCTGTATCTGATGGGGGTACTGGTTAGACTGCACTTGAAATAAGAATATCACTGGACTAGAGTCAACTCTGAAATATTTAAGAATGTATTAGAAAGTGCATGCTTTATGTTAAAAAGAATACATTGCTTTTTAACATTCCCCATTCTTTTATCAGAAATTTACATTAAGTTGCATGTGTACAAACTTAAAAACATTTTGTGGGGTTGCAGATTTCTCGTTATATATGAAGATTCAGTATTAACTTGATCTTTGAAACCTTGGTCCCTCTAACTTATTAGTCACATTGACTGATGTTTTAGGCGATAGTGATGCCTAGAATTTTGAGACTAAAATTAGTTACTTGTTATTTTAACATTCCAAAAATTTGGATTGTTTTCCCCTCTGGTAATGACAGTTTTTCCATTATCTTCCTTTAAATGGCCACGGTATGTACTGCCTAAATGTTCCATCCAAAAGATGTAGCTTCAGAAGCACAGTGGTTGCTCCTTGGTCCATGAGACATTGTTTGTAGTATGAGGATGGAGTGCTGTCTACTGAAACAATACTCTTTAAACAGATATGTAGTATGTAATATTTTCTAATAAATTCTTTTGATAAACACAGTAGTGTCTTTAATGTTTTATTAAGATTCCTGGGAAATGATGACTTACACTTCATTTTAACTTTTCAGACGGGTTGCAGTATTTCTTGGATTTGCACCAAAGTAGCTGGACTAGCATCATAGTTCCATAAATGTCCAGGTTGTAAAGAAAGCTTGAAGTTAGCTATAAGCATGTATTATAATAGCATTTTTTTGTAATTATATAATCATTGTAGGAAATTAGAAATGCTTTTACTAAATTAAAAAGCAATCTGAAGAGGGGAAAAGTAAGAAAAATAGCCCCTAATCCTACCATTTAAAGGTAACAACTATTAACACTGATCAAATTGCACATAACTGTTGTAACATCCTTTTCACTTGATATATTGAGAATTTTCCATTTTAATAAAAATTATTGTGCAGCATGGTTCTTAATATCCATATAGTATCACTTACACAGATACACCATTACTGGAACCAGTCCTCCAATATTGGGTACTAAGCTGTTTTTACTAAATAATGAAATTAGTAAGATATAAGTTACACTAATGTAAGCCTCCTTATACACAGATAATGCCCATTTCAGATTATTTTCTGTGGACTGATTCCTAGAAGAGTTTTTATTTCCCTGTAAAAAATTTTAAGATGTAATTGTATACACAAAGTATAATTTCTTAAGTTACATTTAGTTTAAAATCCATTGTTTTCCTAAGTTGATTGTTCTCTGCAGAAAGAATCATCAGAAAGTTATTTTTCCCAGATTCTCCAAAGCATTTATAAGAACACTTTTTAAGGCTCTAGGAAAATAGGTTTCACAAATCTTTTCCCCTAGCACATGCATAATAGTCTGTAAACTGTTCTGTATTTTTATACCCCTTAATAAATTGAAGACGTATTCTGATGTCCATATTCTAGTTTATAAGGGCTATGTCGTGTTCCTCTGTTGATGGACATCTTAAGTTACATTTTGGAGTTTTATTAAAAGCAGTGTTTTAATGAACACTGACTTTATCTCTGAATCTGTTTGTGTTACAAGATTACTTTGAATCTCAGGATACACATTTTTAATTTGGATAGATGATGCCATGTTGCTCTCTGAGAAGAGTGTACTAATTTATAGTCCCTCACTGAGCTTCTAGTTTACTTTTAGTTCCTACTTTGATACTGTGATAGCATGTAAGATTGCTCATTTTCAGGGTCTTAATGAACATATTCATTAAACTGTGCACACCTATTATGTGCCAGGAATTACTGGATTCTTCACATATTACCAGGTTTAATCATACCAGTTTT